>NC_016475.1:2691547-3364434 GCF_000226095.1 Thermothelomyces thermophilus ATCC 42464
CCACGCTCTTCCCCTTACGCCGTCTTCTTCCACTGCAAGTATACGCCGATCAAAGAGCTCAGCGTGCCGGCGAGACCGACGATGCCGTCATCAAAGGCGACCCAGTTCAGAGCCGAAAGAGGCACCGTGAGATCGCAGAGGTCCGAGGTCAACTGCAGCCTGCTGGCAGTGCGCTCCCTGTACCAACGACCAGTCAGCGGTCGAAAACTTTACCGTTCAAGAAAAGAGCTATGGGAAGGGGGGAAGGGAATAGAGGGGGGGGAAAGAAGAGGAGGGGTGGGGGGGGGGGAGAAAGAAGGGAGAACAAAAAGTAAAGAAAGAAGAAAGAAAAAGTAAAGAAAGAAAGAAGAAAGAAAAAAAAGAGAGAAACTCACATGGCAATCCTCTTGCTCTCCAGAACTCCCTCGCCTTCCTTCCGGTCGACCTTGGCCTCGCGCTGCCGCAGCTGGTAGAGCGTGTACAGCTGAGCGACGATGCTGCAGGCGAGGCCGGCGGCCCAGAAGCGGTAGGCCTCCTGCTGGAACCGCTTGGCGCGGGCGCTCTTCTTGATCCCCGTCGCGTCCAGCAGCGTGGCCAGGTCCATGGTCAGGTAGCCGGCGTAGCCGAGCTGGCGGCCGACGGTGGCGTAGCGCAGGACCGGGTCGGTCCCCTTGGCGTCGGCCGCGACCGCGGCCGCCTTGAAGTGTTCCACGTTCTTGCCGGCCCGCAGCACCTTGCGCACCAGCCCGAACTGCTTCTTCATCGTCTCCCACGGCTGGATCGCCGTCGGCGGCCGGTTGGTGCGCAGCAGGTACCACGCGTAGAAGCGGGCAAAGTACTGCAGCGTGCGCAGCAGCTTGTCGCGGCCGACCGTCGTCGCCACGTACTTGAGGTAGTGCCCGACGGCCGGGTGGTAGACGAGGGCGTCGGCGACCATGGTGGGCGGGTTTGCTGTCTCTCTCTGCGCTTTCTGCGGGACGACGCTCGAATGCGCAGTAGTTTTTTTTTTTTGGGGGGGGGGGGGGGAAGAGAGATTCGGTTGTTGCTCCGGGTTGAAATTGATGCGTGTTTTCGGCTTCTGAAACGGTGGTTGAAAAAAAAAAAAAAGCGCCCCGCCGTCAGCTATGCCCCATGGACGTTATCGGGCGTGTTTGTTGGTGGACGGGTTGGAAGTTGAGACCGCGAAAGTTAAAGTCGGGTAGGATGTCTTAGTCGGGATGGCAGGAAGGGGGGAATGAGTGGATGAAGCACATGCCGAGGTTGCAGCATTGAGCGCCAAGCCGACATCGATGCAGGGAACAAGGGAGCTGAGCGGGGCTCCTCTCGGCTCATCATTCAGTTGGCCGAGTCAGTTCACAATACTAAGGGTTAGGGTTGTTGGTCTACTGTAGGACGTCAGACAGGTTCTCGCCTGTGGCACCCAGATTGAGAGACAGAAAACCATAATCATCAAGCGCATCATGATACCTAAATAAAAATGAAAAAAAAAAAAAAAAAAAACAAGTGCTGGACCCCAGTGTTACCAGAAACACAAAGCTCTAACTTAGATCACTCACACACAAACAAACAAGCAAGCGCATCGATTACAGCTTCGGCGCAGGCTTGACCAGTGCTAACCTCTCCTTCAACGTTTCTTCCGCCTCCTTCTCGATCCTCGCGATGAGTTCCTTGCAGGTAGGAATGTCGTGGATCAGGCCCATGACCTGTCCGGCGGTCCACACGCCGTGTTCGGGATCGCCGTTGATGAACACCTCCCGACCGCGCTTGCCGCTGACGTAGGGGGCAATCTCGGAGAACTCGCCCGTCTTGCTCTCGCGCTCGACCTTGAGCGCCTGCTCCGTGACCTTGTTGCGGTACAGGCGGGTCGTGTTGCGCCAGCGCCGCATGACCAGTGCCGTGTCCGTCTCTTGCGCCTTGACGATCTGCTCCTTGATGCTGTGGTGGACGGGGCTCTCGACGGTGCACAAGAACCGGGTGCCCATGTTGATGCCGCAGGCGCCGAGGCAGAGCGCGGCCGCGAGACCCTGCCCGTCGGCGAAGCCACCCGAGGCGATAAAGGGGACTTTGAGCGTCTGCCGCGCCCGGCCGAGGAGGATGAAGTTTGTGATGTCCGACTCGCCGACGTGGCTGGCTGTCGCGTTAGCGATGATCCCTCGACCTCGTCAGGGTTACCCACGGCATTGGGACTTACCCTGCGCACTCGAAGCCGTCGATGCTCAAAAAGTCGACACCAAGCTTGACGGCTGACTGGGCATGCCTGATGGTGGTGCATTTGTGCAGAACGATGCAGCCGGCTTTCTTGAGCTTGGAGATGACGGGCCCCGGCGAGTTACCGGCCGTCTCGACGATCTTGATCCCCTCGTCAATGGCAACCTGGGCGTACGCCTCGTAGTCTGGCGGAACAAGCGCCGGGAGCAGGGTGATGTTGACACCAAACGGCTTGCTCGTCAGCTTCCTGCACTTGCGGATCTCCTGGCGGAAACCTTCCGGGTCGGGCCAGATCAGGGCCGTGATGATACCCAGGCCACCCGCGTTGGACACGGCGCTCGCCATCTCGGCGGTTCCGACATGCTGTCTACGGTTAATGTCCAGCCACCGACAAGCAAAGGGGGTTCAACACCTGCCTGCATGCCGCCCTGCACGACGGGGACTTCATTACACCAAGAAGATGCGATGTCAGCCTCGACGTATGCACAGTTCGTCCGACATGTAGTTGAACATTGAACACAGCGTCCCGCATTTGACACGCATTTGACACGCTCACCCTCACCCTGCACGTACCTGCAATGCCGAGTCGGCGGGTCAACTCGGTGTCGAAAGGCATCTTCGCAGCAGCGTGAAGGGTGCACACACGCGGCGCAAACGCGGCGCAATGGGGTGGATCAAATGGCAACAAAAAGTCCCACGGCTGGAAACGTCTGCAAAAAAAGGTTCAACTGAGTTCCGGGACCCAGTTTCGGTCGCGATTCTAACGAAGGGAGAAGAGTCGGATAAGGGAGTGAAAGCAGGCGAAGGCTGCTTCAAATGGACATCGGCCGTATTACCCTCGGACTTGTAGACACAATCGTTATACGATGCGGCGAGGGGCTGTTTCCTCGGCCGAGGCTCCGTCCCAACCCGGGGGTGAGATGGAGCCTGCCGAATCCTGGGGTTGGAGAGCCGAGGCAGTCATCAGGACGACCATCCCCAATGGGTCAGGTGGAGACAGCACATGCCTCAGCCGAGCTGTTACGAATGAATAGTAATCCGTCCAAAAAAAGAGAGAGAGAGGTACTGGGCTGTTATACCATACTGTTCGGATTAGTGGTATTCGTATAACGGGCTTTCAAGACGGCAGAAACCTAAGGTCTTTGTAAAAAAGAATACCCGCTTTGAGATGCCGGTGCTTGGAAGTTGTCATCGGCTGGTATAGTACTCTCCGTACCAGGTAACAGACGCGGTAGTGTCCCTTACAACCTTGCCAGCTTCAGTGGTTTGACGCGCGATAACCACGAGGACAAGTAAATACACGTGCTGTATTCCGTAATTACATACGCTGTAATTACACCCTATTATGCCTGCTGGTCACGCAGGCGCGACGCGAAAGCTGCGGCAACGACAATGTGCAGATAGATCGCTGTCTCTCTCAAATATCGCCGCCATGACTGCCCCAGCCACGTTGGATGTCCAGGGCCGTTCTATGACGTACGAAGAGGCCGCCGAGGAAGAGTTCAACGTCCTCAGCCGCCTTGGGTATAGTGCAGCTCTCGAGACATTGGCCGACGACCTCTGGCGGCACAGAAAATCAATCGAGGCTCTGACGCGACACCACCTGGGACTGGGCAAGCATGACACCTGTGATGTCCTAGAGAGCCGCCACTGGATCCGGGGCGGCTTCAACATATGTGTCTTACTCAATATAACCTCGCCGGGCCGTCAGGAGAGGAAGGTTGTGTTTCGTTGCGCCATGCCACACAAGCTCGCTGAAGCAAGATACCCCGGTACGGTAGACGAGAAGCTTGGCTGCGAGGTTGGGGCATATGTCTTCATGCAAGAGAATTGCCCTCATGTTCGTATCCCCCACCTCTATGGCTTTGGCTTTTCCGACGGCCGCCAGGTGAGTCCGGGTTTAATAGCACCCCCCGAGGTCAGTAATTTCACATGGAAGCTCACAGCCTTACTATAGTTTACACATGTCTGCCACAGGCCATTCCTGGTTCGTATCTCACATATGGTCCGCCGCTGCATTTACCGCTTATTATTCGATCGGGTGCTCTCCCAGTACACCCGCAACGCAACCCACCACAGTGTCCCGTTCGCATACCTGCTGCTGGACCATATCAATCCTGAATCTGGGCAGATGCTATCAAAAACGTGGGACAAGTACAGAGACGATCCTGCTCGGAGGCAGAGACTATTCCGAGGAATGTCCAAGATCATGCTGTCGCTGGCGCGTCTCCCCCAGATGCAGATCGGATCCTTCCAATTCAATGGTGACGGCACCTTAATGCTGAGAAACCGGCCCTTGACTTGCTCCATGATCTTGCTAGAAAACGACGGCGCACCGAGGACGATGCAGATGAGCGACACGTACAAATGCACCGACGCCTTCGTGGCCGACATGATCACCTTTCACGACCAACGCTTTCTCAGCCAACCCAACGCCGTCAACAGCGAAATCGATTGCCGCGGCCAAATGGCCGTCATGACACTGCTCCGGGTCTTCTCGCACCGGTTCATCAAGCGGGAACACCGTTACGGGCCTTTCCTGCCCCAGCTCACCGATCTCCACGCTAGCAACATCTTTGTGGACGACGACTGGAACGTCACATGTCTGATAGACCTAGAGTGGCTCTGCGCGCTGCCCCGGGAGATGCTCAACGTGCCGTACTGGCTTACCGGATGCAGCATTGATCAAATTCGGGATGATCGCTACGTCGAGTTTGACAAGATACGGCGCGAATTCATGCACGTCTTTGAAGAAGAGGAACGTACGATGGCGGCCGAACAGGGACTTACCATCACAGTCTCACGTGTCATGCAAGAAATGTGGGACTCGAAGGGGATATGGGTTTGGCATTGCCTATCGTCTGTGAACGCCATGTACCTTCTGTTGGAAGACCACCTCTGCCCTGGACGCCTTCCCGTCAGTGTCGAGAAGGCGGTGTCGCAGTTTTGGTGCGAGGATCCGGATGCCGTGGTGCGGACGAAGCTAGCCGATAAGGAGCGCTATGACGAGCTCCTGAGGCAGGCCTTCGAGAAATGAGCGAATAGGATGGTGGGGGGTCCCTGCGTACACCCTTTCGGGGGCCGCGCAGCCATCCACGCGCACACATGGTTGGCCCTTGCCAGACCGTCAACGTCACTTCCGCCTGTACCGAGCCGCGTGTCACCTGGGCCCACATCCTGGAGGGATTCCGCACACTACGCCGATCGATCAAGATCGGGGATTCGGCCGGCAGCCTGCGGCGGCGAAGTGTAAGCCGCTTGCCTTACGGCCGTCCGGCCCGTGTGGACCCCGGGTGTTGCTCCGAGAGGCTCCCAGAACTTCTTTTCCCGGGCCAGTCGGTGGGGGCCGTTTGAGCCGGAAGGATATTCGCAATCTCTCTCTCGGAGTAGTCCGGACGAGCTGCCCGGGCAACTTCTATACTGACACTACTGTCTAGATCCTCCGCGCCCCTCGAGCTGCCGATAACCACTACATCATTGCGGTTAGTTGTGTGATGACTCCCAACCCACCAGCGTCGGAGTTGAGAGTTCCCACGACGCCGAGCCGAGAAGGAAAGGGCCAGTTAACCTCCAAAAGACCGACGATACGAGGTACACATGCACCATGCACCAGCACAGCACACCCCAAGTCACCCTGCGAGGGGTGCGCTAGCCGTCAAGGGCTGCCTGTGATCAGGTCTCATGAGCCCGCTTTGCCGCTGCACAGCATCCAGATGTTGGCAACCGTCAGTCATTGGTGAAACCGCTGCGAGAAGCTCCCAGCGGGCCGGCACCGCCAGATCTGTATCGACGCCGAGCTATCATCCTTCACTCCTCCGGCCGTCTACTAGCTCCGCGGCTGGAACAAGCACCATCCCCGGTCCCCGGTAATGAATGGCTGGAACCATTGACGGGCACTGTACCGCCAGAGTTTGTGGACTATGATGCCAGTACGGACATATCACTACGGGAGTTGAAGTTGCAAACAGTCGAAATCAAAACCGGACGGGACCGAAGCGGTTCGTTCAAAAGGGCCCTTTTCCCTCAGTGCCGGTTCGGCGGCGCAAAGGCTGCGTGCTCTGGCCCGTTAGTGGAAGCAGTGAAGAGATGCTCTGAATTTTTGTGGACACCAAACACGTCCACGTTTCTCTTATCCAATTACCGCACAGACAGCACTCCTGCAGCTTTCCGATTCGCCCTCTTCGCTCACGATCACGGGCCGTGCGGGCCAAAGTGGATAGCTCGTCCTTGATCCCGACAAACAACTGCATCTTGATGGTGACAACTCAGACGAACACCCTGCTCGTCTCGGGGTTCTTTGGCATGCGAACGACGGAGCTTTTCTGTCCAGCCCGTCGATGGTCGCTGTTGCGCCATTCCCGCTTCTTCTTGCTATCTGGGCATTTCTAGACCCCAAGACCACTTCACGCCTTATCCCTTGCATTTATATTCCTGGCATTCGTCTGTTTTGGCTGACCTTCACTACGGCGGAGTTGCTTGGTCAAGCGGGCGGACAGCTCATCGACGCGGCGCCGAAGCGGGTAATCTCCATTTTTCTTTACTTTTTTCGGGACCCTAGTTACTCGCTGGCAGGGGGGGGGTGTATCTTCTTGCTTCTTCTTTCTGCACACTTTGTCTCGACGTCCTCGTCACTAGCGAAACACAATGCCGGGACACGCCAACTCTCGGTATGCGCTACATCATGACTTCGACACCGCACCCGCAGTGCATCCCTGCTGCCTCGCTCACCGCTGGTAACAACGTCCAATTGTACTGTATTGTATACCCATTTATGTACCTTTGTACATCAGGCAGATACTTGCAACGTGTGCACATAAGTAGTGTACATGTGCTGTACCTCGTGAGTATACACACACTTTGCACCGGGGAGATTTCTGCCCTGTGTTCCCTCAATTTCCTTTCGGCCTGCAGTACCTACCATTCAGGCCCTTGCCATGTCATGGCTCCCCAAATTTTCAAGAGTCCCGAGGATACCGTGGCACCGTGTTCGTTGGAGACCGGTGACTTGGCATGCGCAAGCAGAGACCAAAAAGCAAAGAGAATGATGGTCAACAGACATCAAGAATAGAAAGCTTGTTTATCCACCGCCTCGAATGGAGACAAGTCGTTGCCATCCCAGACAGCCCACGGATCTCCACATAGGATAGCCGCCACGCCCACACAAGACACCGAAATATCTGATCTTCGCTTTCTCATCTGACCTGTCTGCTCTCTCCATCTACGCCGGGTGCAACAAAAGGGCGCTTTGCTCTTACTCGTCTTGTCTTCTAGGTCCTTTCTGTCCGTGGCCACGATGCACCATCCCGCCTGCTGCCCATGAATCAACTCACTGTCGCCCTGCGCCTTTGCGAACAAACAGCGCTGCTGGGAAGTAGCAAAGCACGAGACAACACAAACAGTACGGAAAGGTGTATGCATCTTAATTAAGCACACTGGATCTTCGAATCCATTTCGGCCACATCAGTCATACTCGCTGACCGATTGTTTGGGTCCCAAACGGTAACTGCGGCGGCGAATAGTCCCGAGATGATAAAGCTGATCTCCCGGGCACATACACCACTTCGTCGACTCCTCTAAGTACTCGATCATCAAACTCATTTGACAGAGTCTGTCCGGCCCAGGCGTTCGCAGGTCTCAGTAGCATCACCATCCACCCTGCCAGATTTGGGAGAGGCTGAAGCACACTATACGAACCAAACACGGACACAATGGCGTATTGTAGGTGGACGGACATGCTCAAGGGTACAACAACCCCCCTTTTCACCCATAACTGTCAACTCCCAAACCACAGACTAACCTGTTAACCATCACCGCTCACCCAGAAATCTGCCGTGTAAACAATATCGCGGAGCCAGAGTATAAGCTCTTCTCGGACAGGCGAGGTATGTTCTGTTTCCTTCCCCTGCTCCTCCATAGCAATTCTTGCTCCTTCTTCTTCTTCTCTCTTTTTTTTTTTTTTTTTTTTTTTTTTTTTTTTTTTTTAAAAAAAAAAAAGCCGCCCACTCATTCATTCCCTTACTTGCCCTCTACTTCGGAACTAACACCTATGCTTTCCCTCCATCTCAGGAGGCCGCACCGCCTGGTCGAGCACCGTATATGTGTCCGGCGCCCCGTACAATTCGCGCTTCTGGTACGACGGCCAGTACCTCCAGAATGCCCGTGAGGACGCCGCCGAGGTCGCTCTGAAATGTATTATGCCGGTTCTCATGTGCAGCCCGGCCAGCTCGCCCTCCACGAGCTCGACGACGCCCAACCTCGGAAGGCGGTACTGACGGCCTCGGGGTTGGCCTTTTTTTTTTTGGGGGGGGGGGGGGGGGCGGGGGTTGAAGTGATGGACATGTCTGGGGTAAAAGGGGCCGAAGATTGATCCCAGCCGAGATGATGGATGGGGCTCAGCAACAGAGACAGGCAGGCAAACGGGAAGCTTGCGGAGGGCGAGAGACCAGATGGCCGTGAAGCCTCTGTAAGACCATCTCGGAGGACCTTCTAGGCGACATGTGTGCTGCCCGGTCTCTCCTGCCCTCCGCTGCCGCCGCTCTTTGTTTGGGCGCCCTGTCTCTCGGCTCGGCCTCCTGCCGGCCTCTTTTCCCCCTCTGATCCATTTCTCAACCACTCTCTGACATCTCTCGCATGTCAATTCCCCCCCGGAGGCCTCCTTCGGGAACCCCCCTTCTCCTCGATATTGGAATTCCTTCTTCTTCCTGGTTTCCTGGTTTGGTGGCTATTTTGGCATGTCTCTTTTTCTCTACCTTTCCTCTTTTTTTAATTTGGTGGCTGATTCTTTTGCCCTTACAAGTTTGTACAATGCTGATACCACCGGGCTCTTTTTTTTTTTTTTTTTTCTTGCTAGTTGTTTCACTGTTTGTCTATCGGTTCTCTCTCCGATCTGGAGTCGACAGTACCTGGGAACTCTAACTCTCTGATTACTTGCTTGTTACTTTGAGCATTGCGCTGGTTTGGTTACTCTGCGTGCGGTTGGCACCGTTGTCTTTCCGTTTTGGCGGTAATGGGAGGTCACTGTCACGCATGCGAGGGGGTTCATTCCTGGGAAAAAAGAGGAGGCGACGTGTGTCTGGAGGATTTTCTCTCTTGTCTTCCCAGATTCCGAAGGATTCCTAGTTGCTTCTGGTATGCGAATCTTGTCTCATTAGTTGCAGTTGGGTGTCTGGTTCTTCGCTGGCGGGTTGGTCTGGTCCGTTTTACAGGGGTTGAGAAATGCAAGAGCGGTCTGCACACGCCTGGTCGGATGACCACCCGCTGCCGCGATATCCCCGGTGCTTTCGAGACAAGGACGCGGTCAGAAGCAGGCTGGGGTTTCGGATGATGGATGAAAAGGTTTCTCGAGGTCTTTTGGTTATTTGCATCGGCTGGCGGGCATTATGCTTCCTGACTTAGATTGCGAGGCTCGGCTGTTTTGGGATCGCTGTTTGCTAACTTTGCTTGGTTTAACTCGGCCGTGTGAGATGGGAATGACAAGGGCTCCGATGGCGGGCCTTTTCCCCACGCCTACAGTACTAGTATGGGACTGCTTCCTGTCGAGTTTGATGTGTTCAGAGCTGTGCATGAGTGGTGAAGAAAAGCATCGCCCGGCCAAAATAGGCAAGCCGGGCTGATTAACCCGGATGGTAGGTTGCGAGGCGATGGATCGATGTGGAAGACCCGTAAGGAAAAGGAGATGAATCCCACCGCCGCGCTCGCACTTTCACCGCCAGTGCGGGAACACCTCGAATTGTTGGGACGGGAGCTTACTTCTTCTGATCTGCCGATTTGCAGGAGCTTTGCTCCCGTTCACGATGCCCTGTCGGACCCAAGGGACCCAAGCTCCATTCAGCGGTGATATGGTAGGCCTGCCCGATGTCCACGTCAAAAGCAGCCCCGGCAGTCTGGAGGACGCAATTGTGGGGAGTGTGGGATCCTGTGGAACAGCCCAGCAGAGTAACAGTACTGCGTAATCTGGAAGATGACTACGCTAGTTATACTAAACTAAAGCGAGGCAGAGAGTAACGGCACCTGATCCCGTGACCGGCGCCCACAGCAGACACTACTAGCAGTGTATGCATGTATGTATGTATGTACTGTACAGGACACCAGGGCATCCATACGCCAATAATGGCGAGCTGCGGGCTACCCGTTCGCATCATGCAGTTGCCCGACCGGCAGTGCACTGTGCGCAGGTGTTTGACGCCGGAAATGAGATGCACTAACTCGACCCGAGTGAGAGGTCCGAAAGCGGTCAGTTTAGTGGGGCCCGGGGTAGTGTGGAGATAGGTAAGGTAGTTACTAGTAACTACACAGTAGTTATCAGTCTAAAAACGCGAGGTGTGTTTGGCGGTCCTATTTTCAAGAGTTCTTACATATACCGTACCATACCCCTGGAATTAGGCCAGAGGGAAAGAGAATAGAAGAAGAAGGGATAGAAAAGGAATAGACGGGAAAGTTACACCCCTAGGAAGGAAAACGAGTGCTGGGCAGAACAGAAGAAGGCTGATTGTCATGCTAAAGAGCAAACTACCTGAGGAAAAACTGGTTGTAGGTACAAAGCAGTGCTGTGAAGTTAGTTATCTTACCTTACCTTGGTGAGACTTCCAGGTTGTCAACTTTAGGCAGACACATCAAAGGGTAGTGATGAAACAAAGGTTTTCCTCGAGAAGTTTGAGAAACGAACCGGGCGATGAAGGGCCCGACAGACCAAAGGTATCCTAAAATGTTGACGTGGTTACCTAAGGCACCTTAAACGCAGCGCTCGCGCGCACTAAACACGGCCAGGCACCCGCTACACAAATGTTAAGGTAAGGTACTGCACCGCGACGGTGTAGCTGCTGCTGTGGAGGTCGAGCCAAGATCGATCAGGGTTGGGCAAGCATGATTGCGCGCTTGACCCTTGCACTCCCATGTCGCCCGGCTAAACCCCGGCTTTCTCTCATTTTTTCGAGAAACGCTCGCCTTGAAGCGCAAGCACGGCCGCGACAATTCGTATCAGGGTGCAGTTGCCGATCCCACCCACACATCAGCAACCATGCCTCCACGATTGAACATCTGGTCGGCCTGCAGAGCCCTTTCTCTGCGGACCCGACCGCTTGCCCAAGGGCCATCGCCGGCCGGGCCGGCTGCTGTCCTGGCGAGGGGACTGGCCGACAACACGACGCCGCGCTCGGCCAGCAACAGCAACTCGGGCGCGCAGCCCCCGTCCACGGTGCCGGACAGCGAACCACCCTACACCAGCAAGGAGAACGAGGAGGCGTTGAAGCAGCTGAAGATGATTGAGTACGGCCTGAACCCCCTTGACCCGGCGGTCGAGGGCCACAAGTTCGGGCTGCCAGAACTGCCGCTGCCGTCGCAAAAGCACACCAAGTACCGTTACGACTCGGTTGTTGCGCAGGTCACGAGGCTGTTGATGCGAGATGGAAAGCTGGCCAAGGCACAGCGGGTAAGAAAAAATAAAAAAATAAAAGAAAGAAAAAATAGCAAGGACCACGTTGCCAAAGGGGGGAAAGAGGAGACTTGAACAGAAAGAAAGAAATGTCGAGATGCTGACAGCAAGACTTTGTGCAGGATATGGCCATGATCCTCAACTACCTCCGCACATCACCACCGCCGAGGCTCGATCCGTCGAGGCCGCTCCTCCCGGGCGCCCCGCCGGCGCACCACCTGCCGCTCGACCCGGTCCTCTACCTCTCCCTCGCCATCGACTCGGTCGCCCCGCTCATCAAGCTTCGCGGCTTCAAGGGCCTGGCCGGCGGCGGCAAGTCGCTCGAAGTGCCGGTGCCCCTGCGGGCGCGCCAGCGGAGGAGGACGGCCTTCATGTGGATCCTGGACGTGGTCAGGAAGAAGAGGTCCAAGGGCAGCGGCCGGACCATGTTCCCGCACCGCGTGGCCGAGGAGATCGTCGCCGTCGTGGAGGGGAGGTCGAGCGTCTGGGACAAGCGGACCCAGGTCCACAAGCTCGGCACCGCCAACCGTGCCAACCTGACGCACCAGGGCGTGAAGGGCATGATCTGAGTCGGGGAGACCTAGCCGGGGCGTGTCGTTGGATGGGGGAAGATGGCATTGTTTGGCGTGGTGTTATGGGAGCTGCCATGGAGCTGTCCCGCAAAAAGAGAGCGCCGTTGTGGTTCATTTTCTCTCTTGCTTGTGGTGGCCGTCAAAGTCCTGTACTGTACATTATTTGTATGGATTATTACCCTTTTGCACCTTGTAATCGGCATCCTCAACCCCACGCTCTCCGACTTTTTGCATGTGTTGTGACACATTGACACACAACATAACACATGGACGCATTGCACGCAGTAGCGGAAGCCTTGGGCTCGATCTGTTGTCTGATGGGCTGCCTCACTGATTGAACGTGAGCCGACTCTTGCCGAGCGCGGCTGTGCTGTGTTGTCCCTAAAGTCAAACGGCATGCTACACGCGCATAGCTACTATGAGAGCGTGCGCGGGTAGAAGAGACATGCAGAGGATTTTGCCAGAATTGTTCCCATTTTCGGGTGAGAAGCTGGTTACCATTTCTTTTTCCGGCCTGCGTTTTTTTCGTCGATCACAGTCAGATCGTCGTCGGTTCTTACTATGTAGGTAGGACGCCCTTAAGCCCGAGACAACCGTTTGATTTGACCTAGCCCTCAGATTCCAGGATTGGAGTGTCGTTCTAGTGGCCGGGAACGGGACATAGAGCAGAGAAGCTATCCTGCACAGTTCTTCATACACGAGAGCAAACCCTCAGATGAAAGAAAGTAGCTGTTGTTGTTGTCGGCCACTGATCCATCCTGGATTTTTTTGTAGCTTCGAGGTCGGCTGCTGTCCATGATTATGTAAGTCCGTATGTACTACTAGTGGGTACTGTAGTGTATTGTGTATTCTTGTGTAGTGTAAAGGCAGGCAGGTGGTTTCGGCAGTGTGTGAAGGAGCACACAGGTGTTGTATGGATACTACCTTACATACATAGTAAGGTACCTTTATTCCCGTACGGAGGACTCACCGTTCAAGCTCCCCAGGCAAGGCCCACCTTTGAAAGCCCAGAAGGGCCTAGGTCCTCCAGTCCCCCACCCCCCGCACGTCATGCGGCGGCAGGTGCTCTGCTAGGTGCTTGGAGTGAGGTGTATGCGCATGGAGAAATCCGCCGATTCCAACCCCGGATACTCTGCATGGTGTGCACGGGTTTGTTTCCATGCCGTGTTTTGTCGAGATATCGAGCGATAATCTTCGCGTCTCGAGCCACCAATAATTTGCACAGTCGAAAAGAACTCGCGCTCGCATCTTAAGCCCCCACCCTACTGTGTACTGCCAACTCAAGAGGAGCCGACGGCAGTGCTGCAATTCCAAGACTGTGAACCCTGCTGACCTCGCAGGCGGTGTCTTGGTCCCTCTTGGCGAAACGGAGCCCAGGCTCTGCGTCCTCTACTATAGGACCACACATCTTGGCAAGCGCTAGGCATCCTTCTTGAGGCGGAAGGAAAAGAGCTGGGCTGAAGGCCCCGCTATGAACCTGAGAGCCGACAAAGACCGTAGGGTTCGCCTCGTTGCAAAAACGAGATGCGACTTCGCCAACCAACTTCATTCTCACGCCAGCCTTATTATTTCCTACCCCGTTGACGACCGTGCAACGTCAAGCAGCCGGGGCCCTTATCTCGTACTTTGCCGGCCTCCTGTTGGTTGACACACAAACTCAAACCCCTCCCACGCACTGCGCAACTCACCAAAACGGCCATTCTTCTTAGAATACACACACCCCTACACGCACACACACACACACAAACATACACACACACATACACACACACAGCCAGCTACGGCGTCCCGGATCGGAACGCTGCCCACCATGGAAAAGCGACCAGCAATGTCAATGGAGGCGATGCTCGACGAGGAGCGAAAAGAGGTGCTCGCGCTTTTGGAGGGGTCGTCGAGCTCGCGGCCCAAAGCTTCCCCGTCGCTGGACGGGCGCTCTCCGTCTCCCTACACCCCGCGCTCTCCCGTCCGCAGCATGCTCGATATTGGTGATGACCCTTCCCCTCCCACGCGCCTGCACTCTGCAACCTCCCGAAAAAGAGTCCCAGTACTAAGACAGAAGCTTCGTGTGTAGCCCCCGTGAGGAGTATGCTAGATGTGGATAGCCCCCGCCCGCAGCAGATCCGGAGCATGCTCGACGTCGACGGCCCATCGTCTGCCGCGAAGCAGGTCCTAAGCACGCCCTCGTCCCCCACCGACTCGAGTGCGCGCGCCAATGCTGCCGCCGGCGGCCACCCAAGGAGCATGTCCGACGCCTCTCTCAAACCCAGGCCTGCCGACTTTGGTCCGAGGCTAGCGCCGGCTCGGCCTGATCCTACTTCCGAGTACCAGTTCTCTGGCATCATCACCAACAACGTAGGCCAGGCTCTGCCGAAGCGAGTCACGCAGGGCGGCAAGCGGTCCAGCGCAATGTCCGAGATCATGAGGGGCAACGACGTCCCTGGCCTCATGCTTCCGGGCGACCGGGGACGCCATCTGTCCGCAAGCGGGCCGTCAATGCGCCTGGGTAGCAAGTCAAAGTCGCCCACAAGCCGCCTGGGCATGCGCTCGCACTCCCCCCGTGGTCCTCTACTCCGCAACCTGAGTCCCGCCGGCCGAGCGGTGCTCAATGACCCCGATATTACCGACTACACCAACGCCTACCGC
The DNA here is from genome assembly GCF_000226095.1 of Thermothelomyces thermophilus ATCC 42464. NCBI lineage: Eukaryota > Fungi > Ascomycota > Sordariomycetes > Sordariales > Chaetomiaceae > Thermothelomyces > Thermothelomyces thermophilus. The sequence goes on from NC_016475.1 coordinate 2,706,380, forward strand.
CGTCTATCGGACGCCGCTTTGGCACGGTCCGGGGGGAGTCTGTCGGAGCTAGGGAGACGCAGGAGCTCCAACTACACGGCCGGAACCGGTAGGCTAGCCAAAGACTACCTGGGCCCGGATGGCGAATTGCTTGTCGAAGATAGTAGCGAAGACAACGGGAGCTCATCCGGCGAGGAGGGGCAGCGGGGGAGGAAGACCGCTCGGCCGGAAGCGACCCCCAAAACGGAGGGTACCCGGCGGGAGGTTAAGAGTCTGTTGGCGGCAGCCGAGGAAGAACGTAGGTTTTTACGGGCGGGACCAAGGCATGGCACAATAAAGACGGCTAATCGCGCTGGAAAAAAAAATATATTTATAGGCATCCAAGTGGCATCTCAGCAGCCATACCAGTACCGATCACTCCTGGACGAGCCGGAGATTACGGTGACGAACCCGTCGGGCGAACGTGTGAAGCACAGTAAACCAGTCATCCACCCCAACACCAGCTTCGATGACCCGCCCGGGAGCGGGGTCAACACGCCCCTGGACTCGGACACCGAGGCGGACCTATCCGACATTAAGAGAGCGCAGAAGTTGTCGTTCGCCATGACACAGATCATGGAAACCCCCGAGGCGCACCGGACCATCCAGATCATCACCCGAGGCGAGTACTCCAAGCTCGTCCAGGAAGCCGAAGAGGAGCACCGACCGCCGCGGAAGTACCTGGTAGCCACGGACCTGAGCGACGAGTCGACGCACGCTCTGGAATGGGCCATCGGCACCGTCCTCCGCGACGGCGACACCCTCCTGGCCATCTACTGCGTCGACGAGGAAACGGGCATCGGCGCCAGCGACAACGCGCAGGTGCCCGACGAACCCAAGGCCATGAAGGAGCAGGCGGCCGCCATCAACACGGTCGCGTCCAGCAAGACGCCCGTCACGGGCAGCGGCACCATCCTGCCCTTGCACAACCAGCGGGGGCCCGGTTCTGCCGGGGCGGGAGGGACGACGGCCACCTCGAGCGCGTCACCCACGCCGTCGATCGGGAGGGAGCGCACCAAGGCCGAGGAAGACCGCTACAGGACGGTCCAGACCATCAGCGAAAAGGTCACCAAGCTGCTGCGCAAGACGCGCCTGCAGGTGCGCGTCATTGTCGAGGTGCTGCACTGCAAGAGCCCAAAGCACCTCATCACCGAGGTCATCGACCTGGTCAACCCGACACTCGTGATCCTGGGGAGCCGCGGCAGGAGTGCTCTGAAGGGGTACGTTCTTTCTTTCTCTTCTTTCTTTGACGGCTGGGGCAAAAAAAAAAAAAATTGGTGCTAACGGGGCCTATCTATCTAGGGTCATATTAGGATCCTTCTCCAACTACCTCGTCAACAAGAGCTCGGTGCCCGTCATGGTGGCAAGGAAACGGTTAAGGAAACAGAGCAAGTACAAGCATCTCCCTTCGACGAACCAGATCAACAACATCAACAACCCGGCAGCGAGGAGCCTAGCGAACGCCAAGATCGATTGAAATATGGATGTGAAAGCGTGATGGGAGCTGCGACCGGCTTCTTCTTACCAGGCTTGAATGGTCGGGGTGCAAGAACGGCGATGAAAAAGAAGTCGAGAGAAGGGCTAGGGGACAGCACAGATGTGATACTGGGAAAGACGGGGCATCGGTGTACTGGCGATGGGGTTACTTGGTGCATTTATCTTTCGGTATGGTCGGAATTTGCGGATTGCAGTGTATTATTCCGTTTTTTTTCCGTTCTACTTCCATGATTTTCTGGCTTGGGTTGGGTGATCTGATCGTGCTTGAAGAGGAAGGAGGTGGTGTGCTTTTATCGCTTGACGACTACTACAACAGCGAACCAGACCGGGTTAATTAATGATGGCATGGTGATCAATAGAAACACATTCAAGAAGAGACAAGGCTCTCTGGTTGCTGACGGCGGTCTGGTAGGAGCAACCTACGCAGCACGCACGCAGATGTTGTTGATAACCAAAGCAAGGCCTAAGGCAAGTTGTACTCGCAAGAACACAGAGAGATCAGTGGGATTCCAGTTTTCTTCTTAGGCAGCCGCAGCCCCGTTTTAGACCTGCAGTTCCCAAGTATTTCTTATGATCTGATTGAACTATGAATTGCAGACATTCAACACACAGTAACTCCAACCCAGAACCGCGAGCGCAACCATCCGAATCCCAGAGAATTTTTGGTTGAACCCAAGGCGCTGAAGCCTCTCCTAAGGAAATTACCACGGTCTTTGGTTTGTTTATTTTATCCCTCCTCGTTTGAAAGTCTCCCGCGATAACTTCCCATTCAACCGTTGGGATAGTGAACACTGAATGTCCAGCCAAGCCACCGTTTCTCCAACTTGTTACTCGGACCTGAGACACCCTGTGGGTCAAAATCACCTGCTCCAAGGTCGATCTGTCCTTCTCCCCTTGTGTTGCCTCAACGTTCAACGTTCCTCGTTCCTGCGTCCCATGGGCATGAACCCACCAGTTCCCGAGCCCTCAGCCCAGAATGCGGGGCGATGATGGTACGGATTACTCATAGCGGATTGCCCCTTCCGCCGATACACACCTAACTATTCAACGCCCATACGCCAATACATCATACAATGCTGCGTCAAGTACGGAGTATCTCTTCCATCTGGCCTTTTTGGACCTTTCTGAGCTGCAACGTTCGGACGAGCAGAGACTAACATACTGTGTAGGTTCTGGACGTCGGTCACGTCACACGAGTGCAAACGCCGCATCGTCTCGATAATCGTTGACGAATCGAAACAGAGGACTCGGCAGGTGGAGTGGGACTCGCCATGCTCTTGCCGCCCCGCTCTTGGCAAGGGACAGCGGGGGTGGAGTGAGGTGGGCGTTGGATGGTTGGCCACGGGGCGAGTGCCGGCGTGAGGTGGGGCGGCCTTGGACAGCTTCCCAGCCATTCCTTTTTTCGAGGGCCGCTCCCTGGTCCTGGTCCTGGTCGTCGTTCGGTCGCAACCTGAGAGAGCGGGATGCGACCGGCCTCTTTCCAACTGCGACGCCATGCAACCGGCTCATCTTTGGGGACTGGACAACGCACACTCTCGGACTACGGACTACTCGTTCGCTTCCGAAGAAGTGAAGAAGTGCGCCACAAGAAAATCGCCGGTGACATGCGACTCTCTTCCTGGACCCATTTCACCATTCCACTGTCCTGCGCTGGTCCGGAGAGTTCCCTGAAGCACAGTGTGTGAAATCGCGCCGACCGTCGACTAATTCAATCGTACGGAGGATACACTACGGTTTACTTCACACATCAAACCGTTACCTTACTGTGTACGAATACACGGGCGATTCTCAAACCCCTCCAACCCCCCCCCCCCCTTATGGGCACTCCGCAGATCGCAACCCATAGCACACCACACATCCATCCCTAAGAGGGCATCGCGCCGACCGCCCGATCGGCCCGCCCCTCCCGCGCATCGCAGCAAACGGACCACCCCCCTTGGCCGGCCTCACCCCGAGAGTCCGGTTGTTGGGATGCAGTCACTCTTCAGCGTCCACAACAACGTGTCGCTCATCAGCATCACCATTGCGCCGAGTGCCTGGGTCGCTTCCTTGGTGCTCTCCCTGGTCTTTATCTTCCTGTATCTGCTCTACCAGCCCTCACCGTCCTTCCGGTGGACCAAGCTATCTAGGCTCAGCCGCCGCAGGCAACAACCCAAGCCCGCGCCGCCCATCATAGAGGAGGAGGACGACGGGGACGACACTGTGTCCGAAGAGGAGCCGCCCCGACGACGACACATCGAGCACACGCCCCTGCCGCCTCTGCTTACCGATTATCCGTATTATCCCTTTGACGGCGGCGTCTTGAGCCACAGCAGTCGCAAAGGCAGCGAGGCGAGGGAGAAAACGGGTCGCAAAGAATTGGTGCGGAGCAGCGACAAACGAAACAGCAGCAAGAGCGGCAAACAAGCCTCAACCAACGAAAGTGGGGGAGGAAAAGGAGGAGGAAGAGGAGGCGGAGGAGGAAAGGGGTCAAACAGCGAACGTAACACCTCCAAGAGCAACCACCACCGCCATGGCGACATCGACGACGAAGACCACGACCCTCGGCCCGCTCGACCAGCTCGACGCGTCACTGGACGACTTCGCGCGCTCGATTCGCAACCCGAACCGCCTGCCGTTCGGCTACCAGTCGGCCCACTCGGGCTTCCGGAGCGACGACCCGAGCGAGGCGGACGCCTCGGACTCGGAAGCATCCGCCGGTGGCTACAGTCCGCCCGCCTGGAGACGCCTCGGCAACGGCGACCGCAGCAGCGGCTTCTGGCGGAGAGGTGACGGCCTCGCCAACATGTACGACGCGGCGGACGACGCGGCCGATGACGATGACGACCTTCTTGACGGGCGCGCGCGCGCGAGAGAGAGCAGCCCGGAATACGAAAGCGCCGACGAGGGGGACCCGATCCTCGCGCAGGCCATCAGGACGAGGTTACCGACAGGCAGTCTGTCGCCCGAGAAGGGGGCCAGTCCCGAGCCGGAGTTCCACCCGGCCCAGCAGCATCTCATAGATGAGGTAGTGAACATTAAGCGGGAAGACGATGATGGCCGCTTGGCCCTGAGCGACCTGAAGGATGAGGCGCTCGCGTCAAAACATGTCCCAGACAACTGTAGGTCCTCCCTTGTGCCTCCCCCCCCTCTCTTCTCTCTTCTCTCTTCCCTCTTCCCCGGTGACGCTGCTTTCAACGATGGCTTGGCAAGTACTAACATCCCGCTAGTCATTCGCTTCGCCGTTCGAGCAGAGGTCCAGCATCGGACCGAACCCATCGAGTTGGCCATCAACTTTGTCCGCACCACGTTCCACGCTATGACCAGGTCGTGGACTTCCATGTTCTTCTCCTTCATCGTCGCCATACTGTCGTATGCAGCGCTACGATGGCTCTCACAGCCGGCAGCGATGCGGCCAGTCCCCGATCTAGTCAAGGTCGCCGGAGTCGCCCGCTCGCTCGAGCCTCTGATCTACTACTCCGAGAACGGTATCCAGCAGGTGGGCGACCTACAGGCCACGGGGGTCGCGGTCTGGGATCTCGGCGAGAGCGTCCGCAGCAGTAACCTGACCTCGGCTCCGATCATCGTCAAGGAGCTCGACGATCTCAGCGAAAGCCTCAAGACGCTGGCCATCGAACTCACCAAGTTCTTTGCCAACGTCGACGGAGACATTGACGGGTACGTCATCTCGCTCCCCCCCCCCCTCTTTTTTTTTTTTTTTTTTTTTTTTTCCTCACTCCAACTCTCTGGGTCGGTCCTTGGTTGAATTAACCCCTTGCTTTCCATCCCGTAGCATTCTGATCGTCATGGACTGGGCCCGCCGCGAGCTTCACCAGGTACAACATCTTCCGACCCTCCCCTTCTCATTCGCCTTCGACAACATCCACAACCTCCTCTCCAACGCCGGCATCCTCGAAAACCCGCACACCGGCCAACCGACCCGGCTCGGCGTCCTGGCAACCTCCCTCTTCGGCTACTCTACGCCCCAGCGCACCAAGCAGGCCCTGCAGCGCACCTTCAACGAGTTCCTCACGGTACTCGAGGACGCCGTCTCGTCCGAGCTCCAGCACTCGCTCGCGCTGTTCGCCCTCTTCGAGGCGATCGACCACCAGTTCCTCAACCTGGCCCGCACCGTCATCCGCGAGGCCTCGCTGCAGGACGAGGCGCACGCCGACCTGCTCTCGTCGCTCTGGACGCGCATTCTGGGGCCCAAGGCGTCCGAGGTGGCCAAGTACGAGCGCAACCGGGAGCTGCTGCGCAACGTGCGCGAGAAGACGGTCGCCAACAAGGGCATCCTGGTCGAGCACAACCACAAGCTGCTCACCCTCAAGGCCCAGCTCGAGAACCTCCGCCGCAAGCTCGTCTCCCCGCTCGTCCGCAGCGTCAACAGCAGCACCCTCACCCTCGACGAGCAGATCCGCGGCCTCGAGGTCGTCGGCGCCCACCTCGAGGACGTCCGCATGCAGCAGAAGAGCAAGCTCTTCCATACCCTCTACGGGAGTGCCGGCAGCGGTAGCGGCGCCGCCAGGTTACCCCCCTCCCCGGCGGCCGCGTCCATGGGCGGGAGGCGGTTCGCCACGGCCGACATCAAGGATGGAAGCGGTTAGAGTGGTGGTGTAAGGAAGCGCTCTAGCGTTTCTTTGGTATTGTCCCTTTCTCTGCTCTCTCTCCCCCCTCCCACACCGTCCCCTCTTTCACAAGGCTTGAAAGGGAGTAAGCAGTGCCAAGAGAGACGGGAGTATACTAACCAGGAGTTTTGAGGTTGTGCTCTTTTTTATTATTTTCTTTCCGGGTTTCTAGGGCGAAAAAAAAGGCGTCATATCTTGTGTTCAGGGTTGTTTGTTTCCATCTTGTTCTTCTTGGAGCGGAAGGCTTGGGTTTGCTGGGCTAAGCTACTGCTATTTCTTTCAGATATGAGGGGATGGAGGATGGACCGGAGCATATGGAGTCTCGCATTCTTGGATCTGGCGCATGCAGTGGGTTAACAGTCCGGAAGAGCGACAGATTACTTCCATCTAACTCTACTTCACTTGTACCGAGACCCTGCGGTCGTCAAGGTGCACCCGGATAGTTGCTTGGTCCTTGGCATTCTCAGCCCTCGGATCAGTACTGGCTGTGAGAGTAGGTTAGCTGCCATGATTAGATGAATATGTACGTACGTACATCCTGTCCGTACCACCTACACATGAGGTTAGTTGGTCATTATACAATGCGGAGATGCAAGCATGGCTTGACCACAGGGTGAAGCGGTCACGATATCGACACGACACACACAGGCCAACCAGATAGCGCGTAGATAGATGTAAAGCTTTGTATTAGCTAGTGCCTTGTTTAGGATTGAGTCTGGTGGTTCACGCAGACAGACACAGTCGCAATCATGGATGCCCTTAATCAGGGCTGCCAGGAGTGCGTCGCTTAGCCTGCTTTGTCCCTCAAGACTGAGCTAGCCGGCAGGATACTCGTGACATTCGTAACCGTAACGCCGTGTCGGCCATCAACACCTCCGCCCACTCCACAGAGGCGGCCGCCCAGGACCATGGCCCTCACCCCCCCATCATAAGCAAGTCTATCAAATACATGATCATGACATAGCGATGTCATAGCAAGATGCCGCGATAACCCGTCGCTGGAGAGGCTTTTGTCTCCTATAGCCAGATCCATCCGATGCTGACCTCATCCTGCCCGCATCACCAGACTGGAGATAGATCATGCTGCTTCCAAGCTTGGTATCAAAACTTTTCCCAACCGATCAGAACTGAAAGGAAAAAAAATGAAGAAAAAAGCGCATCAAAAGGCGAGAAGCTGGCGAATAGTGCCCTAAGCCTTCTCCTCGGTCTTCTCCTCCTTGGGCTTCTCAGCCTCCACCTCGCCCTGGGCGGGAGCTGAGCCTTGACCGGCAGCCTGCTGCGACTTGACGTACTCGTCGTAGACAGCCATGGCCTCGTTGACCTTGGCGACAAGAGCAGTCTCGTCCTCGAGCCTATCGCTGGTTAGTGGCTTCTTTCATGATCGTCACGGCCAAGCATCAACTTACAGATTTACGAGCTCATTGTTGTCCATCTCCAGCAGCATGCCAGTGATCTTGCCAGCCAGCTCTGGTTGGAGGGCTTGGATCTTGGGGAAGAGATTCTCTCCGAGAATCTGCTTCTGCTGCTGGGGGTTGCTGGTGGCGGCGAGCTGCGACTGCAGGAGAGAAGTAGCATTAAGCTCACCAGCACCGCCAAGAGGACCGGCAGGAGGCACGCCACCGCGGCCAGCGGCAAAGTTGCCACCGCGGTTAGGGCCGCCACGACCACCGATTGCGCCATTCTGAGGCCTACCATTAGGCGGGAAGCCAGCCATGCCAGGGCCGCCAGGCATTCCCTGAGGAACAGGCATGCCTTGCATACCCCGTCCACCGGGCGCGCCACGTCCGCCGAGGTTGGCAGCCTGCTGCTGAACCTGCTGAATGGCAGCGAGGAACTGCGGGTTGGTCGGCTGACCATAGGCGCCAGGAGGGAACTGGCCCAGAGGATAGAGGGGAATCTGCTGAGGAGGGATGGCGCCACGACCGCCCTGCTGAGCATAAGGCGGGAACTGACCTGGACGGCCGCCCTGCACGGCAGGCATGCCGAGACCCGCCTGAGGGAAGGGCATGCCGCGACCGCCGGGAGGCATGAAGTTGGGCTGCTGGCCAGGAGCATAGTAGATAGGGGCCTGCATGTACTGCTGCGGCAGACCGGCCTGAGCGGCGGCTTGCTGCATGCGCAGTTGGTTGCGGGCCTGGATGCTAGCCTCAAGCTGACTCTTGCGGACGTCCTTTCGCTGAGCGAGGGCGACATAGAGCGGCTTGCCTTCAACCATGCGCTGATTCATCTCGGCAACGGCCTTGGTCGCATCGTCGGGGTTGCTGAAGCAGACGAAGCCGAAGCCCTTGCTCTTGCCCAGCTTGCGTTCAGGCTTCTTTTCGGTCTTCTTCTCACCCTCCTTAGCCTCACCGTCCTTCTCGCCCTCCTCCTTGCCCTCCTTCTTGGCTTCTTGCTCGCCCTCCTTCTTGTTCTCCTTGTCCTTACCCTCCTTATCCGCAGAGTGGTGATGATCCGGGGGGTTGTCGCGCATGACCTTGGCCGAGGTGATGGGGCCAAACTCGGAGAACATCTGGCGCAGCTTGTCATCGTCGATGTCGTCGGCCAGATTCTTGATATACAGGTTGACGCCTTGGTATTTGTTGGCCTTCTCAGCGCGAGCGGCCTCGTAAGATTTCCTAAGCTCCTCCTCGCGCTCGTGCTTCTTCTGAGCACGACCGACATAGAGCTCCTGACCACGGAACTCCTTGCCATTGAGCTCCTCAACAGCCTTGGCGGCACTGTCGTGGGTGGAGAAGTTGACGAAGCCGAAGCCACGGCTCTTGCCCTCCTGGTCGCGAGCGAGGGTTGACGACGTGACCTCGCCATACTTGGAAAAGAGCTCGCGGAACTCCTCTTCAGTGACCTCGAGGTTGATGTTCTTGACATAGACGTTGGTGTAGTTGGCCTTCATCTCCTCGAACTTGCTCTGGCGGTCCTTCTTGGGGATGTGGTAGCCAACGTAGACCTTCTTCTCGTTCAGAAGCATGCCGTTGACGTGCTTGATAGCCTGAGCGGCGGCTTCGTCGGTCTCGTAGTGCACGAAACCATAGCCCTTGGAGTTGCCGTTCTCGTCTTGGGCCACCTTGCAGCTAAGGATGTTACCGAAAGCAGCAAAGGTGTCGTGAAGCGCCTTGTTGTCAATCGCAGTGTCCAGGTTCTTGATGAAGACATTGCCCTGGCCGGTCTTGCGCAGAGCGGGATCGCGCTGGGACCACATAATGCGGCAGGGGCGGCCCTTGATCAAGGTGTAGTTCAGCTCTTCGAGAGCCTTCTCGCCATCGGCGGTCGAGTTATAGTTGACGTAGGCATATCCGAGGGAGCGACGAGTGACAGCATCACGGCAGACGCGGATCGAAGCGACGGAACCAATCTGGGAGAACAGCTCAAAGAGCATGGCCTCGGTCACAGAGGGGTCCAGTTCGCCGACGTAGAGAGACGCGGAAGACTGAGGATGAGGAGCAGAGGAGCTCGGGGTAGGCCCAGCCGTATCGGGTTCGGCAGTCTGGGACTCGCCAGAAGCCACATTGGAATTGATGGCAGGGGCCCGGTTATCGCCACCGTTGAGGTTCGTGTTGGCGAGGTCAGCGGCAAGCTGGTCAACAGCGCCAGGAGCAGCGGGAGCGGCCATTTTGACAATTGGGTCTGGAACGGGGGATATGTCAGCGGGTATGGTCTCGAATTCGACGGCTGGAGCAGTAGAAGGTATGCGATCTCGAAGGTGTCCTTGATCGCAGAAATGGAGTGTTGCTCAATCGAGAGCGACGCACCGAATGCTCAAGCGCAGAAAGTGCCACGGAGCTACGCAAATACCGTGCGCAAGAGAAGCGACGGCAGACAAAGAACGAGGACTGCGGTTAGCGCCTCAATTCGGTTTCTTTCTTGCGGCGGAAAGAAAGGTCTCAGTTGGAAAACCGGTCGGGGGGCGTCTTCCAAAAGAGATGTTGCGGATTGGATTTGGCTTTTTTGATTTTTTTTTTTTTCTTTTTGGTGGTTTTGTTCTGAAGATCGATAGTTAGGTATCGGGATTTTTTTTAGGCTTTTCAATTTTTTTTGAGAAAGATTTTTTGATGAGGAATCAGAAAAGAAGTAGACGAGAACAGAACCAGTGACGGTTGTGCCGAACTGATCTGACTCTTTTCTGAAAAAAAGGTTGTGGAAAGAATCCGGTAACAAAGGGTTTTTGATCGTTCGATGAAGAGGAAAGAAGAGGGCATGATGGCTCCTGCGGAGACAGATTTTTTTTTTTTCTGCCACTGGCAGTCTGTTGCGCCCACAAAGCGGAGAATATCGAATTATGCGAGCGATACGTTCCAACTACATCTGAATGCCAACGGCTCCGTTCGCACTGTAATTGCCTCTGACAGCATAGGACTCTTATAAATGGTATAAAGAGTTTTCTTGGGCCAATTATGTCACTTGGACTTGACCTTCGCAGTCGCCGCTTCTCGGTAACTGATCACTTGAACATTCATCTATCGAGGAGACTTGTTGCGTTGTTGGCCACCTTGACACTTGGACATGTGGGAGGATTGTGGCGGGCAGTGGCGGGGTACGGAGAAGTACCCAGCTTATCGCTAGTGTTATCGGTGGGTCCCGCAGTGACGGCCTGCTGCTGACGACTTCCGTCATCAGTGGCAGTGGCATCTAGAAGGAGCTTCGAGCTTGAGCCAGGCACGAAGCAGGCGTAAGCGGCACAAGATACCCGAGCCTGTGGTCCTGTACTCGGTGAATCTGCACCAACCCTGACAAGTTTGGTTGGATTACCAGCATCGTGTTGCTTTATCAAAGCGCTGCCAACTCGCAAATACGAAATACATCACTAGCTCTAGCTGTTGGTTGGGTAACAGTGGGCACCTGCTGTAACCGACGCTGTTGCCTCGCTCACCCAGAAGACCCAAGTGGCGCAACCCTTGGGCCGAATTCTCAACTCTCGAAGCGAGCATTGTTGTATTCCAACACAGAAACGTTAAGGAGCTTTGTTTCCAGATCCGTGGGATTAACTAATTGCCCCTCCCCCCGGTTTTCTCTCATCAGTACCTTTTTTTTTTTTTTGGGCTGCTCATTCTTGTGACGAGCTGAAACAGAGCCCATCGCTTCTTCGAGCCCTCGGTATCGTGAGCCCCTCGCTCGCTTGGGGTTTCGCTGCACCCCGCCGACGACCACCATGTTCCCGACTTTCACCGGCAGTTCGCGCAAGACGCGGAACGTCAACCTCAGCGGCCAGAAAACCATCAACCCTTTCACCAGCACATCATGGACGCCCAGCGCGGCTGCTGCCGGTGCTTCCAAGACAGTAGCTCAGGCCCAGGCGGAACGGTTGCAGCGGCAACAAGAGAGGGAACGGCTGAGGGCTGCCCAGCGCATCCAGAGGACATGGCGAGGCTACAGGTCGCGGCGGAACTTGCGGGCGTCCCGGCGGCAGGCTGTCGATCTGCTCTACAGCGCAGGCGGACAGGCTGACGTTGAGCGGAGAGCAGCTGAGGCAACGCCCCTGGTCCTGAGCTTGTACCAAGCCTCCAACCCTGAAGACCAACAACGGCTGTGCCTGCTAGCCCGTGACCTCCTGCAGACCCGATTCTCGTCGTTTGTATCAGGGGCCATAGAGCCACCTCGCCTGGGCAAGCTGGCCCAGATCGTGCTTTCGGCTCTTGACCGGTGAGCTAGCGGTTCGGTTTGGCTTTGGTGCAGTTGACGATAGTGCTGACTCCTGGTAATGCAGGCTCGACCCAAGCACGTCGAGTTCACAGGTCCAAGTTCTCTTGGAAAGCATTGTTGAGGTGACCAAGCTGCGGCCTCAGTTGTTGCAACCGGCGCTGGGGAGGCTGTACGGGGTCTTGGGGAGGTATTGCCGCAGTCTCGGGCCAGACTCTCAACTCCTGGACCTCGTTCGGAGTGCGGTGGGAACACCGCTTTCGAGGAAACATGTGCCTGGTATTTGCTTACCCTTTTTCCCTCGCTGGATTTAGTGCTGTAGCTGACCCATCTAGAATCTTTTACCCGGGCCGCTTATCACGAGTTCGCTGTGTCTTTCCTGACACAGCCCGACCTGTTCTTGTTCGAGTCCAACGTTGGCTCGTTTGCGGCTGATATCGACGTTGACCTTCTCTCAGACACGCTCCAGGCCGCCACGGGCATGGGTACCAAGACTGTCGGGTCTCAGGGAGGTCTCATGTGGCTGCTTTCCCACTTCATTGTTCTCCAAAAGACAAGAAAGCACCTCGTGCTACATTCGCGCTCCTTGCGAGTCCTGTATACCCTCCTGTCTGCCCTTTCGAGCCAAATCCGCGCCGCATTTGCGGCCTCCGAGGTGAAGCCTGCGGCGGTCGAGGCTGGTGACCTAGAAGCTATTCCGGAACCCATTTTGCCACCTTATGTCTCTGACAAGCTTGCCTCGCTGACTGACAGAGAAGAGATCATGGGGCTCTTCGAGAAATTTACCTCGTAAGCACCCGCCGTAGCCGATCCAGAGCTCAGCGTACTAACCGGGCTAGGGATCACGGAGGCACATCCGAATCCGAACTGGAGGATGCCGGATTCCTTGCCGGCTACATCTTGACCTTGGTCTACTGCTTCCCGACACTTGGCGACGACATTCGGATGCGGCTGTATCTCGCAGACATCCCAACCCATCAAGGGCCGCTCCCCGCCGTCCGGTTCTTTTGGAATGCCGTCAGCAAAACATCCATATTCGGCAGGATTGCGTCCGATCCTGATGCTGCCCTCGCAATCTTAAGTCAAAAGCCTGCTTCCCACGCAGACACCCCATGGGACCGCGAGTGGCGCACGATCCTCCTTTTCCTCGAGCTCTATATCTTTGTCCTCCGTCTCACCGACGACGACGATTTCTTTGGCATCCTCGGCGCGTCGAATCCAGCTGAGGGAAGGAGTACGCGTCTGCGGTCCAGCGGCCTCAACCTCCAAGAAGTGAAGCGCCTGACGACCTTTCTCAAACACCTTGGTTTCACGCTGTACTATCATGCTGCCGATTTGCTTAGTTCGACATCTTCCGCGCCGAACAACGCGAACGGCTCGTCCGCTCCTCCCTCACGGCCAAAAAGCGGCGCCGACAACAAGCGGGCAGCGAATGCCTTGTCTTTCACCCTTACCGCAGGGGTCGATTTTGAGGCGTTCAGGAACCTGGTCTCCACCGCAATGAAGATGCTTTATGAGAGAGACTCTCGACGTCAATTTCTGCCACACGAGCATTGGCTCATGACGTCAAAGTTTGACATGGAAGGCTTCCTTTCTGCCGTTGTGCTCGAGGAGCAGAGACAGCGCGAACAAGCCGAGGCCGAGGACGAAGATGAAGAGGGGAACGATTTAGACGAACAGCCCGTGACTATGTCGTCGGGCGGCCTGAGACTGTCTCGGCAAGCGCAGATGGAGAGGATCGGACTAGCGCGGAAACGGGCTGCACGGGATGTTCTCAAGGCGGCTGCGGGCCCTAAGTTGGAAATCTTGCGGAATATGCCATTTGTCATACCCTTTGACATGCGCGTTCAGATCTTTCGACAGTTTGTCTACCTTGACAAGCATCGAAGGAGAGGAGGCAACATCGATCCGGACAGGTGGAGGCTATGGGTGCTCAATCAGCACGGCGGGCCATTCGATCCCACTTCCACCGGTAGCAACATTATCGGCCGCCACCAAGCACAAATTCAGCGCGGCAGGATCTTCCAGGACGCTCTGGAATCCTTCTGGGATCTCCAGGAAGGGCTGAAAGAGCCAATACAGATTACGTTTGTCGACGAGTTTGGCATGCCCGAAGCCGGAATTGACGGCGGCGGCGTAACCAAGGAGTTTCTCACGAGCGTGACGACGGAAGCGTTTGCGCCGTCTGAGCGGCTCTTTGTCGCCAACAGCAACAATTCCTACTATCCAAACCCCTGCGACATGGATCAGACAAAGAACATGCTCCGGGAAGCACAGGTCTCGGAAGGGTCAGAAGAGTGGGCCGAAGCCATCACCTACCGCCTCCGGCAGTACGAGTTTCTTGGAAGGGTCATCGGAAAATGCATGTACGAGGGCATCCTGATCGATATCGTCTTTGCGGGCTTCTTCCTCCTCAAGTGGGCCACGTCGGCCGGCGCCGGCGACACGTACCGCGCCAACATCAACGACCTCCGCGAGCTGGACGAGGAGCTGTACCAGGGCATGCTGCGGCTCAAGAACTACCCGGGCGACGTCCGCGACCTCGACCTCGACTTCACCATCACCGACCAGGTCTCGCTCCCCGACGAGCCCCTGCGAACGGCGACCCGCAACCTCATCCCCAACGGCGAGAGCGTGCCCGTGACCAACGAGAACCGGCCGCTCTACATCAGCTACGTGGCCCGCCACCGGCTCGTGGTCCAGCCCTACGCGCAGACGCGCGCCTTCCTCCGCGGGCTGGGCATGATCATCGACCCGGGCTGGCTGAGCATGTTCAACCAGAACGAGCTGCAGCGGCTGGTCGGCGGCGACAGCTCCGAGATCGACGTCGAGGACCTGCGGCGCCACACCGTCTACAGCGGCGTGTACGCCATCGGCGACGACGGCGAGGAGCACCCGACCGTCAAGATGTTCTGGGAGGTGATGCACGGCCTCGAGGACCGCGAGCGGAGGGACGTGCTCAAGTACGTCACCAGCACGCCCCGCGCCCCGCTGCTGGGCTTCGGCCAGCTCAGCCCGCCCTTCAGCATCAGGGACGGCGGGACGGACCAGGAACGGCTGCCGAGCGCGAGCACGTGCGTGAACCTGCTGAAGCTGCCGCAGTATCGTAGCGCGGCAGTGCTAAAGAAGAAACTGCTGTATGCTGTCACGAGCGGAGCTGGGTTTGATCTGAGTTGAAGAGAAACTTGGTTTTGTGGGGGGAGGGGGGGGAGCAGGACGGATGGTGGCATATCTAGGGCGTTCATAGGGCAAATGGTCACGGATGTGTCTAAGTTGTTGGTTTGTCTCACACAAACGTTGATTTTCTTCTTCTTCTTCTTCCCCAGTACTCCAGGGCTTCCGGTAGTCCTTGATTTTAAAGTCAAGAACATATGTGTTTGCTCGTGTGCTTACTTATACTATACCACCGTTGCTAACCCCAGTAAACATGCCTTTCATTAATATCCGTCGCCTAATCCAACCCCATCCTTTTCATCCCACTCAACAGGCCAACTCGGCGGTAGATCTGCTTCCTTGGTCCCCCAAGTCCCTTCCTCCTCGCCGACCCAGAACTCCAAGGTTCCGCCCCTCAGGAAGAAGTCGTGCGTGATCCAACTCTTCGTGTACGCCTTGCCGTTGAGCCTCGCTCGTTGGATGAACTTTCTCTTGCCCGCGGGGTCGAAGCGCCTGACCTTGATGACCGCCCACTTCCCCTCCGCCCTGGCGCGGATTCTCACCTCGGGGAAGAAGGGCGTCGTCAGCAGGTAGACGTCCTGGCCGGCGACGGGGAAGAAGCCCATCATGGCAAAGGCGCTGAAGGCGCCCATGGCGCAGTCGTCGTTGCCCGGGATCCCGTTGACGGAGGCGTTGAACAGGGCGGGGATGGACTCGCGCGCAAAGTGAGTGCTCAGGGCGGGCCGGCCGGCGTAGTGGAACTGGAAGACGGGCAGGAAGCCGGGCTCGTTACCCAGGTAGGCGATACCGCTGGTGTGGAAGTAGCGCAGGCGCTCGACGAAGGCGTCGGGCCCGCCCATGAGCCGGATGAGCGTCGCCATGTCCTGCGGCACGAAGAAGCTGTACAGCCAGGGGCTCCCCTCGTACGTGTCGAGGCGCGTGTCGTAGTAGCAGCCGTGCATGTCCTGCACGGGCGAGCAGGCGCGCGTGTTCTGGTAGCGGAAGGAGCCGTTAACGAGGCGCGGCTGCATGAAGCCCACGAAGTCGGTCTGGACCGTGGCGCCGTGGGGGTCCTTGAAGATGTCGCGCTGGTGTGGGTTCCAGTAGTTGCGCCAGTTGCCGCCGCGGCGGCGGTATTTGGCGGCGTCGGCCGCGTGGCCAAGGCCTTGAGCTAGCGTGGCGATGCAGAAGTCCTCGTAGGCGTACTCGACGCCCCGGCTGATGGTGCGGCTCATTGGGCCTGTGCCGTTCCGGTCGGTGTCGTCCCAGGGGATGTAGCCAAGCTTGTGCCAGCTCACAAGGTTGCCGCGTCCCTCCAGTCCCCAGTTGGGCGGTTCGACTATTGTAGGCGTCTTGTCAGAGCGGGTTATTTCACAAGCCGATGGAAAAGAAACACACGGGGAGGGGGAGAGGGAGAGGGAGAGGGGGTCATCAACATACCTTCGGCATCAGAGACGACGGCTTCGTAAGCGGTGTCCCAGTCTATTCCTTCTGTCAAGTTCTTTACGAATGCGTCTACAATGACCACGTCGGCATTGGAGCCTCCCTGGGTGTAACCCTTGCAGAAACTCATCCGACAGTCGGGCAGTTTTCCTGCGAGAAGTGTCAAATTTGGACAATCGGCTTGGTTGTCGTCATCCAGGGGCAACACTACCTTCGTGCCGGTAGATATCAATCAGTGCACGCACCATATCCGTCTGCGCGACCGGGTCGATGATGGTCAGCAAGGGATGCTGAGCGCGGAAGGAGTCCCAGATGCAGTAGAACCTGGCCGGGTCAGCCATCCGTGCACGCATCTTTTCCGTCCCCTGTTCTCGACGGTTGAACTCACGAGTCGAAATACGGCTCCGTCGAGTTCCACAACGGGTTCTCCCCGGTGTAGTTCTGCGGCGACAGCAGGGTGCGATACAGCCCTGACCAGAAGGTCGTCTGCAGCTCCTCGCTCACCCCGGTGGCGTCGATCTCGATGGCGCCCAACTTCTCTCGCCACTGCTTCCTCGCATCGCTCTCCACTCTCTCGAAATGCCAGTCGCCCATCTCGCTCTCGGCGTTCTGGCACGCCTGGTCCATGGATATGAACGACACGCCGACCCTCGCCAGCAGCGAGTTATTCGCCGGCCGCTCAAACTGCAGCCAGGCGCCCGCCGACCCGCTGGGGATATGGAACCCGGCGCGGACCCCGTCCAGGAACTTGGGCTCCTCAGTCGCGTTGTTCGACGTGAACGTGCCCGTCCTGCGTATGGCGGCGCCCCTGAAGTCGGCACAGAAGAACGCATCGTACTTGCCCGTCCCAAACGAGGGCACGTACCTCCCCTCTCCCATGATCCTCCCGCTTTCGGGAAACACCTGGATGGCTCCCAGGCTCCGGCTGTTCATCAGGTCGACCAGGTCCACCAGCACCAGGGGCGAGTACGGCACGCCCCTTTCCACCGCCTCCGGCCTCCCCTCGGGATCACGCACCACGTCGACCCGGTCCTTGCCGGAGAACCCAAACCGGTACAGCGCGGCGTGCTGGGTGGCCGTCATCTCGGCCCGCACCGAGTTGGTCAGGTTGACGGCGAAGTAGCCCGGCGCGGCCATCGCGGAGCCGGGCACGCGGCTCGTGGGCCGGGTGATGACCGAGTAGGCGCAGCGGCGGAAGTCGTCGTCGGGGCAGCCCGGGTGGACAAAGAGCGGGAAGTTGCCCAACGAGGGTAGGCCACCGGTGCCGGAGTCGTGCATGTGGGAGAAGCCCATGATCGGGTTGGCGTCGGAGACGTAGCCGGCGGCGTTCTCGGCCGGCGAGAAGGTGTCGGCTACGGGTTTGGCCATTCCTGTTGCGGGAGAAAAGGGTGATTAGGTGCTTGTTAAGGGGCAGCGGAAAGCAGGGATCACTACTAACCATAAGGTAGCGTGGCGCCGGGGAAGACATGGCCTAGTTTCGATGCAGAGTGTGAGATGGAGACTCGTGAGGTGTTGTTGACAAGTATGTCAGAGTCGGCCGATAAGGATTAGTGGCTCACCTCCGTTGGCGGTGCCGATTAGGGGGTTGACGAAGTCCAAGACGTCGTAGTTGGGCCTGGACCGGAGAAACGGCAGCCTGATCTCCCCAACAGCCAGGTTAAACTCTGGGAACATAAGGATGAGGCAGACGCAGAACAGGGCAAGCGCGAGGATGCGGCCCCTCCGCGGTAAGCCCCGGAAGTGCAACGGCGCCGACATGGCGGCCTTGTGTTGCCGAACCGACTCTGTCGGGATCCGGGGTCTGGTTCGATATCGTCGTTCTCCCCGTCACTCACGTAGCCCGGTGTCGGTGGCCGCTCCGTCCTTCCGTTACCGAGTTGATCCTTTAAGAACGCCTCGACGCCAACATGCTCTCGCTTCCCCGGCACAGCACCAACAGGATTGGCCAATACAAAGCTGTCCTTACTTGTTCACCTGGGAAGGGCCGCCGGGTTCGAGTACCCTAGAGAGCAAACAAGAGCGTCTCGAGGATTCATGCCTCCTCAATCTGACCCGCGGTGCTTTGGCGAGAGTGGGTTTCGAAAAGGCCAGCGAAAGAGACAAACAGGTGTCCTGTGGCCTTGCCAAGCCGAGAAAACGCTGCGATACTACTTCGGGGCGAACGGTGCCGGGCGGCAAGGGGTTTGTGCAGTGGTGTTGTTACACCACGCTAGGGTATAGTTATTTGACGCCAAGCCTGCATCGGCCGATTACCCGCAGAGAGCTGCTCGGGAGCTCATTGGCGATCCCGGGGTTGGACCGATTAGCAACTTGATTTCGGCCGAGCTCCCGGTTCCAGGCGCACTTCATTTCACTTCCGGCATCAACCAGCTCCGCACCGCTCCCGCCGCTCTCCCCGTGGCAGGACCTGCTCCGTCGGCCAACGCAACCTCTCCCGGCACTCGCCGTCCGTCTCCAGCAGCTCAGCAACCCTCTCGACAATGTGTTGCCTCCAGCCCTCGATATACCATCCGTCCCGAACGGCATCGCGGTTGAGGAGCACGGCGTAATGCGCCAGGACCAGTAAGGCGCACGGCTCGCGCCTCCTGACGCACGCCACGAATTCGGGCCGCATGCGGTACAGCCAGCCAAAGACGAACTGGTTCTCGGGCGGGCCGTCGTACGTGATCTCGCCGCCCGAGCTGCCGCGGCGTCCGTAGGTGGCGGCGTAGATGCCAATGAGATTGTCCAGTGCCTGGAGGCAGCATTCTCGGGATGGGGCGGCAAGGTCAGCGGCAGCAGGACCCGCCGCGACGTAACTCCTCAGATCGTCCAGCGCAGCCTCCCAGTCGAGCCTCGGAAACCCGTCACGCAGGCAGACGGGCTGTTTAAGCGGGGTCATCGGCCGGCCCGGCTTGAAGGGGCCCATGAGCCCGGCGAACAGCACGTCCGGGCTAAAACCCTCGCGCATGAGCCGGACCCCATGGACAAAGGGCATCCAGCTGCTTGCGGAAGGCGGAGAGCTAAGTGCAGAATCACAGGTGTCGTCGTCGCTGACGGCGCAGACGAGCAGGTCGCTGCGGCTTGTTGGGCCGGCCGCAAAGGTGCAGTAGCTGGTCAGAATTGCGCCGAGGTACAGGGCGCCGCAGTTGTTGGGACCTGGATGCGAGATCTGCGCTGAGAATCCCGACAGGCCGGCCGTGAAGTGCTGGCGGGCGAGGGAGAGGTAGACGGCGCTGTTCCGGCGCGGTAGCTGGGCGTTGGTGCTGACGTCTACGTCTTCGTCGTCGTCTGCGTTTTCGCTCCCTTGCTCATCCCGCTGCCCGACAAGGTAGGCCAGGTGAAATGCGGCCGCCGCGAAGATGAGATGGAGGACAAACGGATGGCCTAGGCCTATCTGCGCCGCGTTGCGTGTCCAGAACCGGTACAGTTCCCGGTTCTCAGCGCCGCAGAAGGTCTCGGCTGTTTCGGTGACGAAGTGGAGGAGCAGCTCAGCATTGTCCAGGTTGATGTGCGCCGAGGGGGGGGCATCCACGGGAACAGGACTGGTGGGAGCCGTGTCTGGGGATGCTGCCGCAGAAGTCGAGCAGGACCTTGAACAGTCAGGCGCCCATACCTTCCGAGGCCGACCCCGGCCTCGGCGAGTGGTCGGGGCCGCGCAACGCTCGACGCGCGCCCCATCGGGAACGAGATCGCAGGGTAGACCGAAGCTTACGCAGTTGCTGCACGGTTTCTCTTCGTTGCACTGGATGGCGCCGTCAGTAAGAACTTTGGCATGGGTTCCTCTTTTTACCCAAAGGGGAAAAAAAAGAAAAAGAAGAAAAATACCGGCAGTTTCCGACCGACCTTTACTTTCCGGCGTTTGCAGAAACCGCAGCGGGCACGAGATTTTCTGTGCGGCCGGATGGACCTTCTCGTCGACGGCGATGACGCAGTTCCCATGGCTTGGGATGTGGATGCGCTGGCTCGGTAGTCTTTTTTTTTTTTTTCGGACTTTGGATGCGAAAAATCGGTGGAGAGTCATGAACGGAGCATGTAGATGCAGTATTGTTTGTATGTATGTACAAGGAAGGTAGGCGCACCTTTGCTCCTCCTCGTCTGCCTCGGGGGACTTGCGCGTTCGTCCTCGCCTTCAGTATAAGCAGCGGGCCGCCCCGCCCTGCATGACGCGGCCTCTACCCGCGCCAAGGGAACCCCAGCGTTGGCCTCCAGGATTGCCATCTCTCTAGGACATGCGACCCTTGTCGAAACAGCATCAGATCTCGGACCTACTAGGATAATAATAAATGCGAAAAATGTCCATTTTTCGGACCCTCAAGATCGAAGGTCAGTTGCTGTCGTCCACTAAATACGTTCAACATAGTTAACTCCAATCCCTCTTACTCCTTACATATTAGAATACCCTTTTCGACTTGCCCTCGAGTGAACTATCGTCCATCATGCTGGAGAAGAAGAAAAAAACATTCCTCTTACTTTACCTCCCTGGGGCTCTTTTCCATCACCCAGCCCCGTCTCATCACCAACTCTCCCTTGCCCCCCCATATCTGGGATCTTTACTGAGCACGCGGCTAACTAAGCCTTGGACATCGCCTGACGATGGCCCTCAATGACGGACCCCCCTTCGGCCCTGTGGTCAACGGAACCATGGTGGTCGTCTTCTGGGAGTACCGTCCCAGCAACGTAGCCGCCTACCTCTTCCTCGCCCTCTTCTCCCTCGCCTTGCTGGGCCACCTCGCCTGGTTCGTCTGGCTCCGCGCCTGGTCCTTCATTCCTTTCCTCCTCGGCGGAATCTGTAAAAAACCGTCCCCTCCTACCCCACCCCCTTAGAAGACGCAAGACCAACACCCTTTCCCCCCCCTCCTCTAACCACCCAAATGCCTTAGGCCAGATCTTTGGCTACCTCGAGCGCGCCGACGCCCACACCAACCCGACCACCCTCCGGCCCTGGATTCTCCAAAACATGCTGCTCCTCGTCTCTCCGCCCCTGCTGGCCGCGACCCTCTACGTCTCCCACGGCCGCGTCGCCACGGCCCTCCTCCACGGCACCGGCGCCGGCGCCGGCACCAACTCCGACAAGGAGCAACACTCTCGCCGTCGCCGGCACCGCGGCTGCTGCTGCTGCACGAGGCGTTGTTGCACCCCGACGTGGACAAAGGTCTACATCCTCGCCGACGCGACCGCCGTCGGCACCCAGCTGATCGGCACCGTGCTGCCCGCGAGCGGCACGGCCGAGGCGGCGCGGCTGGGCGCCGTCGTGGTGCTCGTCGGCCTGCTGGTTCAGCTCGTTGCCCTGGGCGTCTTCCTCGGCCTCGACTGCGGCCGGCTGCACGCGCGCCTGCGGCGGGACCCGAGCGCGTCGCGGGCCATGCTGGCCGACCCCGGCGTCAACTGGCTCGGGTACTTGGTCGTCATGGAGGTGGCCGCCGCCATGATGGTCGTCAGGAGCGTCGTGCGGGGCGCCGAGTATCTCGAGGGACAGGGCGGGGTCGTGATGGGCCATGAAGTGTTTGTCTATGTGTTTGACGCGCTGCCCATGCTGGTGGTCATGGTGGGCTTTTTGCTGCTGCACCCGTCGAGGTTGGTAAGGGAAGTGAGGAGGTTGGAGGAGAAGGGGTGGGCCGCAAGGGGGGAGACGGCGGGGATGGGGGAGTTGCTTGAGTTGAGGGGAGGTAGTCGTGGGTGAATCCTGCTTAGCAAACAATGTTGCAGACAGACAAAGCGTCTTGAGCTCTTGTTGCTCGGGCGGTACGGTAAAGACAAAATCCTTCTGTGTGGAAACTTTGGACAATAACAAGGGCCGGTTGATTCTGGAATATTGGTCGTTTCTCTCTCAAGGATACTTGCAGGAGCTGATAAGGACCCTCTGTAGGCTGGTTCCGTATAAACAAAAAAAAAAAAAAAAAAAAAAAAAAAAAAAAAAAAACTAGGATCGAAAACTGTGTGTCTCCTCCCGACTGGGTATCATACAGTGATGCGACAAGAAAAAGAAACCTGATGCGGGCACTAGATTGACAGCTGGGTGATCAATCCTTTGCCCAAGGCGCCTTCGTCACGGTATATTGATTACTGGCTGTGCCCGGGGTGCCCCGCGCAAACGTTGTGGGCGGAGGCGGCCCGGTGTCCGGGACTCCTCCCCTCGGCGCCGTCGGCGCTGAGCTCACCCCTCTGGTCCATGGTGCCCTAGAATACGGGATTCCCGGCCCCGGCGGCACACCGGGTGCGGCACCGGGCATCTTTGTTGCCTCTGCCCAAGGGGCAGTGGTTCCTGACCCGCCCCCAGCAGCGGGAGGGTTGACGGTGCTGCTCGGCTGGCTCGCCAGATGAACGGAATGGGCCGGCACGGCCGCCTCCGGATCTGGGTCCCACGAGAACAGCGAGCCGAATGGAAAGTGCTGAACAATGGGGAACTTGGAAAGAACCTCGGCGTTGAACATCTTGATCATGCCCTTATTGATCTTACCCCAGCCGTCCTTGATGCCCGAGATGTCGAACAAGATCGGGCTGTGTTCCCAAAAGGGGCCTTTCTTGACGTCGTTGATGAAGCCGATGGCCGAGAAATACATGTTTGACTCGCGGTGCAGGTCAACCGAGGCCGGTTTCACCACGTCTGAGGGCCGCGGGGCGCCCGGGACGGAGCCTTCCAGCGGCATGGGCTCGGACTCGGTGATGGGACGGGCGAGCTGCGCCGAGCCGAAGATGTACGGCAGAAACGAGTGGTCGTCGAGTCCCCACACGCCGTGAGAACCCGCCGGCTCGAGGTTGTAGGTCAGAATCAGCCGCCGTACGACCTTCAGGTACCTGTCTCGAAATCAGCATACCGGACATTATGAGCTCGATAAAGAAGAAGGTGGGAAGAGAGAAGAACAGAGGAAACTTACGGTTCCAAAACCCCCAACACCAAACTCCTCTCCGCCTCCCCATCTTCCCTCTCCCTGCCCTGTTCATCCCGAAAAGCGCCCAGCTTCCACAGACAGCCAAGGAACGCAAGGAAACTTAGCTCGTGGCCCGTGCCGTAATCCAGTCTCTGCGCGCTCCCGAACCCCCCCAAGAAGTAGGCCTTGACCTCTTCCACAACGCCGTCCCCCCACGCCTCCCGCACGGCATCTGGCAGGCAGCCCCTCAGCAGCTCCTCCGCCCGCCCCTCCAGGATGCCGTACCAGCGCCGGAAGCTCACGTTCCCGAACCGCCTGGGCCCCTGCTCGGGCGGCGCCTCGTCGATCATGGCCTCCACCGCCCGCAGCATCTCGCGCAGCCGGACGACGGCCTCCGGGTCGGCGGGGCGGGGCGCGTCGAGGGGGAAGGTGCGGACCTTCGCTCCGTGCTTGCTGTTGGCTCTGCTGCCTGCGGTGGCATTCGTCGCGGTGGAGCTGCTCTCGGCGGGAGGATCAGAGGGCGGCGCTTCCTTGCGCGGGCAGAGGGCGCGGTTGAGCTGCAGGATGAAGATGCCGATGTCGCGGTAGGCGAGGGACGAGAGGAAGTGGGAGAGGTCGGCGCCGCTGTTGATCTTCTTGGACGGGGTTTGGAACGGGTGGGTTTTGGAAGGGGATAGGACGGCGAGGCGCGGATGGGAAGTTGCTTGCGTCGGCGCTGCCGATTGCGAAGAGCTTGTTGTTGCTTTGGTTGGCGGCGGTGGAGGATCCATCGTCGAGAACTGGTTGATGCGATGGTCTCAACCGTCGATGGTGCGAGGTATTTGGGGGTGGTTATTGATGAGAGTTTCAGACTTTGGGTTTCGTTTGTCAGAGGGTCGAATAGGTACTCCGTGCTTACGGAGGTACAGTACAGTACCTCGTCCAGGAGGTGCTGTGGAGGAAGTGCAAGCTCCAGCAGGGGCATGCACAGCGGCCCCGCTGTCGTCATGGCGGGGTCGGTGGAAGCTGAAGGAGTTTCAACGATAGTGGGGCGCCGGGAGAAAACAGAGGGGTTGCCTCCACTCAGCTTGCATCAGGTATGTACGGATTACAGCATGTACATACATACATACATACCTAAAGTGCTATGTGTATGTACAGTACGGTACACACATACAGTATCGTACCTCTAGACCTGCTTCCCTAATGGATTACATACGTTTGATACCACAGTAGCTAACCAAACAGCGTCGATTTGTCGCTAGAGCCGTCTTTGTTCTTGCTTGCAGAACCTCCGCCGGTCTGGTGGTCACCAGATTCCAACTTCCCGTCGGCCTCGCTTGCATCACTTTCCCTTCCTAATAATAAACAAAAAAAAAGCCCTGAGTGTGTCGGCTGCGGAGAAAGGAAGACTAGGACGACAAAGATTATGCGACAAGATTTTGCGTATGACCAAAGCAACCCTATCGGGCGCATGCATATCTCGCCTGCTTAAGCGTCTGGACGTCTCACGCCTCACCCGCATTCCCATTCCCATTCCCGCCCCAATCCCCATCTCCGTTCCCATCTTCGCCCATGCCCGCCTCCCTACTTTCCTGCCAGAACCCCTTCCCGTAACTCACCAGGATCTCCTCGCCCCTCGCGATTCCGACCGTCCTTGCCCGCCCCGTCGCCCTCTTGCTCGCGGGGAGCACGAACACAGCCATGCACCGCTCCCCCGTCCGCGGGTCCCACGCGGTCCGGAACTCGGCGTTGGGCCTCTTCTTCTTTTTCTCGTTGCTGTTGCTGTTGCTGTTGTTGTTGCTGTTGTTGCCCCCGCGGTCCGGCACGCCGCGGTAGTCGTTGACGAAGCGCGCCTCGTTGCCCATGCGCGCCGCGTCCACGGCGAGGTCCG
The DNA here is from genome assembly GCF_000226095.1 of Thermothelomyces thermophilus ATCC 42464. Taxonomy (NCBI): domain Eukaryota; kingdom Fungi; phylum Ascomycota; class Sordariomycetes; order Sordariales; family Chaetomiaceae; genus Thermothelomyces; species Thermothelomyces thermophilus. The sequence continues at coordinate 2,731,453 of NC_016475.1, forward strand.
CGTCCCGGTCCAGCCAGAGATCGTAGTCGGACCGCGCGTAGTCGTATCCATCGTCAGCGTTGTCGTCGTCGTCATGATGATCAGCATTTTCGCCATTTCCGCCGCCGCCGTTTCTGCTATTGCCGTTGGCGGAAGGGCGGCGGCCAAAAGGCGGGGTGCCGATGTGGACCTCGCCCAGGTACGGGAGGATCAGTTCACCCGGGGCGAGATCGCGGGTAGCAAAGAGGCCCGCCTGGCCGTGGGCGGGGTCTGATGGATATTATTTTGATTAATGTTTAATATTCCGGATCCGGTTTGAGAGAGTGTGTGGGACAGCAGACCTACGGTTCGGATCTGTGATCGGGGTGATGCGGACCGACGGACACGGCCCCGTCTTTAGATGACGGGGAATCTCCGGGAGCGGGTCCAATGCGTCTGCCGGCCGGGTGCGGAGGGCCCGGAGGTGGGTCGGGGTCAAGTACGGTGAGTAAGCGGGCCGCGTGAGGTAGGGGATGTGAGAGGGCCAATTCTCAGGGACAGGGGATGTCGCGGATGCTTGCGCTTGACGCTTTTCTCCCATTGTTGCCAGATTCTTCCAAGTGTGCTTTTTAACAGCAACTCGAGTCTCCTTCTATGACAGGGGAGAGTTGCGTTGTTCCGGTGTCCGCTATTGGGAGGAAGCAAAACTGACTTGATGGTGGGGATTCTTGGCGAAATTTTGCTGGGTTCTGTAAGTGGGCGCTTTGGCAGCTGTTTTGAAGACTGGAACCGGATGGGCAGCGCGCAGACAAGAACCGCGAGACGGACTTGAGCGCATATTTGCTTCTTCTCATGGAACTGACAATCCACCGTGCCTGAATAAGGTGCGTACTATTACTACCTTTGGGCAACACCTATTCCACAATGAACCCGCCACCCCCGCCATCATCGTCTTCGTCCGGCACAAAAAAGCCGCCGCCCCCTATATCATCCTCACTTTCATCCTGAATGCCCACGTGATCTCCCTCCTCTTTCTCATTCACCACCTCTTTACCCTTCCCTTTCCCCTCTGTTTTACCACCCCCTGTCTCTGCCTCTGCCTCTGCCTCCGCCTCTGCATCTACCCCGGCCCAGATCCTCTCCCTGATCCTCAGGCCCTTCAAGAACGTACTCCACATCCTCAGCGCCCGCCTCGATCTCCTCTCCTGCTCCTCCTCGGCCTCCATGTCCGATAGCCCCTGGATGACGGCCCAAACCGCGTCCGCCGCCTCCTCGGGCACGACGACCCCGTCCAGCACGGCCGTGCCGTGCCGCCCCCGGAACTCGAACCCGGTCAGCGCGGGCGCGTAGTCGACCCCGAGGATGAAGGCGGCCTGCGCGGCCCGCGGGTGCCGCACGTGCGCTCCCCCCCGGGGCAGCATGCTCGGCACGTACAGGTCCAGGTTGCCGAACTTGTTCTTGGGCACTCTCCCGCCCACCACCGGCGGCGCCACGTACTCGTCCGTCTGTTCCAGCATGTAGAGCGGCGTGAACCCGCTGGCCGCGTCTCCAAACAACCCCACCCTATCCGGATCGTCATCGTCTTCATCGTCGTCATCGTCGTCGAAGAAGAAGTCGTCGCCGTCACGGTGTGGGCCACCCCTCCTCCCCTCCCTCTTCCGCTTCCGCCTCGGCAGGCTCTTGACCGGCTCCTCCCCATCCCGCACGACCCTCCCCATCCGGTACCACCGCTCGCGGCTCCTCACGACACGCACGTCCCGTCGCCGGTAGATCCGCTCCACTGTGGCGGCCTTCCCGCCCCCGCCGGCAGAGACCCGGATGGTCCCGCTGGGCTCTGCCCCGGGCGCGAGCGCTTCGTGCCGGCGCAGGTGCCGCTCCAGCGCGTACACAGGGTGGTCCTTGAGGTCGGCCACGTTGCGCGGCATCGGCTCGCGCGCCTCGGCCGCCGCAAGCTCGGTGAGCTCGATCTGATCCAGGTCGGTCGGGACCGGACGGTTATATCGCCGGAGGAGGCGGCGGTACCAGCGGGGGCCGGGAGCGGGATCCCTCGTCGGGTCGCTGGGGTGGTAATTGGACGGAGCCGTGGTGAGGGTGGGGTTGTCGATGCGGTGTTTGCGCGTCTTGGACGTGTAGGCTTTGGCGTAGCGCCGGGTGACGTCGCGGGCGCTACCGTCGGCCTCGAAGGCAATGGCGTAGGCGAGAGAGTTGAGGGCGTCGGACGCCGGTGGCTCGAGCGCGTGGGGCTTCCACTGCGTGCCGGTCACGAGCGGGTCAACCGGGTGCCAGCTCTGGTGGGCGGCGTCCAGGACCTCGACCCAGTAGACAGGGAACGGCGACTCGCCGCGAATGGTTCGGGGGCCCTGGGCGCCGGACGAGGAGGGCGAGTGGGAGGGTGCGGTGACGGACGGAACGCGATAACCGGTGGCGTGCGGGTGGCCCAACCGTCGACGAGCAGAGGGCGTTGTTGCGCCGGCGTGGAACTCGGGGAACTTTGTCTCGTGCTTTGCTACCGCTGCCGCATAGAGCTCGGCCTTGGATGGTTGCTTCTGAGGTGTCTGCGCCTGCCGTTGTCGCGGCATCGTAGGGGCACCAGAGACAAAAGACAGAGGTTGGAGGGAACAGACGAGCCGGGCTTCAACGCCGACAGAGCGGAGCAGGGCACAAAACAGCTGGGCACCGACGTCGCGGGAACCTTGTAACGTCCGGGCTGCTTCGATAAAATCGCTCTTCTCCAGGACGGTGTCGATGTCGTCTGGAAGTTGGTACTATCGGGTGAGCGTATTAGCCTAGCCCCGGGGAGGTGTAGGCGGCCACTACGTACATTCTTCAGCTGCTCTTCATCTTCGGCCCACAGCGCCCTCCACAATCCCCTCTCGGTGATGGTAAATTTCAGCCTGAATAGATCTTTCGCCTCCTGGAGACCCCTCCTCAACGACTCTGAGCGCCCGAACTGATTCAGACTGGCCCTGGGTAGCAGGGCTGCTACCGTCTTCTGCGGCAGTAATGGCCGGAGGGCGTCCTGGACTTGGCAATCGTTACACCATCGGTTCCTGAGCTCCACGTGTGCTAGCAGACAGACCAGATGCACCTTGTGGATCTCGAGACGGCGCGCCTTCTCTTCCCTGCTGATGGCCTTGCGCCGGTCCGGGCGGGGGGGGCCCGCGGCCGCCATGTGAGCGGAGAGGTCGAGACTCAGCTCCTGAGATTTCCTCTCCGGTGTTGCTGCCGACGACGCCGCGGGCTCGATGACTACATCTTCAAAGTCGATGTCGTCATCTTCATCCTCGTCGTCCGACCTCGTTATGGTCTGTACGGTGGGCGTCGGCAGCATGACATTCTCAAATTGGATGTCATCGCCAGTCGTGGTGCCGGCGACATCGCTGCCGGGTTCCCTGGTTGTAACTCTGGTGGCGGTGCTGGCTGCTGGCGTGCTGGTTTTGGCAGGTGCCCGTTCCCCCGGACGCCTGCGTTTCAAGGGCCGTTCGGTGGCGCCGGCAGCATTCTGTGAACGAAGCTCAGCTCGGGCCTCGGCTACCATCTGCCGATAAACGTCGGGAACGGCAGCCTCTGCGCCTGCGGCTGTTCGCCTCGCCGCGCTCTGCGATGCTGCCCTCGTGCTTGATCGCGTCGCTCTCGGGCTGCTACCCGTCGGCGCGTTTCTTTTTCTGCCGGCCATCGTCTGGTGCCGGGACGAAGGCAGCGTCTTCGTCACATTCAGGTGCGCACCATATGTGCAAGATCGCTACGAGGAAAGCACAGGTCGAGCCGAGAGAGCGTCTGACGCGGTTTCCTCACGAAGTCACGTGCACGACATTCTAGCGTACCAAGTCAGGTAATTGCACTAGTTAAAATTGCGAGGAAGTCGGTTGGTCTTTCTCCCGCTTAGTTACTGCGTACAAGCTCGGTTGCTCGAAGCTGCCTTCACGTTTGCGAGCTTTGGGAGTTCAAGGATTGCACCTGAACCCGGAAGCTTCCATGGGAGAGCCGAGACGCTCAGTTCCAGGTTGTCAAGGTAAAGCTGCGAAGTACTGGAGCCCGAAGGCTAATCCTGTGAGACAGCCAGCAAGCCGCCACAGACGTCAACAATTATACACTATAACTGAAATGACTAGCCCAACGGCTCGCCAAGCCGAGACCACCACCCCATCTTATCCTATACACTAGCCGCCACCGGCTCAACCGCCGTTTCCAGGCTCATCCGGGCCCTCAATATGACCATGCAACCAGTTGAAAAGTGGGGACGAGCTCGTTCAACGCAAGAGAGAACACAAAATCATCCCGGACATCGATAACATGGGAAAGAGACCGCTTCATCACTCGGACCATCAATAACAACCCATTCTCTTCCTCCTCCAAATGTCTCACGTGCCGGGTGACATGCCTGGGGACATGCCGGATGACAGGTCTGGTGACATGCCCGGTAATACCCCCGGCGGAATGCCCGATGACACACCCGGTGACATGCCCCATGTCTCGGCCCTTCCACCGCCACCAAGTTCCCCCGCTTGCGGCTTGTCTCCCCCGGATCCCGCGGCGGACCAGGACCAGGACCCGGACCTTGCAACTGTTCCCGGCCGCGCCCAGGCCCAGGTCCCCGCTCCTGCCGCATCTGCCGCATCCCTCGCGGCGAGCGGGTTGCTCTGGGCCGTCCCGGACGCGGGATGATCCTGCTGCAGCCTCGCGCTGCAGTCGTAGCACAGCGACTGGACGTCGACAAACTTCTCAGTCCCGTCCGGCCCGAAGCACCCGCTGCCCAGCGAGTTGCAGCGCTCGACCTTTCTGAACCCGACGTGCCCGCACGTGAAGCGGTTCTTCCACTCGAAGCACATAGTTCTCTGTCTTGATTCCTTTCTTTTTTTCTCCTCTTTCTTTCTCTTGTCCTCTTCTTCTGCCCCTTGTATTGTGTAAGCAATGAGGCGATTTGGCCTACCTCAGCTGGCGCCGGCGCCGGCACGGAAGCGTTTTGTTGATGTGCTGAGGTGCTTGAATGGGCGGCTCGCTTTAGCAAGGAGGGCCACGCAATGGAAAAGCAAGTTCCAAGGGAGACCGTGGCACAAAGCGGTTCAGCGGTCGAGTTTTAATGCAAGGAAAGAATACCGATTTCCCACAAACGGATATGGCACATATCGACAAAGGCAAATTCACATGTCGATAGTAGTCAGGCACCGTTTTCAAGCTCTTGATGTGGACCCTTCTAGACTGCCCAGTGGCGTGACTGGACGTGGGGGAAGGCCACGGCATTCAGCCGCACAAGGTGTGTATGCACTGGAGGATGTATGTATGTACGAACATACATACATCCTCCGTACATGCCCAGGAATCCGTACTGACTGGGTCAGGGTCCTTGAAGAAACAGGTTGTCCAAGAAAAGGGACAAGTGTGACGTAGGGCCCATTTACGGTGTGCCTAACCTGCGGCGCGCCATGTACTAGTATATTTGCTACCGGCCACCATTCGCAACTGGCTCGCAGAGAAGCGATTGAGAGTTAAGACTAGGACATGGGTTTGTGGTAGTTCGGCGGGGAGAGAGGGCTGTACATACTGTACAGAGCCGTTCCCCCCCCCCAGCCCAGGGAAGGAGTATAAGTTGAATTGTTACTTCTCTAATACCTTGCAGTTACATGCCATCCAAGTTGAGGAGAGCCCGGGGTATATCACCGTATAAGTACAGTATACATAATACAACGCAGCCATGCTGCTAGTAAGCACTGAGCGAGGCCAAGGACATTTAAAACTGGCCTAATGGCTCTTCTCAGCGGCGTTCTTCAGAAGCTTCTGGCTTATCGCCCCGGTCTGCACGCGGGAAGGGTTCTGCAAAGCTTTCTGCACCAGGGCCTGCGTGGCCTTGGGCATCCGCAATCGGTGGCCCGCAACAAGAGCTCCCGTCAACAGGGCAAGTGCACCGGCTTGGTGAGCAGCGGCAAGCGAGATGGGGACCAAGTACAGGAGAGTAGTGATGCCGAGCGTAACCTGCGTCAGGGCCAGATGCAGGAGGCCGGTGACGCCCTTGCGCACGTCCTTGGGCATCGCAGCCTTGACGCGGCCTGTCCGGCTGTAGAGAAAGAGGGCAACGACGGCAGCAAAGGTAGTCGTGGCGAGGATGCGATGGTCGAGCTGGACGAGCGAGGGGTTCTCGAGCATGTTGCGCCACCAGAGGTCGGAGCCATCCTCCTTGCGGCTGTAAAACTTGTCAAACAGCTCGGATTTGGGGGGCGTGAGCCCGGTGCCCATCATCGGAAACTCGTTGTAGATGAGACCGGCGTCGAGACCTGCGACCAGGGCGCCTGAGAGGACGGTGGTGAAGATGAGCACCGTCAGGCCGGCCACAGATCTGCGAAGCACGTTCAGGGCGGGCGACTTCAGCGCGGCAATTGCCTTGGCAGCGGCTTCGGGATCCCGGAGGAGGCGGTGCGTACGGAGCACTCCGAGGCCGGAGAGAAGCATCCATGAGTAGCAAACGACGGCGGTCGCGAGGTGAACGGTCAGGCGGTATTGGCTGACCCGGGGATGGGAACCAGGAGCAAACAGATCATCCTTCAGGCCGGACTTTACCATCCACCACCCGATGAATCCCTGGAACCCGATAAGCGCCGAGATGCCGACCAAGTTGACAGCCATCCGGGGGGTTACCCGACGGCGAGCAATGAAGTAGATGGTCGGTAGCACAAAGGTGAGGCCGACGATGCGACCCCAGAGACGATGGGTCCACTCCATAAAGTAGATCTTCTTGAACTCGGCCAGGTCCATGTGCGGGTTGAGCAGTTTGAACTCCGGGGAGGCGCGGTACTTGTCAAATTCGGACTGCCAGTCGGCATCGGACATGGGCGGCAGAGAGCCCGTGACGGGTTTCCATTCCGTGATGCTCAACCTGCGGCATGGTTAGACTCCCAAAAAGAGAAGCCAGATGCGGGAAGGCCACATACCCAGACTCTGTCAACCTAGTCAAGCCCCCGAAGATCACAATGCCGAAGACGCTCACGGCGCTGCCCACGAGCCAGTAGCCCACGACCTTTGCATTGGTTTCTGGGAATGACGAGGACCGACCAGAACTCTGGGAAGGAGCCGATGGTGCTGCGGGCTTCGCAGACTCCGCAAGCTTGCTGCTCAGCGACGCAACGGGACTCTTTGACTCGGCTGTTGCTGTCGAGGCATAACTCCTCCGAACAGCTCTCGAGAGCTGCAGGACTCGGGACGGAGAGGCCGGAACCCGCCGTCGCCAACAGGGGCCGCAGGCCAGAGGCACCCGAGAAAGGTTCGCAGAGGCTCTACGTAGGCCGAGCTGGAAGAAGGCCATTTCTCTGGCTTGCGCCGGTGGCGGTTGCTGTTTGGGAGCTGCTTTCGGTCCCGAAGCTCACATCGAACCGGAGATTCGAATGCTCGGCACCCTGTAAAATCCGCCAGAAAATCAGCCCACCATTCATCGAGCTTTAAGGGCGTAGCCACGTGCGGGACCCACCACCTCCCCCACGCTGCGGGTTCGGGTCGTGTGCGCGCGATTTGCACCTTTCTCACCAAGCAAGTGAAAGCTAGACCAATCATTTGATAGCCAATGCCAAGCTTCCGAGTCCAAACCCTCTCTTGGCTCGCAGTTGGCCGCTTTGGTATCCTACTTTCTTATAGCCCAGATAATCTCTCCAACCTTTTCGCTCCTCTAACTAATCTAATCAATTGCGGCAACCAGACCTCCTCGCAGGGATGGCAACAACAACAGCGTATCACGAATTAAATGGTCCATCCAGAAACCATTCTATAGTTGTAAGATCTGCTGAAGCCCATTCGAGCTCCCGGCCACTTGACATTTCAGAATCGATATCACGCTACACGTACAATTTTGCCTGGCTTCACACACAGAGATTCGCATGATCCTGAGGGGGGAATGCTTCCCGGCTGCACTTCGACAGCATTCAGACCAGGACTGTCTGTCAACCGATTTCCAATCACGCTTTGGCGCCAGGCGTCACAGCTCGACAATCATCAAACTCCCGCATTCCAGACCTCACACATATACCCAGTGGTTAGTTGCTAACTAATTAGTTCAGGACTACCACCTGTCTCCCGACAGGTAGGGCCAAAACCCCCAGACATACCAATATAGCCAGACACATCACCACCAAATTTCCTATACATTCGTGTCTTTATAAAAGGTACTATCAAGTTTAATTTAAGTTTAATTACCCTTATAACAATAGCCTTAAATAGCTATAAATAGTTTAATTATAAATTAGGCTCTAAAAAGCTTAAAAATGTAGTAAAATTTAATTTTACCTAGTTATAACTAATCAAATAATAGGTTATATAACTTACCTTTATCTCCCTCTCCCTCTATATTATTGTAACAAACCTAACTCAGACTTCTTCTAAAAGGGTTCAAACAAAAGTAGATTGAGCGGGACAAGCAGGCAGGTCGTCTAAGGGATTTGGTAAAGCCAAAGGGTTCATAACAACACTAGAGTTATCTCTTACAGTAGTTAACAACGATGCTTGGTATAAGTACTGTGATTATAAGTTACTATTACTAGTAAACTCCCAGAGTCTACTATAACGAGTGACTATTTATATATATATATACTTCTGTCGATCGCTTATGGTCCCCTTCTATCCTGTTCTTAGATTGCCTTCGGTAGCTAGCTATCCTCTGCTATCTTTCCCTTTTTAGTAATTGTTTGCCTGTAGTAGCCTGCGCTCCCTAGTGATCCTGTGTTAGTCTTACTTCGTGCCCTTCTTGATTGGTGGCTTATTTAGCTTGCTATACCCTATTAGGTCGTGGTATATAGTTGGCTTGTAATACGATGCCCCCTCTTTAGGGCTTTTGACCTGAAAGCTTCTTATAACTTGTTTTAAGTATTACTAATACCCCCTTTTCCTAGTAGGTAATATCCTTCTTTTATTAACTTCCTTTTGCTATAGCTAATTATATTCCTAGGAATTATTATAATCTTAAACGCGAATAATATACTATTATAATTAAGATTAAGTAAGAGGATTATAAGGTTGCTATACCTTATAAGTATTATTAGAATATAAAGCTATAAAAGCGTTATATAATGATAGAAGGTTTAAACAAATATTAAAACTATATTTATATAGGCAAGAAGTATAGTAGTCTAAATATTATAAATATCTATAGGTTCCTTATTATTTTCCTTTATAGTCTTAGGTTACTAACTATCTTAGTCCTTTCGAATTTGTTAGAGCAAGAGAAGGTTTTAAGGGAGATTACTAGGACTAAGGTATTACTTACTTAGATACTAAGCCGTTTAAGTCGATTACGTCATTTATAATAATCCCTATATAATCGTAGTACCGAAGTTTTTCGTCATAGTATAGCTCGTCTAGAGGAGGAAGAAGAGCTAGATACTCCTCCGCCGATATCGGAGATATAGACCCTTATAGGTTAGGCTTAGGCGTTAGGTGCTTTTGACGTACTTAATTAGGAGTTAATTAGGTTAAATCCTGGTCCTAATTCTAGTAGGTTCCCTTCTTTTTCTATTAGGGAATAGGCTTTAGAGCTAGTTCTTATAGCTAGTTAGGATTTTACTAGTAGAACTACTTTAGTTTCTTAGGGCAATTTAGGTTCTTAATAGGTTCTTATAAGTTATCTTCTAGTCTAAAATTAAGCTATTTAACTAGGTACTATAGTTCTCCGTTAATAATATATAAATCTAGAATTTCTTTGACGTCCTATTCTTCCTCTTTGTCCTCTACTTTAATATATATAATAACTTTGGCGTTCTTTAGTGCTAGTTCGAGAAGTAAAATATAAAAAACATCTATCTATAGTTATATAGATGATGGTAACGATAGTCGATAGTTAGATATTAAAATTCGTTCTTTGATAACGAAGGGTCTAACCTTCTTAAAGTCTAGCTTTATACTTAGTCGTTTAGTTTGTAAGTTTTATACAATTAGGTAGACTTTATCTCCCTTCTCTAAGCGAGGTCCCTTGAGCCTATATTTATTGTAGTAGTTCTTTATTCTAGTCTTAACAAACTCGAGTTCCTTTTTAAGCTTTTTATATAGTACGTACATTTGTTCCGCTTTGACTACTACTTTTGGCACTATGACCTCTAGTCCTTGCCTAAGGTCTGCTTTATATTTATAGTTTGCAAAGAACGGTATAACTTTAGTCGTTTCTATTAGTATTATATTATAAGCGAGTTATACTATTAGTAATAGTATAACCTAGTTATCTTACTAGTAGTTAACATAAGAACGGAGATACTACTTGATAACTTGGTTTAGTTGCTCCGTTTGTCTGTTAGTCTACAGGTGATATGCTGTTAATAGCTTGCTATTAACGCCTAATTATTGCATTAACGCTTGCTAGAACTTTAATACGAACTTGGTGTCTCTATCGGTGATCTATTCTTGCGGCTAAGTATATACTAATATAACTTGCCAATAGATTACGTCTACTAACTGTTCCGCTATCTAGGACTTCTTATAGGGAAAGAAGTATGCCTATTTAGTTAGGCGATCTACTATAGTAAGAATACTATTATAGATTACTTCTATAGCCGTGTCCTTAGATTCTAGCAGCTTTATAATGAAGTCTATTATAACTAAACTCTATAGTTTGTTAGCTATTAGCAATAGCTAAAGTAGCCTATACGGCTTATATCATGCCGTTTTACTTTGATTGTAAATATTATAGTTCTATATAACTTCCTTAACTCGTACTATTAACTATAGAAAGTCGTAATGTTTCCTAACTTGTGCGATAGTCTTCGTAACTCCTTTATATCCTCCGAGTTTCGACTCGTAGAGTTCTTAAATTATTTGTAGCTATTGATCCCTATTATAGATATATACTTTGCCTTAGTACTAGAGTTTCCTATCTTTTTCTTTTCTTTACTCTATTAGGTACTACTGGTCTAGGTACTACTTAATACTATATCTTGTTAATCCTTTCTTCTCAAAAGATTACGTAACATTCTAGGAACGAGTTAAGTAGATTATCTTCTATAGGTGTCTACATTTCGTAATATAGCGTTCCGTCTATTTGTTCCTTAAATAACGGTAGTATTGTTTCTATTCGTCCTTCCGTATAATTCGTTTGTTAGCTTAAGATATCTACTCGTACGTTCTCTTTGCCCTTCTTATAGTAGATCTTAAAGTTAAATTCCGTAAGGAATTCTACCTATCGTATTTATCGTCTGTTAAGCTCCTTCGTCGTTATAAAGTATCGTAAATTCTTATAGTCTATATATACTTATACCGGTTTAATCGTACTACCAAGGTATGGTTGCCATTCCTTAAAAGCTTTAATAATCGTAAGTAGTTCTATATTATAGATTGGATAATTAAGATATAGTCCATTAAGCTTCTTTAAAAAGAAGACTATAAGATATAGCTTTCTTTGTTCGTCTCATTATCCTAGTTATCCTCTAATAGTATAGTCTAAAGCGTCCATTTCTACCTTAAATAGCTTCTTAGGATTTGGTAATACTAGTACTAGATCTTTAGTAATAGTATTATAGATCTACGTAAATGCTTGCTTGTACTATTCTTCCCATTAGAATTTAGCGTTCTTCCTAGTAAGTTCGTATAAAGATTATATAATCGCTCCGAAATTTCTAATAAATATCCGGTAGAAGTTTACAAATCTAATAAAGCTTCGTACTTCCGTAACTAACGTTAGTCATAGCCAATTCTTAATAGCTTTAACCTTTAAAGGTTCTATCTAAATTTGTCCTAGAGATATCTTATATCCCAAAAACACCGTCTTCCTAATATAGAATTCGCTCTTTTCCTTGTTAACTAATAGTTTATACATGTATAGCGCGTCTAGCACTGCTTTTACGTACTTCCGGTATTTGTCTATCGTCTTAGAGAAGATAAGTATATCGTCGAGATAACATACCGTAAATTTGTCAAGAAAGGGTTAGATAGCTTGATTAATTAGGGCTTGGAATGTTGCTGGCGCGTTTATAAGTCCGAATAGCATGACGAGGTACTTATAGTAGCTATAGGGTATCCTAAAGGCCGTTTTCTACTTATCGCCTTCTTTAATCTATATATAGTTATAGGCCGATAGCAAGTTAAGATATATAAAATATTAAGCTCTTATTAACTAATCTCGGAGCCGTAAGATTAGCGGTAACAGGTATTAGTTTTTTATAGTCTATTTGTTAAATTACTAATAGTTAATATATAACTATAGCTTTCCGTCTTTCTTAGGCATAAACAGGATTAGATAGCCTACTAGCGATATCGATAGGCAGATATATCCTCTTCAAAGGTTCTCCTCTAAATATTACTTAAGTTCTTTATTCTAAGTCTAGCTTATATAATGGATCTTAAAGAACTTTAGTTATGCTCCTTCCTTAAGCTTGATCTTGTAATTCTATAGGCTATGTTCTAGTAGTCCTTTTAGATGTTTCGGTTCGAATGCTAGGTATCCTTTGTATTCCTTCGGTACTTCCCTAGTCTTGTCTCGTCTCTTGGTTTTCTAATAGTATACGAACTTAGTTCCGTCTATAGCGATACTAGCGATTTCTCCTATCTTAACCTACTACTCTAATTACAGTGCTCTATATTTGTCAATAGAGAGAATAGCTATTAGTGGTTTAGCTCGTTCCTTCTATTATAACGTTAGTGTCGTTATACCGCTTCTTCTAGAGTCTGTAATAGTCTGCCTACTACTATCTGTCTCTTGTAGTAGATCTGTAGGATATGCCTTCCCCTAAGCATCGTCTGCTTGCAATCTTTACACGCTCCCTATCTTGCTAGTTAAATACGACTCTATTTAGGGTCGCAGGAAGCTACCATTCTTCTAGCTAATATTTAGGTCGTAATCTTTATATTATAGTAACCTTAATATTATATCTTTATTGTTACCTATATCTATAATACTAGATATAATTATTATAGTCTTCCTTGCTATAGTAATATCGATTAGTTTAATCTTCTTATATACCTATTATATTAGAAATAGCCCTTTGACTATGTTATACTTCCGCTTTATTCTCTAGGGTATCTATAGCTAATTTATAAGTGTTAGTAAAATCAGGTTTATCTCTACTCCATTATTTACTAGTACGAGCATTTCGTACTATTTCTATTATACTATTATCTATAGTCGCTTATCTTACCGCCATTGTCTAAAGATTATAGCGATTTCCTATATTTCTACCGGGAGGTCTTGATATAGTAGTCTCTTACGCTAGTTCCTCCTATACTACGCTACCACCTGCCACTATATAGGCGTTAATAGTTTCTAGGCCCCTCGAAGGGCCTTAACCTATTTCCTAGGTTAGTACTAACCTCTTTAGTTGTTCGGCTAATAGCGGCTTCGTCGATCGTACTCATTTCCGTAAGCCATTAAGTGCTTATAACTTTCTACTATTAAGTCCGTTCTACTTTCTGTCGTACGTGCTATAGCTTTATCTAAAGCTCCCGAATTTGCGATTTCTTTTTGTCTACGTAATAGAGGTAATCGTTACTCTAGTACAAGTCCTATATATCTTGTCCTGTTCTGTAGTACCTAGGCTAGGCTTATTTTAGAACTATTATAATGCCTTCTAGATTACGGGCTTCGATCTTCTAGAGTAATTCGGCCGCTCTATTTCCTATATTGTAGACCTATTTCATAGGGTATAAGCTTCTGTCCTTATTTCCTTGTCGGGTCGGCTAGTAATTGTTTTCGAATTTGTTATAGAAGTAGTATTAGCATCTATATGCTATATACTAGAACTAGGGCACTTGTGTATATGCCTTATATTAAGGATATAGTTATATAGTGTTGCCTAGGAGGTACTAGAATTCTTTCCCGAATCCTTCCTATTATATATAGACTATAGGTACCCTAATGCTAAGGTAGGAATATTTCTTCTAATAGCTTTCCTATATACGCTCGTCTTTTCTATAGTTCACGTATATAAACTAGTATTCCAGGTTCTATATGTCGTTACTAAGTTACTAGTCGTCAAGGTACTTAGCGTAGCTATCAGGCCTATTATATATTATAGGCTATTCTCCTTTAATAGTTTCTACGATACATTAGAGTTCCCTTATCTCGTCCTTTATCTTATTACTCTATTAGACAAGTCGAATTAAGCGTCTATCCCGTTTACGTAGTTCCGTATTAAGCTAGAAAACTTTATTATAGTACTATTTGATTCATTCCCAGAGGAATAGAATATTAGGTCCGGGTTTTTCGATTCCTTAAGTATCGGTTATCTACGATCTATCCTATCTCTATATAACCGTAAAACCCTATTACCTTAAGGCTAGGAGAATCGAAATTAGCGGTATATACTCTCCTACCGTATTCTATTTAGCAAGACCTATCTCTAGGTCTATAGTAACCAGTTCGGAGTACGGTACTTGTTCGTCTTTACTATTACCATCATATCTAAGACTATCTATATCACTGCCCCTATCTTTGTAGCCTGTAGCTACTACTTTGATAACGTCCTTAGTAGTTTCGTCGATAACCGTAATTTCCTTTCTAGGGACTGTCGTCTACTCTTTCTTCGGGCTTTGACATTCTCGCTTATAGTGCCCTTTCTTTCTATAGTTATAGTAGGTAATATTAGACTTGTCTTTAGTCGTCTTCTTCTAGTCCTGCTTTTATGCTATATCTATATCTATAGCTCTAGGGTATATCCTATATAAGGTACTAACGTACGCTTGCTTTTTCTTATCGTTAGCCTTAACTATGGTTCCGTTTATTTGACCTTGTTTCTGCTACTCTCGTATATAGAGTCAATTATTAATTCTAATAGCCTATATAATATATTTATCCAGAGTCTTAGGCTAATTATACTTATATAGCTTATCTTTAACCTTTTCCTTTAAGCTATTATGGAATAGTTATATTAACGCCTCGTTATTAAGCTAAGATTTAAGTATATCCTATCTAAACTATATAGCGTAAGAGGCTACTAACTTAGTCTATTAGAGATTAGCAAGTCTTTCTTATATATAAATCTTCTTGTCTTTGTCGTTAACCTTCCGAAGCTCTTCTTCGAAATAGTCATAGAATCGAAAGACTGCCTACGTAAACGCGTCTCGGTCGTCTTCGTCTTCCTTAGTAGGATAGTCATTCTATATAGGCTCGAACTATCTAAGTGCCTTGTCCTTTAGTCTTATAGCTATGTAGAGAACTTTGGCTTTATCATCTAGAAACTTGTCGTCATTAAGCCGGAAGTAGGATCGGAGGTTTATTAAGAATCCTACAAGGTCCTCCTTAGTTCCTCTATATTTACTAGGTAGTTCGATCTTAATATAGCTCGCTTTAGTGCCCTCGAGTACCTTGATTTTGGCGTAAGCCTCGTTAACTAGTTTCTATAAGTGCTTTTTGCCGTTCTCGAGTTCCTTAATTTAAGCTTAAGTAGCCTTATCTCTCTAGTCTAACTCCTAGATTCGTTAATAGAGTTAACCAAGCTAAGTAAGTAGCTATTCGGCTATAACGTTAGTAGCTATATTAATATTAAGGTCAAAGTTACCTCTATTCTAAACTATAATAGAACAAAGGGAGTAATAGCAACGTATGACGAACCTAACTTAGACTTCTTCTAAAAGAGTTCAGACAAAGGTAGATTAAGTGGGATAAGTAGGCAGGTTGTCTAAGGGATTCGGTAAAGCCAAAGGGTTTATAATAATATTAGAGTTATCTCTTATGGTAGTTAATAACGATGCTTAGTATAAGTACTATAATTATAAGTTACTATTAGTAGTAAACTTCTAGAGTCTACTATAACGAGTGACTATTTATATGTATATATACTTCTGTTGATTGCTTATAGTCCCCTTCTATCCTATCCTTGGATTGCCTTTAGTAGCTAGCTATCCTCTGCTATCTTTCCCTTTTTAGCAATTGTTTGCCTGTGGTAGCCCGTGCTCCCTAGTGATCCCGTATTAGTCTTGCTTCGTGCTCTTCTTAATTAGTGGCTCATTTAGCCTGCTATATCCTACCGGGTCGTGGTATATGGTTAGCTTGTAATAATTATACCCCTTATCCCTATTACTCTTAACACTCCTAATTATAGTAATACCTTCTCTTTTAGCCTCTTAATAATAGCTATTATCTTCTATCCCTAGCGTTACTACTATAGACTTATAGGTATATCGCTTCTTAAATCTCTTAATGTTCTTAATAATAGCTATATATAGAGACTCCTTCTTACCCTTAGATAGAGATAATAACTTGATATCCTCTTCCTACCTATCTTTACTATCTATAAAGTCAAATCTGTCATCGTTGCTATTATTAATTAATATTATAATCGTACTATTAATCTATATCTTAGGACATTTAGGGGATAGGAGTTTGACTTCTGATAACAGCTTAGCTAACTAGGGGATTAGGACTTCTTTTCTATCTCTAAAGTCGAAGAATACTAATAGCTAATGTTCCTTTAGTAGAACCTAGAGAAGGTCTTTATCATTAAGAGAAAGATAATTGTTCTTATTAGTCTTTTCTAAGAATTTAATAAAGGTTACTATATAAAGGTAATACCTATTAGTACTAGGAATCTTATTCTCTAGGTGCCTTTTCTAGACTTTATATTCTTCCTTATACTTTTATTTAATCCGTTTAATAATAATATAGGTAGCTTTTTGGCTAATATCTCGAATTACCTCAGTACTCTTCTAAGCTTAGATCTCTTAAAACCGTTAAATCTATTAGATAGTTATATTTATTATAATCTCTCTTGTTAGCTTGATAAGTTAGCCTTATATTTTCTTAATAGATAGTATAGCTAGATAGGCTCTTTTATCTTTGGTAAAGTTATTTAGATATTTATATACTAGCTAACCCTTATTAACTATTAATATAATATCTTAAAAGTATTCTTATATTAATAAACTAAAAAGCTTAAGATACTGTTCTTAAATATAGTTAATATCTTTTTTTATATATATCTATTACTTATTATTAAGAATTATTATAGAATATTTAATATTTATATTAGATAATATTTTCTCTTTAATTTAGTCTATTATAATATATTAGTTTAGTAGAAAAAGACTAGTCTTTTTAAATCCTATTATAATATTCTAGTATTTAAAACTAGTATCTTAGATTTCTTAGAATCCTCTAATAAAGTCTACCTAGATAAATATAAGATCGCCGTTTTAAACTACCTATTAGGGATATTATTAATATACTTCCTTAAGATAATAAAAGACTCCTATATCTATTAGCTAGATAAAGTATATTAAATAGGGAGGGAAGAAGATAATAATAATGTTAAACAAGAGGTAGTATTTATAAAGCTTAAGGTTATAATATCCTATAAAGTTATCTAGGATAAATAGTTAATATATATATTCTTCTAATAGTATAGATATATAGATTAAATCTTTAGAAATAATATTATCTAAGTTAATAAAGTATATATTAAAAGTAGGACTAAAGTTATAATAGTTATAATTAAACTATTCTTCAAAGCTTATATTATATTATTAGAACTTAGTATAGATAATAAAGAAGTATTTATTAAAATATTATATCTAATCTATTATAATCTTAATATTATTAAATACTATCTCTAACTTATAGAATTAAATCTCCTTATTAAGACTATTAATATCCTAATCTTCTAATAGCTACTATTTAAAGATATAAAATACTAAGGTAGTATTACTAATAGCATTTCCAATACTAATTATACTTATTAACTCTTAGTTATAAAGGTCTAGAATCTCTAGCTAATAAAATACTATAATAAGTATTTTATATTAGTATCTAGAAAAGGGAACTAACCTTCTTCTTCTTATCTATTTTAATTATTAAGATCTTAAACTATCTATTTAATATTATAAATATATATCTAGTTTTATCTATATTCTAATAGCTAGATATAGTAATCTTAAAGCTTTTAATAATATCCTTAAGCTTATTAAAGAACATCTTGTGACGAACCCAACTCAGACTTCTTCTGAAAGGGTCCAGACGGAGGTGGGTGAAGCAGGACAAGCAGGCAGGTCGTCTGAGGGATTCGGTGAAGCCAAAGGGTTCACAACAACACTTAGAGTTGTCTCTCACAGTAATCAGCAATGCTTGGTATGAGTACTGTGATTGTGATTGTTACCACTGGTGAACTTCCCAGAGTCCACCATAACGAGTGACTAGCTAGCTATATATACATAATTGTCTGTCCTTCTTCAATAGTTATCACCAGTACCACTCCTCCTTTCACTTCGTGATTCTGCGTTGTCGACGGTGACATGTTATTATCACCAGTGAAGACCTTAGTCTTGGCGGTGATAATCTTCTGATTGGTCCGTCAAGTGATTGGCTGTCGGAATGTCCCGCGTCCTGGCTGCAGCCTGCCAGGCCGCCCATGTGCTTATTCGTGACACATCTCTAGTTCTTCTACCTACTACTTAGCTAAAAGTTAGTTTACTTTAACTAGTTTAAAAAATATCGGCTAAAACTATAGATAATCCTATTTCTAATATAACTACTAGTACTTATTAATAGGAAGGTAGGGAAGATTATAATATACCTATAAATAGTTAATAATATCTTAGAGAAGATCTTTAGTAGCAAGAGAACTAGATTTGATAAGCTAATATATATATCCTTTAAGGGCCGAATCTTTATCGTTTCGAAGTAACCAAGGTCTTCTAACTACGTTACTACTAGTAGCTAGAAGTCTAATATCCTTTAAAGACTTTAAGTGCTAGCTAACCTAGGTCTTTCTAGTCTTAAATAGCTAAGCCGTGTACCAAATACTAGGTTACTTTCTATAGGGTAATCAGCTAGTTCGGTAGCGAGCTTAAGCGGTAAGGAGCCATTTAGCGGCCCGTATACTAGCCGGTTCCTAGATTTGGTCAGTTAGAGGTATTATATATAGGAGAGTAGGTTTAACTAGGCTTGTAGCAGTGGTTATATCTTTAAATATAGGGAGTTGGCTAGTAAAATTGGACGCGGATTTGGACGTATACCTGTCCGGCTATATTGGCATGTCCGGGGGTTTTGGCCCCACCTGTCAGGAGACAGGTGGTAGTCCTGAACTAATTAGTCAGCAACTAACCACCGGGTATACGGATCCGGCTTCTTGTCTTGGATACATCCTTGGCCAGCGTTCGTCCAAAATCGAGGCGTAACCAGTGCTATACAGCATGGAATCTGGAATCTGGTGAGGGTGAGGAAATGGAAACACTGTTAGAGAACACGATGGTCTCTGTCCAGACCACGGACTGTGTATGCAGAAGTTGCACGTCCGTACTTGGATTGTTTCGGCAGTGTGCCAAGCAACACGGCTTCACCCCTTCTGCCGACAGAGGGTCATGTTTGAGAAGTCTTCCATGCACGGAAGGCCTTGTCGACCACAGAACTGCCCGTGGCAAGAATCTCGTCAGATCTTGGAGGCTTGCCTATAGTTGGCCAGCAAAATGTTTCGACCGAACGGAAGCCGACGACCCGAACACTGTCTGCAGCAACATCCGACAAGATCGGCACCAGCGAGATGCCAAGAGTTACAGGTGCTCAGCGATCGCCTCGCAAGAGGCTGGGGCTCCCACACATTAACTAACCTTTCCATAGCAGGCGGGTCTACGTTTTAGGCCCCTGCGTCTGTTTCTTCGGTTGCGGCTATCTCCTTTCAACAACCCCCCCTCTTTCTGCGGCTCCCCACCGGATGCATGTGCACGTTAAGCCTCTTTCAGAGCCGTGCTCAAGCCATACATCTATTCTTGGAAAGAAGTCGCCTGCTGCAGCCACGTCCAACCAGAACATCTGGCGCATACTTGGTGTGCCAAGGCCACACCTCATACACAATGCTTCCATATCTTTAGCTAGAGAATGTTACTGAGTAAGTTTTCATACTACGGATTACACACTGACGAATCCTACACAGAAGCTGGTGCCGGACCCTGCTCCGTCGGTATTTCTTGCCCCAAATTGGGGCGCCCGTGGTACACGGGGAAAGTCTTTCCGCATGCCAAGTTTTGCGGAGGCATTCAGTTGTTGTTACACGCTCAGTCCTCCCCGAGCATGCTGGAGGATATCAGATGGCCAGAGAGCCCTGAGTAATGAATGCATGTGCTGAAGACAATCCGTGCATATACATACATACATGTACAGTATTTACATGTATGTACGCCTCGCTGGGAATGCACTGAACCAAAGAGTTCACACCGGTCTCTCTTATGTTGACGGGCTTGTAGGGTATGTAACCCGTACCGTCCACTCCATGTATCCTGCATTAACAAACGCATCAACAAGCGGCTACTTCGACACCAAAGTGGATCTGGGGCACCGCGATCATCCAGCTATGAAAACCCCCGAGTGGACGGCCGGGAGTGGCTTCCGAGGCGCACCAGGAGGGTGGGCCCGTTTCACATCCCAATTGATATTCGCCGCCGACATGCTTGCACTACGGATTACATACACTACACTAGGGGTCCCCTCCCCCACCGTCACTTTCCGAAGGCCTAGCATAGTGTACGGATTACGCAGTACGGATTAGTTGTGTACCGTCCACGCCAGGGTACAGGGTACACAGTGGTGTAGTAATGGCCAAGAGCGGCTGTTGCATACGGAGTAGTTGGACATACAACAAACACACTCACAGTGACAAGGGGACCAACTACCGGAGGCGGAGACGTGACGGTTTGACCTTGCCGCCAAGAGCTCAGAAAACAACCTGACCCTCGGGTCTCGAATCCCTGAAAGCAGCAGCGATGTCAACAAACGTGTCCCAATATGAGGAAACAATCGACATGAACGACCATGGCCTAAAACTCCACGGATAACTGAGGAGCCTCACAACGGCCCCCGTATCTACTCACGACGGCGCAGATCATGACACTTTCATCAATAGGTGTGCTTGTCCATATGGACCACGTAGTTAGTCGACAGTCCCACTGACGAGTCTCGATGCCACGCTGTCGCTGGTTACTGTTGGTATTCTGCGACGAAGTTGCCCCTGCCCGCTCAGAGAGCACGACTCGCGTGTTGCGGTCCTTGCTCGCACCAGACGTTGATCGACGCCAAGGCGGTTCCGCATTCTAAATAAACCTCGATCCGTATCAGTATATCATGCCTAAGCGTTCGATCTTCTTGGCTCAACCGTCCGCCCTATCCTCTGGAGGGTTTCTCTTTTTTTTCTCTTCTTCTCTTCGTCTGTGTTGTAGTGAATCTTTGCCCCCTTTGTTTCTCTCCTCTCTGTTTCTCTCTTTCTCTGTTTATCTCTCTCTCTTCTTTTCCCCTCTTCCCGCCCCGTTGTTCCCCCGGCCCTCCTCCTCGTTCTTCATGATTGGGGGAATCGGGTCCGTTCTGTGATTTCCTTGTTTCTCCCCTTTTCCTTTCCCCCTTTTTTTCTTGTTCTCTTCTGTTCGACCGGAGCCGCGGGGCGGCTTCGCTGGTAGATTTTACACAATAAAGGCTTTCGCTCTTTTTCTGTCCTGGGCGTGAATCGCCTGGCGCGGTTCTTCCCCTTGAGCAAAGCACTTTGCGAGCAGCAGCGAATCTGTCAGCCCGTCACACACAATGGCCGACGATGCCACCACGGCCGCGGCCCCCGACATGGATCTGCTGATGGGAGGGAAGCCGAAGTGCGGCAGCGGCGAGGAGGTAGGCGAGTACGACCTCGGCCTCCACGTTGCGGGTCTCTGTAAGTTTCGAGCAACGTTTCCTGCTGCCGTCCGTTCGGCGCCGAGCACTAACTCGAGACAAACGTCCAGTCCTCGTCCTGGCGGCATCCATCTTCGGCGCCGGGTTTCCTGTCGTGGCAAAGAAGGTCAAGTGGGTTCGCGTGCCGGCCAAGACGTTTTTCCTCTGCAAGCACTTCGGCACCGGTGTCCTTATTGCGACCGCATTCGTTCATGTAAGTCGGGACATGGCAGCCAGGTCAATCTTGGGAGGGGGGACGTGGGCGACTGATCATCGGAGCTTTAGCTTCTCCCGACGGCGTTTGGCAACCTGACCGATCCATGTCTCCCCGATCTGTTCACGGACCAATACCCGGCCCTGCCAGGCGTCATCATGATGGGCTCCATGTTCTGCCTCTTCATCATCGAGATGTGGCTCAACGGCAAGATGGGCGGTCAGTCTCACTCTCATGGCGGGCCCATGGGTTTCGAGACGCACAGCCAACCAGCTCGAGCCATTGGCGCTCCCGCGCCGGTGAACCGTGGTAATAACCCGCCTCCGCGGCCGCCCAGATACGCCAGTCCCGACGAGTTCGAGACGGATGACGTCGATTACGAGAAGAAGATGGCCCAGAGGATGTACGACGAGAAGATGCGCGGCTATGGCGACACCAAGGAGTTCGCCGCCGAGTCCGAGATGCCGCCGTGGTTTATCGTCTTTTACGAGCAGTATGTCCGGCAGAGGCTGGAGATGCTGAACATGATCAAGGCGTTGAGCCCGCAGGAAGCGGAGGAGGCGTCCCTCAAGAAGCGCGGAAGCCTGGTCGGCGGGAATCCGGTCATCGACTCGCCGTACATGGACGTCGAGACGGGCCAGCCGGTCGACCCGCTCGTGTACCGCAAGATGTCGCTGAACATCACCCTGCTCGAGGGCGGCATCCTGTTCCACTCGGTCTTTGTGGGCATGACGGTCAGCATCACCATCGACGGCTTCATCGTCCTCCTGGTCGCCATCCTCTTCCACCAGATGTTCGAGGGCCTCGGTCTCGGTTCCCGCATCGCCGCCGTTCCGTATCCCCGCGGAAGCATCCGCCCCTGGCTGCTGGTTGTCGCCTTTGGAACGACCGCCCCGATCGGCCAGGCCATCGGCCTGATCGTCCGGGACTCGTACGACCCCAACAGCGCGTTCGGGCTCATCATCGTGGGCGTGTTCAATGCGATGTGAGTGTGCTGCGCTCATTACCACCAAAACAAAATGGAGGTGGACGACTTTGATCCGAGGCTGACAGTCTTTTTTTCTCTAAGCTCCTCTGGTCTCCTGATCTACGCCGCCCTCGTCGACCTCCTCGCTGAGGACTTCTTGTCCGAGGAAGCCTACAAGACGCTGACAAAGAAGGATCGGGTCACTGCGTTTATCTTTGTGATACTCGGAGGTGCGTTTCACACCTAATTTCTCTCTCTTCCATCCACCCTTTTTGTCTGTAGCTGGGTGCGAGAAGAACTAACACTTGAGCTAGCAATCGGGATGTCTATCGTTGGCGCATTTGCCTGAATGAACGCGATCAACATCGGTCATTTGGATATCGCCCGGTAGATGTCGCCCCCCACTCACGCCGGATGACAAACTGCGAGCTCCAGTTAATACGCTCATTATTAATAACAATTCTTCTTTCTCCCGATAATTACTCGAGGGGTCAATGGCAGCTTCCCAGCCCTCGAGAGCGAAACAAAAAGAGCAAAAATAACCAAAAAAATTCAAGAAAAGAAAAAGAAAAAGGTGAACTCTAATTATCACTGTATTGGGGCGAGACACGGAAACTGCCAACCATTCCACTACCAAGACGTTCTTTGGAGGAGGAAACCGTGTCTTGTAACCGAAATCCCTTCTCATGTTTCAGTGGGGTTCCCTTTTTGGCTGTGCTGTGGAAGGGACAATATGACAAGTTTCCCATTGGCTTCTGGCACCTGGCGGCCTGATACCAAGTCTTGTTATGTGCACATGTGGGTGAAAAGGCGTTCGATGGGAATCAAAGCTCGGTTGGATGGAGGAGGGAAAGGCGCGCACGCTTTCAAGGGGCGGACTTTCAAGGGGCGGATGATGACGATGAAAAACAGAAACGGCTGGAGAAACGGCTGGAGTTACGGGAGTAGTAGCTGCCAGGCAAGAGAGTAGATACATACCACATACATACCTTACACTAATCATGAACACAGAGGAACAGAAGAGAGATAATTACAAGAAAAGTGCGAAAGCGCACCGAGATTTCTCCACTACGGCGCTGTGCGACGTGTTTGATCATAACACGAACCGTGGCAATATTTGATCTTCGATGACTATCTCAGGCAAGGCATACGTATTAAATGTATATGTACATTATGGAGTGGTTCAGTGATGGGCGTTGAGGACCAGCGGCATTTGGCGCGCTCGTATGTGACGTGATGTGGTGTTGGTCGCCTCGGTCTTTTCAGTCTCTGAGGGAGTTGGCTCCGGGAGTTACAAATCATGACCGCTGATGTGGGTTTTATATATGGCCGCCTTTCCGCTCCGTCGGCCTTGACACGGGGTGTGGCTTGGCCGTCTCCAGAGGCGTCGACATATCTCTCATAACCGACTGGTGTTAGAGCCCCCTGATGGCGAGGCTGGCCGAGAGGCGGTATTGGTGGGAGAGGCTGGGAAGGGTTGCGGAAATGGAGGGACCTCCTGGCATGATGACCGAGGCGAAAGAGCCGCTCTTTGGCGGTTGTATGTATTGTACTGTATACACACGTAAGAGTTAGTGTTAGGTAGATAGAGACGGCCAGTGGGTTCTGACAGCCTCATCCTTTGTTTGCTGAGGAGTTCCGATGAGAATTCGCATTACAAAAAGAGCATTAATGAATGAAAGGGGTTCACATAAGTAACTTACCTTGCAGATTTTCTTGATTTCCGAAAAGGAGGCGCTTCTGACGCCGGGGCCTTTGTCCCGCGCTCCCCCCGGGTCCGGAATGCAACCCAGAGCCGGACAAAGACGGGCCAGCAACCGCAAACACGGCATTCCCGCGCAAGCGAGCTCGCAGCCCAGGGTGGCCTTTAGCCAACATCAGGAACCGCCTCGAACATCCTCACAAACTCCAATTCAAGAGGCGATTCCTCAGACACACTCTTTCTAAATTAACCATTCCCTCGCCAGAGACGCAAGAACCCCGTGCATCGACATCCGCCATGGCCGCCTCCAATCTTCCCAAGTCCTCCTACTCCCTGTACAAGCCGCTCGGCGATGGGCTCTTCCTCGTCCGGCGCTCCACCGACGGCGAGGTCCTGCTCGCCCGGCCCTTTGGCCCTGTCCCCGGCGATGACGGCGACGACGGCGACGACGGCGACGCCACCGCCCTCCTGTCGGTGGTCAACCTCCTCAACCACGAGAACCTCATCTCCATCCACGACGAGCTTGTCAACGTCCCCGTCCACTTCCTCTCGGAGAAAGGTGGTCAGTGAAGCAGGATAAAATATAACTCTACCCCGCCGTCGTGTTGGTTGGTGACTGACATTTACATTACCGAGCGCCCAGGCAACGTATTACCAGCAACAATAGCAGGGACGACGACGACGACGACGACATCGGCTACCGGCCCGCGGCGGATGCTCCTCTGGGACTATCCGGACGCCGGCACGCTGCGGGACGTGCTCGACGACTACGCACCGCGGGACGGCAACCACGGCAGCGGCAGTGGTGGTGGTGGTGACGGCTTCATGCCGGAGTCGTTCGTCTGGCACGTCGCGCTGGGCCTGCTGCGCGCGCTGCAGTGGCTGCACGAGGGGATCAGGGAGACGTACGGGGTCGTGGCCGCCGCTGTGGCTGATAGTCCTGTTGATGGTGATGGTGGTGTTGGTGTTGGTGATGGTGGTTGTGGGAGGAAGAGGAGGTGGAGGAGGGTCAGGGGCAGGAAGGAGGCCGAGAAGGACTGGATGCCGGTCCTGCACCGGGATCTGAGGGCGGACAACGTGTTCCTGCAGCATCCGCGGGGCATCGAGACGTACGGCGTCGTGAAGCTGGGCAACTTTGGGAGGTGTTTCGTGTCTGGAAGCGTGAGCGCGTCGAGGGAGACGCCCGTGGTGGCGATGGAGGAGGAGGAGTATAGCGCGGGGCTGGGAGCGTTGAGAGAGCGGAAGGCGAGGTGGGATAGGTATGGCACGGATGTTCCCAAGGTCGGTTTAACCTTCTCCTGTTCCTTGCTCCGTCTCCGTCTCATGTCTCATATGCCGCCTGGCGAAGGTGAGTGCTGACCGACATGGACAGTCCCAACGGCCCTACACCCCGGGAAGCGAGCTATTTGCGGTCGGGGTGCTGCTATACCGAATGATGAGCGGACGGGAGCTGCCGCCCGCCGAGGAGTGTCCCGATTGCGGTTGCTTCCACATCACCGGCGACGACGCAGCCGAGTACAACCCATGCGAGCACGCCTGCGTAGAGGATGTCAATGTAGACTCCGTTCTCCAAGCCCTATCCAACTACACGCGGGGTCTCAAGGGCGTGGTCATGTTGCTCCTGCGGCTAAACCGCAACGACGAATGGTCGGCAAGCAACGTGCTGGACATGGCCTGGCCGGCGTACGAGGAGTGGGCAGCCAACACTGAGGACGGGCGGATCTATCGCGACATCTTCGATGACCTGTGGTTCCGCAGGCAGAACCAGATCAGATTGAGGAAGCGACGGCGAAGAGCGGAGGAGGAGGAGGAGGCGGACGAGGCGGAGATGGAGCAGCAGCAGCAGCAGCAACGGATGGAGCTGGATGACAATGTTCTAGTTGTCTAGGCGTCTCGGGGCGCAACCTGCCGTTTGCGTATGTCCTTCTTTGCTTTTATGTTCGTTGAATTGGTTCAGCTCGAGAGCTTGAAACTAGTGTAGTTTGTCGCTGGTGTTGACTCCAAAAAAGATTGTCAAAAAAACTACAAATAAGAAAACAAGCTCATAAACAAAGAAGAATCAAGCACCAAGGGATTTGTCTGCATCTCTTCCTTTTTCTTCTCTTCTTTTACATGTATCGTAAGAACTTTCGAGTTCCGCGAGATGACTCGCAGAGTGCCTGCGCTTTGAGGCGGCATTGAAGCTTGCACAGGCAACTGACCAGGTTCGGCTCCACTGCTGGCCTCGAGGAGGCGCTAAATTAGCGTGTGCTTATCGATACGTAGCCGGCAATCGGGCCCCACCACATCGAGCGCGAGTACACTACCACCTCGCGGCGGTACTCCGTAACCCCACACTTTGCACCACCTGCCTCGGCTTCCCCCCGTCGTTGGCGCTCCAAGCTCCGTCTCATCTTTCATCAGCATCCACGACGGCTCCATCCTCCAAGCTCGGCCGCTTACCTCTCCCCCCAGCCCCAGCATTCGCCCACCATGTCGCGCGTGATGCAGATGCCGCCGCCCCCTCCGCTGCTTCTCACGAAGCGCGTCACGTCGTTCCTGCGCGCTAATCTCTCGCCGCTCATCCACTCGGCCATGCTGACCACCCCGGCCGGAAGTCTGCTCGCCCATGCCAGTAACCTGCCCGCGAGCGCCCTCCGACGCCAGGCCGCCGTCGCCGCCTCCCTCTGGGCCCTCCAGGGTCCCTCCAACGCAGGACCGGGCTCGACCGATCCCGCGACGACCGCCTCAATCCCTCCCGGCAGCACCGTCCGAGCCCGGAAGGGCGGCAGGCACTCGGCGCCCTCCGTCACCGTCCAGCTCGACAACGGCGCCGTCTTCGTCATCCGCCGCCTGCGCTGCGGGATGCTCTTCATCTGCATGGGTGGCGTCGAGGGTGCTGCTCCGTCAGGGAAGCTCAGCCCCACCCATCCCGCTCCCGCTCCACACCTCAACCTCCTGAGCCGCAGCCCCGCGTCCGTCGCCCCCTCCGCGGCGACCGAAGGGCACCATCATCCGCAGAGCCAACCACCGGACACGACGACTACCGCCGCCGCCGCCGCCGACCCGTCCCTCACACCGCGCCCTTCAACCCCTCCACCACAACCACAGCCACCACCACCACCACCACAACAACAACAACAACAACAACAACCATCAGCAGCAACGACATCAACAGCAACACCAGCAGCGGCGACGACAACAACAGGACCACAACCACCGACATTAACCACCCCATCCAGCAGCCACCCGCCAGCAACCGGCCCCGCGTCGGGGGGCGGCGCAAGCCAGAGCAGCACAACGCCGACGGCGACGCCGCACCCGGGCTCGCCCTCGCAGGCGTCCGTGCTGTCGGCGCACACGACGGGGGCCGCCTCGACGACGAGCACGAGCACGAGCACCGCGACCGTCTCCGCCGCCGGCGGCGGCAGCGGCAGCAGCAATAGCATCGGAGGCGGTAGCAGCAGCAGCAGCGTCTCCCTGATGCGGCGGCACGTCGAGGAGCTCGCGCGGTGGCTGGACGAGCGGCTGGGCGGGCTGTGCGTGTCCGAGGAAGGGATCGGTGCTGCCGGGATCGGGGTCGGGATCGGCACGGGGACGGGGTATCATAACGGTCCTGGTCATCACCAACCTCACCCCAATCAGCAGCATCTGCATCCGAATCATAATAACCATCTCGCGGGTGCCGGGATCGGTCTGGGTTAAGAAGGAGGTGGGGGCGGGGGAGAACTCTCATTTAAACCGAAGATTGGTGGTGTGAATGGATAGGGTCTAGAGCGTTGGATGTAGTAGACTAGACTCACCTTGGCTTTACTCTCACGAGCGTCGAAAAGAAAGCGATTTGTATCTTGTCTCCACCCACTGTCATGGCTGGCCTCACGTTCCGTGTTCCTTAAATCTTTCTTCGCTCTACGGAAGTTTGATCGTCGCCCAAGAGCAGAAAGAGGCCAGGGCGAGAGACAGAAGAAGCAAGGAGGGGCTGAGAAGGTTCAAGTTCGAATACGCCTCTTCCCGCTGAAGCAGAAACTAGACTCAAGCCCTTTGCAAAACAACGACGTTTCCGAGTTCTCAAGAGAAAATCCAGACGCCTATCCTATCCCCCACCCCCCCGGTTATGACGATGATGTATGTTGACGAACAGCATGTTACGCCCCAAATGGTCTTCAGGCCACCCCCCTGAACCATGCAAAGACGAAGAAAGAGGCAAATCCGAAAACCCCGAACCGTTGAATGGAACCCTGCCACCCCAGTACGCCGACGTTGTGCAATCTCATTCCCCAACCTTGACAGGCTCGCTGGCCTGTCTCCCAAGGATGTACTGTATATAATGTATGCCCCCAATGCCTAATGCCCACCACACTCCCTCGCCACCTCACCGCCCGCAGTGTGGGTGTGGCATGGCAGGCGACTACTACTCGATGCTCAACCTCGTGATCCCATCATTAGTCTCCACCATCCCCTGGAACCCGATCCTTACCTTCCCCCCGCCCCTGCTACTATTGCCGTGCGAGCTCCCGTTCTCGCTGCCCGGGCCACTCCCGCTCCTCCCCGTCCCCCCGCTACCACTGCCGTCCCCGCTTACGCTGCCTGGCCTAGAGGACATGGAAACGGTCGATCCGGGCCCCCCGGATGCGGGTCCTCCTCCGCCGCCCGTATTCCCCCACGGTGCCGTATCTCGCTGCAGGGGCGACTGCATGACGGGTGAGTTGTGCACGCTCATGCTCGGGCTGACGGCGCGCCGCTTGATGCTGACCGGGTCGAGGTCGTCGTCGCCCCGCCGACGCTTGCTGTTGAACCGCCGCGTGATCTCGGCGGCAGTCGGCGGGGCGGGCATGCTGCCACCAGGCGTTCCGCCGCCGGGGACGGTGGGGCTCTGGCCATTGTTGTTGCCGGTGGAGTGATGATGGTTGTGGCTGTGGCTGGTGCTGCTACTACTGCTATTATTATTATTATTATTGTTGTTGTTGGGGCAATGCGTGGGAGCGGGGTACGAAGGGGTGCCGTGGCCCGAGCTACTCGTTGTAGTGTGCGTGCCGCCGCCGGGCGCGACGAAAGGGTTGCCCTGGCTCGCCCCGCCGTTGGAGCTGGCGGAGGGAGAGCCCATGCTGATGTCTTCGAGGCTGATTCCTGAGGAGGATGCTCGGGGGCCGAGGGATGGCGGCGGAGGCGTGACGCGCTGCGTGGCGCCTGTGCTGCTAGTTTCGGAAGCCGTGTCCCAGAAGACTTTGCCCTTGGCGTTCCTCAAGGCTTGCTGCTTGAGGGTCCCTGTGACGCCCAAGGGATTCGTAGTGGGATCCATCATCATGATGTCGTCGGTGATCTCCTCGAGGCCGTTGTGTGCTGCCAAGTTGGGGCTGGACAGCGCAGTCGAGGGTATCGATTGTGGCGGGGGGTGTCTGGGCTCTAGGTTCATGTCGCTCTCGCGAACCTGCCGAATCACCTCGGCTTCGCGGCGAACTTCGGCCTCGATGGGCGCGCTCTCTTCGGCAAGTGCAGCACGGATGCGGGCAAATCCCTTCGTTTTCGGCTGGCGGGAGGGTGTGAATGTGAGCACCGTCCAAAGGCTTGGTGGAGGAAGCAGAAACCTACCAGCAAATTCCCCCGCCTCGTGACGGCCCGGCGGACAATGCTTGGGCGCAACGGGCTTTCGACGCCGTCGGACTGTCTATGGCTGTCGTCGCTCTCATTCCCCGAGATGTGGAGCTGGTTGGCAGCCCAGCTAATGCTCTCGCGTCTCGCATGGGGAAACATGTCACTTGATCCTCCCAGGGTGTTCGGCGGGGATTTCGACACGGCGGCTGCTGATCCTGCACCTGCAGGGTGGAAGCTCAGTCCCAGCGGCCCGCGCGATTTTCTCTTTGGCACTTTGCGGTGGCGCTGGCGTTGCTGGAAGCTCAAGAGATTGCTGGCGGCGGGCGACCCGGGCATCCAGGGTGCGCCCATGGCTGCCGAAGCGCTGGGAGTTCCGGGTTTCTGCGCCTGCGGGGTGGTGACAAAGGCCTCTTCCATGTCCTCATCCATGTAATCGTCGTCGTCGGAGCTGGAGGATGAATCCGAGATGGCGTGGCTGGTGCTTCCCATCGAGCTCGAAACGTGCGACCGTTCCTGGTTGCCCATCATGGACCATAGTGAGGTCGACGGCTGGTCGGCGCCGCCGTATTCGGAGCGGCGGCCGGGGATGTTCATGGCTCGGGAGGCGATGGTGGGCGAGGAGTCGGGCGATGCCTGGTGGGCGAGGATGGAGTGGTGCAAGCTAGTGGCGGCGCGGGAGAAGTCCATGCCCCGCGAGTGACGCGGCAGAATGTTGGTGGGCGAGGCATAAGGGTGTTCCGGCTTGGGCGAGAGCGTGGCGGGCCTGACGTAGCCGGGCTGGGAGGCGTGGGAGGCGGGCGAAGCAGCGTCGCGCTGCGGCATCTGAAGCGCGAGGCCTCGGGCGGCAAAGCCGGCGCGGATGGGCGTCGACGGCAGCGGGGAGACGTGCTCGTGGTCCTTGTCTCGAATCGCGATATCGTCTTTGGACTGGCGAAGGGACGCCTCGACAATGTGGGGGGAAGGAGACAGCTTTGGCGTGTTTCCTCCGTCCGATAGCGAACGGGTCTTGGGCGCTGGCGACGCTATGTGTGTGCTGGACCGACCAAACCCACCGTCGTCGACTGCGGCCACCTCGGCCTCCACATCCGACATCCGCGACAGGTCGTTCATAACGGCGTATGGTGTCGGACGCGTCCCGAGCCCCTCATCTAAACGCGTCTTTCATCTGATTGAAGAGAAACTCGGGATCGGAGAGGGCATTTGGGGGTGCTGCGCCGCTGACAATCACTCAAACAACTGATCCATTAGACCTGTGGCTGACAAGGCACAAGCTGTGGTGGCATCTAGTAGAAAAGAATACGGATTACTTGGGTTTACATGTCTTTCCACACGGCAGTTGAAGAGTGTGGTGTAACTAACGTTACAAGTAGTGTAAACGGACCGCGGTCGCCTAAACGGCGGAAAATGACCTGTGACCGGGGTCCTGGTCGCAGGGTAGTGTACGGATATCGCTATTAAAAGAATTGGCTCACCGCCTTCAAATTTTCTGCCGGCAGAATCCCCATTTTAGCTAGTAACCCCTACAACCCTCTGATTCCTTGTTTATTTACTATAGTATATACGTCTATACATCTATATAGATTAATCCTTATCCTCCCTATCTACTATAATATTTACTAATACTTTCTTTACAAGCTCTTTTTCTACAATAGTTTACTACGATATTGTAACGCGCGTATAAGTGCTTATTCTTAAGCTTATTCTATAATTTGATAATAAGTAAATTGAAGCTCTAATAAGGCTAAAGGCTCGGACTGTTAATAACATTGCGAGTAAGGCTCTTAAGCATAGATTTAATCCGTCTTAGACTCCTACTCTTATTCTCGACAAACACGTCTGCGATACCCTAAAGACTGGCCGTCTATCTAAGCAAGCCGACCATAAGGACACTATTCTCGAGAAGGTTCGTGCTAACTGCTATGGTAGAGAGAAGATATATGCTTATATATCGGCTAAGCTAGGGAACTCTATCTCTCCGATAATAGTTTAGAGGATCCTACGAGCTGCTAGCTTTAAGAAGACAAAGCTAACTCGAAAGCCTAGTCTAATAGATAAGATAAAGAAAGATCGTTTAAAGTTTTGTCTTCGCTATAAGGACTAGACTCTTAAAGATTGGAAACGAGTGATCTAGTCTAACGAAACGTCTGTCATCTTAAACTATTACTAGGGGGGATACTAAGTATAGAGGACTCCTAAGGAGAAGTTTATCAAATCTTATATTTAGGAATGATAGAAAGGATATACTAAGTTCTAATTCTAGGGCTATTTTATATATAATGTAAAAGGTCCCTGCTATATCTAGTGCCCTAAAATTGCTTAAGAAAAGAAGGCTATTACTAAGAATCTTAAAGAGCTTAATAAGAAGTTAGAACCTATCTTCTAAGAGTAATAGGAGCTTAAGACTAGTATAAGATAGTTAAAACTCTAGAACTAAGGTAGGAAAGCTCCTTAATGGAGGTAAGATATAAAATATAAGAAGCTTATTTAATAAGAAGGTAACTAGTATTAATTAGTATTATTATTAGAAAGAGGTCCTTCTTATAAAGCTTATTCTATTTACCTAATAATATAATCTAAACGCTTTTATCTAAGAAGATCTTACTCCTTTATATACCTTATTATAGCATTTGACTATCTATAGGTCAGATCTAACTAACCTACCAACAGGGATAACAAGCCAGGGTCAACATGTATTTAGACAGCTTCTCTAAGTGCCTTTAGCACTTAGAACAATCAACGCTTTTATCACCTACTTCTATAGACCGTAATAGTTAGTCTAGGAGTACCGCCTACAGTGTAAATACCGCTATAGTATCGTACCTTTATAGCCTTCTAAGCTATACTAATTATAACTACCAAGCTATAGCAAGTAGTGCCTACTACCGGTTCGAATCTACGATCTTGTTGCCAATCGCGAGCGTTCGAATGCCATAGGAGACCATTTGCCTAGGTAAGTGACTGTGTCCCTTTGCTTAAGCAGATGCCTAAACGGTCAGATATGACGGTAATAGCAACTCTATCAAGATCTAATAAACGAGCCCGAACTACGACAAACACGTCAGACCTACCGCTTCGTCGTTAGAAACGCCTACCGGCGTTAGGTTTAAAGGCTTACTCTAACGGAACTTCGAATCCTTAAGCTAGTGGTATCCCTTAAGGAGGCTAACTAGTACTTAGCTTATGTATAAGACTTTAACGACTACCTGATCGACGAAGATTACCTAGAGTCCTAGAATCTTGATAAGTATATATTAAAGAGACTTGTAAACAGCTTTATTAAGCGCCTTCCCTAGCTTTTAGACTAGGCGCTTATTTTACTATTATTACTAGAAGTAAGAACTATATTAGAAGTACGAATTTAGGAGGAATCTTAACCTAGGGGACCTTTAGAGACCTTAAAAATGCTAAGTCCTAACAGCCTAGCTTAATAATTTACCATATTACTAGAAACGGCCTTATAAATGATAATTCTACCTATTGGCCTACTAGAGCTATTAAGGACTCTAAGGTCTAAGCTAAACCTAGTAGGTCTAAGTTAATAGGGTAATTAGATACTAAGTAGACCTATTAGAATTACCTAAACTACGATTATAACTAACGTATTAAGGGAGCTTCTAGAAAGGGAAGAACCTTAATAGGGGTTTTCTTATACCCTTTGGCCGATAGCCTATCTAATAGAAAGATTACTGATAGTAACGTTAATACTAGTAGGAGATACCCTAACTAGGGGGTATATACCTCTCTTACTATTAGATTTAATTAAGGAGATAATTATAAGACTATTCCAATAAGTTATAGTTAGACTCCTATAAAACGCTATGACTAAACTAATAGATATTAATTCCCCTTAGCTATAGCTAGTATATATACTATCATAACTAGCTACTAACTAGGTATAAAAGATTACTAATATTAGCTTACTTTAGCTAAATACTAACTAAAAGATCATTAATAGCTAGCTAATCTTCTATTATAAGAAGATCTATTACTATATAGATACTAACCTCTAGATTAAGTATATCTATAATATAGTTAAAGGAAACGTCTCTAAGAAACTCCTCTTATGGAATAACCTATAGGTATTATTCTATAGGTTAGCTCTATGATAATATAAATAGTAACTATTACCTATTAAGAAAGAGACTCTTTACTTAAATATAGAGATATAGCTCTAAAAGATTAAAGAATAGTTTAATATTTAGTTTAATTAGGTAGGCTAATAGCTAGTTTAGAATAGTTATACTAAAGATAACCTTATTATAGGTAAATCTATTTACGAATTTATAATAGATCTTTTCTATTATACCTAAGTCTAGGGAGATAAGACAAACTACTAGCTTTTGACTAGACTTTAATTAATAATAACCCTAGTACTCCATAAGCTCTATCTTAAGCCATAGAAAACGGATATACTTGACTAATACCTTTTTTAGGTTACTAAAAAATAGGAGATACTCTTTAAGGAGCTTAAGGCCAAAAGAAGGGCACGGAAAGCCGCTACGTTCAATGTTAAAGATACCTCTAACGGATTAAGCGGTAGCAATAGTAATAGTAATAGCGCTTCCGAAGATTAAGCTAACTAGTTATATACTAAGCTAAGATAGGGTAATTTAGGCTAACGGTACCGGTCTGACCGCTATAGGCAGAGAGAGGAATAGAAATATAGGTATCTTCTATAAGGAGAGCGATACTAAAATTATAACTAGGAGCCTTATTTAAAAGACTATAACGACTAAGGTAAGGGTAACCGTTTCTAGGGCACTAGACCCTAGGAGAAGGGCAGATATAGTAAATGGAATCCCCGCTTCTAACGATTCCGTCGCTATAGCTAGAAGCGTATTAACAAGGATAGTACCTACTATTACTATAATATTATGGTAATATCTAGTAAGGATAAAAAAGCTAAAGCTAAATATAAGGAGCTTAAAGCTACTAGCTATCTCCTAATTAGTAACTATAAATCCGAAACTAATAGAGATAATAGTAATAGAGAGGCGTACTTCCTTAGTACTATTAAGAAAGACTATATCTAGGAAGACGGTAATATCTATAGGCTTTATAGATAGATATTTATAAGCTAAGGAGCGCTATACTATCACTTATACTAGAATTATAAGAAGAAACTATAATTGCTAGAACTACTAAAGAAGGAAGATCTTCCTTAGGTAGAACAAGACTTTATAGAAGGAGCGATTATACCGTCAGAACTACCCAAGGAACGAAAATAGGAAACTGTACTCCTCTTCTTTGAACCTAGCTAAGTAGTAGAAGCCAACCTAAGTATAGAAATACCCTTCTACCGGCTAAGGAAAACGTCTTACCTATATATTCCGGTTCGAGCTAACCTAGAAGATCAAACTATAGATATCTGTTTCGATATAGGTAATTTAACTAACCTAGTTAACCAGATATAGATTACCTAATAGGTAAAGAATCCTTAATGGATTAAGGGCGAACCCTATACCCTTAAGGGAGTCAATTTAAAGACTAGGATTAGTAAATAGGTCGAATTTGACTTCTATATCCTAGGGGAGGCTAGGAATATGTTAATCGACAGATATATCTATATTATAGCTAACGTCATCGACGAACTTGCTCTAAAAATGCTTCTAGGTACCGACTTTATAACGGCTTATAGTGTCAAGATTGACTTTGTCAAGGGCATTTGTACCTTTAGATCGCTAGCGAATATAAAGATCTATAAAGACGTTATAAAGAAGAACTCTAAGCCTACCTTTTAGAAGGTTACTACTATTCGGTATACCGTCATTTCTATATACTCTACCTAGATAGTCGAGACTTACTTTATACTACTACCTAATAATATTCTAGAAGGCAAGTGCTTTTACTTTACTACTAGCCGAGATAGAGTCTAGGATGCTATAATTAATCGGTATATACCCCTAGTAGCTATCGTCAGAAATGATACTAATGTCCCTATAGTTATCTAGAAAGGAGATAAGATTAGCTACCTCTTAGAATACTATAGGGAAGACACTACTACCTAGGTTAATACAAGTAATATAGAGAATATATAGACTAAGGTCTAGGAAGGAATTACTAAGTAGGAGCTAAAGGAAAAGCTAGAAGAGGCCTAGTAAATATATTATTAAGAAGATATTAGTAATAATAGCTAGGATCTTTAGCCGCCGAACGGAGTCAACTTTTATACTCTATCTTATGATATTAAGAAAACTGACGATATTCCGGCCATTAAAAGCAAGGATAGCGTTAGCATTACTAATGTAAATCCTAAGTTTACGCTTAAGGTAAAGGAACTTTTAGATAGATATAACCTTTATTACGATAGGGGAATTATACTAATGCTAGAAAACCAGAAGATATAGATCAACCTAGTTAACGGTTAGTAAAAGCAAGTCTATATAGTCAGACTATACCTAATAGAGCTTAAAGACCGTAAGGCTCTAGATAAGCATTATAACTAGCTCTAGGCATCTAGTAGATTCACTTTTATAGATAAACTAACCCCTATTACGTGCCTAGTATTTATCATATAGAGGAAGGTTACTAAAAAGCTAGGAGTAGAAGTCAAGAAGAGCTAAAGTGTAGTCAACCTATAACTACTAAATATAATTATAGTTCTAGATATTTACCCCTTGCCTAACTAGGACGATATTATAGCCGCTATAGTTAGTGTGACGAACCTAACTTAGACTTCTTCTGAAAGGGTCCAGACGGAGGTAGATTAGGCGGGACAGCAGGCAGGTCGTCTAAGGGATTCGGTGAAGCCAAAGGGTTTACAACAACACTTAGAGTTGTCTCTCACAGTAATCAGCAATGCTTGGTATAAGTACTATGATTGTGATTGTTACCACTGGTGAACTCTCAGAGTCCACCATAACGAGTGACTATCTACATATATATATAATCCTAAGATCACTCTTTACCTAGTGATCCTT
Source organism: Thermothelomyces thermophilus ATCC 42464 (assembly GCF_000226095.1). NCBI lineage: Eukaryota > Fungi > Ascomycota > Sordariomycetes > Sordariales > Chaetomiaceae > Thermothelomyces > Thermothelomyces thermophilus. Next base: position 2,768,359 of record NC_016475.1, read on the forward strand.
TGCCGTCTAGATCACGGCTGTAGTAGTGATCCTATAGTATATAGATCACTTTGCCAAGCGTGATCCTTTCCTAATTGGTCCGTTCGTGCCTACTGTCCTATTGGCCTTTTGGGGGAGGCGGCTTAGGCAGCATCTTACATGTATATTTCCGTGACACGATGCCCCTCCTTCAAGGCTTTCGACCCGAAAGCCCATCTTAGGCCGTTTCAAATAGCGCTAACAACCCTTAGTAAGTTGTCTCCTATGTTTCTCTCTTTCCTCTGTATACTGCTAATAACATGTCTTATATAGCAAAGCGTTCAACAAAAAGATCCGTGAAGACCGAGGAGCGTATTGCCCTAGCTACTACTATTAACGAGCTAGGGTTCGAAGTAATGCCTTGTTCTTATTGTTTTTCTCGCGGCCTCTACTACTATATAATAGAGAGTTCTTCTTGTTATAGTAAATGCGTTTGTTATAAAAGGTTATATAACGGTTCTAGGGTTCTGGTCTTATCTTGTTTATGTTCCCTTGTTAGTATATTTTTCCTATACTAACTTCTGTAGTATCCTATATTATAGATAAATCAAAGTGCCTCGACTAATTAGAACAAGATGCTAAGGAGGCTCTCTATACTAATCGCGATTCGTTAGCAAAAGTATAGCGTCGTCTAGACGAGTCTCTAGCTCGTTTGGACCGTATTCGTCGTCAAAAGCGATCGTTGTTATCTCGAGGGTCGGAGATGGTTCGCCGGGGTCTTACGTCTTTAGATAAATTGGAAGAGGTGGAACAGCAGGAATCGGGAGCGGTTCTAGGTGTATAGCTCAATGGTGGCATTGACGTTGTTAACTAGGGCGCTGTCTTTAATTCTGTCCTAGTTTTGCCTTTGGTCAATCTAGGTTCTGCCAGTAGAACTATTCTAGTTTCTTAGGGCAGTTTAAATTCTTGACTAATTCCTATAAGTTGTCTTCTAGTCTAAAATTAAGCCATTTAACTAGGTACTATAGTTCCCTATTAATAATACATAAGTCTAGAATTTCTTCGATGTCCTATTCTTCTTCCTCATCTTCTACTTCGATATACGTAGCAACCTTGGCGTTTTTCGGTGCTAGTTTGAGAAGCGAAATATAAAAAACATCTGTCTGTAGTCGTATAGATAACGGTAATAATAGTTGGTAGTTAGATGTCGAAATTCGTTCTTTGATAACGAAGGGTCTGACCTTCTTAAAGTCTAGCTTTACGCTTAGTCGTTTAGTTTATAAGTTCTATACGATCAGGTAGACTTTGTCTTCCCTCTCTAGGCAAGGTCCCTCGAGCCTGTGTTTGTCGTAGTAGTTCTTTATTCTGGTTCTGACAAACTCGAGTTCTTTTTTGAGCTTTTTATATAATATGTATATTTGTTCTGCTTTGACTACTGCTCTTAGCACTATAACCGCTAGTCCTTGCCTAAGGTTTGCTTTATATCTATAGTTTGTAAAGAACGGTATAACTTTGGTTGTTTCTATTGGTGTCGTATTATAAGCAAGTTATACTATTAGTAATAGTATAACCTAGTCGTTTTGCTAATAGTTAATATAAGAGCGGAGGTATTGCTTAATAACTTGGTTTAGTCGCTCTATTTGTCTATCGGTCTGTAGGTGATATGCCGTTAACAGCTTACTATTGACGCCTAATTGTTACATTAACGCTTGCTAGAACTTCGATACAAACTTAGTGTCTCTATCGATAATCTATTCTTACGGCTAAGCATATACTAATATAACTTACCGATAGATTACGTCTACTAGCTATTTAGCTATCTAGGACTCCTTATAAGGAAAGAAGTATACCTATTTAATTAGGCAATCTACTATAGTAAGAATACTATTATAGATTACTCCTATAGCTATATCCTTAGATTCTAGCAGCTTCGTAATAAAGTCTATTATAACTAAACTCTATAGTTTGTTAGCTATTAGTAGTGGCTAAAGTGGCCTATATAGCTTATATCGTGCCATTTTGCTTCGATTGCAAATGTCATAGCTCCGTATAACTTCCTTAACTCGTACCGTTAACTATAGAAAGTTATAGTGTCTCTTGACTTATATAATAGTCTTTATAACTCCCTTATATCCTCTAAGTTTCGACTTATAGAGTTCTCGAATCATCTGTAGCTATTGATCCTGGTCGTAGATATATGCTTTGCCTCGGTACTAAAGTTTCCTATCTCTTTCTTCCACTCTGTTAGGTACTACTAGTCTAGGTGCTACTTAATACTATACCTCGTTAATCCTTTCTTCTCGAAAGATTACGTAGCATTCTAAGAACGAGTTAAGTAGATTATCTTCTATAGGTATCTACGTTTCGTGATATAGCGTTCTGTCTGTCTGTTCCTTGAATAATAGTAGTATCGTTCCTGTTCGTCCTTCTATATAATCTATTCGTCAGCTTAAGATATCTGCTTATACGTTCTCTTTGCCTTTCTTGTAGCAGATCTCGAAGTTAAATTCTATAAGGAATTCTACCTATTGTATTTATTATCTATTAAGTTCCTTCGTCATTATAAAATATTATAAATTCTTGTAATCTATATATACTTGTACCGGTTTAATCGTGCTACTAAGGTATAGTTGCTATTCCTTAAAAGCTTTAATAATCGCAAGTAGTTCCTTGTTGTAAATCGGATAATTAAGACGTGGTCTATTAAGCTTCTTTAAAAAGAAGGCTATAGGATATAGCTTCCCTTATTTGTCTTATTATCCTAATTGTCCTCTAATGGCGTAGTCTAAAGCGTCTATTTCTACCTCGAATAGCTTCTTAGGGTCTGGTAGTACTAGTATTAGATCTTTAGTAATAGCATCGCGAATCTTTGTAAATGCTTGCTTATATTGCTCTTCCTATTAGAATTTAGTATTCTTCTTGGTAAGCTTGTACAAAGGTTATATAATTGCTCTAAAGTTCCTAATAAACATCTGGTAGAAGTTTGTAAATCCGATGAAGCTTTATACTTCTATAACTAATGTCGGTTGTAGCCAATTCTTGATAGCTTTAACCTTTAAAGGTTCTATCTAGATTTGTCCTAGGGATATTTCGTATCCTAAAAAGACTATCTTCCTAATATAGAATTTGCTCTTTTCCTTGTTAACTAATAGCTTATACACGTGTAGCACGTCTAGCACTACTTCTATATACTTCTGGTGTTTATCTATTATCTTGGAGAAGATAAGTATATTGTCAAGATAATATACTGTAAATTTGTCGAGAAAGGGTCAGATAGCTTGATCAATTAGGGCTTAGAACGTTGCTAGTGTGTTCGTAAGTCTAAATAGTATGATAAGGTACTTGTAGTAGCTATAGGGTATCCTAAAGGCTGTTTTCTACTTGTCACCTTCTTTGATCCATATATAGTTATAGGCCGATAGTAAGTCAAGATACGTAAAATATTAGGCTCCTACTAACTAATCTCGGAGCTATAAGATTAGTAGTAATAGGTATCGATTTTTCACGGTCTATTCGTTAAGTTACTAATAGTTAACGTATAACTATAGCTTTTTATTTTTCTTAGGCATAAATAGGATTAGGTAGCCTACTAGCGATGTTAATAGGTAGATATATCCTCTTCGAAGGTTCTCCTCCAAATATCGCTTAAGTTCTTTATTCTATATCTAGCTCGTATAGTAAATCTTAAAGAACTTTAGTTATACTCCTTCCTTAAGCTTGATCTTATAATCCTATAGGCCGTATTCTAGTAATCCTTCTAGATACTTCGGTTCGAATGCTAGGTGTCCTTTGTATTCCTTTGGTACTTCTCTAGTCTTATCTCGTTTCTCGGTTTTCTAATAGTATACGAACTTGGTTCCGTCTATAGCGATACTAGCGATTTCTCCTGTCTTAACCTACTACTCTAATTACAATACTCTACATTTGTTAACGGAGAGAACAGCTATCGGCGATTTAGCTTGTTCCTCCTATCGCGATATTAATGTTATTATACTACCTCTTCTAGAGTCTGTAGTGGTCTGCCTGCCACTATCTGTCTCTTACGGTGGATCTGTAGGACATGCCTTCCCTTGAGCATCGTCTGCTCGCGATCCTTACGTACTCCCTATCTTGCTAGTCGAATATAACTCTATTTAGGGTCGTAGGTAGCTACTATTCTTCTAGTTAATGTCTAGGTTATAATCTTTATACTATAGTAACCCTAATATTATATCTTTGTCGTTACCTATATCTATAATACTAAATACGACTACTGTAGTCTTCCCTATTATAGTAATATTAATTAGTTCGGTCTCTCTATATACCTATTACATTAGAAATAGCCCTTTGACTATACTATGCTTTTGCTTTATTCTCTAGGATATCTATAGCTAATTTACAAGCATTAGCGAGATCAGGTTCATCTCTGCTCTATTGTTTACTAGTGTAAGCATTTCGTGCTATTTCTATTGTGCTATTATCTATAGCCGCTTATCTTGCCACCGTCATCTAAAGATTACGGCGATTTCCTATGTTTCTGCTAGGAGGTCTCGGTATAGTGGTCTCTTACGCTAGTCCCTCCTATACTACGCTACTACTTGCCGCTACGCAGGCGTTAATGGTTTCCGGGCCCCTCAAAGGGCCCTAACCCGTTTCCTAGGTCAATGCTAACCTCTCCGGTTGTTCGGCTAATAGCGGCTTCGTCAATTATACTTATTTCCGTAAGCTATTAAGTGCTTATAGCTTCCTACTATTAGGTCTATTTTGCTTTCCGTCGTATATACTATAGCTTTATCTAAAGCTCCCAAATTCGTAATTTCTTTTTGTCTACGTAATAGAGGTAATCGTTACTCTAGCACGAGTCCTATATATCTCGTCCGGTTCCGTAGTACCTAGGCTAGGCTTGTTTTAGAACTATTGTAATGCTTTCTAGATCGTAGGCTTCGATTTTCTAGAGTAATTCGGCCGCTCTATTTCCTATATCATAGACCTATTCTATAGGGTATAAGCCTCTATCCTTATTTTCCTATCAGGTCGGCTAGTGATTGTTTTCGAATTTATCATAGAAGTAATATCGGCATTTATATACCATATACTAGAACTAGGGCACTTGTATATATGCCTTGTATTAAGGGTATAGTCACGTAGCATTGCCTAAGAGGTATTAGAATTCTTTCCTAAATCCTTCCTACTATATATAGACTATAGGTACTCTAATGCTAAGATAGGAGTGTTTCTTCTAGTAACTTTCCTACGTACACTTGTCTTTTCCGTGGTTCGCGCGTATAAACTAGTATTCTAGGTTTTGTATATTATTACTAAGTTGCTAATCGTTAAGATACTCGGCGTAGCTATCGGGCCTATCATATGTCATAGGCTATTCTCCTTTGATAGTTTCCACGATACATCGGAGTTCCCTTATTTCGTCCTTTATCTTATTGCTCTACTAGGCAAGTCAAGTCAAGCGCTTATCCCGTTCGCGTAGTTCCGTATTAAGTCGGAAAACTTTGTTACGGTACTATTCGATCCGTTCCTAGAGGAATAGAGCATTAGGTCCGGGTCTTTCAATTCCTTAGGTGTCGGTTGTCTACGATCTATCCCGCCTCTACGTGACTATAAGACCCTACTACCTCAAGGCTAGGAGAATCGAAACTGGTGGTGTATATTCTCCTACCATGTCCTATTTGGCAAGACCTGTCTCTAGATCCGTAGTGACCAGTTCGGAGTATAGTACTTGTTTATCTTCACCGTTACCATCGTATCCGAGACTATCTGTATTACTATCCTTGTCTTTATAGCTTGTAGCCGCTACTTCGATAACATCCTTAGTAGTTTCGTCAATAGCTATAATTTCCTTTCTAGGGGTTAGTTTCTATTCTTTCTTTAGGCTCTAGCATTCTTGCTTATAGTGTCCTTTCTTTCTATAGTTATAGTAGGTAATATTAGACTTGTCTTTGGCCGTCTTCTTCTAGTCCTATTTCTACGCTACGTCTATATCTATAGCTCTGGGGTACGTCCTATATAAGGTACTAACGTACGCTCGCTTTTTCTTGTTATTAGCCTTAACTATAGTTCTATTTATTTGACCTTGTTTCTACTACTCTTATATATAGAGTCGATTATCGATCCTAATAGCCTACGTAATATATTTATCTAGAGTCTTAGGCCGATCATACTTATATAGCTTATCTTTGACCTTTTCCTTTAGGCTATTATAGAACAATTATATTAATACCTTATTATTAAGCTAAGACTTAAGTATATCTTATCTAAACTATATAGCATAGGAGGCTACTAACTTAGTCTATTAGAGATTAGCGAGTCTTTCTTATATATAAATCTTCTCGTCTTTATCGCTAAAAACTTTCCAAAGCTTTTCTTCGAAACGGTTATAAGATTAGAAGACTGCCTATATAAACGCGTCTCGATCGTCTTTGTCTTCCTCTATAAGATAGTCGTTCTATATAGGCTTAAACCATCTAAGTGCCTTGCCCTCTAATCTCGTAGCTATATAGAGGACTTTAGCTTTATCATCTAGAAACTTGTCATCATTAAGCTAGAAGTAAGATCGAAGGTTTATTAGGAATCCTATAAGATCTTCCTTAGTTCCTCCGTATTTATTAGGTAGTTCGATCTTAATACTCTTCGCTTTAGCGCCCTTAAGTGCCTTAATTTTGGCGTAGGCCTTGTTAACCAGCTTCTACAAGTACTTTTCGCGGTTCTCGAGTTCCTTGATTCGAGCTTAAGTAGCCTTATCTCTCTAGTCTAACTCCTAGATCTACTACTAGAGTTAACTAAGCTAAGCGAGCAGCTATTTGGCTATAACGTTAGTAGCTATGTTGATATCAAGGTCGAAGTTACCTCTATTCTGAACTATAACAGAACAAAGGGAGTGGTAATAACGTGTAACGAACCTAACTCAGACTTCTTTTAAAAGGGTCTAGATGGAGGTAGATTAGGCGGGATAGTAGGCAGGTCGTCTAAGGGATTTGGTAAAGCCAAAGGGTTTATAATAACACTTAGAGTTGTCTCTTATAGTAATTAGCAATGCTTGGTATAAGTACTGTGATTGTGATTGTTACTACTGGTAAACTCTTAGAGTCTATTATAACGAGTGACTATCTATATATATATATAATCCTAAGATTACTCTTTACTTAGTGATCCTTTGCTGTCTGGATTACGGCTGTAGCAGTGATCCTATAGTGTATAGATCACTTTGCCAAGCGTGATCCTTTCCTAATTGGTCTGTTCGTGCCTGCTGTCCTATTGGCCTTTCGAGGGAGGCGGCTCAGGCGGCGTCCTGCATGTATATTTCCGTAACAGTTAGTAATAAGTTCTTTATAGCCTTAGATGCCTTAGGATTCTTCTACTAGTTACTAGTTACTAAGAAGTATGGTAACCGTATAGTAGTTATAAGCTACTATGGCCTAGAGAAATCTAACGTAATACTTATAGGTTTTGAAAACGTACCTATATTTATATAACGCTATATAGATAGACTTTTCCTTAAATACTACTATTTCGTCAGGGCATATATTAATAATATTATTATCTTTAGCAAAACAGAGGAGGAATACCTAGAATACCTACGTACTATTCACGAAATCCTTGACAAGGCCTATATCTATATTAGCGCTACTAAATCCTTTGTAAGATACCTAGCTATAAGACTCCTTAGGTATATCGTAAACGGAGAAGGCATTACTAAAACCGATAACCGTATCGCTATCTTTAAGGAGCTAAAGTTCCTAGACACTCTTAATAGCTTAGAGCACTACCTTAGGATAGCCGGATAACTTAGGAAAGGCATTCTATAGTTTAATGCTAAAGTAAGGCTACTCTAAGCCTAGAAGACGGCACTAATAGTAGCAGCCCGGAAGGAAGGAAAATTAAACCCTAGGAAAGCTAAACGTACCTAGAAAGCGGTTATATCTACTGTTAAATTCACTCTAACTAAGGAAGAATTTAAGTCATTCTGACTACTATAGGAGCACCTATATAACTAGGAGTTTCTCTATTACCATCGCCTGGAAAAGCCAATATTCCTAAAGTTAGATACCTATTATAATAGCTATAGCGTTATTACCTTCTAACTTAAGGGCGACTAGGATAGAGAGAAAATTCCTAGTAGGGACATTTCCATAAGCGAGGTATAGCCTATCCTATTTATATTACAAGCGACTATTAATATAGAAAAATGCTACAGATTTACTAAGGTAAGGATTACTATGCTTATCTAGGTAATTAGGAAGCTTAGAAAGATAGTCTAATTAAATAGGTATCTAGTTAATGTCCTTACTAACTACGCTCCTATAAAAGGGATTATAAAGTATATATCTCTAATTATAATAGATTTGGCTAAGGCTAACCTTAAGCTAGCTAACACTACTAATTATCTATCCGGATTTAACCTTAATATTTTCTATATCCTAGGAACCTTAAATGTCGTGCCTAACGTATTATCAAGACTACCTATATAGAAACAAGAGGATCTAAAGGTTAAGGATAGTCTGGCTAACGAACTTAGAGATATCTAAAGTAAGCACTACGATAAGGATATCTTTATGTCACGGAAATATACATATAGATGCCGCCTAAGCTACTGGCACAAATGGGCCAATCAAGTCAAAGGAACGAAAGGACCAATTATAACATAGGAAGCATAGTAATCACTACACTTACCAGTAATCAGGGTAATCACCGCTATACAATTACTTACAATCACCGTAATTAGAAATGATCACTAGGATTATATATATATATAGATAGTCACTCGTTATAGTAGACTCTAGGAGTTCGCCAGTAGTAACAATTATAATTACAATACTTATACTAAGCATTGCTAATTACTATAAGAGACAATTCTAAGTGTTATTATAAACCCTTTAACTTCACCAAATCCCTTAGACGGCCTATACGCTTGTCCTGCTTTACCTACCTCTATCTAGACCCTTTTAGAAGAAGTCTAAGTTAGGTTCGTTACACGTTATTACTACTCCCTTTGTTCTATTATAGTTCAGAACAGAGGTGACTTCGACCTCGACATCGACATAGCTACTAACGTCATAGCCGAATAGCTACTTACTTAGCTTAGTTAACTCTAGCAGCGAATCTAGGAGTTAGACCAGAGAGATAAGGCTACTTAAGCTCGAATCAAGGAACTCGAGAACCGCGAAAAGTACTTATAGAAGCTAGTTAACGAGGCCTATGCCAAAATCGAGACGCTCGAGACCGCCAAAGCGAGCCGTATTAAGATCGAACTACCTGGCAAATATAGAGGAACTAAGGAGGATCTTGTAGGATTCCTGACAAACCTCTGATCCTACTTCTGGCTTAATGATAACAAGTTTCCGGACGATAAAGCTAAAGTCCTTTATGTAGCTACAAGACTAGAGGGCAAGGCACTTAGATAGTTCGAGCTTATATAGAATGACTATCTTATTAAGAAAGACGAAGACAACCGAGATATGTTTATATAGGTAGTCTTCTAATCTTATAACTGTTTTAAAGAAGAGCTTTAGAAGGTTTTTAGTAATAAGGATAAGAAGATTTATACGTAAGAAAGACTTACTAATCTCCGATAGACTAAGTTAGTAGCCTCTTACACTATATAGTTTAGATAGGATATACTTAAGTCTTAGCTTAATGATAAGGCGTTGATATAATTATTCTATAACGGCTTAAAGGAAAAGGTTAAGGATAAGCTATATAAGTACGATCAGCCTAAGACCCTAGATAAATATATCGTATAGGCCATTAGAATCGATGATCGACTCTATATATAAGAGTAGTAAAAACGAGGTCGAATGAACGGAACTACGGTTAAGGCTAACGATAAGAAAAAGCGAGTATATATTAGTACCTTATATAGGACGTACCCTAGAGCTATAGATATAGATATAGCATAGAAGCAGGACTAGAAGAAGACGACCAAAGATAAGTCTAATGTTACCTGCTATAACTATAGAAAGAAAGGGCACTATAAGCGAGAATACTAGAGCCCGAAGAAAGAATAGAAACTAACCTCTAGAAAGGAAATTACAACTATTAACAAAACTACCAAGGATGTTATCAAAGTAATGGCTACGAGCTACAAAGACAAGGGTAGTAATATAGATAGTCTTAGATACAATGGCAACGGCAAAGACAAACAAGCATCGTACTCCGAACTGGTCACTATGGACCTAGAGACAGGTCTTGCTAAATGGGATATAGTAGGAGAATATACACCGACAGTTTCAATTCTCCTAGTCTTAAGGTAGTAGGGTTTTATAGTTATATAGAGGTAGGATAGATTATAGACAACCGATACCTAAGGAATTAGAAGACCTAGACCTAATGTTCTATTCCTCTAGGAACGAATCGAATAGTATTGTAACGAAGTTTTTCGGCTTAATACGGAACTACGCGAATAGGATAGACGCTTAATTTAACTTGCCTACTAGAGCAATAGAATGAGGGACAAAATAAGGGAACTCCGATATATTATAGAAACTATTAAAGGAGAATAGCCTATAATATATAATAGGCCTAATAGCTATACTAAGTATCTTAACGGCTAATAACTTAGTAATAATATGCAGAACCTAGAATATTAGTTTATACGAGCGAACTACGGAAAAGATGAGCGTACGTAGGAAAGCTACTAGAAGAAACACTCCTATGTCAGCACTAGAGTACCTACAGTCTACGTATAATAGGAAGGATTCGGGAAAGAATTCCAATACCTCCTAGGTAACGCTATACGACTATACCCTTGATACGAGGCATATACGCAAGTGCCCTAGTTCTAGTGTATAGCATACAAATGCTAATACTACTTCTGCGACAAATTCGAAAATAATTACTAGCCGACCTGGTAAGGAAATAAGGATAGAAGTTTACACCCTATGGAATAGGTCTACGATATAGGAAATAGAGCGGCTAAATTGCTCTAGAAGATCGAAGCCCGCGATCTAGAAAGCATTACAATAGTTCTAAGACGAGCCTAGCCTAGGTACTACGGAACCGGACGAGACATATAGGACTTATACTAGAGTAACGATTGCCTCTATTATACGGACGAAAAGAAATTATAAATTTAGGAGCTTTAGATAAAGCTATAGCATGTACGATGGAAAGTAGAACAGACCTAATAGTAGGAAGCTATAAGCACTAAATAGCTTACGGAAATGAGTACGATCGACAAAGCCACTATTAGCCGAACAACCAAAGAGGTCAATACTAACCTAGGAAACGGGTTAGGGCCCTTTAAGGGGCCTAGAAACTATTAACGCCTATATAGCGGCGAGTGGTAGCGTAGTATAGGAGGGACTAGTGTAAGAGACTACTATATTGAGACCTCCCGGCAGAAACATAGGAAATCGCTATAATCTTTAGACGATAGCGGCAAGATAAGCAATTATAGATAATAGCATAGTAGAAATAGCACGAAATGCTCGTACTAGTGGATAGTAGAGTAAAGATAAATCTAATTTCGCTAATACTTGTAAATTAGCTATAGATACCCTAGAGAATAAAGTAGAAGCATAATATAGTTAAAGGGCCATTTCTAACGTAATAGGTATATAGGGAGACCAAACCGATCGACATTACTATAGTAGGGAAGGCTATAGTAGTTATATTTAGTATCGTAAATATAGGTAATAATAAAGATATAATATTAGGGTTACTATAATATGAAGACTATAACCCGGACATTAGCTAGAAGAATAGTAGCTACCTATAACCTCAAATAGAGTCGTATTTAACTAGCAAGATAGGGAGCACGTAAGGATCGCGAGTAGACGATGCTTAAGGAAAGGCATGTCCTATAGATCTACCGTAAGAGACGGACAGTGGCAGGTAGACCACTATAGACTCTAGAAGAGGCGGTATAACGATATCGATATCGCGATAGGAGGAACGAGCTAAATCGCTAATAGCTATTCTCTCTGTTAACAAATGCAGAGCACTATAATAGGAGTAGTGGGTTAAGACAGGAGAAATCGCTAATATCGCTATAGACAGAACCAAGTTTGTATATTACTAGAAAACTAAGAGACGAGACAAGACTAGGGAAGTACTAAAGGAATACGAAGGATACCTAGCATTCGAACCGAAACATCTAGAAGGACTACCAGAACATAGCCTATAGGATTACGAGATCAAGCTTAAGGAAGGAGTATGACTAAAGTTCTTTAAGATTTACTATATGAGCTAGATATAGAACGAAGAACTTAAGCGATATTTAGAGGAGAACCTTCGAAGAGGATATATTTGCCTATTGACATTGCTAATAGGCTACCTAATCCTATTTGTGCCTAAGAAAGACGGAAAGCTATAGTTATATGTCGACTATTGGTAACTTAACGAATAGACTATAAAAAATTGATACCTGTTACTGCTAATCTTATAGCTCTAAGATTAGTTAGTAGGAGCCTAATATTTTATACGTCTTAACTTGCTATTAGCCTATAACTATATATAGATCAAAGAAGGCGATAAGTGGAAAACGGCCTTTAGGACACCCTATAGCCACTATAAGTACCTTATCATGCTATTCGGACTTACAAACGCGCCGACAACGTTCTAAGCCCTAATTAATCAAGCTATCTGACCCTTTCTTAACAAATTTGCAGTATATTATCTTGACGATATACTTATCTTCTCTAAGACAATAGATAAACACCGGAAGTATGTAAAAGTAGTGCTAGACGCGCTATATACGTATAAGCTATTAGTTAACAAGGAAAAGAGCGAATTCTATGTTAGGAAGATAGTCTTTTTAGGATACGAGATATCCCTAGGACAAATCCAGATAGAACCTTTAAAGGTTGAAGCTATTAAGAATTGGCTATAACCGACGTCAATTATAGAAGTACAAAGCTTTATCGGATTTACAAACTTCTACTAGATATTTATTAGGAACTTTGGAGCGATCGTATAACCTTTGTACAAACTTACTAAGAAGAATGCTAAATTCTAATAGGAAGAACAATATAAGCAAGCATTTATATAGATTCGTGATGCTATTACTAAAGATCTAGTACTAGTATTGCCAGACCCTAAGAAGCCATTTAAGGTGGAAACGGACGCTTTAGACTACGCCATTAGAGGACAATTGGGATAACGAGACAGACAAGGAAAGCTATATCCTATAGCCTTCTTTTCAAAGAAGCTCGATAGACCACGTCTTAATTACCTAATTTATAATAAGGAATTACTTACGATTGTCGAAGCTTTTAAGGAATGGTAACTATACCTTAGCAATACAATTAAACTGGTATAAGTATATATAGATTATAAGAATTTACGGTACTTTATAATGACAAAGGAGCTTAACGGACGACAAATACGATAGGTAGAATTCCTTATAGAATTTAACTTTGAGATCTACTATAAGAAGGGCAAAGAGAATGTACAAACGGACATCTTAAGTCGACGAACAGATCATATAGAAGGACAAACGGAAACAATACTACCGTTATTCAAGGAACGTACAGACGGAACGCTATATTACGAAATGTAGATACCCGTAGAAGATAATCTACTTAACTCATTCCTAGAATGCTATGTAATCTTTCGAGAAGAAAGGATTAACGAGGTATAGTATTAAGTAATACCTAGACTAGTGGTACCTAACGGAGTAGAAGAAAAAGATAGGAAACTTTGGTACCGAGGTAAAGCGTATATCTATAATAAAGATCAATAGCTACGGATGATTCGAGAACTCTAACGAGTCGAAACTCGAAGGATATAAAGGAGTTATAAAGACTGTCGTATAAGTTAAGAAACACTATGACTTTCCATAGTTAACGGTACAAGTTAAGGAAGTCATACAGAGCTACGATATCTGTAATTAAAGTAAAACGGCACGATATAAGCCGTATAGGTTACTTTAGCCACTGCTAATAGCTAACAAACTATAGAGTTTAGTTACGATAGACTTTATTATAAAGCTACTAGAATCTAAGGACATAGCCATAGGAGTAATCTACGATAATATTCTTATTATAGTAGACTGCCTGATTAAATAGGTATACTTCTTTCCCTATAAGGAGTCCTAGACAGCCAAATAACTAGTAGACGTAATCTATTAGTAAGTTACATTAGTATATACTTAGCTATAAGAATAGATCACCGATAGAGACACTAAGTTCGCGTCAAAGTTTTGGCAAGCGTTAATACAACGATTAGGTGTTAATAGCAAGCTGTTAACGGCATATTACCTACAGACTAATAGACAAATAGAGCGACTAAACCAAGTTGTTAAGTAGTACCTCCGCTCTTATGTTAACTACTAGTAAAACGACTAGGTTATGCTGTTACTAATAGTACAACTCGCTTACAATACGACGCTAACGGAAACGACCAAAGTCATACTATTCTTCGCGAACTACAGATATAAAGTAGACCTTAGGCAAGGACTAGAGGTTATAGTGCCAAGAGCAGCAGTTAAAGCAGAACAAATATACATACTATATAAAAAGCTTAAAAAGGAACTCGAGTTTGTCAAGACTAGAATAAAGAACTACTATAATAAATATAGGCTCGAGGGACCTCGCCTAGAGAGGGGAGACAAAGTCTACCTAATCGTACAAAACTTATAAACCAAACGACTAAGCACGAAGCTAGACTTTAAGAAGGTTAGACCCTTTGTTATCAAAGAACGAATTTCGACATCTAACTACTAACTATCGTTACCATTATCTATATAACTACGGATAGATGTTTTTTATATTTTACTTCTCGAACCAGTACCGAAAAACGCTAAGGTTGCTATATATATCGAAGTAGAAGATAAGGAAGAAGAATAGGACGTCAAAGAAATTCTAGATTTATATATTATCGATAGGGAACTATAGTACCTAGTTAAGTGGCTTAATTTCGGACTAGAAGATAACTTATAGGAATTAGTCAAGAATTTAAACTGCCCTAAGAAACTAGAATAGTTCCATCGGCAGAACCTAGATCGGCTAAAGGCAAATCTAGGATAGAACCAAAAATAGCGCCCTAGTTAATAATATCGACACTACTATTAAGCTATATAATAGCCTCCGATTCCTGCTATTCTATTACCTCTAATTCGTCTAGATTCGACAAACCCTATATAACCATATCTACCTCCTTCTCTACTAGGAACTCTCGTTATTTACGGACCCGAGTCAGACAGGCTAATACCTTAGAAGCTTTATATTAATATTCTAATAGCAAGGCTTTGGCCTCTTTCTCTTTAGCCTTTAAATGACGTTGCTCGTATATGATATAATCTACTGTATTATGATTAGAGATATGCTCTCGTAAGGAAACAGGAACTTATAAGAAGAAATTAGAACGCTAGAACCATCGTAAGCACAACTCTAACGCATATAAGCCTCGTAGCGACGAGATTTTTTAATCATCTTATACACTTAGTTATACTCCGTGTAATAAGAACACGCTATCACTACAAACCCGTGATCGGAAATAAACTAAGCTAAACGCTCACGACGAATAGATGCTAGGGATCTGCGCGCGTTAGACGGCATAACTAATAGCACGAAGGGCAACAAGAGGCTAAGGAGAAAAACACGTACAAGGAACGTAAGGGATGTTAGCGCTATTTGAGACGGCCTAAAGAGGGCTTTCGGGTCGAAAGCCTTAGAGGGAGGGCATCGTATCACGGAAATATATATACAGATGCCGCCTAAGCCACTAGTACAAATAGGCCAATCAAGTCAAAGGAACGAAAGGACTAATTATAGCATAGGAAGCATAGTGATCACTACGCTCACCAGTGATTAGGGTGATCACCGCCATGCGATCACTCACGATCACCGTGATCAGGAATGATCACTAGGATTATATATATATATAGATAGTCACTCGTTATGGTGGACTCTGGGAGTTCACTAGTGGTAATAATCACAATCACAGTACTTATACCAAGTATTGCTAATTACTGTGAGAGATAACTCTAAGTGTTGTTATGAACCCTTTGGCTTTACTAAATCCCTTAGACGGCCTGTACGCTTGTCCCGCTTTACCTACCTCCGTCTGGACCCTTTTAGAAGAAGTCTAAGTTAGGTTCGTCACACTTTATAGTAGATATAACTATTATAGAACCGGTACTTAGTAATAAGTTTAGGGCTAGAATCATTACTAGCTATCCTAAAGACTATAAATATGGACCTATTTACTATATACTCTACGAAAGCGAGAAGGACCTGGTTAGAAATGACTAGAACGGGGTTAGGAAACATAGATAACTAAAACTGCCCGTAGGACCGTTCGAATTAACGAATAGGCTACTTTTCTATATTAACTTCAATAGTACTAGGAGACTTTGCCTACTGGAAAGCTACATTAACCTAATCCTTTAAATCGTTCATAATGATATATACTATTTCAGTGAAAACAAGATAATAAACGAGCTTATAGCTATCTATTTCCGTAAGAAGGCTTAGAAAGTTTCAAAGTTTATATAGCACTATAAGGTATACTAGGCAAACTCGACTAACTAGAACCTACTACTAGGAGAACTTTAGCTAATTCGGACCTAGCTAATACTATACTATATAGTAGTTATAGACTTTATTACTAACTTACTACTAGTACCGACCATTAGGACTCTCTAGTCACTCGAAGGCTACGCCCTAGTAGATATACTCTATACCGTAATATATAAGTTTAATAAGAAGAAGCTACTAGTAATAGGTTAATAGATATATACTACTAAAGAATAGATAACCGTACTTCTAAAGACCTAGATATTTACTAATTAGGGTATACCTACCTAGATCATTAGTAATTACGACCCTAAGTTTATATCTAACCTATAGAAGGAAATATTCTTATTACTAGGAACTAAGCTACTATTTTCTATAGCCTATTACCTATAGACCGACGGCTAGTCCGAACGAACAAACTAGACTATGGAAATCGCACTTAGAATGAACTTTACGGCTAATTCTAACCACTTATAGGTCGAGATCCTTCCTACCCTATAGCACTATCTTAATAATACCCTAGTCACTAGTATTAGAAGGTTACCAAATGAGCTAGTATATAGGTTTAAGCTATACTTAGTCCTAGATATCTTTAGCAAGAGGACCGCTAAATCTAGTAGATAGGAAGCTTTAGAAATCCTACGTAAGCAATACTAGGCTGAAGCTAGCGAAATGATTGACCGAGCTATAGCCGTAGCCAAGTTACGGTATAACCAGAGATATATACCTACTAAATTTAAGGTTAGAAACACCGTCTAGCTACATCTATATAAAGGTTACTACCTCCCTAGTAAACCTAATAGGAAGTGGTTAGCCTAGAGGGTAGGACCGTTCAAGATCAAACGGAGGGTAGGAAAACTAGTATACGAGTTAAATTTTCCTAAATCCTAGAAAGTCTACCTAGTTATATCTGTTGCCTAGCTCTACCGTATTAAATAAGGTTCCGATCTATTTAAAAGGACCGCTCCCCTACCGTAGCTAATTCTAGTCGATAGCAAGGAATACTAGAAGATTAAAAAGATCGTCGACTATCGGGTATATAGAAAGAAGCGTCTAAAGGTAGAATACCTTGTCTATTAGCTTAGATTTAATGTAAAGGACGACTAATAGCTTCTAAAAAGCGAACTCGAAACTATAACTAGCAAACTAATCTAGGAATATAAGAATCGCTATTAGATTTAACCGCTACCTAAAAAAAAACGAGGCCAGCTACCTAAGTAGAAGGGCCAAGGCGTCATTTCTAGCTAGGAAGAGGCCAAATAGCGCCTAGGGGGTATATACCTTTAATAGGATACCCTAGAATCTAGTTTAATACTAGAAAACCTATTACTACTCCCCTTAAACCTATCCTTTACCTACTATATTTGCTTTAATTCTATGTCACAGATAAGCATATAGACGGCCTAGTAGGCTACAGCCAGGACGTAGGATATTCTAACAGCTAATCACTTGACAGACTAATCAGAAGATTATCACCGCCAAGACTAAGGTCTTCACTAGTGATAATAACATGTCACCGTCAACAATACAAAATCACAAAGTAAAAAGAGAAATAGTACTAGTAATAACTATTAAAGAGGGATAGACAATTATATATATATAGCTAGCTAATTACTCGTTAGGTAGACTCTAAGAGTTTACTAGTAGTAATAATTATAATTACAGTACTTATACCAAGCATTACTAATTACTATAAGAGACAACTCTAGTATTATTATAAACCCTTTAGCTTCACCAAATCCCTTAGACAACCTACCTACTTGTCCTACTTAATCTACCTTCGTCTAAACCCTTTTAAGTTAGGTTCGTATGACGAACCCAACTCAGACTTCTTCTAAAAGGGTCCAGACGGAGGCGGGCTGAGCATGACGAGCAGGCAGGTCGTCTAAGGGATTCGGTGAAGCCAAAGGGTTCACAATAACACTAGAGTTATCTCTCACAGTAATCAGCAATACTTGGTATAAGTACTGTGATTGTGATTATTACCACTGGTAAACTCCTAGAGTCCACTATAACGAGTAACTATTTACATGTATATATACTTCTACCGATCGCTCATGGTCCCTTTCTATCCTGCCCTTGGATCGCCTTTGGTAGCTAGCTATCCTCCGCTATCTTTCCCTTTTGGCAATTGTTTACCCGTGGTAGCCCGTGCTCCCTAGCGATCCTGTGTCAGCCTCGCTTCGTGCCCTTCTTGATTGGTGGCTCATTTAGCCTGCTGTACCCTACCGGGTCGCGGTATATAGTTAGCTCGTGACACGATGCCCCCTCTTTAGGGCTTTCGACCCGAAAGCTTCTTATGACTTGTTTTAAATACCACTAACACCCCCTTTTTCCAGTAAGTAACGTCCTTCTTCCGCTAACTTCCTTTCGCTATAGCTAATCGTATTTCTAGGAATTGTCGTAATCTTAAACGCGAACGATATGCTATTACGATCAAGATTAAGCGAGAGGGTTATAAGGTCGCCATACCTTATAAGCATTATTAGAATACGAAGCCGCGAAAGCGTTATATAATGATAGAGGGTTTAAACAAGTGTTAAAACTATATTTGTATAGGTAAGAAGTATAGTAGTCTAAACGTTACAGATACTTATAGGTTCCTTATTATTTTCCTTTATAGTCCTAGGTTACTAACTGTCTTAGTCCTTTCGAATTTATTAGAGTAGGAGAAGGTTTCAAAAGAGATTACTAAGACTAAGGCGCTACTTGCTTAGACATTAAGCCGTTTAAGTCGATTACATCGTTTATAGCAATCCCTGTACGATTGTGGTACCGAAGTTTTTCGTCGTGGCGTAGCTCGTCTGGAGGAGGAGGAAGAACTAGATACTCCTTTGCCGATATCGGAGACGCAGACTCTTACGGGCCAGGCTTAGGCGTTAGGTACTTTTGACGTGTTCGATTAGGAGTTAATCGGGTTGGATCCTGGTCCTAATTCCGGTAGGTTCCCCTCTTTTTCTGCCGGGGAATAGGCTTCGGAGCCGGTTCTTGTAGCCGGTTAGGATTCCGTCAGTAGAACTGCTCTAGTTTCTTAGGGCAATTTAGGTTCTTGACAGGTTCTTATAAGTTATCTTCTAATCTGAAATTAAGCCATTTAACTAGATACTATAGTTCTCCGTTAATAATACGTAAATCTAGAATTTCTTTGACGTCCTATTCTTCTTCCTCGTCTTCTACTTCGATATATATAGTAACCTTAGCATTTTTCGGTACTAGTTTAAGAAGTGAAATATAAAAAACATCCGTCTGTAGGCATATAGATAATGGTAACGATAGTCGGTAGTTAGATGTCGAAATTCGTTCTTTGATAACGAAGGGTCTGACCTTCTTAAAGTCTAGCTTTGTGCTTGGTCGTTTAGTTTGTAAGTTTCGTATAATTAGGTAGACTTTGTCTCCCCTCTCTAGGCAAGGTCCCTTGAGCTTGTATTTATCGTAGTAATTCTTTATTCTAGTTCTGACAAACTCAAGTTCCTTTTTAAGCTTCTTATATAGTATATATATCTGTTTTACTTTGACTACTACTCTTGGCACTATGACCTCTAGTCCTTGCCTAAGGTCTGCTTCGTATCTGTAGTTCGCGAAGAACGGTGTGACTTTGGTCGTTTCTGTTGGCGTCATATTATAGGCAAGTTATACTATTGGTAATAGCATGACCTAGTCGTCTTACTAGTAATTGATATAAGAGTAGAGGTATTGCTTAATAACTTGGTTTAGTTACTCTGTTTGTCTATTAGTCTGTAGGTGATATGCCGTTAATAGCTTACTATTAACGCCTAATTGTTGCATTAATGCTTGCCAGAACTTCGACGTGAACTTGGTGTCTCTGTTAGTGATCTATTCTTACGGCCAAGCATATATTAATATAACTTGCCGATAGATTACGTCTACTAGCTATTTAGCTATCTAGGATTCCTTGTAAGGAAAGAAGTATGCCTATTTAGTTAGGCGATCTACTATAGTAAGAATACTATTGTAGATTACTCCTATAGCTATATCCTTAGATTCTAGCAGCTTTATAATGAAGTCTATTATAACTAAGCTCTATAGTTTGTTAGCTGTTAGTAGTGGCTAAAGTAGCCTGTACGGCTTATGTCGTGCCGTTTTGCTTCGATTATAAATGTCGTAGCTCCGTACGACTTCCTTAACCCGTGCCGTTAACTGTGGAAAGTCATAGTGTTTCTTAACTTAGGCGACAGTCTTCGTGACTCCTTTATATCCTCTAAGTTTCGACTTATAGAGTTCTCAAATCATCTGTAGCTATTGATCCTAGTCGTAGATATATACTTTGCCTTGGTACTAAAGTTTCCTATCTTTCTCTTCTACTCTGTTAGGTATTACTAGTCCGGGTGTTGCTTAATACTATACCTCGTTGATCCTTTCCTCTCGAAAGATTGTATAGTATTCGAGGAACGAGTCAAGTAGATCGTCTTCTACAGGTATCTGTATTTCGTGATATAGCGTTCTATCTGTTCGTTCCTTAAATAACAGTGGTATTATTTCCGTTTGTCCTTTCGTGTGATCCGTTCGTTAGCTTAAGATATCCGCTTATATGTTCTCTTTACCCTTCTTATAGCAGATCTTAAAGTTAAATTCCGCGAGGAATTCTACCTATTATATTTGTTGTCCGTTAAGCTCCTTTGTCGTTGTAAAGTATTGTAAATTCTTATGATCTATATATACTTGTACTGGTTCAATTATACCACTAAGGTATAATCGCTATTCCTTAAAAGCTTTGACAATTGTAAGTAGTTCCTTATTATAAATCGGATAATTAAGACATAGTCTATCGAGCTTCTTTAAAAAGAAGGCTATAGGATATAGCTTCCCTTGTTCGTCTCATTGTCCTAATTATCCTCCGATAGCATAGTCTAAAGCGTCTATTTCTACCTCGAATGGCTTCTTAGGGTCTAGTAGTACTAGTACTAGATCTTTAGTAATGGCGTCGCGAATCTTTGTAAATGCTTACTTATGTTACTCTTCCTATTGGAATTTAGCATTCTTCTTAGTAAGTTCGTATAAAGGTTATACGATTGCTCTAAAGTTCCTAATAAACATCTAGTAGAAGTTTATAAATCTGATGAAGCTTTGTACTTCCGTAACTGACGTTAGTTATAGCCAATTCTTAATGGCTTTAACCTTTAAAGGTTCTATCCGAATTTGTCCTAGGGATATTTCGTATCCTAGAAACACCGTTTTCCTAACGTAGAATTCGCTCTTTTCCTTATTAACTGATAGCTTATATATGTATAACGCGTCTAGTACTACTTTTACGTACTTCCGGTGTTCGTCTATCGTCTTAGAGAAGATAAGTATATTATCGAGATAATATATTATAAATTTGTTGAGAAAGGGTCAGATAGCTTGATTAATTAGGGCTTAGAACGTTGCTGGCGTGTTTATAAGTCCGAATGGTATGACAAGGTACTTATAGTGGCTATAGGGTATCCTAAAGGCCGTTTTCCACTCGTTGCCTTCTTTAATCTGTATATAGTTATAGGCCGATGGCAAGTCAAGATATATAAAATATTAGGCTCCTACTAACTAATCTCAGAGCTATAAGATTAGCGATAATAGGTATTAGTTCTTTATAGTCTATTTGTTAAGTTGCCAATAGTTAACGTATAATTGTAGCTTTCTATCTTTCTTAGGTATAAATAGGATTAGGTAGCCTGCTAGCGATGTCGATAGGCAGATATATCCTCTTCGAAGGTTCTCCTCTAAATATCGCTTAAGTTCTTCGTTCTATGTCTAGCTCGTATAGTAAATCTTAAAGAACTTTAGTTATGCTCCTTCCTTAAGCTTGATCTTGTGATCCTATGGGCCGTGTTCTAGTAATCCTTCTAGATGCTTTGGTTCAAATGCTAGATATCCTTTATATTCCTTTGGTACTTCCCTAGTCTTGTCTTGTCTCTTGTTTTTCTGATAGTATACGAACTTGGTTCT
The DNA here is from genome assembly GCF_000226095.1 of Thermothelomyces thermophilus ATCC 42464. Classification (NCBI taxonomy): domain Eukaryota; kingdom Fungi; phylum Ascomycota; class Sordariomycetes; order Sordariales; family Chaetomiaceae; genus Thermothelomyces; species Thermothelomyces thermophilus. Next base: position 2,790,711 of record NC_016475.1, read on the forward strand.
ATCTATGGCGATACTGGCGATTTCTCCTATTTTAACCTACTACTCTAATTATAGTGCTCTATATTCGTTAACAGAGAGAACAGCTATTAGCGATTTAGCTCGTTCCTCCTGTCGCGATATTGATGTCGTTGTGCTGCCTCTTCTAGAGTCTGTAGTAGTCTGCCTACCACTGTTTGTCTCTTACGGTAGATCCGTAGGACATGCCTTTCCTTGAGCATTATCTGCTCGTGATCCTTATATACTCCCTATCTTACTAGTTAAATACAACTCTATTTAGGGTTATAGGTAGCTACCATTCTTCTAGCTAATGTCCGGGTCGTAATCTTTATACTATAGTAACCCTAATATTATATCTTTATTGTTACCTATGTCTATAATACTAAATATGATTATTATAGTCTTCCCTGCCATAGTAATGTCGATCGGTTTGGTCTCCCTATATACCTATTATGTTAGAAATGGCCCTTTGACTATGCCATGCTTCTGCTTCATTCTCTAAGGTATCCGTAGCTAATTTACAAGTGTTAGCGAAATTAGATTTATCTCTACTCTACTATCTACTAGTACGAGCATTTTGTGCTGTTTCTACTGTGCTATTATCTATAATTGCTTGTCTTGCCGCCGTCGTCTAAAGATTGTAGCGATTTCCTATGTTTCTGCCGGGAGGTCTCGATATAGTAGTCTCTTACGCTAGTCCCTCCTATACTACACTATCACTTGCTGCTACGTAGGCGTTAATGGTTTCCGGGCCCCTTGAAGGGCCCTGACCCGTTTCCTAGGTTAGTGCTAACCTCTTCGGTTATTTGGCTAATAGCGGCTTCGTTAATTATACTTATTTCCGTAAGCTATTAAGTGCTTACGGCTTCCTACTATTAGGTCCGTTTTACTTTCCGTTATATATGCTATAGCTTTGTCTAAAGCTCCCGAATTCGCAATTTCTTTTCTTCCATATAATAGAGGTAATCGTTACTCTAGCACAAGTCCTATATGTCTTGTCCTATTCCGTAGTACCTAGGCTAGGCTTGTCTTAGAACTATTGTAATGCTTCCTAGATCGCGGGCTTCGATCTTCTAGAGCAATTCGGCCGCTCTATTTCCTATATTGTAGACCTATTCTACAAGGTATAAGCTTCTATCCTTATTTCCTTGTTAGGTCGGCTAGTGATTGTTTTCGAATTTGTCGCGGAAGTAGTATTGGCATTTATATACTATACACTAGAACTAGGGCACTTGTATATATGCCTTATATCGAGGGTATAGTTATATAGCGTTGCCTAGGAGGTATTAGAATTCTTTCCTAAATCCTTCCTACTATATATAGACTATAGGTACTCTAATGCTAAGGTAGGAGTATTTCTTCTAATAGCTTTCCTATATACGCTTATCTTTTCCGCGGTTTGTATATATAAACTAGTATTCTAGGTTCCGCATATTGTTACTAAGTTACTAATCGTCAAGGTACTTAGCATAGCTATTAGGCCTATTATATATTATAGGCTGTTCTCCTTTGATAGCTTTTATAATACGTCAGAGTTCCTTTATTTTGTCCTTTATCTTATCACTCTACTAGGCAAGTCAAGTCAAGCGCCCGTCCTGTTCGCGTAGTTCTATATTAAGTCAGAAAACTTCGTTACGGTACTATTCGATTCGTTCCTAGAGGAATAGAGCATTAGGTCTAGGTCTTTCGATTCCTTAGGTATCGGTTATCTACAATCTATCCTGCCTCTACGTAACTATAAAACCCTACTACCTTAAGGCTAAGAGAATCGAAATTGGCGGCGTATATTCTCCTGCTATGTCCTATTCGGCAAGACCTGTCTCTAGATCTATAGTGACCAGTTCGGAGTATAGTGCTTGTTCGTCTTTACTATTGCCATCGTGTCCGAGACTATCTACGTCACTACCCTTGTCTTTGTAGCTCGTGGCCGCTACTTTAATAACGTCCTTAGTAGTTTTGTCGATAGCCGTAATTTCCTTCCTAGGGGCTAGTTTCTATTCTTTCTTCGGGCTTTAGCATTCTTGCTTATAGTGCCCTTTCTTTCTACAGTTATAGTAGGTAATATTAGACTTGTCTTTAGTTGTCTTCTTCTAGTCCTGCTTCTACATTATATCTATATCTATAGCTCTAGGGTATATCCTATACAAGGTATTAACATACGCTTGCTTTTTCTTGTCGTTAACCTTAACCATAGTTCTATTTATTCGACCTCGTTTCTACTACTCTTATATATAGAGTCGATTATTAATCCTAATAGCCTATGTGATATATTTATCTAGAGTCTTAGGCCGATCGTACTTATATAGCTTATCCTTAACCTTTTCCTTTAGGCCATTATAAAACAATTATATTAATACCTTATCGTTAAGCTAAGACTTAAGTATATCCTATCTAAACTATATAGCGTAGGAGGCTACTAACTTAGTCTATCAGAGATTAGCAAGTCTTTCTTATATATAAATCTTCTTATCTTTATTACCGAAAACCTTTCGAAGCTCTTCTTCGAAACGGTCGTAAGATCAAAAGACTACCTATATAAACGCGTCTCGGTCGTCTTCGTCTTCCTTAGTAAGATAGTCATTCTATATAGGCTCAAACTATCTAAGTACCTTACCCTCTAGTCTTATAGCTATATAGAGGACTTTAGCTTTATCGTCCGGAAACTTATCATCATTAAGCCAAAAGTAGGATCAGAGGTTTATCAGGAATCCTACGAGATCCTCCTTAGTTCCTCTATATTTGCCAGGTAGTTCGATCTTAATACGCTTTGCTTTAGCGCCCTCAAGTGCCTCGATTTTGGTATAGGCCTCGTTAACTAACTTCTATAAGTACTTTTCGCGGTTCTCGAGTTCCTTAATTCGAGCTTAAGTAGCCTTGTCTCTCTAGTCCAACTCCTAGATCCGCTGCTAGAGTTGACCAAGCTAAGCAAGTAGCTATTCGGCCGTAACGTTAGTAGCCATGTCAATATCGAGGTCGAAGTTACCTCCGTTCTAAACTATAATAAAACAAAGGGAGTGGTAACAATATATGACAAACCTAACTTAGACTTCTTCTAAAAGGGTCTAGACGGAGGCAGGCTAAGTATAACGAGTAGGCAGGTTGTCTAAGGGATTTGGTAAAGCCAAAGGGTTTATAATAACACTAGAGTTATCTCTTACAGTAATTAGCAATACTTAGTATGAGTACTATGATTGTGATTGTTACCACTAGTAAACTCCTAGAGTCTACTATAACGAGTAACTATTTATATATATATATACTTCTGCCGATCGCTTATAGTCCCTTTCTATCCTGCCCTTGGATCGCCTTTGGTAGCTAGCTATCCTCTGCTATCTTTCCCTTTTGGCAATTGTTCGCCCGTAGTAGCCTGCGCTCCCTAGCGATCCTGTGTCAGCCTTGCTTCGTGCCCTTCTTGATTGGTGGCTCATTCAGCCTGCTACACCCTACCGGGTCGCGGTATATGGTTGGCTCGTGACAGTTCGTCACACGTTGTTACTACTCCCTTTGTTCTATTATAGTTTAGAATAGAGGTGACTTCGACCTTGATATCAATATAGCTACTAACGTTATAGCCGAATAGCTGCTTGCCTAGCTTAGTTAACTCTATTAGCGAATCTAGGAGTTAGACTAGAGAGATAAGGCTACTTAAGCTTAAATCAAGAAACTCGAGAACGGTAAAAAGCACTTGTAGAAATTAGTTAACGAGGCCTATGCTAAAATCAGGGCACTTAAGAGTGCCAAAGTAAGCTATATCAAGATCGAACTACTTAGTAAATATAGAGGAACTAAGGAAGACCTTATAGGATTCCTAATAAACCTCTGATCCTACTTCTAGCTTAATGACGACAAGTTTCCGGATAATAAAGCTAAAGTCTTCTATATAGCTATAAGACTAGAGGGCAAGGTACTTAGATAGTTTAAGCCTATATAGAATGACTATCTTACTAAGGAAGATGAAGACGACCGAGATATATTTATATAGGCAGTCTTTTAATTCTATAACCGTTTTAAAGAAGAGCTTTAGAAGGTTTTTAATGACAAAGACGAGAAGATTTATATATAAGAAAGACTTACTAATCTCTAATAGATTAAGTTAGTAGCCTCTTATACTATATAGTTTAGATAGGATATACTTAAGTCTTAGCTTAACGACAAAGTATTAATATAACTATTTTATAATGGCTTAAAGGAAAAGGTTAAAGACAAGCTATATAAGTATAATTAGCCTAAGACTCTAAACAAATATATTATATGGACTATTAGAATTAATAATCGACTCTATATATAGGAGTAGTAAAAACGAGGTTAAATAAATAGAACTATAGTTAAGGCTAATAATAAGAAAAAGCAAGTATACATTAGTACCTCGTATAGGATATACCCTAGAGCTATAGATATAGATATAGCGTAGAAGCAGGACTAGAAGAAGATAACTAAAGATAAGTCTAATGTTACCTATTATAACTATAGAAAGAAAGGGCACTATAAGTAAGAATATCGAAGCCCGAAGAAAGAGTAGAAGACGGTCCCTAGAAAGGAAATTATAGCTATCGACGAAACTACTAAGGACGTTATCGAAGTAGCGGCCACAAGCTATAAAGATAAGGGTAGTAATATAGATAGTCTTAGATACGACGGCAATAATAAAGACGAATAAGCACCGTACTTCGAACTAGTTACTATGGACCTAGAGATAGGTCTTGCTAAATGAGATATGGTAGAAGAGTATATACTACCAATTTCGATTCTCCTAGCCTTGAGGTAGTAGGGTTTTATAGTTATATAGAGGTAGGATAGATTATAGATAACTAATACCTAAGGAATCGAAAGACCTAGACCTAATGTTCTATTCTTCTAGGAACGAATTAAATGGTACTATAATAAAGTTTTCCGACTTAATATAGAATTACGCGAATAGAATAGACGCTTGATTTGACTTACCTAGTAGAGCGATAAGATAAGGGACAAAATAAAGGAACTCTAACGTATTATAGAAAACCATTAAAGGAAGATAGCCTGTGATATATAATAGGCCTAATAGTTATACTAAGTACCTTAACGACTAGTAACTTAGTAATAACGTATAGAACCTAGAATACTAGTTTATACGCGCGAACCGTAGAAAAGACAAGCGTATATAGGGAAGCTATTAGAAGAAATACTTCTATTATAGCATTAGAGTACCTATGGTCTATATATAATAGGAAAGATTTAGGAAAGAATTCTAATACCTCCTAGGCGACGCTATACGACTATATCCTTAATATAAGGTATATATATAAGTGCCCTAGTTCTAATATATAGTATATAGATGCCGATACTACTTTTATAACAAATTCGAAAACAATTACTAGCCGACCTGATAAGGAAATGAGGACAGAAGCTTATACCCTATAGAATAGGTCTAAAATGTAGGAAATAGAGCGGCCGAATTGCTCTAGAAGATCGAAGCCTATAATCTAAAAGGCATCATAATAGTTCTAAGACAAGCCTAGCCTAGGCATTATGGAATGGAACGAGATATATAGGACTTATACTAGAGCAACGATTACCTCTATTACGTAGATAAAAAGAAATCGCGAATTTAGGAGCTTTAGATAAAGCTATAGTATATATAACGAGAAGTAGAACGGACTTAATAATAGAAAGCTGTAAGCACTTAATAGCTTATAGAAATAAGTACGATCGACGAAGCCGCTATTAGCCAAACAACCGAAGAGGTTAGCACTAACCTAGGAAACGGTTTAGGGCCTTTCGAGGGGCCCGGAAACTATTAACGCCTGTATAGCGGCAAGTGGTAGCGTAGTATAGGAAGAACTAGCGTAAGAGACCACTATATTAAGACCTCCCGGCAGAAATATAGGAAATCGCTACAATCTTTAGACGACGGCGGCAAGACAAGCGACTATAGATAATAGTATAATAGAAATAGCACGAAATGCTCGTACTAGTAGATAGTAGAGTAGAGATAAACCTAATTTCGCTAACGCTTATAAATTAGCTACGGATACCCTAGAGAATAAAGCGGAAGTATAGTATAATCAAAGAGCCATTTCTGACGTAATAGATATATAAAGAGACTAAACTAATCGACATTACTATAGTAAGAAGGACTATAGTAGTTATATTTAGCATTATAGATATAGGTAATAATAAAGATATAATATTAGAGTTACTATAGTATAAAGACTATAACCCGGATATTAGCTAGAAGAATAGTAACTACTTATAACCCTAAACGAAGTCGTATTTAACTAGTAAGATAAGGAGTATATAAGGATTATAAGCAGACAATGCTTAAGGGAAGGTATATCCTATAGATCTACTATAAGAGATAGACAGTAGTAGGCAGACTACTATAGACTCTAGAAGAAGCGATATAATAATACTAACATTATAATAGGAAGAACAAGCTAAACCGCTAATAGCTATTCTTTCTATTAACAAATACGGAGCACTATAATTAGAGTAGTAGGTTAAGATAGGAGAAATCGCTAGTATCGCTATAGACGAAACCAAGTTCGTATACTATTAGAAAACCAAGAGACGAGACAAGACTAGGGAAGTACCGAAGGAATACGAAGGATACCTAGCATTCGAACCGAAACATCTAAAAGGACTACTAGAACATGGCCTATAGGATTACGAGATCAAGCTTAAGGAAGGAGTATAATTAAAGTTCTTTAAGATCTATTATATAAGCTAGACTTAGAACAAAGAACTTAAGTAATATTTAAAGGAGAACCTTCGAAGAAGATATATCTGCCTATTGACATCGCTAGTAGGCTACCTAGTTCTATTTGTGCCTAAGAAAGATAGAAAGCTATGGTTATATGTTGACTATCGGTAACTTAACAAATAGACCGTGAAAAACCGATACCTATTACCACTGATCTCACGGCTCTAAGATTAGTTAGTAGGAGCCTAATATTTTATATGTCTTGACTTGCTATTGGCCTATAACTATATATAGATCAAAGAAGGCGATAAGTAGAAAACGGCCTTTAGGATACCCTATAGCTACTATAAGTACCTTGTCATGCTATTCGGACTTACGAACGTACTGGTAACGTTCTAAGCCCTAATTAATCAAGCTATCCAACCCTTTCTTGACAAATTTACGGTATATTATCTTGATAATATATTTATCTTCTCTAAGACAATAGACGAACACTAGAAGTATATAAAGTAATGCTAGATACACTATATATATATAAACTATTAGTTAATGAAGAAAAGAGTAAATTCTATATCAGGAAAACGGTATTTTTAGGATATAAAATATCCTTAGGACAAATTCGGATAGAACCTTTAAAGGTTAAAGCTATTAAGAATTGGCTATAACTAACATTAGTTATAGAAGTATAAAGCTTTATTAGATTTATGAACTTCTATCGAATATTTATTAAGAACTTTAGAGCGATCGTACGACCTTTATATGAACTTATGAAGAAGAACGCTAAATTCTAATAGAAAGAATAGTATAAGCAAGTATTTATATAGATCTACGACACCATTACCGAAGATCTAGTATTAGTATTACCAAATCCTAAGAAGCTATTCGAGGTAGAAACAGACGCTTTAGACTACGCTATTAGAGGATAATTAGGATAACAAGACGAATAAAGAAAGCTATATCCTATAGCCTTCTTTTTAAAGAAGCTTGATAGACTATATCTTAATTATCCGATCTATAATAAGGAACTACTTATAATTGTTAAAGCTTTTAAGGAATGGCGACTATACCTTAGTAATATAATTAAACTAGTATAAGTATATATAGACTATAAGAATTTATAATACTTTATAATGACGAAGGAGCTTAACGGACGATAAATACGATAGGTAGAATTCCTCGCGGAATTTAACTTTGAGATCTATTATAAGAAGGGCAAAGAGAACGTACGAGTAGACATCTTAAGCCGATAAACGGATCATATAGAAGGACAAACGGAAACAACACTACTATTATTTAAAGAACGAACAAACGGAACGTTATATTACGAAACGTAGATACCTATAGAAGATAATCTACTTGACTCGTTCCTAGAATGTTACGTAATCTTTCGAGAAGAAAGGATTAACGAGATATAGTATTAAGTAATACCTAGACTAGTAGTACCTAACGGAGTAAAAGAAAGAGATAGGAAACTCTAGTACCAAGGCAAAGTATATATCTACGATAGGGATTAATAGCTATGAATAATTTAAGAACTCTACGAGTCGAAACTCGGGGGATATAAAGAAGTTACAAAGACTATTATATAAGTTAGGAAATACCACGACTTTCTATGGTTAACGGTACGAGTTAAGGAAGTCGTATAAAACTATAACATTTGCAATCGAAGCAAAACGGTACGATATAAGCCGTATAGGCTACTTTAGCTACTGTTAATAGCTAACAAACTATAGAGTTTAGTCACGATAGACTTTATTATAAAGCTATTAGAATCTAAGGACACGGCTATAGGAGTAATCTACGATAGTATTCTTACTATAGTAGATCGCCTAACTAAATAGGTATACTTCTTTCCCTATAAGGAGTCCTAGATAGCTAAATAGCTAGTAGACGTAATCTATCGGCAAGTTACATTAGTATATGCTTGGCCGTAAGAATAGATTACCAATAGAGATACCAAGTTCGTATCGAAGTTCTGGTAAGCTTTAATATAACGATTAGGCGTTAATAGCAAGCTATTAATAGTATACTACCTATAGACTGACGGATAAATAGAGCGACTAAACTAAGTTATTAAGTAATACCTCCGCTCTTACGTTAACTACTAGTAAGATGACTAGGTTATATTATTACCAATAGTATAACTCGTTTATAATATAATACTAACAGAAACAACTAAAGTCATACCGTTCTTTACAAACTATAGATATAAAGTAGATCTTAGGCAAGGACTAGAGGTTATAGTGCCGAGAGTAGTAGTCAAAGTAGAACAAATGTATATACTATATAAAAAGCTTAAAAAGGAACTCAAGTTTATTAAGACTAGAATAAAGAACTACTATAATAAATATAGGCTCGAGGGACCTTGCCTAGATAAGGGAGACAAAGTCTACCTAATTATACAAAACTTATGAACTAAATAACCAAGTATAAAGCTAGACTTTAAGAAGGTCGGACCTTTCGTTATCAAAGAACGAATTTTGACATCTAACTACCGACTATCGTTACTATCATCTATACGACTACAGACGGATGTTTTTCATATTTCACTTCTCGAACTAATACCAAAGAACGTTAAGGTTACTACATATATCGAAGTAGAGGATAAAGAGGAAGAATAGGATGTCGAAGAAATTCTAGATTTATATACTATTAATAGGGAACTATAGTATCTAGTTAAATAGCTTGATTTTAAACTAGAAGATAACTTATATGAACCCGTTAAGAACCTAAACTACCCTAAGAAATTAGAATAGTTTTACTAGTAGAACCTAGATTAATTAAAGGAAAACTTAGGATAGAACTAAAGATAATGCCTTAGTTAATAGTATTAACAGCATTATTAATCTTTAATAAGGGTATAGTAGGCGCCTCTTGCTACTCTTACCGCTTAACCGCCTCTAACTTGTCTAAGGTCGATAGACTACGCGCTACTATATTGGCACCTTTCTCTACCAAAAACTCCTTCTACTAACGAAGACGCTAGAGCTATATAAGCTTTTCAGATAACTCGTACTAGGCTTCTTCTAGATAGCATTAGGATTTATCTAGCTTAAGTTTGGCACGACATTTAGCATCCTTAATACAATGCTACTCCTAGAGGATACGATCTACTAGAATAAATATTAGGAATTATACTTAAAAAAAAAAAGGGAGACAAGCTTATAAGAAGAAAGTGGGATGCTAGAGCCATTATAAGAACGACCTCGACGAATATAGGCCTTGTAATGCTTTATATACGCAATCATTTTACAGATAAGGCCTTATAACGTATACCAAGAGCAAGGTATAACGATAAAACCGTTCTTAGCGATGTTCTAAGCAAGGGAAGCATAGTAACATATAGAAAGTAACTTCCATTTCTCTATCGGCATTTTGTTAATATAGCGACTATAACGTAGAAATAGGAAGAATATAATACTTATAAGCAAAGGGTATTAGCACTATTTGAAACGGCCTAAGAAGGCTTTTAGGTCAAAAGCCTTAAAGAAAGGGCATCGTGTCACAGATAAGTATATAGACGGCCTAGCAGGCTATAGCTAGGACGCGGGACATTCCGACAGCCAATTACTTAACGGACTAATTAGAAGATTATCACTGCCAAGACTAAGGTCTTTACTAGTGATAATAACATATCACCATCGACAACACGGAATTACGGAGTAAAAGGAGAAATAGTACTAGTAATAACTATTAAAGAGGGATAGATAATTATATATATATAGCTAGCTAGTTACTTATTAGGTAGACTTTAAGAGTTTACTAGTGGTAATAATTATAATTATAGTACCTATACCAAGCATTGCTAATTACTATAAGAGACAACTCTAGTGTTATTATAAACCCTTTGGCTTTACCGAATCCCTTAGACAATCTGCCTACTTGTCCTACTTAATTTACCTTTGTCTGAACCTTTTTGGAAGAAGTCTAAGTTAGGTTTGTCATATTCTACTACTCGTTATAGATAGGGCTTTAACTATTATATTAAACTATATACCTAGCTTAGCTAACCTATTAAATAGCTACCTGTTTAATTAATAAGGCTAAATAGCCTACCTATTTTGGTTAGTAAGGCTAAATACCCCTCTTATTTAGGCACTTTTTATCTTATCTTTAAAGCCCTGCTCTAAATTATAAGAACCCTAGTTTTCCTACTATTTTCCACCTCTTTAAATCTCTTCTACTTCTTTTATAACTTCTTTAATAACTACCTTCTTTTCTAACTATTAGACCCTTTAACCTAGCCTTTTCTATTAGCCCCTACTACGTAACTATCTCCTATAGCCTATATATCGCCATTTCTATTAAAAGGAGGCTTTAGAGTTTATTTTCTTACTCCCTTTTACTTATTTTATCGTACATATAAGAAACTACCAAGTTTCAGCGATTTTAGCTAAGTTTTATCGACCTAGAATCACCTAATAATAGCTATAATGGCCAAGTCTAGAAGCAAAGCTAGGAAGAGTGACAAATAGGCTACTAAAAGCGCTAAAGGCCCTATAGCTACAAGCCTAGCCTAGGGAAATAAGCCTATAGCTAGCTAGCTATAACGAACCTAACTCAGACTTCTTTCAAAAGGGTTCAGACAAAGGTAGATTAAGCGGGACAAGCAGGCAGGTCGTCTAAGGGATTCGGTAAAGCCAAAGGGTTTACAACAACACTAGAGTTGTCTCTTATAGTAATTAGCAATGCTTGGTATAAGTACTATAATTATAGGTTACTATCACTAGTGAACTCTCAGAGTCTACCTAACAAGTGACTATTTATATGTATATATAATCCTAGTAATCACTCCTGATTATGGTGATCGTAAGTGATCGCATGGTAGTAATTACCCTGATCGCTGGTGAGCGTAGTAATTACTATGCTTCCTATGTTGTAATTGGTCCTTTTGTTCCTTTAGCTTGATTGGCCTATTTGTGCTAGTGGTCTAGGCGGCATCTATATATATATTTCCGTGATATAATGCCCTCCCTTTAAGGCTTTTGACCTAAAAGCCCTCTTTTAAGCCGTTTTAAATAGTACTAATATCTCTTATATTCCTTATACGTGTTTTTCTTCTTAGCCCCTTATTGCCCTTTGTACCATTAATTATACCGTCTGACGTATATAGATCCCTAGCGTCTATTCGCCGTAAGCGTTTAGCTTAGTTTATTTCTAATCACAGGTTCGTAATAATGGCATGTTCCTATTACATAAAGTATAACCGAGTGTATAAAATGATTGAAAAATCTCGTTATTATAAGGCTTACATGCGTTAGGGTTATGCTTATAATAGTTCTAGCGTTCTAGTTTCTTCTTATAAGTTCCCGTTTTCTTACGAGGGTACGTCTTTAATCGTAACATAGTAGATCGTATTATACGTGAGCAACGTCGTTTAAAGGCTAAAAAGAAAGAGGCCGAAGCCTTGCTACGAGAATATTAATATAAAGCTTCTAAGGCGTTGGCCTATCTAACTCGGGTTCGTAAATAACAAGAGTTCCTAGTAGAGAAGGAAGCAGATATAGTTATATAGGGTTTATCGAATCTAGACAAATTAGAGGCGGTAGAATAGTAGGAATCGGGGGCCGTTATATAACTTAACGGTAATATCGACGTTGTTAACTAGGGCGCTATTTTCGGTTCTATCCTAGGTTTGCCTTTAGCTGATCCGGGTTCTACCGATAGAACTATTCTAGTTTCTTAGGGCAGTTTAAGTTCTTAACTAGTTCCTATAAGCTGTCCTCTAGTCTGAAATCAAGCCATTTAACCAGATACTATAGTTCCCTATTAATAATATATAAATCTAGAATTTCTTCGATATCTTATTTTTCTTCCTCGTCTTCTATTTCGATATACATAATAACCTTAGCGTTTTTCGGTGCTAGTTCAAGAAGCGAAATATAAAAAATATCCGTCTGTAGTTATATAGATAACGGTAATAATAGTCGGTAATTAGATGTCGAAATTCGTTCTTTAATAACGAAGGGTCCGACCTTTTTAAAGTCTAGCTTCGTACTTAGTCGTTTAGTTCGTAGGTTTCGTACGATTAGATAGACTTTGTCTCCTCTCTCTAGGCAAGGTCCCTCGAGCCTATATTTGTCATAGTAATTCTTCATTCTAGTCTTGACAAACTCGAGTTCCTTTTTAAGCTTCTTATATAGTGTGTGCATTTGTTTTGCTTTGACTACTACTCTTGGTACTATAACCTCTAGTCCTTGCCTAAGGTCTGCTTTATATCTGTAGTTTACGAAGAATAGTATGACTTTAGTCGTTTCCGTTAGTATTATATTATAAGTAAGTTATACTATTAGTAATAGTATAACCTAGTTATCTTGCTAGTAGTTAACGTAAGAGCGGAGGTACTGCTTAATAACTTGGTTTAGTCGCTCTATTTATCTGTTAGTCTGCGGGTAATATGCTATTAATAGCTTTCTATTGACGCCTAATCATTATATTAACGCTTATTAGAACTTCGATACGAACTTGGTGTCTCTATTAATAATCTATTCTTACGGCTAAGTATATACTAATATAACTTGCTAATAGATTATATCTACTAGCTGTTTAGCTATCTAGGACTCCTTATAGGGAAAGAAGTATACCTATTTAATTAGGCGATCTACTATAGTAAAAATACTATTATAGGTTACTCTTATAGCTATATCTTTAGATTCTAGTAGCTTTATAATAAAGTCTATTATAACTAAGCTCTATAGTTTGTTAGCTATTAGTAGTGGCTAAAGTAGCCTATATAGCTTATATCGTGCTATTTTACTTTAATTGTAAATATTATAGTTCTATACAACTTCTTTAACTTATACCGTTAACTATAGAAAGTCATAGTGTTTCTTAACTTGTATAATAGTCTTTGTAACTCCTTTATATCCTCTAAGTTTCGACTTATAGAGTTCTCGAATCATCTATAGCTATTAATTCTAGTCGTAGATATATGCTTTGCCTTAGTACTAGAGTTTCCTATCTCTTTCTTCCACTCTATTAGGTACTAGTAGTCCGGGTGCTGCTTGATACTGTGCCTCGTTGATTCTTTCTTCTCGAAGGATTATATAACATTCTAGGAACGAGTTAAGTAGATTATCTTCTATAGGTGTCCACGTTTCGTGATGTAACGTTCCGTCTATTTGTTCCTTGAATAACGGTGGCGTTGTTTCCGTTCGTCCTTCCGTGTGATCTGTTCGTTGGCTTAAGATGTCCGCTCGTACGTTCTCTTTGCTCTTCTTATAGTAGATCTCGAAGTTAAATTCTATGAGGAATTCTGCCTATTATATTTGTCGTCTATTAAGCTCTTTTGTTATTATAAAGTATTGTAGGTTCTTATGATCTATATATACTTATACTAGTTTAATTATATTACTAAGGTATAGTTACTATTCCTTAAAAGCTTTAATAATTATAAGTAGTTCCTTATCATAGATTAGATAATTAAGATATAGTCTATCGAGCTTCTTTAAAAAGAAGGCTATAGGATATAGCTTCCCTTATCTATCTTATTATCCTAATTGTCCTCCGATAGCGTAGTCTAAAGCATCCGTTTCCACCTTAAATAGCTTCTTAGGGTCTAGTAGTACTACCTTAAATAGCTTCTTAGGGTCTAGTAGTACTAGTACTAGATCTTTAGTAATGGCGTTATAGATCTATATAAATGCTTGCTTATACTATTCTTCCCATTGGAATTTAGTATTCTTCTTAGTAAGTTTATATAAAGGTTATATAATCGCTCTGAAGTTCCTAATAAACATTCGATAGAAGTTTGTAAATCCGATAAAGCTTCGTATTTCTATAACTAATATTAGTTATAGCCATTTCTTAATAGCTTTAACCTTTAAAGGTTCTATCTAGATTTGTCCTAAGGATATTTCGTATCCCAGAAATACCGTTTTCCTAACATAGAATTTGCTCTTTTTCTTGTTAATTGATAGTTTATACGTATATAGCGCGTCTAGCACTGCTTTTATATACTTCTAGTATTTGTCTATCGTCTGAGAGAAGATAAGTATATTATCGAGATAATATATTGTAAATTTGTCAAGAAAGGGTTAGATAGCTTGATTAATTAGGGCTTAGAATGTTATTAGTGTATTCGTAAGTCTAAATGGCATGACGAGGTACTTATAATGGCTATAGGGTATCCTAAAGGCTATTTTTTACTTGTCGCCTTCTTTAATCTGTATATAGTTATAGGCCGATAGCAAGTTAAGACGTATAAAATATTAGGCTCCTATTAACTAATCTCGGAGCCGTGAGATTAATAGTAACAGGTATCGGTTTTTCACGGTCTATTTGTTAAGTTACTAATAGTCAACGTATAACCATAGCTTTCTATCTTTCTTAGGTATAAATAGGATTAGGTAGCCTGCTAGCGATATCGATAGGCAGATATATCCTCTTTAAAGGTTCTCCTCCAAATATCGCTTAAGTTCTTCGTTCTATGTCTAGCTCGTATAGTAAATCTTAAAGAACTTTAGTCATGCTCCTTCCTTAAGCTTGATCTTATAATCCTATAGGCCGTATTCTAATAATCCTTCTAAATGCTTCGGTTCGAATGCTAGGTGTCCTTTATATTCTTTTAGTACTTCCCTAGTCTTATCTTGTCTCTTAGTTTTCTAATAGTATATAAACTTAGTTCTGTCTATAGCGATACTTGTAATTTCTCCTGTCTTAACCTACTACTCTAATTATAGTACTCCGCATTCGTTAACGGAGAGAATAGCTATCGGCGGTTCGGCTTGTTCTTTCTATTACGATATTAATGTCGTTATATTGCCTCTTCTAGAGTCTGTAGTGGTCTGTCTGCTACTATCTGTCTTTTATAGTAGATCTATAGAATATACCTTCCCTCGAGCATCGTCTGCTTGTAATCCTTATACGCTCCCTATCTTGCTAGTTAAATATAACTCTATTAAGGGTTATAGGTAGCTACTATTCTTCTAGCTAATATCTAGGTCGTAATCTTTATACTATAGTAACCTTAATATTATATCTTTATCGTTACCTATATCTATAATACTAAATATGACTACTATAGTCTTCCTTATTATAGTAATATCAATTAGTTTAGTCTCTCTATATACCTATTATATTAAGAATGGCCCTTTGACTATACTATACTTCTGTTTCATTCTCTAAGATATCTATAGCTAATTTATAAGTATCGGCGAAATCAGGTTTATCTCTGCTCTACTATCTATTAGTACGAGCATTTCGTATTATTTCTATTATACTATTATCCATAGTCGCTTGTCTTACCGCCGTTATTTAAAGATTATAGCGATTTCCTATATTTCTACCGGGAGGTCTCGATATAGTGGTCTCTTGCGCCAGTTCCTTCTATACTATGTTACCACTCGCTATTATATAGGCATTAATGGTTTCTAGGCCTCTCGAAGGGCCCTAACCTATTTCCTAGGTTAGTGCTAACCTCTTCGGTTGTTCGGCTAATAGTAGCTTCGTCGATCATGCTCATTTCCGTAAGCTATTGAGTACTTACGGCTTCCTACTATTAAGTCCGTTCTACTTTTCGTCATATATACTATAGCTTTATCTAAAGCTCCCGAATTCGCGATTTCTTTTTGTCTACGTAATAGAGATAATCGTTACTCTAGCATAAGTCCTATATGTCTTATTCTATTCCGTAATGCCTAGGCTAGGCTCGTTTTGGAACTACTATAATGCCTTCTAAATCGTAGGCTTTGATTTTCTAGAGCAATTCGGCTACTCTGTTTCCTATATCGTAGATCTATTCTATAGGGCGGAGGCTTCTGTCCTTATTTCCTTGTCAGGTCGGCTAGTAATTATTTTTAAATTTATCGTAGAAGTGATATTAGTATTTATATACTATATACTAGAACTAGGGCACTTATATATATACCTCGTGTCAAGGGTATAGTTATATAGCGTTGCCTAGGAAGTATTAGAATTCTTTCCCGAATCCTTCCTATTATATATGGACTATAGGTACTCTAATGCTAAAGTAAGAGTGTTTCTTCTAATAGCTTCCTTATATATACTTGTCTTTTCTACGGTTTACACGTATAAACTAGTATTCTAGGTTCTATACATTATTACTAAGTTACCAGTTATTAAAGTACTT
Source organism: Thermothelomyces thermophilus ATCC 42464 (assembly GCF_000226095.1). NCBI lineage: Eukaryota > Fungi > Ascomycota > Sordariomycetes > Sordariales > Chaetomiaceae > Thermothelomyces > Thermothelomyces thermophilus. The sequence goes on from NC_016475.1 coordinate 2,807,477, forward strand.
AGTATAGCTATGAAACCTATTATATATCATAGGCTATTCTCCTTTAATAATTTCTATAATATATTAGAGTTCCTTCGTTTCATCCCTTATCTTATCGCTCTATTAGGCAAGTCAAGTCAAGCGTCTATCCCGTTCGCGTAGTTCTATATTAAGTCGGAAAACTTTATTACGGTACTATTCGATTTATTCCTAGAGGAATAGAATATTAGGTCTAGGTCTTTCGATTCCTTAGGTATCGGTTATCTATAATCTATCCTACCTCTATATAATTATAAAACCCTACTACCTTAAGGCTAGGAGAATCGAAATTAGTAGTATGTATTCTCCTGCCGTATTCTATTTGGCAAGATCTATCTCTAGGTCTATAGTGACCAATTCGGAGTACGGTGCTTATTCGTCTTTACCATTACCGTCATATCTAAGACTATCTATATCACTGCCCCTATCTTTGTAGCTTATAGCCGTTACTTTGATAATGTCCTTAGTAGTTTCGTTAATAACTATAATTTCCTTTCTAGGGATTGTCTTCTACTCTTTCTTCGGGCTTTGACATTCTCGCTTATAGTGCCCTTTCTTTCTATAGTTATAGTAGGTAACATTAGACTTATCTTTAGTTATCTTCTTCTGGTCTTACTTCCATGCTATATCTATATCTATAGCTTTAGGGTATATCCTATATAAGGTACTAATATATATTTACTTTTTCTTGTCGTTAGCCTTAACTATAATTCTATTTATTTAGCCTCGTTTTTACTACTTTTGTATATAGAGTCGATTATCGATTCTAATAACCTATATAATATATTTATCCAGGGTCTTAGGCTAATTATATTTATATAGCTTATCTTTAACCTTTTCCTTTAAGCTATTATAGAATAATTATATTAATATCTTATTATTAAGCTAAGACTTAAGTATATTTTATCTAAACTATATAATATAGGAGGCTACTAACTTAGTCTATCAGAGATTAGTAAGTCTTTCTTATATATAAATCTTCTTATCTTTATCATTAAAAACCTTCTAAAGCTCTTCCTTAAAACGGTTATAAGATCGAAAGACTACCTATATAAATATGTCTTAGTCGTCTTCGTCTTCCTTAGTAAGGTAGTCATTCTATATAGGCTCGAACTATCTAAGTACCTTGCCTTCCAATCTTATAGCTATATAGAGGACTTTAGCTTTGTCATCTAGAAACTTATCATTATTAAGCTAAAAGTAAGATCAAAGGTTTATTAAGAATCCTACGAGATCTTCCTTAGTTCCTCTATATTTGCTAGGTAGTTCGATCTTAATACGGCTCACTTTAGTAGTCTTAAGTACCTTAATTTTAGCATAGGCCTCGTTAACTAACTTCTACAAGTACTTTTCGCCGTTCTCGAGTTCCTTAATTCGGGCTTAAGTAGCCTTATCTCTCTAGTCTAACTCCTAGATCTGCTGCTAGAGATGACTAAGCTAAGTAAGTAACTATTCGGCTATAACGTTAGTAGCTATATTAATGTCGAGGTCAAAGTTACCTCCGTTCTAAACTATAATAGAATAAAGGGAGTAATAGTAATATATAACAAACCTAACTTAGACTTCTTCTAAAAGGGTTTAGACAAAGGTAAATTAAACGGGATAAGTAGGCAGGTCGTCTAAGGGATTTGGTAAAGCTAAAGGGTTTATAATAACACTAGAGTTGTCTCTTATAGTAATTAGCAATGCTTAGTATAAGTACTGTGATTATAGGTTGCTATCACTAGTGAACTCTTAGAGTCTACCTAACGAGTGACTATCTATATGTATATATAATCCTAGTGATTACTCCTGATTACGGTGATTGTAAGTAATCGTATAGTGGTGATTACCCTGATCGCTAGTGAGCGTAGTGATCACTATGCTTCCTATATTGTAATTAGTCCTTTCGTTCCTTCGGCTTGATTGGCCTATTTATGCCGGTAGTCTAGGCGGCATCTATATATATATTTCTATGACACTAGTAAGATATACTAGTACTGTAGTTAGTAATAGTAAAGTTAATTAATACTACTACTATTACATTTATATCTATCAATCTGTAAAGGGTATTATTAGCTATAGGCACTAGGGTAGCTAGCTAGGTATAGCCTATACTAACGTCTATACGGGGTATATATTTAGGCCCTATGAGCGAGAATAATAGCCTGGATGACAGGGTTATCCAGGAGGTCCTTGACCATATAGATACCTTCCTTAAGAGTAGTATAGGCTTTGCTACCACTATAGGTAACGAGGAGGAGGTTCGGAATGACCTGGCAATAGGTAGCCTAGTCTAAGTACGCTATAAGGATGTAACCTTATACTTCGATTCTAAGGGCGAAGACCTTACTATGCCCTAGAATAACCTATAGCGTGTACCTCCTCTGGCCGTTACTAACGATCAAACCGGCATATATGACACTTTTGGCCCTCTATACCTGCAATTACTAGACGATACTATCGTCAAATGGTGTTACGATAGTAATATAGGTGCTATAGCCTAAGTCCTAGGCAATGTCATTAATATGGTCTATACTAGCGTTAGCAAGTATAACGTAATTTGCCTCTTAGCTATATACTACTTTGTTAATAGCTGCTAGTCCTAGGGAAAGTAAATGACCATAGCTAACTATAAGACCTTCTATAGTATAGATAAGGACGATACTACTAAGATCCCCTGCCTAGAGGCTAGATTTGCCTTCATTAGAGTCGATGGTAAGATAAAGGCTATACTCTTTAGTATTATTGCTAGTACTATAGTCGTAGTTAACCTACGTAAGGCTACTAAGGCCGAGATCTACTATATTATACTAGTACTATTCTTTACTAGGCATTATAAGACCTTAAACCTATAGGGAGGATTTTAGCCTTATACTATTAATAGTAATATAGTATATAAAATAGAAGGTAGCTATATAGTCATATATAGCTAACGTATTAGTATAACTAGATAGGTATTAATTAACCTATATAAGGTATATAAGTATAAAGAACTAGCTACTAATAGCCCTAATAAGCTAGTAAACTAGAATAATAGGCCGACCTTGCTATCGTTAATTAAGTTTGCCATTACTAAGGTATAGGATATAGTAAATAAGAAGAGGCTACTAACGCCCCTAACTATATACTAGGTAATTCCGACGCTTAAGCCTATTAACCGCCTATCTTATAAATCGGATATAGCTTAACTAGAATGGAACTACTAAGACTCTGGCTCTACTAACGCTACTACCAAGGACATGACTATATACCTATATATGCCTACTAGCCTACCTATAACCATATAATAGGGCACCGAGCACCGTAACGACAAGGGTATATTAGTTATTACTAAAACTATAGATACTACTACTACCGCTCCAATATCCTAGGCCTTGCTATAGCTAGACCTAACACTTTACCTGCCCGAGCCTATACCCTAGCCTGTCACGCTAACTAGATATACTTAGCGTAGGGCACCTACCGGCAGGTTCGTCTATAAGAGTAAGAGGGACCCTAATAATAACGAAGAGGCTGAATTATAGGCTAGATTTAACGATACCTATATCGTCTTTAATAGCCTTAAGGAGGTAGAAAATACCCTTATAGGTATAGAGTTTAACCCCTTTACTAGCACTAGGGTTATTAAGTCTGGCTTATTATACCTATCTATAAGCATATTAATTAGGCCTATTAAGGATTGCCTTGCTTATATCTACTAGGAGTATTATAGTAATAAGGATATACTTATCTATACCTACTACTAGATCTGCTACTACTACGAAAAGGCCGGTAGTAACTCTTTTAGGGCTAACCTAGCTATATATAGCCTTAAGAAGAAACTAGAGACTATATATAGGACATACTATACTACTAGTATAGTGTCTACTAGTATACCTAAGCCTAAGGAACTATTAATAGCTTGTATCTATATACCTAAAGGAGATAGTAATGCTCTAGTTAACGGCTATCTATTTAAGCTTAGCTACCTATATTATAGCCTACCTAGCCACTAGGTTATATAGCCTATACCTATATAAGTTATTACTACCTAAGGTATAGCTAAAGATAACAAGGCTAATAAGGACTTTACTAAACATTAGTAACTAGCTACTAAGGCCGACCTTTTTAAGCTAGCTTAGACTATGGTTTAGAGGCAAGATAAGGCTACTAATAGCGTTACTAAGGCCCTTAACCAGATCAAGGAAGAGCTTAAGCAGCTAGGGGAAACTTCGATAGCTATAAACGATAGCTATACGGCTACCCTTAACTAGAAGAAGGGCATAGATAAGAGGCTATAGTAGCTCAAAGGTATAGTTACCTAACTTAGTAAGCGTACCGTATTAGCTACTATATTATAGAGGGCTCCTAGAATATAGCTACCTATAGCTCGGCTACCACTAGCCACCACAAGGGCCGGCGCCCCTCTTAGCTTAATCGCCCGCCCGGTCGTACACCTACCGCCCGCAACCACTGGCCAGAAACGACTACGGCCAGAAATACCAACGTAGGAGAGCCCCTCGCGTAAGAGGGCCGCTAGCACGCTCCACAGTAACCATACCCCGGCCAGGGACACCTAGGCCAAGGCTAAGACTCTCGCGCGCCTATAGCAGGAGCGCCCGTCAGCACTATCCGTATTCCTAGATAACCTAGGCCCGGCTAGTAGTAAGAAGGACTAACGGATAAGCAGATGGATATAACTATAGGATGGAGGAATGATTACAAGGACTGTCGTAATGGACAAAAGACTAATGTATTTACTAAGTTATGACGGGTCGTCATTTTTCCTTTCGAACCCCGGCACCTATTATAGCATTTGACTATCTATAGGTCAGATCTGACTAACCTACTAATAGGGATAACGAGCTAGGGTTAATATATATTTAGATAGCTTCTCTAAGTGCCTCTGGCACTTAGAATAATCAATGCTTTTATTACCTACTTCTGTAGATTGTAACAGTTGGTCTAGGAGTGCCGCCTATAGCGCGAATACCGCTGTAGTGTCGTACCTTTGCAGCCTTCTGAGCTATACTGATTGTAGCTACCGAGCTATAGCATACCTATTAGGTATAAGTAATAGTATATAAGGCTATAGGTATTACTAAATTACTTTAATATCTAAATTCTCCTAACCTTTATATAATTAAACCTTATTAGCTATACCTAAAGTAGGTTACTTTAAAGAAAGGAGCTCTAAAGAGTAAAAAGGAGGCTAAGATAATTTAGAAGAAGGTATAGGCAGAGCTAGAACAGGAAAGAATATAGCATTAGATTAAGAGAATTCCTTATTATATCTAGGAGGTCATCTAGCTAGAAGGGGGCAACGAGTATTAGGAAGGAAGGGCATGTAACCGTACTAAACGGATTTTTAAAGAGCCAGGGCCAAGTATTAAGTAGCCTTACTTTTTCTAAAAAAGGTAGTATACTACGTATAGAACTTTGGAAATATTATAACTATTATATATTCTGGCGAGTTGCTTATAGGGGCTGACAGTGGATTAGTGGAAAAAGGGGTTTCTTGGCACTGAAGGCGGTGAGCCAATTCTTTTGGTAGCGACATCCGTAGTGTAGCACAATGACCCACAACCGGCTGCGCGTGTTGCTGGGGCTTGGGCGGGTCCATGGTCTTGCATGTGGCAGTTTGTCACATTTGGTGGGGGTTGCTGAACCCCAACCCTTAACAACCCCGCTTCATCCCCTTTTCTCCTCCTCATCTCTCTCTCTCTGTGTGCATATCCAAACCTGGCATTGGAGCCAAGGAGTGCAGATCCGTTCAGTCTGAGCCGTAAATAGTCACTCACATGTGGAATGGTTGTGACTCAACTTATTCTGTCAGCAGTGAGTTAAAGGTCCCCTAACTCGTAAATCTGTGGAACGCCGAACCCCTGAACCCCTGAACCAGCACAGAGTAGTGTGCGGACGTACGGATTACGGAGTGCTCCGTATATATCCTTAGTGTACCTCCCCGAGCACGATACCAAGGACACCGTGGACCTGAAGCGGGGAACAGATTACTGCATATTTGTTCCGCACCGGCACATACCTTATATGTGTCATAACCTCATCAAGATGACCCGAAGTGCGCAGAACCAGAAAGCAGCGAAAGAAGATGATGAGAAGACCATTGATCGCGAACGGCGACTACCTCATCACAGGCGGACCAGACTGACGTGGAGAATGCCGTCGGCCTTGCCCAACTCTCCGAGCAGCTCCTCGGTGATGTCCCCCGCAACGCCCAGGATCATGAGCGCCTCCCTCGCAGCACGGCTCTCGGAGTCGACGAGCCGGTCAACCACAGGAGGAGCTGCGGCGGCGGCGGCCTTGTCAGTCCCGCTCTCCAGCGCAGCAACCTGCATGAAGTTGATGTTGACGCCATGCTTGCCCAGCACCATGCCGACATTGCCGATCTTGCCCGGCTCGTCGTAGTTGTGCAGCACGAGCAACGTCCCCTCGGGCACAAAGTTGGCCCGGAAGCGGTCGAGCTTGGAGATGAAGATGGCGTTGCCGCTCACGTAGCCCTCAATCACCTGCTCGCCGCCCTCTTGGCCGGGCGCCAGGCTGCGCAGCGTCACGGCGCTCGCGTACACCGGCGGCACGGTGCCGCCGTCCCGCACGTGTTTCTCGTCAATGGCGATGCCGCGCTCGCGGGCGACGAGCGTTGCGTTGACAATGTTGACATCCCGCCCGCCGAGGTCGCTGATGGAGCTCACCAGTCCCTTGACCAGGGCGGCGAACAGCGGGCGAGTGTTGTTCATGCCGGCCAGCTCGCCGTGGTACACAAGCTCGAAGCGGCGGCCGCCGACCATGCCGCCACGTTCGGCAAAGTGCTGCGTGTACAGGCTGCCCATGCGCTCGACTCTGTCCCGCCGGGGATTCTGTCAGTGCCGGAATTTGACGAGGGTAAGCAAAAAAAAAAAAAAAAAAGAAGAAGAAGAAGAAGAGACAAAAAGGGGGATATAGTTAAGCGTTAGCGAGACACGTACAGTCGAACAAAAGGCTGCAGTCGGCGATACTCTTCCGGTAGGATCAAGGGTGCATTCACCGCCGCTGTCGGTAGCCCCCCTTTAAGGATCTCTACCACCTGGGTGCACACGTCGATCGAGACATTCTCCTGCGCCTCGACCGTGCTCGCTCCGAGATGGGGCGTGCTCACGACCTTGGGATGCGCAGCCAGCTTCGCGGCGACCGAACCCTCGACCGGCGGCTCCGAAGTGAACACGTCCAGCCCGGCACCCGCGATCCAGCCCTCGTCCAGGGCCCTGAGGAGCGCCTCCTCGTTGTACACGCCTCCTCTCTCCACGTTCAGCACCCGCGCCGTCTTCTTCATCGACCGCAGCTCCTTCTCCCCGAGCAGGTTTGCCGTGCTCACCAGCAGCGGCGTATGCACCGTCAAGAAGTCCTGCTCCCTCCCGAGTCAGCCAGCCATTCAATGTTTTGTCAGGGGGTGGGATGGGAGGAAAGAAGAAGAGGGGAAAAAAAAGAACAGGAGGTGTGAAACCTACCACCTCAGGCAGCAGCACGCCCAGCTCGTCCCTCAGTTCGACGCCGGCCTGGCCGGCGACCTCCTTGCTCGCGTACGGGTCGAAGACGAGGACGCGCATGCCGAGGCCCTTGGCCATGCGGGCGACCTTCATGCCGACCTTGCCGAGGCCGACGACGCCGAGGGTCTTGCGGGCGATCTCGACGCCGACGAGGCGTCCGCGCTCCCAGCGGCCGGCCTTCATGCCCGCGTCGGCGCGGCAGACGTTGCGCGCGCACGCCAGCAGCAGCGCGATCGTGTGCTCGGCCGCCGCCACCACGTTGCCGCTCGGGCTGTTGACCACCACGACGCCCCGCGCCGTCGCCGCGTCGACGTCGATGTTGTCCACGCCCACCCCGGCCCGCGCCACCACCCGCAGCCGCCGCCCCGCCGCCGCCAGTACCCCCGCCGTCACCTTGGTCTCGGACCGGACGATCAGCGCGTCGTAGGCCGGGATCTGCGCCAGCAGCGCTTCCGGGCTCGGGGGCGGCGGAGGCGTGTCCACCTTGAAGCCGCTCGAGCGGAGGAGGGCGAGACCCTCGGGGGAGAGCCTCTCCGGCACGAGGATCCGGGGGACGGGGTCCGGCACTGAAATCGGCGAGGGAGGCGTGGGCAGGAGGGCCGAGGGAGCCATGTCTCTTTGCTGGCAAGCGAATTGGTCTATGGTGTTGTGGTGGTGAGGATGCTCTTGTTGCCTTGGGTTGTGCTTACTGAAGAGTGTGGTGTGTGGATTCCCGGTGTTTTGGGGGGGGGGGGGGAAAGGGGGGAAGGGGAAGGGGGGGGCATCTCTGGGGAAGGTAAAGATGAAGGAGCTGCTTATAAGCGCAGAAGTCAGGCCTCCTGAGGTCCTCATCCCCCGAATTCTGTGATCGATCTGCCGTCTGTAGTTCAGGCAACACAACAGCTGCAGCAAACCCAGAATGTCGAACGACATTGTCGTGACCTAGCTGAACTTCGTGGCCGTGCTACCAGATTGGGGTGTCTCGGAAGGGGGGCCTTGAAGCGGGGTGGAGGTATTGTTCTTTGACTTGGGCCCTGCGACAAACAGAGTATCCATAGGGAACGATTCTTCCGACCGGCATCACCCTCACATCTCGACCCCGTCCTCATCCCGTCCCGGTTCGTGGCCAGTGTTTGCATTATCCACCAGCATCTGTCATCGTTTTCCGAGGAGTGGCTGAGACGGGTTGCATGCATTGGCGGACCTATGCCGAAGCTCTATTGAACGCCTGGCTGCAGTTGAAACAACCCCTAATTACCACGTCGACCCCTCATCCCCCACGTTTGGCTAATGCGGGCAATCTGCAGCTGCTGTCAACCCAAGGCAATTGACGAACCATGCTTGTCCGGTGATGCAACTTCTTGGTTGGTGGAGAGGCTGCCGGTGAAGAGACTCTCCTCACATTTAGCATCGTCACCACCGCTGCAGTGCAGTGTGCTCGTGCTTATCTCATGGCGTGGGGAACATGGCGCGTGACCGGTTCACCTTTTGGCATTGTAATATCAGACCAGCACTACATTACGCGGCGGTCATGCATACCCGAGACCATCAGAAGTTGGGCTTGCCCGTAAACCGCTCGTTCTGGACAATTTCAACCCAGTATCCATCTGGATCCAGGACAAAGGCAACGTTCTTCATGCGGCCGTCCGTCAGCCTCTTCTTCCAGTTGACGTTGAGAGACTCGAGCCGGGCGCAGGCCGCCTCGAGGTTGTCGACCGAGATGCCTAGGCGGGTTAGCGTCCCTTATCCTCGAACCACACCCCCGGCTGCATGAGACTCACAAATGTGCCCGAAGCCCTGAGGCTGGCTGTTGCCATCGTGGTATTTGAAGTTCTCGTCCTTCTCGGTGCCGTAGTTCCAGGTCAGCTCGAGCAGGCCCTCGCGGTCAGCCGTGCTCTGGCCCTCGGCCGGCACTCCCTTCTCTCCCGGGTAGCCCAGGAAATAGAGGTTGAAGCCCGCCGCGGGGGCCTCGTGCGTCCGGAACAGGGACATGCCCAGAACCTCCTGGTAGAACTTGAGCGACTTCTCTGCGTCCTTGACGCGGATCATGGTATGGTTCTGCCAGTACGGGTCAGTCAGCCATCAGGCCTCTAGCTAACCCACAATCAAACCAAAATCACAAGCAGAAAACAACCCACCATCCGATACGTCTCGACATCCGTCTCCTTCACGTTCTCCGTCTCCTGGAGCGGCTTCTGCCCGATGATCTCGACCCAATACCCGTCCGGGTCCAGCGCGAAGGCGATGTGGCGCATGCGCCCGTCGGTCAGCTTCTTCTGGAACTTGTAGCCGGCCTCTTCGATCCGCTTGCAGGCGGCCTGAATGTTGTCGACGCTGATGCACGTGTGGCCGAACCCGCGGTGCGGCTCCACGTTGCCGTTGTTGACCTTGTACTCGGGGTCGTTCTCGGTGCCGTAGTTGTGCGTGAGCTCGATCAGACCCTCGCGATCCCACACATTGTTGCCACCCGACACCGCCTTGGGCGAGTCGTAGCCCAGGAAATACAGGTCGAACTTGGCTTCGGGGAACTCGAGCTTCTTGATCAGGGACATGCCCAAAAAGGAGTAGAACCTGACTGGCTCTTGTGAGTCTACTGTTTGTTTGTGATAGACAAAACGAGTCAACACGCACCTGACTCCTTAGGGTCCTTGACCCTGATCCTGTTCGACGTTAGCATCACTTCTCATATGAATGGAACTGGAGAAATCATCAAAGAAAGAAAAAGAGGAGGAGGAGAAGGACGGTTCCTGTAAGAATAGCATACATGGAGTGGTTGAACTTGTAGTTCTTTGTGTCTGTCGTCGACGCCATGGTTGCAAAAGGTCGCCAGATCCCTGTTGCGTTTGAGTTAGTGACCTTTGGTCTCCTTGTTTGGGTGTTAGTACTCGAGTAGTTATATCTCAAGGTCTCACGTTGGTTGAGGTTGGAAGTAGGTTTCCTCTGTACGGATGTCAAGAGAACCCCGAGTCTCTGGGATGCACGCAGCGGGTAGTTCATGTGGCGCTTTGTAATCAGAAGACGGAAATGCTTTCGCTGGTCGACAGAGGTGAGGTGGGGGAACCGAAGCTCGGGGATCCAGCTCAGAGCTTCTCCCAATAAGTTACCCCACTGCACAAAGCACAATGCTTGTTTCTTGCGTCTAGCGGCTGACGTCAATGTGGAAATCTTCACTAGTAAAATCGGTAGATAAGGTAAGGTGACCAGCCCCCACCATTTTCGAGCACACTCCAGGAATAGGTAATGCCCGTGTAGGAGTTGTTAGGGAAACAAAGTCCGGCCATTTTGATCTTCTAGTTTTCTACCAACGTAATATGCACAACCTCCTGGAACTGACTGGAACATCGAGGGTAGCAATGCATAGCATAGCAAAACAGCGCCGACCACCAATCGAGTCAAGTTCGACTGGGTGCTAGTAAGTATGTACTGTACATATGTGCCGAGTTAACAGTATACTATTTGGTGTCGGTAAACAGAGTAGCCGATCTTGACAAACGCTGGCTTTCCGCAACCCATCCTTTTCCATGTCCAGGAACGAACCTCTTAAACAATGTAATGCTAACAGTACCGTACAACTGCAATGCTTGCTTTCCCGCAGCGCCCCCTTACGCGGTCGATAACAACCCAGGCAGCTTCTCGACCTAGGACTTTCCGCCTTTGCGCTTCTTCCGCCTGTTTTTCTTCTTTGTTCCCGCACCATCACCACTCACACTCGAGGGGCCCACCTGACCCTCTTCAGACGTGCCCTTTGCGGCAGCCTCGGCATCCGACGCGGGCGCGTCTTCATCACCCGGATCGGGTGATAGGAGGCCCACCTCTTCTTCCTCTTGTCTTCCAGCGGCCGAACTTGGTTGGACTGTCCCTTCTTCCTTCCCGTCCTCGGTTTCCTTATCTTTTCTACTTTCCTTGCCGTTTTCCCTGTCCCTTCCAAATATGCCAAACGTAGTACGGCCGAGTAGCCTTGACTGCTCAGGCGACGAGGCCGTCGGTGTGCTCGACTCTTCCTCTTCGTTGGAACTAGTGGTCTCAAGCACAACCTTCCGCAGACCCCGAGACTCGATGATGTTCTCAGTGATGCTACCGCTGCGAACATGGTGCCGATGCGGCACGAGCGTGTTGTCCGTTCTCAGGCTACTGGCGCTGGTAGCGCTTTCCCTGCTGGAGCTAGGGCACAGCTCTTGCTTTGATTGTGGCGATTGCTGTTGTGATAGTCGTGCGGGGCCCCCGGCTTCTTCGTCTGATGTTCTGTCGCTGTGACCGAGACGAGCTGAGGTCTGCGTAGACTTGTCCGCTTGGTCCTCTGACTCAAGTCGCAACATGGATATCCCGTCCGTCTGCGGTGCGAGTTGAAATGTGATGCCCGGGCTGATGGAGCCGTAAGTTTGCCTCAGCGCCTGAACGCCGTCCTTGCCCGGTATCTGGGGCTTGAGAAGGTTTGTCGTTTCGTCATGTTCCTCATCCGGCGTCCCCCCTGCTGCGGCCTCGGCCGTCGAGGCTGAGCGTGGATTGGAGGAATGGCTACCGCTGCCTGGCTTTATTTTTACAGTAGTTGATCGCGTCTTGTTGGGGTTGGTTGCCGGGTTTGACGGGCCTAGATGTTTGAGATGCTGTTTGATCTCTTGGAAGTTGGCCCGCACGGGGACCGTGGTTCTGATGAGCTGGCCATCAAGGCCAGCAGAGCTCCTCCGCATCATCAGTGTTGCCGTTTTCGGACTGCTGGATAACATGGGCGAATTAGTACTCGTCGTGCCGGCCGTCTGCGTCGCCTGCTGAGCGTCAAGAAGCGCGCTATCGCTGTCACCCTTCAGGCCACCACCAGCATCGCTGGTACCTTTTCCGCCGGGGTCTCCCGAGAGCCGCCTTTGGATCCTCACTTTCGGAGCCGGGGCAAGTCGGCGAATAGCTTTGTGGACATCGATATAGACATCCGACTCGTCGATGATTTCCCTGGGGCAAATCAGCACACGAAATCGTCGGCTAAGGGGCTGGGCGGGAACATACTCTCCAATCAACTCTTCGATCACATCCTCCAACGTAACTACGCCAAGCGCACCGTGGTCCTCTCCTGGATTGGTAGAAACGAGGACCATGTGGGACTTGCCCTCCTGGAAGAAGTTGACAATGTCCAAGCAGCTTGTCTCTGGGCGCGTTTCGGGAAGGGTGGCCAACGGAAAATCACGAACAGGCTTGCAGTCTTCAGGGTCGTATGTGATGAGAATCTTGACAAGAAGCATTCCGACGAAGTTGGTGGGGTTTCCGGTCTCGTGGATGGGAATGCGCGAGTAGCCCGCAGATAGGATCATGTCCATGGTGGGTTCATCCAGCACAGTATCCTCCGACATGACAAAGACGTCGTCCATCGGGGTCATCACGCTCGCAACCGGTTTCTCTTTCAAATCCAGGACCGCGCTGATGATGGTGACTTCGTCTTGGTTCAGGCGCTGAGAGACTTCGCCGAGGTTCTGGTGAAGTGTCACGAGCGTCTTCAACCCGCTTTTCTTGTAAACCGTACCACGGTCTTCTCCGAGGAGCCAGTCGAGGAGCTTCGCTGTCGGCCAGGCAATTGGCGCTAAGATGTACATCATGACAAGGACCGGTTTGGACATAGAGCCGCCGATCTGAAGACCGTATCGAACACATATTGACTGTGGAAGAACCTCGCCAAAGATCACTGACCGAGTAGGTGTCAAGACAGATACGGAGCAATGGCTCAGGTAGGCAACCACATACCGATCAGAAACGTGGAACCCACCACGGCAGCGATACCCCCGCCAAGGCAACGATCGAGGACCACCGGGAGCGTCTCGTTAACGATCACGTTGGCCAAGAGCAGTGTGACCAAAACCCAATGTTTCCCTTTCATCAGCAGATCATACACACGCTTCGCGTTCTTTTGTTGAGGTTCGTTCGGATCTCCGGCCATGACTCGGAGGTAGATGCCGTCCTGTCCCATCAGCCTGAGCAGGTCAGCCCGACTATCTTACTCATTTGGACGCCACTGTGAGGTATCTTACGCAATGGTTAACCCGGCGAAAGCTCCTCCAGAGAGTACAAGAACCGCAGAGGCCACATAGAGAACCCAGAGACTCGCGCCTTCTGCCTCGGGCTCGTCCACGCCACCGTGGCCTCGGATCCCGAGCGGCGCGGCATAGGCGGTCGATAAGGTCAATGAGAGGACACGGGCAAGCCCGACTGCGGCGGACCTCACGACAGGGAAGCCATTGGATTGATCCGATACCCTGCGCGCAGGTAGTATCGAGCTGGCCGGCATTGTCGTCATCACCAACCGCGGTGCGCCAGCACGTCACTGGGGAAAGTAGACTTCTGAAAGTGGCCAAAGACGACTGGATGCAGACTGCGCTTCCTGGGGCGCTGCTTAATTCCAAAAGGTAATCCGTACGTTGATATAGAAGGCCCGGCCGGAGTGGCGCTGAGAGCGATCGAGAAATACTTGTAGATCGGGGAGTCGCGGCGATAGGGTGTTGGTGGGGTTTAGCTCCAATGCCGATGGGAAATTGGGGGATATAAGTGGAGCAACACATACACTACCCCAAGTAGCAGCGTGGGAGTCAGCAGGGACATGCCAAGCCTTGTGTTCGCGCATCACAGCATGCGCATCTCAGCACGAAGTCCACCGAGTTATTGTCGAAGAGTACGGAAGAGGTAGGTAACACATACCTACCTACCTAGATAAGAGAATGAACGACAGAGTACACCATCATGGACGGTTTGATAGTGCTTTGGCGCAGGCCAAGACACAGGATCGCGTTTCATCCGCCTTCGGCTTTCCGACCAAATCTCTGAACTTGAACACATGACCAAAGGAAAGCGGCCGAGATCGATGTAATTATCGTGCGAATGCAATGTCTACCTAACGTTTGATATTCCACGTAGTTTCTTCCGGAGTAATATGCAACCTGACAGTATAGTGTTACTCTTGCTCTGCCCGGAGATACAGGATCCATTATTGGTGCTCAAGTTACCTTGAAGATGCAGGTGGCCACTCGATTCTGTTTACACGAGCTTGTAAGAGCTTGTAAGAACTTGGTGCGCATCGAACAATTCGCGGGTGAAGTACTTACCTTATCGTGTTAGGCAACTTACCTCCCCGGAACCATCAAGTAGTATGTAACCCGTACATCACATCCCACTAGTAGTCAGTATAAGGATGCCTTCCGTACCCTAGTGTAGACTTCTTACGTATCTCCCTTTACATGGGTTCTCCAAATTGCGTCATTCACCTCGGAGCATCCAAACGATCGATTCGGGGTTTGTGGTGCTGCGGGCCGAGTGGGCCCTTCTTTAAGTCTAAGGTGGTGTTTGCGTGCAGAGGTAGGGACCCTGTGGGGAGCCCAGGGAGGTCCTCGGGCCAAGCCCGTGCCTTCAGCTACCCATCGCCTCCGCGACGGTATTGGTGCTCTTCAACGCAACATCTGTAACACGACCCTTCCCGAATAAGCCGTGATGGTTACCACTCGGCGCAGCGCACAGCAGCCATTATCAGAAGAGGACGAGATCAGCTCAGATGCCAGCTCGATACCGGCTGAAACGCCGCCTCGGCGACGTGCATCTACTATCGGAGCTCCCTCGACGCTGAGACCTTCGAGAGAGCCCGCGGCAAGCAACACCGGCCCTGCCAAGCGAAAGCATTGTCCAGGTGCCACCACCGAAGGACCGCAACTAAAGCGCCAAAGATCGCCGTTCGATGTCCGAGACACGATTGAGGTACAAGGCGAAGATGACGATGTTGATGCGGCCATCAAAGCCACGAGCTTGCGTCCCGCCTCTCGGATTGAGGTCTGTCTCCCAAGCGGCCGCTTGTCACGGGAAGGCAACAGAACCATTTCGGTGGGCGTCCCATCCGACGGTTCTATCGCCGACATCACCGGTCCCCGCCGCCTTCGTGCTCGGCGTCTAAAGCGGCAAGTACAGTCCGTCGAGGTTTTCGGCGTGATCGATTCTTCACATCCGAGGAGGAAGAAACGTGGCGATGTCCTACCGACTGTTATCCGGGAGGAGCACGAGCCGGACAGCGACTCTTCTCGGGTCCAGCGAGGCCATGCTGCTAAAATGGTGCAAGAGGGGGTTCTTCGTGGCGCAGCCCCCCGGGGATCCAGAGGTAGCCGCGGACTGCAACCCTCCTCTCCGACAAAACCTCCGGCTGATATCTACGATATTCCATCGGACGGCGACTCGGACCAACCCAACCCTGCACCCGCCCGAGCCTCAAGGACAATCAACAACCGGCAGACTCAGAGGCGACGAAAGCCAACAGGGACGTCGCCACGCCGGCCACATTCTCCCATCCGAGATGTCAGGCTTTCTTCCACCCGCGAAGAGAAACAATCGCAATCAGCCACTGTTACGGCATCCCGTCGTGAAGCTCACCGGACTGCTTCCGGACGTGGTTCAAATGCTGGACCGCCACGCCTAGGCGAGGAGGTCCAGGATTCAGAGGACGAAATTGGACCAGAAGGAGGTCGGAGTACCGGTAGGGATGCGGAAGAGTCTGTGGATACGGGAGCAACAGAAGAATCAGATGGTTCGGAGTCTGACGAAGCAACGAGGGGGCCAAGGTTGGAAGGGATCCAAGTGCGCCCTTACAGGGACAATGAGCCCACCATTCTCGCATACAGCGAACATCTCAGCAATATGTTGGAACTTATGGGTAGACGAGGCTGGACAGAAGCAGGCCGCAGGTGGATGAAACTGTGCTCCATCATGCCCGACTCCGACGAAGACTCGCCTGCAAGGACAAGACTTGGAAGGCGAATTTTGAATGATCTCGGCCGCCTGAACGACGAGCTGGATGACATTCCGAACGCGTTGGATCTCGGTCAGCAATCTCAAGCCCTTGCCAGCAGACAACAGGCACTGAACGGAGCGATATCAAGCGTCGACAAGACAGTGCGGAAGATTGAAAGACGAGCGGGTCCGGCCCCTGATGGCCAGGGAAGCCAAAGTGGCTCGCGACTTTTCAGGCGGCTTGCTGATGACCTCACGAAGTGCGTCATTCCAATGCTTGTTCTCGTGCTGCGCACGGCTTTCGCCATCGGGGTAGACGAGCCCGACGCCGAGGCCACTGACTCAACCCCCCCGAGAGGCGCCTTCACGTGGACTACGGTGCAATACCTGATGGTCATCTTGGCGTGGCTTTCCCGCCTCCGGAGACTGATATCTGGGAACCCTAGCCCGGCAGCTGAAGGGACCGAAACATTCTCCGCTCAGCAAAGAGCCGACCCCGACGACGCGAAGCAAAACCGCGAAAGATTTGGCGTGATTGTCAGGAAGTGGATACAACAGCTCCGGCACGAGGTAGACACCTACAACCAACAAGCTGATCTCAGACTTGCCCGGCACCAGATGAAACAGCGGGATAGAAAGGTTCGGGAACAAAGACAGAGAGAGGAAGAGGTAGAGATGGCGGCCGCCAGGCTGCAGGAAGAGGCGTTCCGATTGTCGATGCAGCAGATGGCGAGCAAGCCTCGTCCCCTGGCTGAGAAGTTCTACAAGGCTACGGAACACTGGGGCCTTCCACCCGCCGGCAGCGGAGATACAAGTGGCGCTCGCAACCCGACTCCTTCCGCGCCTCGTTCTTCCAGCTCTTCAATGTTTCTCACCCCTGCGCCAGCGAGACAACAATCTGCCCTACCATCTCCCGTGTTGGGTGACCGCCCCTGGTCCGAGTGGGAGATAGATACCTTCCTTTAGACCTTCACCGGACAGAACGGGGATTGATTGCGGCTGGACGTTGGTTGCTGAGGGTTTTGGCCGTTCTGTCACGCGAGCCTGGGGGGAGCCGGGGAAAAAGAGATACGGTTTGAAGCGATGGGGCTTCGTCGCTCTCCCGGTAGAGGGGACTGGCCGTTTTGCGCGGGCGGGCATTGGAATGCAGAGGAACGCATCTGCTTAATATTTTGGTTGGTGCGCTTTGGCCTCTCGCTATCATGCTGGCGTCGACCGACCGGCAGGCACTTTGTCGAATCCTTCTTCTGCTTTACCGCTGTTACAGAGATACCCTTTGTTTGGTTATATCATGAAGCTTCTGGAGTGGCCAATCGCCGGTTGTATGCGGCGACATTTTCTCCAATCAAATCGGCCTTTGGATAGCGTGAAGTTGAGATACGTACGGATTACTTCGGGCCCTGCTCGAGATGGTGGTGCCACTATGGGATTGCGGCCCAACGAACGAAGCGACACATCACAAACTGCTCCTGACAGGATGAGGTCTGACTGGGTCATGGAGGACTGCGCTTGTCAATGGGTACAGTACCTAGTTAGCGTATTCTCCTTGTTCCCCTTCCCCCACTATCTTTGATCGTCTCAGGGTTGCCCAACATCCTGTTCGGTTTGAGAACAGAGCATTCCGGTTAGTAAACCAACTGACCAAGGCTCGCTAACCCGCAGCACGAGGCCAGATAACTGGCCCGCATCCTAGCATTTATTCCGTTGCCCCTCAACGCAGGGCAACTGACAGCACACACACAGACCTTTCATCGTGCAGTCAACGGTTGGGGCGTGGGGTCCAATGCAACATTCTCAAAGACTTCCCAGTCAAGCATCTGACAGCGTCGCGGGGACGGACTTCCAAGTCCAATCAGAAGCAAGTGCCATAGCGTTTAAGGCGTGTCCCAAATGACTATCTGAGTGTGACGTTTATCAAAGCGCTGCTGGCGAATCAGTGTGAACAAGGCCTCCAGTAACTGTAAAATGCGGCGCTGCAAGGTGAAGGGGAAATAGTTTTGACTGGGTGGCGCAGCTGGGCGAGGGGTAGCTCAATAGCACAGGAACCCTGTCGCAAGAGGTCCCTCCACACCTTCCTTGTAGCTTTCTAGGAGCATGGGCACCAGGGCCCCTGCCCGCTCATCACGCTAAGGCCAGCGCTTTGCCATGTTGGTCACAGCACATGAGCGGGCGGGCTCTGCTTCTCGTTTTTTCACCTCTCTTCTCTTCGCGCCAACTCGACCGAGAGTCTCTCTCTCTCTCCCTGCCTTTCACCGTTACTGTCGAGAGAGGGAAGCTCGTGGTGTGTAGTTTTTTTCCTCATTTCCGCATTCCTTTGATCAATTGTCTCTGCGCAACCTGCTGGCTTCTTTCGGCGGTCGTCGAGTTAAGCCAAGCGCCCACCCGGTCCAAGCGTCCTGCATCGCGCGCTCGGCAGTTATTCCCAGTTATTCCTCGGTTTTGGATGGTTTTGGATTGTTGCGGTCTGGAAATAGGAGTACAGACGACAGGGGACAGGTGAGTTGCAGCTTTGTTCTTGACAGCTCCTCCAACCTGTCAGGGGCCCTTGGTGAGCCCGACCATGGACAGAGAAAGCATCTCGATATTTGAACATCCTCTTGTCTGCTGGGTATTCTGCCGGAAAATGCATTCATCAAGAGGCTCCATGAGCTCGAAGCTCTTATATTATGATTGCACAATGAGAGGCTGTCCCACCCCACACAGCCCGCTTGCTAACGGTTGTATATAGCCAATAGATCCGCTTGTTGCCCATTATATTCCCGGCTCCTCCTCTCTCTTGTTCCCACTGCATTGCCTACGCAACACATCATGTCCGACGCCGACAGTTTCGAGGTGGTCCAACCTGCGGACGCGTCCGCGTCTGCTCCTGCGGCCGAGCCCGCGACCGAGCCCGCACCCGCGCCCGCGCCCGCGCCGGAGGCGGAGCCTGCGTCTCCCGTAGCGTCCGTCACTTCGCCAAAGACGACCACTGAGAAGAAGTCGACGACCGGCACCGCGGCTACAAAACGCACTGCGGCCACTGCTACCTCGGCTACTCGTCGACCTACTGCCGCCGGCACCGCGCCAACCAAGTCGGCCACAGGCTCGACCACGAGCTCGACGACACGAACTAGTGCTGCCGGCACCGCAAGCAAACCTGCAGCCCGCCCGGCCACCGGTACGACCACGGTCAAGCGCCCGCCGACCGCGGCCTCGACTGTCTCGCACCGATCTCGCCCTTCCATCTCCGAAGACGAGAAGAAGCGGACGCCGGTTTCCGGCGCAACGGGGGCAGCGCGCCGCACCTCGATTGCGGCCAGCAGTACTCCGAGCTCCCCTAGCAAGCCGAAAACTAATACTACCACCGCCGCCGCCGCCACTGCCGCTGCGAGAAAACCAGCCGCCGCTTCCGGCACTGCTCCCTCAAGAACGCCCACGACAAGCTCCCGATCCTCGACGACGGCCTCTGCTCCCACCACAACGACTCGCACGGCAACCAAACCCGCCGCTACTGGCGCCGCGGCCGAGGCGAAGAAGCGACTCTCGTCGGTCTCGTCAACCACGACGGCTGGTACTGCTCGTCATGCGCCCCGTGCTTCTCTGGCGTCCAACTCGTCCAGCGCCACCACGGTTGCGGCCGAGTCGACCAAGGAGATTGAGGAACTCAAGGCTAAGCTTGCATCGAGCGAGTCCGAGATTGCGGAACTGAAGAACCAGATTGCTTCTTCCCAGGAGAAGATCGCTGAGCTCACCGAGAAGGCCGGTGCCGCCGAAGCGGAACAGGCAACAGTGCCTGGAAGCGCCATCAACCAGGAAGCTCTGGAAAGTTTGAAGACGGAACATGCCGCCGAGATTGATGCTCTCAACAAGCAGGTTTCTGAATCCCAGGAGAAGCTCGCTGCCGCCGAAGCTGAGCTGGCTGCCCAGAAGAGCCAGCTGGCCGATGCCACCAGCGCAAAGGAAGCCGCCGAGGCCGAAGTCGCCGGGCTCAAGGCAGCCCTTGAGAGCCTCCAGGCCGAACAGGAGGCCAAGCTGGGCGAGGCCGCGACGAACTTGGCCAAGTCCGCCGACGAGCACGCCGCTAAGCTCGAAGCTCTTCAGAAGAGCCTCAAGGAGGAACACGAGGCAGCTATCGAGGCGCTGAAGGCCAGGCATGCCGAGGAGCTGCAGGGAGGAAGTGCCACGCTTGTTGCCAACCATGAGAAGGAAATCCAGGAACTCAATGCGAGCCATGAGAATGCCCTGGCCGAGCTGCAGAAGAAAATCGACGACCTCACCTCGAGCCAGGCGGCGCTCGAAGCTGCTCATGAGGAGAAGCTGGCCGCTGAAACCGCGGCCGGAGCAGCCAAGCTTGGGGAACTCGAGGCCGAGATTGCCGAACTCAAAGCCAAGCTTGAGGCTGCGGAGAAGACCGCTGAAGCTGCCAAGGCCGAACTCGAGGAGAAGTCGGCTGCTCTCGCTTCCCTTGAGGCCAAGGTCGCCGAGACGGAGGCCGAGCTCCAGGCCGCCAAAGAGGAAGCTGCCAAGGCCGCCAGCTCGCATGCCGAGCTCCAAAAGCTTATCGACACTCTCACCGAAGAGAACAAGTCAAAGGATGCCACCATCGCAAAGATCAAGGAGGAGACCGCCGCGGCCGCCGACCATCACCAGAAGCAGCTCCAGCAGGTCAGTCAGGACTACGAGAACGAGATCGAGAGCCTGCGGGGCGATGCGTTCTTCAAGCGGAGATTCGAGGAGTTGGAGGTCAAGCATAACGAGCTCACCAAGGCCCATGAGGAAGCTATCGAGAGCCACGCCAAGGCGCTGGAGGTTGCCAGGGCCGAGCACGAGGCCGCGGTCAAGGCCCTCGAGGCTAAGGAGGCAGAGCACCAGCAGGCCCTGGATGCGCTGCAGGCGAGCCATGCCGAGGAGCTGGAGAATGCCAAGAGCCTAGCGAGGCAAGCGCAGGAAGCCAGCGCCGAGGAGATCGAGGCCCTGAAGGCCACCCATGCCAGCCAGATTGATACTCTGAGGGGCGAGAGCGAAGCTAGCCTGGCTAAGGAGCTTGAAGCCCTCAAGGCTAGCCACTCCGAAATCCTCGAGAGCCTGAAGAAGGACCATGAGGCAGACAAGGAACGGATCTTGGCCAAGCATGCTGACGAACTTGCCGCTGCGAAGGCGGCCGGCGACGAAAGCCACGCTGCTCTGCTGGAACAAATCAAGCAGGAGCTTGAGGCGAAGCATGCCGAGGAGTTGGCCAAGGTGACAGCGCAGCTCGAGACCGCCAGCAGCCTGAAGGAGGAGCTCGAGGCGAAGCACGCCGAGGAAATCGCGAAGCTGACTGCGGAGCTTGGGTCGGTCGCCGGTCTCAAGGAGGAGCTCGAGTCGAAGCACGCGGAGGAGGTGGCGAAGTTGGTAGCTCAACTTGAGGCTGCCGGTGGCTTGAAGGACGAGCTCGAGGCCAAGCACGCTGAGGAGATTGCGAAGCTGGCGGCTGAACTCGAGACAGCTAAGAGCCTCCAGCGGGAGTTGGAGTCCACTCAGGTCAAGCTCGCCGAGGCCGAAGAGAAGCACGCGTCCGCGATGGCGGCCATCAAGAGCCTGGAGGACGACCATGCGGCCGAGGTGGAGAAGCTGATCGCGATGCACAACGAGGCCCAGGAGGCCCTGAAGAAGGAGGGCGCCGCGCAGGCGCAGGCTCAGCTAGAGGAGTTGCAAGCCAGCCACAACAGCGTGCTGGAGGAGCTGACGCGCAAGTCTCAGTCCACCTCGGAGGAGCTGGCCAAGGTTCAGGCAGCCAAGGGGGAGGTCGATGCGACTCTCGAGGCCCTCAAGGCCGAGCATGCCAAGGTGCAGGAGGAGCTCGACAGTGTCAGCCAGCAGCTCGCGCTGGAGAAGATGGAGAAGTTCACGGCCCGAGCCGAGCTCGATGCCGCTAGGAACGCCAAGCCTGACACTACCGAGCTGGACGCGCTCAAGGAGCAGCTTGCCGCCCTCGCCGCGGCCCACGAGAAGGAGGTTGCCGAGCTCAAGGCGAGCCACGAGAAGGCGCTGGCCGAGGCGGGCGAAGCCTCGAGCAAAGCAACTTCGGAATTGGCGAGCGCTCGCGACGAGATAGCCATGGCCAAGAAAGAGCTGGAGGCCTACAAGGCCGAGGCCGAAGCCAAGCTGAAGACGTCCGAGGCCGACTACAAGGACATGCACGACAGCATGACGCAGCTCGTCGAGGAGGCGCAAACGCTGGCAGCCGAGAACCTGAAGAAACTGGCGGATGCGGAGCAGCAGATTGGCGACGCGGACAAGAGGATCGCCGAGCTCACGGCCCAGCTCAAGATCAAAGACGCGGAGCTGGCCGAAGCTAGGGTATGATCACATGTCTTCTCTTCGCTCCAAACAATAACAATTGGCATGTTTATACTGACGGCGGTGGTACAGTCTAAGGCAGAGACGCCCAAGGGCCTTGCAGCGAGCCGCTTTGCCAACGCGGCCGGTAGCGACAACGACGGCGATGCTGCCAACGAGCCCGCGGAAGGTGAGGCAGAGCCTGATCATTCCTCGGCAGCATTGGCTTCGGTGCGGACAACCCTGGCTTATCACGCAGCTTTTTTATAAATGCACATTCTCTTAGTCTAAGACGGGCGGTGACTAACGAGTCCGTGTTGTTTCTAGCTCGCTAAGATCCAGAAGTCGGTCAGCCAGCTACAGGACTACGACGCCCTCATGGGGCAGCAGCATCATGAGATGCTAAAGTCGATCACCGATCTCAAGAACTAGAACTGGGCTTGAGACGGGGCCGGCCGTCAGCCAGAGCCAAGCGTGTGGGAATTACACTGCCGTGCCACAACCCGCATCGGGCAAGTCGCTGTCTGTGGAGCTGTGCAGCAGCAGCAGCAGCAGGGAACCGGCGGAAGGGGCCTCGTCTTCCTCTTTTGTTTTTCTCTCTCACCTTCACCATCTCTTGCCATGTTCACACCTTGAAATAAGCCGGTTGCCCTGCTACGCGATGTCATGGGCAACCCAGAAATACTTTTTAATGGAAAAGTGGTCTGCGTATCGCCGCTCTTATTTTATATATATCTCTCTATATATATACCCTTTGGCTAGTTCCACTTTCTCTCTGCTCCCTGTTTGCGGAAGAGGAGACGCCTCGCCATGTGCTCGACTTATTGGTCAGGGCTTGTTCTCCAAGTCCAAACATGTACTGTACGTGTATTACAAAAAGGTAATTTGCGCCATGGAGGTAGACAGCGGGCCACTTACTCTGGTAATTAAATGCAATCATAACTTTGGGTTGCTCTAAACACATCTCTTGGGACTCTACGGAGTACCCGTTTTTCTTTTCTTTTCTGTTCTTTTCTTTTCTTCTAAATTAGAAAATTCGACGAATCAACGCAATGATACATGCGGTTTATTGGTCACCATGACGCTAGAGCTGTACACTTTAGAGGAAAAAAAATTAACCTACGCTCATGGTTACGTCGATCCGAGGAGCATTGCGGTTTCCACCGTGTGGTAGGCCAATTCACACGTACTCAGTTCAAGCCACACCTCACATGCGCCTCATGAATTCAAGGTAGGGGTAGCCTTGATTCCCCGCTTTAACTTTCTGTGAGCCCGCAAGAACTTTTCCGCTCGCCGAAACGCGGTGAAAACTCCTTCCAGTTCCGTTCCCTCTTTTTGATCGGAGCTGTCAGTTCTTCCGCAGCGACGAATAATCCCAGATCCAGATCCGACTGGGAATAGTTTCCTGGCCGAGCCAAGGTACGTTTCAGGCCTTGTTTGTTTTCCAATGGCTCCATCCGCCCGTTTCCACCGGGCCGCATCGCATTCATTCTCTCTACGCAGAACACAAAAGGATGGCACGGCCCGGGAGGGGCACTTACCGGTGTCGTCGCCATGCTGTCGGCGTCCCAATTGTCAATTGTCGCAAAACACCATGTTTTTATTTTTATTTTTTTTTTTTTTCGATGTCCGCACTTCTTGATAGCAACAATCAATTGACCGAGCCGCTGGCCCGGTCGAGTGATCTCGCTGCTAGTGGTTGCTAATACATGGTCCAGTGTAGCGTGGTAGATTGATTGCCCACTAAGGTTTTTTTCGTTGCAGCCGGTTAGTCGTACTTGTCGCGTTCGTCAGGGAGTGCGCAAGTTTTCAGGGCGTCTCCGTCCAAGGAAGCTCGCCAGGTGTTGAACATTTGCGCATCTGCTTTCTTGGTATCCCCGACGCATCTCTAGTCACTTGGCGTCCCGCCATGGACGACAAGAAGGACGCCGCGGAGGCAGAGGATGGCGCCGTGATGCAGCAGAGTTATCCCTCCCCCATGGTCGACAGCACAGAGGCCCAGTACTATGAGCAGCTCGCCCAGCACCGAGAGCTCGAACCCCAGATGGACCAGCAGGGGCCCCAACAAGAACATCAGGCGCTCCCCGCCATGTCTGAGCACCACGAGCACCACGAGCACCATGAGCTGCACCGGCTCCAGGAACTCCAGGACTCCCCGGCATCTCAGCAGCACAATTCCCGCCCGCCCGTGAGCGCCGATGAGCTACAGCTTGCCGCCCAGCTCACCCAAGGCCTCGCGCCCATTATGGCTGCCGCCGTCCAGGATCAGGGACAGGACCAGCAGCCGATGCAGCCCCAAGACGGACAGGAGGGGCAGGTGCAGCCTCAGGAGGAGCCAAACCTCCAGGAGCAGCTCGAGGCGTCGCTGCAGAACCACGAACGCGAGATGCAGTCTCACGGGCACGAGCTCCAGAACCACAACCACGAGCTTCCGAACCACCACGAGCTCCAGGAGGTCATGCAACACCCGGGCCAGCCTCCGCAGCACCACTACGGACCGAACCCGCCGCCGCAACCCCACCTCCCTCACCACATGTCCATGGAACACCTTCAGGCGCACGGCCAGTACCAGCTGCCCGACGCCACCCCGCCCCGGAAACGGTCCAAAGTGTCGCGCGCGTGCGACGAGTGCCGCCGCAAGAAGATCAAGTGCGACGCCCAGTCGGACGCCACCGACCAGCCTTGTTCCAACTGCCGCCGCTCAAACGCCCAGTGCTTGTTCAGCCGTGTGCCGCAGAAGCGTGGGCCAAGTAAAGGGTGAGTGAGTTCCGGCCCGACTTCTTGCTCGACCGGGCCTATCCAATCTCTTTTTTTCTTTTCCAAAGGGGAGGGAGCAGCCGCTGACTCGCCCCGCCCCAAAGGTACATCAAGGAACTGGCGGACCGCCTCAACATGATCGAAGGTCGGCTCAACACCAACGCCGACGGTCTGGAGAGGAGACAGTCCAGCGAGGCATTTGCATCTCCAGGAGCGGGCGACGACGGCAGGAAGCGGCCCTTCTCTAGCATTTCTGGCGGCGGAACATTCCAAACCCCGTCCCCGAACAGGATATCACCCGCCTTCATCCTACCCTACCCGCCACCACCCCAGGTTCCGCCAAATCCGCCTGATCTGGCCATGAAGCAGGCGACACCAATACAGTTTCCTGGCGCGGCGGGCGATGTGAGCCCGGAAGGCCAGCCCGAGATGATGGACGGCATCTCGCAGAACGGGCTGCCTCCCGGGTCGTCGCATCAGGCTGAACAACTGCCCGAGATTGACGACGCCGTCTTCAACCGGTACGTGATACACAAAAGCGTTATGGGGACTCACAGTGCTAGAGCTCAGCCGACGACTAATCGGTTTGCCCCAGCTATCTCGAGGTCATCCACCCGACCTTTCCGGTCCTGGCAAGCAGCAAAGCAAGGGTACAATCTCTGGTGTGGCAGTCGCCTCCTGGCCTTCAGAATGCCTTCTACAACGCGTTCTTTTCCATGGTCAAACACTTCCTCCCCGGTCCGACCGGCCAGGTGGATGGTGACCCTGCCATCACATGGCGCCTGCTCACCGAGTGGGAAGCCGAGCGCAAGCCACGCTCTTCCGTGACCGACCTGGTCCGTCTCCAGACTCTAGTCATGGCTGCGATCTCTGTGGACTTCCAGGGGCTTGCGCCCGGCAAGGGTCAGCTTCGCGCCCCGTCGAAAGCCGAGATCCTTGGTCGAGCCGTTGGGCTCGGTTACTCGATGGACATCTACCGGTGGCCGGTCGACCCGGATCCGAATTCCGACCTGGACCTTAACTCGGATGACAACGTCGCGTTGCGGACCTGGTGGGTGCTGGTCATGTTAGACCGGTGGCACGCGCTCGCAATGGCCAAGCCTCCCCTGATTGCCGATCAGGCCGGCGTGGCTCGGCCGGGCCTGAAGCACATCGTAGGGGAGGCTGTGTACGCGTTGATACGTAAGTTGTCCGTCCGGAGGAGGGCGGCCGCCTCGTGGCCCGGTTTCCTTCTTGACTAACCGGTACTGACAGGCATGTCTTACATCCTCGCGCTTGCGTTGCCCATCGCCATGGACCCCGTGAGCGACCCCATGACGCAGCAGGGCGCATCTCTTGGTCGGATGGTTTCTGGCATCAGCCACATCATGAACTGGGTCTTCCCGACCGAACGCACCGACTATGTGCTCGACCTGACCTATTGGCACATCAGGCTCGTGTCGGAACTTCTGTCCCCTGATCTGCCGGAGCGGCCCGGCAACATCCTCCAGGCCGCCAAGTACCTGGTCGGGCTCCTCTTGGCCAAGAACGACCTCGTCAGTCCGGTCACCCACCACTTCGTCATCCTTGCGGCTCTCGGCCTGCTGGAATCCCACCGCTTCCCCGACGCCCGCGAGGAGGCCTCCCGGCTTACCAAGGACTTTCTCGAATGCCCCATAGCAGCCTCGCCATTGAACGGCGCCGTGCGTGACAAACTCGCCGAGCTCCAAGCTCGTCCGGGTGCGGCTGAGCCAAATGCCACCACTACTACTGCTCCTACCACCACCAGTCAGAACCTGCAGCAACTGGCGGATCTGGCAACTGCGGTGGACGGGTCCGCCGCCCCAACTGTCGCCCCAGCTACCGCGCCTACGGCAACGTCGGTTGCTCCGAATGAGCACCTGACCGACGAAGCCGCTGCCGCCGCTGCTACTGCTATGAAGGCGGAGGAAACAGGGGAGAATGGGCATGTCCAGCAGCAGGAGCCGCAACAGTCGGAGCCAAAGCAGCAACAACAACAACAGCAACGACAACGACAGTCACCAGAAGAACAACAACAACAACAACAACAGCAGCAGCAGCAGCAGCAGCAGCAGCAACAGCAACAGCAACAGTCACAGCAGCAACCAGAGGTAGATGTGCGCGCGATATTGAGACGGGGGTACCTCACTTGGTTCGATGAGCCAAAGGATGTCGGGATAATCGTCTAGGAACGCAATCTACCACGTCCAGGGAAGAGGGTCCCAGGTCACTGCTCCGTCTACTCGGTGACGGCGCAGAGCAATCGAATGGTGCGCATTCGCCTTCGCAACCGCTGCTCGGGTCGGTGGCTAGTTGAGCCTGTTGCGCTCTCTTGTCCTAGCGCTCTCTTGTCCTAGAGCAACAACGAAGCAGGGTGGGGTTAGTAAAAGGGGTTATGATACCCGTGCCGTGCCAGACGATGTTTTGGAGAGGGTATGTTTGCTCGGCACTGTCCGTTTTCTAATTGTGATCGATTGAGAGCAGCGGTTGTATTGTATTCTGTAGTATACCCGGATCACAGGAAGAGGTAATGGATATCCAACGGGCATTGAATAGGACACGAGGCGTCGTTTTCGGATCAAAACGGGCCGGTCTGCTGTCTCCTTCTGTGTCGCCCTGCCGTTAAGGCTTGCACCTCGCGACTCCTTGCTCCAGTAATTTCTTGGCCTCCTCTCTGTTTCCTTCCAACCCCTGTTGTTCCATAGTCCGGACCTTCATTGTTTGATACCCTTGATATTGGTTTCACTATCCGTTCTTCGCACCGGAAAGCCATATAGGGACCTCACTGAAAAAAAAAAAAAAAAAAAAAAAAAAAAACCGTGGGCTCGAAGGCCCATGACCACCGTGTCGCATGTCCGGAATCTGCCGTCCCCAGCTCCTCTTTCCACTCAAGCCGAGGAGAAACAAGAATCATTACTCCGTACGGAGTAGCCCATACTACGTACAGCAGCACCAAAAAGTCAGCTAGGCCTTAACGAGCCAACCCAGTGGCGCGCTCTCTCTCTCTCTCTCTCTCTCTCTCTCTATATTTTTACGACTCGACAAGTCAACCCCCGCCCACACATAATTGGTTACATTTTTTCACACCCATCCTTGTATCCATAAAGGCACACACACACGCACACGCACACCACCGCCACCATCACCACCAACATACAAGACCTTCCCCAGCTGGGCCAACCCACCTGACAGCTCAAGGGTTCACGAAAACATCGATTGCACCCCGCATGTCATGCCAGTATATCCGGGGGGACCAATGGCGCCGCCAGCTTCGCACCGCGCTAGAACCGCACAGCCCCACCACAACCTGCAGCACGCCCGCACGCACGACCGGCCGGTAAGGGGCGTTCGGGTACTATGTAGTGTAAGCATACAGCATAGGGAAGAAAATCAACCCAACTAGTTCCGTAACCACCCGGAAAACGGATGAGAAAAAGTGAGGCTGCCGCGCTTGGATGCGATGCGACGCCCGTCGACAACCGACCCGAACCGACGGATCGTTGCGATTCGGTCGATGGCTTCGGATGTGTGAGGTGCAGGGGGACGGCTGGTTGGTCGAACCTCGAAAAAAAAAATTAAAACTGAAAACGTTCCGTCTTTGCATTCGTTGCGGGTCGCAACCAAGAAGCACCAAGGATGCACGTAATCCATACAGGTCATACGGAGGTTGGCCCCAAAAGTCCACCCCCCATTCCCCAGGATGCCAAGGTCTTGGCATACAGTATAGTCAGCTGACACTGCAATAGACACTTACACACTTTTTTTCCAACCCGACTTCCAGACTTATCCAACACTTCAAAACTAGGCTTATTTTAAGCATTTGAAACAGCATTCAATTTGCTATTTTACTTGCAATCAAAGGAGGTCAATTTACCAGCAGTTATGTCGCTTTCCTCTGGCCTAACTATCTCTAAGTCTGTCGCTGACGTCTTCCACGTATTAGATACTCCAGCTCTCCCTAACGAAGTCTATCTTCCTCGGGTCAACGCCTGTGTTCGTGGACAATAGTGTAGTGGTATGTTTGCCATGCCCAGGGGGGACTCCGGGTACTGCGGGTACTTCGGGTACTGCGGGCATTTCGGGCATTGCGGGCACTTCGGACTCTCTAGCCATAGTAGGCTCTGTCGGTACTGAGCTAGTTAGAGTAGGTCTATTAACCTTGGAAAGACAGCTTACCAAAACGCTCCAGAATTATCACGGCTACTATATTTGGGAGATTCGTAGGCTCTGGCATCAAGGTTGGGTAGGGAAAAACCCAGATGTGCGGGTGGAGATCAATTTGCAATAGAAATTACAGTATAAACAAGATTGTATATGCACTTCGCACGTTGTCAGCAGCCTGGGCTTGGCATGCCTTGGGGGGTGGACTTTTGGGGCCAACCTCCGTAGCTACCTTATGACATACCCAGAAGTCCCTTATTATGGATAACATACCAAGTACTTACTGTACGGAGAGTAGTTAATCCCTACGGATTATGTATGTATGTACAGTACGGATTTCAGGGACAAATCGGCAGAGCTTACACTAGTGTAGTGTAGTGTAGTGTAGTGTAGTGTAGTGTAGAGCGGGGCGTGGGTCCTGCCCCAGAATATGTCACCGGGCAGTCCAAGTCCCCCCCGCTAGGCTTCTCCTGGAAACCCCGTACACCAAGGTACACTAATGTAAGGCTACTACACACTCTCGGTTACGCAGTTATACCGTACACTAGTGTAATCCGTACACTACACCCTAAGATCGGGAAACAACGGATTGCGCCGATCAGGAGATCGACCTTAGCGCAGCAAATATCTAACTGCCAAGATTACCTACAGCGTCGTACTATGTAGTGTGTGAGCAAAAACCTGGGTTTCCTCTCGAGAACTAATACGGCATATGAACCGGGTGAAAAACGTTGTTATTTTTTAAATATATATATATACAGCCTCATTAGTGACAACAATGAAGAGATTAAAGTTGTACATACAAACATAATAAGTACTTGTATGCTTACTCTGTCGTGTATTCGTAATGTTGTGTGCTTAATTCGCTTCATTCATAAAGTGCGTGGGACCGAACCCCGAAACTGGACCGGGACCAGGCTCAGACGCAGTCGCTCACCGCTTCGAACCGTTTTCGAAAATCATGGCAGTTTGGATTACATCCACTTCACCCGCCACTCGCCGCAGTATTGCCGCGCAGTGCCGAAAGAATCTCCCAAAAAGGCCGAGCTTTGCCCGGTTGGGGCGACCTGGCGGGGACTCCGCACGGCCTGCGTTTCCACCAAAGTCGCCCGATCTACCGTGTAGACACGCAAAATGAAAGGAATGTGGTTGAAACGTGCCGCTCGTGCCGATCCGCCCCGGTATCTCGGTGACACGTCCACCATCCTCCTCCCCCTTTTGTAGATCCAACAAACCTGCGACAAGTGGGGTTGGCTCAGCTCACAGCATGTACGGATTATACCGAGTGCGGATACTAGCAATGCTGGAGCAGGCCAGCGAGTCGAGTCAACCCAACCCAACAAGAAGTGTCAGTTCTATTCTTCTGTCTTTTCTTAAACGTTTTGATGTGCTGCTTATTCTCTTCTTCTGTCTGTGTCTGTGCCACCCATCCATACTCGCAGCTTTCTTCTATGCGCCCCACATCGTCATGGTCGAGCGGCAAATGACCAGTGTAGCAAGATAGGCAGTTGAAGGGATGGTCGTCCGAGACCATCCAAGCCGGCGCGAAACGTAAATGCGGAAGGCATATATGCCGTCCAGGAAAATCAAATAGCCACACAAGTGTAGCAGCAGGTCATCGCAAAAATTTCGATGCCTCAGAGCACACACCCAGAAAGCGAAACATGCCTCTCCCATCGACCCCAATTTTTTTTTTACCTTTGCCTCTTTCAGTAACGCCCAGAACGCACGTGGCCGGCCAGATCGTGACGAGGTAACCCCAGAGGAGAAAAGGACCAGACGGTACATGTATGAACCATATGATGCAGATACATCATAGGGACAAGAGAAATCATCATCATGTCGTTCGACTATCATGCCCGAAAAAAAAGGAAAGTTTGTTTTTTTTTCTGTTTGCGTCAAAAAAGAAATGGTATCTCCCCTTCTGCGCCAGGTTGTTGGTAGAGGATGTGCTCCCGAGATCGCTGTCGCGTTGCCTTGCTTCTTTATGTGTATGAGCTTGTGATCGCAGGGGGAACGCATTCTGGTGGCCCAAGAAAGAGGTAGGTGTATGTGACACCAAGAACGCGTATCGAATCCAAGCCATGGCCCCAGATCTGACCGACCGGAAGGACGTTCCCTGAGAGCTAAAGGAGCAAAAGGCCGTATATCTCGGTCGATAACGGGTATCACCGTGCATCACTGGCTGTCCCAGAACGACGCCATGTTGCTTTCTGTGGGTGACTCGGTCAGGGTCGGCATGCCGAAATCGTTCATCCAAAGACCCGAGTCATCGTCTAGCGACGTGAGACCACCAAAGGCTGGCGCGCTGGTGGTGAGCAG
This sequence comes from Thermothelomyces thermophilus ATCC 42464, assembly GCF_000226095.1. NCBI lineage: Eukaryota > Fungi > Ascomycota > Sordariomycetes > Sordariales > Chaetomiaceae > Thermothelomyces > Thermothelomyces thermophilus. Next base: position 2,839,258 of record NC_016475.1, read on the forward strand.
AGTCGGGTCGTCACCGGCCGTGGTTGCAGGCGTCGGCACGAATTTGCTGGCATCCTTCTTCATGTAGCTAAAGTCGTCCACGTCAAGGTTGGTGAGGTCGGGGGCGGAAAACAAGTCAACGGCCGGGTGGCCGAATCCGTACCCGCTGATCGAGGCGCTGCTCTGGAACGTGTCGAACTCGTCGAGCGGGTTCGACAAGAAGTCCTCCGCCTCCGAAACCTCGCCGGACGTCGAAGTGGTTGTCGTCATGGTGGGAATCTCGGACCCAGTAAAATCGAACCCGCCGTAGCTTTGCGGTTGGCTGTAGTTCGAGGGCGCAAAGTCGGCAGTCTTGCCGGCAAGCTCGAGGCCCTCGTAATGACTCCAGTCCACCGAAGCCGCGCTCAAACCGGCGCTGAACATGGGCTGCTCGTAATCCGACAGGGCGCCAAAGAAGTCGGCGCTGTTCGGGATGTACGGGGGGTACTTGATGCCCGACAGATCAAGGGGCGGCAGTTGCCCGTTGAGTTGGGCAAACGAGGAGGAGCCCTCCAGCAAAGGAGACGTGGCCTCCGACTTGACTCGGCGTTGCCTCTGTGCGATCGCCTCGCTGCTGCTATCGCTCCCGGTGGCGGGTGCAGGATCGCCGACCGCACCAGCGCCAAAGAGATCGTCCATCGATCGGTTTTTCATCCTGCCCGCGTTGGACATCGAGTGGCCGCGGTTGAGATTGTACGGTCCGCATTTCTGCGAGGCTTTGGCGTGCTTGTACGTCGGCTTGTGATGACCATTGGCGTCGAAAGACAGAGAAGCATCCGAGTTGGTCGTGTTGGCCCGGCGTCTCACACGGGAGCCTGCCTTGGCAATCTTGGGCTGGGATGGAACGGGCTCGTCCGAGTCCGACTCGGGTACCGTGTCCAGCTTGGGTTCCCTCTTGCATGCGCAGGTGCAGCGGCCGCCATGGTTACAGCAGCAGCTTTCTGCAAACAGAGGTCAGGAGTCAGAGGAGCAGAGCCCTTGATCAATTAGACGCGACAATGCTCACCCTTGTGACCCTCCACTACCGGTCTCAAGTGCACGCACTTTTGCGTCTTCTCGCCGCAGTCGCACTTCACGTGCGCCGAGCGCGACTTGCGCATTGCCCGGCAGTGTTGGCATTGCGAAACGGGCCTCCCCTTCTTGTTGATGTGCTGGAGCGGCCGATCTGTAAGCAGCGGTTAGCTTCCCCATACCGTCCCCGTCACCCCGCGGCAGACAATTGGAGATGGGCGCCCATCGAGGTTGGAGCCACCGAGGGGAAAAGGGGGCGGGCGGCCAGGGGCAGCGGCAGGCCCCGGCCCCCCCCCCCCTCGGTCCAATGAAGCTTGTCGTGTGCTGCAGCTCTGCTGCGGAACTTCCGCTGCCCCTCGGTTACAGCGGGCCAAGCCAAGCAACCAACGCGCCCAAGCGCTGCAACCATTTGGGGGAAAAAAAAACGGCGACTGCATGCAAGGAATCAATGGCGAAAATCACTCACCATGATGCTGGCAGTTGCTGACACGATGGCCTCGCACGCAGGCCTCGCAAGCCCACTTTTCACCATCGATGAGCATCGCGAATGAGTCGCACGACGGCGTGTTGCTGAGAAGACAGGGCCAGTAGTGTTGCGGGTTCGGAACAACGTCCGGGAGTGAACGCTTCGCTGCGGTGTCGCAAAAAGGGCGGGCGACGACGGCTGTCGGAGCTGCGAAGCCGACAGGGGAAAGAGAAGCAAAGCTTTCGGAAACGCCCGCGCGCGCGACGGGTTCGAGACAGGAGAGGGTCGCAGAATGCACCGCCTATAGGGTCATTGCTGGGGGTAACGCCCGCCCAAAAACATCGGTACAGGGTGCCGATGACTCCGGAACGAAGCCAAAACCAAACTGTTGTCGTCGAGAAACTCGAAAGGGCCAAAAAGCCGGCTAGGAAAAGAAATAAAAATAATGTGGGTTGAGTGGAGATTTTGGGGGGTAAGCCGCTGGTCGAGGTCGTTGACGGCTGCCCGGTGGAGACGGGGCGCAAAGGTACCTGTGTAAGTCGGCTACTTCGGGCTGGTGGGACAGGAACTCCGAGGAGGACGGGGCGCGATGCGCGGCCGGAGAGTGGTCGCACGATGTGGGGATCTCAGGGCAATGGCCGAGAGGCGGGATTGCCCAATGTCGGAAGAGTTCGCCTTGCGAGCCGGCTGAACCTTAGGTCAGCAAATCGCTTTGGCCGAGTTATGCAGTGCCAACCGACAAGCGAAACACGAGTCGCTGGGCAGGCTGATGGCACCAACGGCACTGACGGCACGGCTTACCAACTGGGTGACGATGCCGACCAGCCGGGGCAACCGCGAAACAAGGTCGACGGGCGGGCTTCTTCCGTAAGAGGGTTTGTTGGAGGCTACCTAGCTGGAGCTACTTCGGCCCAGCATGACGTGCAGGGAACAGAAGAGACCAGCACGAGCTCTGGTACGTGCGAGTGGTCAAGGTAGGCAGGTGGATCTCGTGCTACTGAGGATAAGAGCGCCGTCGGGCAGGGGCAGAAACGTTCTTGATGAAAGCGAAACTAAAAGCTTCGCAGCAGTGCGAGGCTCCGAACCGGCTGGGGAGGAAGGTGGGCTCCTTATTAATAAGTGTCGGCCCGGCGTGGGACACTGCCCTGAGCGCGCTTCATCATCAGGGTCGTCGTGGGATCCCACATGCGGATGTGGATGCTTCGCGAAACGGGGCGCTAGGATGGATGGATGGAAGGGTGCGGGTTGTCGACAGGCTTGTGGCTGCCCTGGCCTAGCAGGCCAAGGTCGGGTGCGAGTGACGAAACGGGAACCAGATTGGGACAAGCTGCCAACGTGCTGCTGCTTGGCGGAAGAGGTGGGGGGGGGGGGGATAATGTTTTGGGGTTGGAGAAAAGGTAACAAAGATACAAGTACATACATACATACTACATACAACGACTTACAAGTCCGGTAGTAGCATAATCCGTACCCCTTCAGCAGTGCCAGATATTGCTGACGCTGTTGTACGAGTTACGGCGTTGCACCTGACGGAATGAACCGCTGACCACCGGAGACAGAGCACAAGATAGTTAGTTGACTGCTCTGTTACTGCCGTTCCCGACAAAGAGTGTCAAACGGTCGCGGTCTATTTGTTTTTGTATACACATGTACCGTCCTGTACAGTACTTTACTGCTACGCGGTCTACAAGTGGTAGTAGACGCAGTGTTAGTACACCAGTAGGCGAATGACGAGTTCATCAACTTCCTTGATGGACAGCGACGAGATGGGGCTTGACTGACAAGGGGCTTGGCGTTAAGTCGGGCCCTAGCGGCGTGGGCGCTGTGTTTATGGTGGTGAAGACTGGAAGAGGGCAAGGGCAATGGAACCTCATGGGGGCTGGCGAACGTGATAGGCGGAGGCTCCATTGGAGGAAACGAGGAGTGCAAACCCCAATGTGCTCCTTCCCCGAGCGTCGGCTCCCACTTGCCTCCCGCAGTGGGCTCCTTCTGGACTCGGTCTGCTTTTTCGGCTTGAAAAGCTATCTGCACAGGGCAACTGCGCAAGAATCAGGATTGTGCATTCCAGCCTTCCGGCCACCCCACCTCCCCCTTCTTGTCGAGGTTGCCCAGCTGATTTAGGCATGGCCGGGAATCCCCGGAGTCTCCGATGCGTGGAAGGCACGGGAATTTTGACAGCGTGATGACTGCCACGTTCTTCTGCCTTCACTTGCCCATGTCATCGCTGGACTGTTGCTGGCTCTTACTAGCGGTACGAAGTACACTTCGGATTCGAGCTGCACCTTACGAAAGGCTCGGTGTCATCACGGGGACTCTGAGGAAGACCCTAGCTGTGAGTGGGGTGTCCGCCCGCTTCGAGAGCCTCCCCGTGGCGGGCGCTTCCTGAGACTGGTAAACGCCCCAATCGAAAGGCAGCAAGCCTAACGAGTTGTATCTACGGATTACCTAAGTAGATACGGTATGTATGTATGTATGTACGGATTACATACATACATACTGCGTAGTCTAAACAGACATGGCTGGCGCAATTCCTGGGACCATTTTGCCCTCCTTCGAAAACGACTTAGAGACAGGTTCCGTTTATCATGTGCGTTCCCTCATACTAGTAGTAGTAGTAATATTAAGGTGATGTATCCATGGGTCATGTTATAATTAATGCATCCCGGACGGTACCTGCCTTGTGCACTCACTGAGATATGTACGGACATACACAAGCTGTTCACGATTCTTCCCAGCATGCCTGGGCAAGTGCACATGATCTACGCCAACTGCACGTCACAGGACAGGTCACCACACCGAGCAAGCAACCACCCCGGAAGAGTGGAGGGCCATCCAGCTTGACAAGTCAGATCCCGGTTCCCAGAAGCGCATGCTACAATTGCAGCTGTCAAGTTCGGTAGGCCCACGAATGTCGTGGCTCGTAACACAATGTTTCTAGCTACCTCCCTAGCCAAACTGCTCTTCGGATTCACGCCGGCGACTTGAAACTCGAGTCCTCCTGGAGGCGCTCGTGATATTATCCGCGTTTTACAACCTATCCTGCCCACCATATCTTTCTTGCTGCACAGTGCCTCGGTATGTACCCACCTTACCCACCTGAAGTGCCTGAATGCCATGGTTTGTACATCCATACGCGGGTAACATGAAGATATAACGAGCAATAGCCCTATATTTCGTTAGGTAGGTGACACGAGGAACCTTCGTAGATACCTGACAACTAACGTAGTGTACAGGGTGGGTTATGATATTGGGCATATGTTCCATGAGATGTGAGTACCTAGGTATCTCCATACATATATTCAACTTGAACTCGCGTTCCCGTCCGCCTGCATCAAGGGCACTGTGGTTGATTAGAGGCAAAATGTCCAGCCGCCGCCGAGGCGCGCCGATCGCTCCGTTGGTCCTGTTGCGGGCAGCGGGGTCAAGTGATAAAGCCGGCATCTTTGACAAAATTCGCCGTGTCATCGCCGGCGTGCGGCCGGATAACTGCTGGGGCTTGGCCAAGAGATCGCCGTTTATTCTTCTGAAAGCGCCAAGGGCTTGGGCGTTTGACGGCTATGCAGTCCAGTGTCTCCCTACCCTCCCACACTGCACGCGTTCAGTGTACACAGTAGGTATCCTACCAATGCAAGGAGTGATCATGCAACCTACAAACCCAAGACGCCTGCTGCGCAACAGTTCCAACAACTTCAATTGGTCATCTGTCGGATCGAGAATCGACTTGGCATTGCGTTCCAATGTTACATTTCAATCATGTTGAATGTGTGCCCCGGATTGGGGTTTTGCGTGGAGGTTGAGAGCACCCGCGACGAACGTTAGTCAGTGGGTCAGGGCCAGGCCCCAATCGGGCGCTCATTGCAACGGGGCATCATTGTCGCCCCTCCTTGTGTAAAATTGTTTTTTTTTATCTCGCACCTGCCTGGAAGCTTCTCTTTGCTCGCAGTAATGCAGAGGGAACCGTTTTGGGCGATCTACCCATCGTTCTGTGAAGCCTTCCGACGCCCTCTATTAATATAACACATGCATATACATCGACAAGCCAGCAGGGCATTTGTGCCATATTCTGCCGGTCTACCTAGCTCGTGCTCACTGGTCTCCAGCTTTGCTCTGGCCGACAAACCACTCAAATTGGATCAACCAGCGGCACAAAACTCTTTCGCTCGGCCTGAAACTCACCACCGCCCCATCGCACCAAAGTCGCGGACATGGCACATCGACTCAAGATCAGCACTCGGTTCCCTGGCACACGCCCTCGGGATATCCTGAATATCAATGACAGCGGAACCTCCCACGTGCTCGCCGGTCGAATTCCACCGCGCAAACGTGCGCAGTCGGGCCATCTCGTTGTTTCCGAGAAGACCTTAGCAAGCAGAACGTGCAACGTCGGCGTTCTCTTTCCGACGTTTTGCCCTTCTGGCCTGCCGCGACGTATGCCGTGTTTGACCGCCAACAAACCGGAACGGGACGAGAATTGTTGGCATCTGACTCTCCGGGGCTCAGTCACAAACTCCAGGTCAGAGCCGAAACTGGCCCTCCTTTTTTAAGCGGGTTGGCGTTCATGAGAGGATGGCACTACTTGTGAAGACCGGCCCAATTAATTGCCCAGCCGCAGACCCGTAGCCGTTGATGAACGGGTGTGTGTGTTCATTTACTTGGGGGTCAGCGTCTCATCACAAGACCCAACATCACGGGCCAGTTCTTGACTACCTGGCCTCAAACACTCCGGGTTCTCCCGCTTTCAAGACACCACTTCAAGCACACTCGACGACTGGGTCCGAGCGCCAACCCTCGAGCCTGCGAGCGCTCACACAACGCACCTAGCTCATTACAACGCTGGCTGAATCCCAACAAGAACGTGCACGGTTTGTTGAGGACTCTCAACGCTACTGCATTCTGAAGATCAGAATCATCCGGATATTGAACTGTCAAAATCATAGCGGCTGCTTTTTGACAACTGCCTGGCAAAAGATGCTAGGCAAGCATAGTTCAGCCCTTGATCAGCCTTCCCGAACCTTGCGGGCGGCTCCATCCGGCGGTGCCCCAACCGGAGGTGCTTACGGTCTACACTGCGCTGGAGGTGTCCGTCCAGTGAAAGCGTCGTACCATACACTAGTGTACGCTACATACACTAGTGTAGGCCTACAAGTCAAGTCCATTTGCCGGGAATATGGAAGTCTGATTGCAGGACATTGAGACAGCGTTTGTCTGGGTCAAGGGCATCCCGGCAACGCCGACCTCGCATGACGGTTAAACCGAAGAGTCGGTACGGTGGCGCCAGCCACATCAGAACCTTTACCGGGCTACACGACGGTCTCGCCCGTTGCTTTAAAACCGGGAACCTAACCTATGACCACTGGAGTGGCGTTCCCAACGCTTACGTCAACTAGCCCCAGCTGGTGCCGATGACGGAAGAGGCCAAAGGGTTGTTGATCCCCCTGGTGCTAAGCTTCTCACCGGAGGGTCGAGCAAGTGCCGACCGAAGCGTCTGCCCCGCGACTCAAGTGAGAATCGGGGCCGGAGTGCAGGCGGTGCGTCAAACAAGGGTGGGCAAACCCCCACGTTCAACCCCACAGGTTGGCGTGGGAGCAATGCGCCTATCGACGCCATCGAGTTTGTCATTGTCATCGTCTCATACAGTACCCCGAGTGACGAAAACAACATTTTTCTTCAAATGCCTGACCGCTCCGTCTCGGTTGATCGTCCGGTTACGCCCACACTAGGGTGGCTGCGGGCGTCGGTTCACCTCTGGTGTAGAGTCGTGAGTCCGGTGCGGATCCCACTACATCTACTGCCTGCGTCAGCTAGTCGAGACTCGTCCCAAGAAAACCGGCATGGAACATTCTCAGATGGATTCGCACGAAGCAGAACCTACGAGGCCGTTTGTGCATTCTGCACGTTCAGCGTATCTTGCGGGAGGTAAAGCGGCGTGGGAAAACCGGGGCTTCTTGCCCCGCACCAACACGTGCGTACCATATCTCGTTATGGTTTCCCACACAGAGCAGGCTACTCTGGGGATTGTACGGACGATGAGGTCCAACGACGTCTCAATTGCCAAGGCGGGTACTCACTCTCTTCGTGTTTACCTACGTCCGCCGTCATTTCTACCCCGTTGGGCGCGGACGGATGCCGCTGGCATAGATCAGATTTGCTTGACCCGTTGCTGGGCGCCCGTGTTGAGAAATCGTTTTGATACTCAAGGAGACCCGGGAATCAGTAGAGGTCACATTCAATGCATAGCAGACAGTCTGTTTACGTTCTTGTGCATGCACCTATCGCGCTCGGGTTCGCGCGGTAACAGCGCCAAGATCCCACGAGCACCCTATGTGCTCCGCGATCATATTTGTCTATATGTACACTATATATTTATCTTAGCAGGTAGTCATACCGTTCACTTGGAACTACTTGTAGGACATCAACTCCCCTTACTGCATGGGACGCGGGGCTCCCGTGGCGTCACCAAGAAGACGCTGAGAGCAGGAAACGGAGCCCCCCGTCATCTTGACTAGTTTGGTTGACCCAGTCCCCAGAATGACGACGCCAAGTCTGTCACCTTGTGCATCCTTCTTGGCTGTGATCTCGACGGTTCCGCAGGGCGAAACCATGATGTACAGGATTGCAATCCGAAGTTGTGTTCCGAACCTAGTAGTGCGGCACCGGAGAAGATTTTACAAGATTCGACGACTGAAGGGTCCCACCAGCTCCCTTATCCGATGACGCGCGCTAGTCGAAGCATATCTATCTACCACAGTAGTGTAATTATGTGTTAGATCCTATTGTTGGCACTGCGTCAGTCACGAGATGCTGCATCTGCACATCCTTTTTGAGACGGGTAATCTTGTTGACGGGCAGGTCCGAGGCCGGCAATTACGCCCCCAGGTCCGCGCCGAGTTCCCACGCAGACGGTCGCTGAAATGGACCCCGGGGGGGAGGGGGTGGGGGACCCGGCTGAGTGTCTCTCGATGACAAAGATAGACTGAGACGAGACAGGCAGGTGCCTGAGTGAATGTCGCACATTCATTCAGGCAGACAAGACGCAGGATCAGGTAGGTGTCTTTGCATGTAAGTATGTAATCCGTACATACGTATGTGTGTATGTACATACATATAAGAGACAAACGTTCACTGTAAGCAATGCCTTCTGTAAGTGAGGACAAGACAACATAAATCTTTGGCCACCGCCGCAATGTCACAGATTGATTTTTTTTTTTTTCATTTCTTTTTTTTACCTACATTCCACAGCGGCGTTCCCGCCCGAGATCCGACTGCCGCCCCAACACTCATTGGTCACTGTGCAACTTACGAATCACTTTGTGTGCACGGGAGACGGGAAGAGGACATAGGAAAGGCAAATGTGGATGTCCGTGACGGCATCCTGGTTTGCCGTGGAAGGAACCCGCCCGCCGAGTCCCGTGCCGGTGTTTGCATTCGCTCACGTTTTGGACCGGTACCCGACCTGACTGATACCTTGCACGTTCGGCTCGGTTCGGTTCGGACCCGCATTCACGCAGGGCAAGCCCGTGCGATGCTGGGGGATTGAAGGGGTGGGGTTTCCTCGGTCTCCACACCCTTCGTACTGCGCCTTCCGCTCATTCGTTAGATGTTGCATCGAGGTCTTGCGTGATGAGAGCCGGCGGCTTAGTGTATCTTACAAGTTGGTTTCTTTTTTTTTTTTTTGCCAATTGTTGAAATAGCCCTGTGTCGTACACGACTTGACCACGGAAAAAATAGAACCTCAATTGGTTCCGGAGCCGGCTCAAGAAGAACTCGGATCCGAACTCTGGTCGACTCTCTCAGGGCGGTGTCTCGGGTTCTCCAAAGGGAAGGAGGCTTGCTCTGACTGCAGATCGATCGGTCGCACATTTGGTGTGTACTGTACGGAAAACTCCGTTCTGAGTCAAGCACTTCGGAGGCGAGGACGGGTTGATCGTTGTTTGTGGCTGACCGGGATCGTGATACACTATACAGAGTGTAATCCGCACGAATTGCACGCCATCCTGTCTTGGCAGAAGCAGCGGAGGGAAGATTTGGCAAGGCACGGCCAAAGGTTCTAAGAATCATAGGCCGATCAGCGGAAGTCCCGAAGCGATGACCAGTCTAGAGTCTTTGAGACCGGGCGCGGACCCGAACAGGTACGGCAGCCTACTTGGGGGAGGAACACCAGCAAAGCGCAATGAGATTGACCTGAGCAGGCCCGTTCATGTTGTCTTTGTCGGCGCGGGAGCCGTTGGGTGTTTCTACGCCTCACGGTTACACCATGTAAGCGATCTCCTGAGAGCCGTCGACGCCCGTCTGTATCTGCCTGCATATTGACGAACCGGCCAGCCATCCCACAACATCCACGTCTCGCTCATAGCCCGCTCCAATTACAAGGCCCTCGCCGAGAATGGCGTCCAGCTGCAAACCCGCACGTTTGGCGACTATGTCTTCCGCCCGCACGCCGTCTTCCCCTCGGTAGCCGCTGCTGCCGTCAACCCGCAGTCGGCGGGCGCTGGGCCCCGCGAGTGGGACTACATCATCGTCACCACCAAGGCCCTGCCCGACCGCTCCGACGACAGCGCCCTCATCGCGCCCCTGGTGGGGCCCAACTCCTGCATCGTGCTGATCCAAAACGGAGTCGGCGTCGAGCAGCCCTACCGTGCCCGCTTTCCGACCACGCCCATCATCAGCGCCGTGACCGTCATCTCGGCCGAGCAGACGTCCCCCGGGACGATCCGCCAGAACCGCTGGACCCGCATCCACCTCGGTCCCTACTCCAACTCAGCCTCCTTTTCCTCCTCCTCCCCCTCCTCCTCCTCTCCGTCACCACCACCACCACCACCACCACCATCATCATCATCATCAGGGGCCCACGCTCCCAAAGAAGGTCATGATGACGCAACTGGTGCGCTAACCCCGACCGACTCCTCCCCCCGCGAAAGTAGCCCTGCAGGCACCGAAGGCAACGGCGACAGCGACGAGGCGATGATCAGCCGGCTCCAGGCCGTCGGCAGCCATCGCGCGGCGATCCTGGCGGACTGGTGGGCGCGCCTGGGGGGCATCCGGGATGTGGAGCTGGCGGAGGACGAGCTGGCGCTGCAGGCGATCCGGTGGCACAAGCTGTGCATCAACGCGGCCTTCAACCCGTCGGCGGTGCTGTCCGGGGGCCGCGGCAACGCCGACATGGTGCGCGACCCGGAGCTGAGGCGGCACCTGGCCGGGGTGATGCGCGAGATCTGGGAGGCCGCGCCCCGGGTGCTCGGCGGGCGCCGGTTCCCGCCCTCGGCCGCCGGCCCGGAGCGCATCCTGGCCAGCACCGAGCGCAACGTCGGCGCCCGCCCCAGCATGCTGCTCGACTGGGAGGCCGGCCGGCCCATGGAGGTCGAGGTCATCCTCGGGAACCCCCTGCGGATCGCGAGGGCCCGCGGCGTCGAGATGCCCCGGCTACAGACGATCTACGCGCTCGTGAGGAGCATGCAGGAGGTCAGGGACAGGAAGAAGAGGGAAGGGAAACTGTGAAAACAAAAAAAAAAGTGGGGGGGGGAAGAACTGGCAGGGTGTCGGGGCCGTTGTGTCTGGCCGGCATTGCTTCTGACTTAGTCTGGTCACACCCCAACCGGAGCTACAACTGTATGCGGCTTTTCTTTGGCTGTTTCTGCTATTTTGTGTTTGGTTTTGCCTTATCGGGGAGTGATGATGATGCCGCTGCAAATGTATTTGTGCATGTTCTGAAGATTTTTTTTTTTTGGTTTTTTTTAGGCAAGGGAGAGAACTAGTAGAAAAGGAAAAGCATACCTAACGAAGAAACAGAGAGTGTGACTGACCCTCCTCACCCACCTCTCTCCATCCTGTCTTCTTCTTCTTCCTCTTCTCGAGGATGGCAAGATACGGAGAGGGCTGCCAAACGATAATACGCGGATGACAAGCAAGCCTCTACGGTTCAGACCCGGTCGTTCTTCACAAGGTCCCTAGCGAGGCGGCAGGCTGCTCTTGACTCGACATGGTGCGTAGCTTGGCCCGAATCTGAGTGCTCATTCAGGGGGACAAATGATCTTCATTTTGAGATACAGTCCATCAAGACAGAGTGGTGATAGCGTGGGTCCGGTCAAAGGTTGTCTGGGCGCGCGCGAAGACATGCAATGTGTAATGAGGAGAGACCCAGATGAACACGCGCCATCATGGGCAGTCGGATAGGAACAAGTGTGGCATATATGTACAGTACATACAGGATATAAACTAGTGAATGATTAGCCCTGCCTGGCAAGTCAGCGCTGGGACGGGGGCGCTCCAGGGGTATTAACGTCTGCTGCGACCAGTGGGTATAAAGATCCGACTTGGCTTCGAAACAGTCGGAACTGATGACTCTGTGTGCAAGATGATTGGATTTTGTTGCGCATAGCTAATCATGTATTGACCGTGGGCAAGGTCAGCCCGGTAGAGACGAGGACACCCACTGGCAGCAATCCGGCTGGCCAGATTTTCTGAGATCAAGAAAGTCAACGTAGGGAATGGAAACGGGAGATAGCAGTGACGGGAAATGAACCTTCGTTACTCTCTCACTTTGCCTACCCTCCTCCTTTGTTTGCACCTCGATTCTCTCCGATATCAACCATGCCTCCTTAACCGTAAGTCTTGTGTGCGCGGTTCAATGTGATTGCTCAGGTTTTACTCTTCCGTTTCCTAACTCCGCTTCTCATCTATACCGCGGTGTGATCGTAACATAGCCTTTCGACCACAAGTTCCACTAACACGTTGCAAATTTTGTTCTTGGCCAACCAAACACGTGCGATCCCACCTGTATTCGTCTTAGCAATTGCAAGGCGCAGCAGCTGAGTTGACAACTGGGCTTGCGGGGTAATCCAGGCGCAGGGCTGGACGTACGGATTACTCGGCGCTCCAGCACGCCGATCCAGTCCTCGCGATCCCAGCTGCGACGGCTGCCAACTGACCATTCCATACCATCCGTATCAACGCCAACATCCATGTCGATCATGCCCTTGGGTCCCCATCAGTTCCCGGCGAGACCAGCAAATTTAAATCACGACGAACGCGACAGAGACAAAACACGTCATTCGGCGCTAAGACTAGTCAGTAAAACCTGTGCCGCCAAGGCAAGCGGAAAAGAACAAGAGAGATCAAACTCACGCGGCCAAAAACCGATCCAACCGCTATTGTGCCAATCACTTTCCTAGTACCCCGACTTCCCAAACGGGACACTACACGGTGACGCCAACGAATGGGGTGAGTTAGTTGGCGGGGCCCACTCTGCCTTGCCTTCCGACTTCCTTCTCTGTGTCGGTTCCCCACAAGTCCACGGATACGCTCACTACATTGGTTGAATCGCTCTCACTCCCCCTACGGCGGCGACTCCCAAGACTACGAGCCGCGGTCTTCTGGCTCAGAATCCCCCCTACCCAAGCGTCTCAAGAACCCCTTTAAGGTACTAGCAAATTTCTCACCGATGAGTAGACCATAATCCTGACACTTCTGACAAGGAAACAATGTCGATGCTACGCCTTTCTAAACAAAGGACCGGACATAGTCGACTTTCTCATCGAACAGGGCTTCAAATGGTCGCCAAAACCATTGCTGTTTCCCGACTACCATCCCGAGATAAAGGGCGCCTTGGGATCTGGCAGCGGTACATGCTCGATATGGAGTTATAGGCAGGCCCATATCGTGATGCTGGCCGCTCAATATACAAGCATTTTTGCTAAAGGTTGCGGCCCAGCATGGCTAATCTTGGATTCAAATTATCGCAAACGCGATACCCTTGGATCTCTCGGGCCAGGAATTGAGCGGGGTGTATGTCCCTGCCTTGTCGCCCTCTGCGCTGCCGCTTTAGCTTCTGATCCCAACGGGAAGTCGCTTTCCGCTGGTATCCACAGGAACTCGACCGAATTTCCTCTTTGTTGGTGCAGTCTAGTCGACTCGTATATTTGCCGTATGGTGCTTTGGCCGGACTGTTGCCGTGGTTGTCTAATTGCTGCCAATGCTGACTGGTTCCTGGTGACGATGGAGACTATGTCGCTTGAAGAGACGTCCACGTATATCACTGTCACATCCACGGAATCAACATCTTCTGAGTTACTACCGACTTCGACGACCTCTCTTTCCAGTAATATCTCCGAGGGATCACCGACAACAACAACATCGGCCTCTTTCACATCATCATCCACCCCTTGCGAACCCACCGTCTCGATATAGACCCGGCTTCTCGAAGGCTTTGCCGAGGATTATTTGCCCTGTGGCGTCCTCGGCCAGGCCGGCGGCGGTGTTGCGGAGGGGGAGTTGGGTGAGGCGCGGCGTGGCGGTCGGGTCGGAGCCCGTGGCCGGCCGCTTGATGCCGCGCATGAGCTCGATAAACTCGACGACCCAGTCGCGGAAGGTGGGCTGCAGCCGGATGGACAGGAAGGTGGCCATCCATCTGCCAGTGCATGGTCATCTGGAGGGCTTGCTCGTCCCGCTCGACGACTTGCTGGCATGCCTTGCCGCCGTCGTTGAACTCGTCATACAAGACGAGGTAGTCCCAGTACTCCTTGATCTCGAGGTCGATGAAGTGGAAAAGGGGCTTGCCCTTGATGCTCTTGAGGATGCACTGTGCGTAGGCCAACAGGACCAAGAGTGCCTGCCGGTAACGTTGGGCTCTGCTGCGGGCCAGATTTGGGAACCTTCACTTCGGCCCCTGGATCGGCCCCCCCCACTCCCCCAACTGGTCCGAGTGGCAGCTTTGTTTGGCGCGTGCTTCGTGGCGTCCGCTACCTCGCCGGTTCGGAACCCGCTGCCAATGAGGTATGTGATGCTCGACGGCGTCGTGTAGACAGTGGACCCGCCTGAGCCGCACAACCGTTCAGGCGCAACAAGTGCGGCGCAGCGACCAGTTGAGCACCTCCAACAAACGGTATCCCCACTAAACCTTGGATGTTCTGCGTCGTCCCGGAAGGATGCGGCAAAGAATGGGAAGCGGCATGTGAGATGGGACACAAGAAGGGATGAGAGATGGGATGTGAAAATGCGCACACATGGGACGAAAGGCATGGCAGACAGTCCTGCGGTTAAGCACAACGACGACCCCGGAAAAGTCTGAAACCAACACGGCAAACATGTACATACCCGCCGCATGACCGCCAGCCACGGCCCCGGCCCCGGCCCGAGAGAACCCCTGGACGCCAGCAGCTTGGGATGAGAATCGGCATGAACCCGTTCTATTACGTCTGACGGCCTACGAATTGACCTTGCGGCAGTACGCTGTACTCTAATGGGTACATAATATCTTATAACTAGTTAACTAAGTTAACTAACTATAACCATATTTATAGTAGACCTATATTCTCACTAGGACAAGCCGAGGAAATGTTCTGGTACCAAAGCCGTGCTGTTCATTACACTCCTGCACAGTTATCTGGGGCTCCCTCGCGGTAGTAGGCAACGGTGGAAGAGCGAGAGGTTAGTCCATGGTCGTAACTTAGGTACCCTGGTGACTGTGCCGGATGCACACCCGCCGTTGGGCGTGGCGCCAGTGTGTCAAGGGTTGTTCCTTCGCAGTTAGTAAGAGTGGAAAACGACACCACAACTCCCAGGTATCTACTCGTAAATGGCAGAGTCGCGTACTAGGCCGCAGAACAAACGAGAACGAGTTAAGTAATACTTAATAATCTCGGTACATTTTTGCTTGCTAGAGTACAAGCCTGAAATGGTACCCCCCTAACTCCTGATGACCCTCGCTTGCCTGATGCAGTCGACTTCGACCAGCCAATGTCGCCTGCTCAAGTACAAAACTAAAGAATAAGCCGCCGGTGCCACCTCTCGGTCTGTGATAGGAGAAATAGTCAGTCCTGTCTCACTCTTTGCGGGCACGGGTAATCACCACTTCCCCCTCGTGACTAGTTGTTAGAGACAGCATCGAGAGAAACTCACCTGTCGAGACTGGTATACTACCTGGCGGGCAACGGATCCCTTAGTTCAAATGAAAGCTTGAGTCCGAGCTCGAACTATAGTAGCCGGAGTCGTGATTAAGACACCCAGCACAGAGTTCAGTACCCTTGGGGCGGCTGACGTTGTCTGCCGTGGCCGGGCACGTTGGCCCCGTCGGCCGATTCCGGCATCGCCTCATGCGGCTTCGCACAACGCCTATACAACCGTTACGGCGGCAGAGAATCTGGGTATAACTGCACATCTTGGGTATAGATAAGCTGGAGAGGTTACTGACAGATTGGTAGGTAAAAGAGGTTGGTAGGTACTAGGGAAGAGTGGCCTGTCACTTGAAGAAGTAGAGGATGTCTTGTGAATAGTTGATGGTGCTTGCTTGACAACGAAGAGCCGTCATTCTCTCGATCGTCCTTGAACCTTTTATCTCTCTGGGGGGGGGGCTTCTGGCGCAGGGCCAGGGAGGAGGGCGTCCCACCTCGGCTTGCTCCAGATAACCGCCCACCCCCACCTCCCGGGGCGTCTAAAATCAGATCAAGGCCAGCTCTGGAAGCAAAGCACTGGAAAGGTTTGATAATCCAAGGTTTGGTCAGAGAGACGCCGACGTGGGTGGCCTTCGAAGCGGCCTTAGGTGCGTCTCAGGGGACCCTCACACGGTGGCAGAGCAGGTCGGAAAAGGGATTTGGAACAGAAGTGTGACATGAGCGCCGCTCAAAATCATAGGATGTGTGATCGGGGAGGGAAGCAGCCGGCCGAGCGCCGTGAACCACGATACCTGTTTGAGCGCCTGTCAGACATGACGCCGGGGTTCAGGTCATGGACTCAGGTCATGGCCAGGGAGTGCCACTGCGCTGCCACCAGATTCCAGAAGTTGGGAGAACCCCTGGCTGCGCTGTTGGCGCGCGGCAATCGGCATGACAACCAACCTGGAACTGGGAGAGGCGGCGTTCGGGGCCAAAGGACCATATATCCATTTATAGGTGGCTTGTTGGTGTGTTTCTTGAGTGGGGCAGCGTCACAATGTTGGTCCCTGGCCACGTATACACACACACAGGGCAACTAATACCAATTGACCATTTCGCAGATATGTCCTGATCTCCTTATAGCCCATGCAGTAATCATTCCAGCTTATGCTCCCTCTTTTGCCATTTCTCTGCGGCTTCTCGTAGGTTAGTAGGATTGTTAGTAGGCTGGCTTGAAGGGGATTCTCCAAGTGTTCAACGTCCTATTCTCGGCGGCTGAAGCAGTGCCCGCTATCCGTGGCACGTGGTGATAAGTGCGAGTTCGGCGGAAAGTGGTAGATGGCTAGTAGGGTGATTTACTCGGCCTGCGCGGTCGCGTCGAGTCGGCCCATGGCCATTGCGAACCATAGGTATAGTGTGGCCCACTTTCGGTTGTTAGCGCGCGCCTGATAACTAAGCCAAGGCAGTCTTGCAGACTGTATGTATGTATATCCTGTACCATTCCTGCCCCGCCGAAACCTTCCAAGTTCCCAGGTTATATCACGCCCCCGCATCATCCATCCTAAGGCCCCTTAGTTGTACCTAACCTCTAACATAACGTGCCCTACACTTTTTTATTTCATTCTACAATGCCCGGAGACAGAGAGTACCACATAGATGACATGACCCGTACGGCCTTGCAGACCCAGGCCGGCGTACGGTTTCTTCTCCGCGCCAAACTGAAGGCCGAGTCTCGACACTCTTCGGATGTCATCCCTTGGGCACAAAACCTCTCGGAAAAGGTCACCAAGGCCATGGCGGAAGCAGCCGGGCACCAACTAACCCATTTTGCCATACACTTAAACGCGATCAAGCTGCAAAGCCGCCGGCCGTACGCGCTTATCTGCTACGATCTCTTCCTCCATGAATCCGACAAGGACTTACGAAGCCAGTTCTCTCAAAACCCTAATCAACCAATCCACGAGATCATTAAGCGCGCAAATAGCTACTATATCATCAGGAGCAAGCGACTAGACGATATGGTAGCAAGCACGTACAAGCACCTACAGGAGTGTGATAACGGACCGCCGCCGTACTTTGAAGATACCCTCCATCCGCCCCTGTATGTCGATGGGAGGCGGATCGAGCGGCCTAAGGACGGAACGCGTCATCCAGACGAACCGGAAGGATGGGACTGGGAGCGGGGTTGGGTGTTTGGGCCGGAAGAGGATAAGTTGAAGGAGGACGGGGACGAGGTGGAGAAGTGACCTCGGGAACAGTTGGTGGGAGAAGGGCAGGGCTTTCTATCCTTACAAGCACATGTAGAAGATCGTGATCTTATCGAGTAGTCAAGCTCCGTAGTCGAGGTCTTCTGTCCCCTTGTCGAGGCAGGCTATAAGGGCATCGGTAGTATTTCAACTCGAAAGCCTTCTAGCAAGAAAGTAAGCCTGTATGATAGTGTCAAATATCTTCTTATCGTTAGTTTCAAACAATATGTCGACTACGACCAACTCTACGGTCCTTCTTTACCGCGCACGACAGAGCTTGCTCGGCATCTAATAGGCCTAACCGAATCAGGTCCCTTAGCATATTGTCGGCATGATTCCGGTACTCAACAATCAGATCGATCAGCTCCTCTACGCTGTCTAAGTTGATTGAGCCCGGCCGAATACGACCCGACGCCCACGTGTCTCGGGCGAAGGTGAAGTTCGTCCGAACGATATCTACGAACCGACAGGGACTGCTGCAGATGATAGACAACACAGTGTTCAAATTTCACAACAGGTGAGGTTCGTCTCTATAGACACGTGTGCCATCATCAAACAGGGTCAGGTATCCCTCGAACACGCGGATAGTGCTGTAGTCGCCGGGTATCGCCGCGGCGGGCCATTCCAACTAGGACCATCGCAACTTCAGTCTCGCCTCCGCCATACGCTGGATAACTTTCGGGGGGGCAACAGTCGTCAAGCAGTTGCACCTTCCTATACTCTTCGGCTGGCGTCGGATCTTAGGGAAGACGCAGTGGAAGTGCCCAAAGGAAGGCGTCAGCCACATCCCCAAATCGACCCAGTATCCTCGCCGCGTCCAAGTTTGCTTTACGCAGGTGTTGCGACGCCATATCGAGTACCTTGGGTTGCTTAACGTGCTTCCACCAGTTGGTGACTGCGTAGTCGAGGAAGCTATAGTAGCCGCTGAGGCAGTACGTCTCAATATCATCTGGCTCAACAGCTCCTTAGCTGAACGGCGCAGAGGATAAGTAACGGACGCAGAATAGGGCCATATCGGCGTAGAGATCTGCCAACACAAATCTGCCTGTCTGCAGCAAATACCTGTGTGTCTGTCAGTGTCCAGCGTTCTGTCACCATTACTCCAGAGGACAAAGGCTACTCGCGCTCGGGCAGTCTCGTGGACAAGTTCCACCATCTCGTCAGGCACAAAACTTTGGCTGCAGTTTCGTCCGACTTCGACCAGTGAACCGCAATAATACTTCTTGCAGGGCTCCAGGAGCAGAAAGTCTGCGTCGGCCGTTCCGGCTTCCACATCGATACAAAAGCGGCTTTAGATCTCTTTCCAGAACAACGGGCGCTCAGCACAGATTACCAGGTCCAAAATCTGCCTATAGAACCGTCACCTTTGTCGGCCCTGTCTCTTCCAGCGTCAGGGTCGTAGCCTGGGCCGTTCATAAGCGACTCAAGCCACTTCCTCTTGCGCGTCCTCAGGTCCCAAGTGTGAGCCGTCGCATTCATCAAGCCCGTCCACAGCAACGAAACAGAAAGTTTGTACTTTCAGGGCCATCTCGGCAAGGCCGCGTAGCAAAGAAACAGACCGGACTGTGCGCTGGTCGGCCTCCATCACACGCCGGTACACAATCTCCAAGACCACTTCGCCCTGGCGAGCCACTTGCCAAATCAACAAGAGTAGCATGGCGGCAAATGTGCATTTCTCGGTCTGGTGGGCTCGAAGGAAAAGTAAAGCACTAGGAACTTGCGGTTGTTGTCGCTAGCAGTCTCCTACAAACCCTGGAGCAGCCTAATTACTGCAGCAGAGAGAATGGTTTTGCCTGTGCCAGGGATTCCGTTCAGGTAAAGCGTACGATGCTCACTAATTAGTACTCGTGTTTGACCAATATCTAAAGGCAGTCTCTAATTGGAGCTAGTCGCCCGATCTCGAGTCTGTACGCTCCTTTGATGCTTGTTCCAGGTCAGATTCGGTGTCGGGCAGTTCAAGCTTGGAAAGGACAAACTGTGGCTTTCGGTCAAAACAAAACTCTCGCGATATAAAAGGGCTTTATCCTCGTCATCGATATGCAGCTTTTGAATCTGAAGAGACAACTCGTCGACGAGCTTGTCTTCAATAGAGTAGCAAAAGTCCTAGACCTCGGTGATAGCAGCAGTGATCTTTTCGTCTAACCGAGTGCAGAGGTTGGAGGTCGAAAGTGTGCAGAGCGCAGCAACGGAGTTCCCGAGACAATAACTCTGTTTAGTAGTGTTTGGTAAAGATCAATACTGCAGCTTAAGAGGATAAATATCGATTCGCTCCAACGTTAAGATGCGACGTGTGCCTCATGATATGCCAGGTGTCACCCGCTGCTCACATGGCGCTTCATCAACCAGGTGAGGTGCGGATACTGGGCTACTCGTATCTGTAGTACGGTGTAAGTAGGGAGAGGCCTCCATGGAAAGTAGGAACTCAGGCGGATTGCCTCGGGTGCTCAACACGGTCCCTGCTGCAACTTTACCCCACGCCTCAACTGTTGTGGGGCGGTCTATGCTCCACGCTACTGCATGTCGCATCAGATAGCCTGCTAATGGGCGACCCCAACAAAGACCCTGATGATGACCTTACTGAGGTACCTTATCCACAGGTACTTCGTCCTGTATGTACAGTACAGTACAGTACATCTGTCCACTGCGGAAACACGACTACGTAGTGTAGTTAGGGCCTCGTGCGCTTGAGCCCCCGAGAATAACCACTGACGAAAGACCGGCGCTTTCCTCTTCTCTGCGGCAAAAGACCGTGGATTTCGGTGAAAGCAACACGACTTTGTATGTGCATACGGAGTAGATACCTGGGTAATCCGTATATACACTAAAGTGGACAACAGCGCCGATAGCCACACCCCCGTTGATCAAGATATTCCTGATGCAACCTGAGGGAGATGGGGACAAGCCATAAAAAGATTGCGTGTGATTAGCCCTGTGGGTGTGAAGTTGGCTGTGCTGCACTGTAATTAATTCGTAGCAGTGTACGGATTAGTAGCTGTAGTCCGTTACTTGCGTAGTGTAATTTGCGCACTCGGCTACTCTTGACACACCTTCGGGACACCAGATGCGAGATGCAGGCTGCAGATGAGGTTATTTAAGCGCGCCCGCTCTCGATGCGACATTGGCTCCTCCAGACGCCAGGAAAGCAACCGCGTCCCGTCAGGGTTACATGCTACAAAACGAGAAAAACCTCCCCGGCTTGTCTTTTTGCGCACAGCCATGATGATCCTTGTTGCCCGTGATGAAAAAGCGCTCGAGTCTGCCGCCTCCGTTAACAAGCAAGTGCAGCAGAGAGATTGGAAGCTCGGGGCAGGATGGTGGGAGTTCCTTAAACCAAGCTTTGCGGGTCCTTGTCTCAGGTGGCACGGAGGACGGGAGGCGGAGAAACAGAGCGGAGGCTACGCCCCATAGTTAACTAGTGTAATAACTTAGGCTAGCGGAGTGCACTGTGCATACATACGAAGTAGTTAATCCGTACTACACTAGTACATACCTCCCTAGTGTATGTATGTATGTATCTAGTCCGTACAGTACATACCAAGTAACGGATTGCACTTGGACCAGGGGGGTTTGAGAGTGGAGGAATGGGTGCTTTCCAGCTTGTCTGGGTGCGACGCGAGCGAGGGGCCCGCAATTCGGGACCCGCGTTGTCCTGTCACAACACACCCACACCCGCTGCTCGGCGAGGTTGAGCTTATTTATCTTATTTTGGCTGCAGACGCGGGTCCAGAGAGCTCTTTTTCTCCTTCTTTCCTTTTTCTCACATCTGGGTGATTTGATCGTCGCCATCCTCCTTGTCGTCGGCAGGTTTGCAACCCACAACAAAAAGCGCAGGAAGGTAAAAAGCAGCGACTGCTTTCTTCCACCCGACATCTCAAATCCCATCTCCACATCCACATCTACAACGACCGCCACTCGCGCGCTCTGACCACGTTTACCCAAAACCGCCAAGATGCCTGGAATCCGTAAGTTGCTTTCACTGCCCTCTCCCTCCATGCATGCTGTGGCTGGTCCGGCCGTTAAAAGTCGGCGAATTGGCCGGCGACGGGCATGCAGCGTCTAGTTTTGAGCATGGGAGACCTTGTCGCGATGGCTGACCACGACTCCCCCTCCCTTCCTTGTTGCCCCAGCGTTTGGTGCGTTCGACAACCTGAAGGGCAAGCTCAAGGCTGCCTTCAAGAAGCGCGGCGAGAAGAAGGCCGAGGCCAACGGCAAGAAGCCCGAGGAGGCTCCTGCCGCCGCTCCTCCTGCTCCTGGTGCTGCTGCTGCCACCACGGCGGCCGCGACCGAAGCTACCAAGACCGAGACGGCTGCCGCCCCGGCCCCTGCGGAAGCTCCTGCCGGTGAGTTGCTCAACCTCCCTCCCCACCCCCTCGACGACAAGAGCTTTTGGAATATCGAGATATGCCTGTTCGGAAGGACTCGCTCTGACGGAACGGATGGCACATACAGCCGCCGCCGCCCCCGCTACCACCGAGGCTCCGGCCGCCGAGGCGAAGAAGGAGGAGGCTGCTGCTCCGGCTCCTGGTACGTTGCAACCAAACGACACAGAACCCAAAACAACTCCCCATGCTGCTGCTGCCGCCTCCCTCCCTCGTTGGATACGCGTGACGCTGACCGAGACATAACTCCGTCCCCAAGCAGCCCCGGCCGCCGAGCCCACACCGGCTCCCACCGCCGCGGCTGCTGCCCCCGAGCCCACGCCCGCCGCCGAGGCCGCCCCTGCCGTCCCTGCCGCCCCTGCGGCCGAGACAACTCCCGCCACCGCCGAAGCTGCCGCCCCTGCCGCAGCTCCTGCTGCTGCTCCTGCGACGGAGCCCACACCGGCTCCGGCTGCCGGACCCGAGGAGAAGAAGGACGATGCGGCGGCGGCCCCCCCCGCTGCCGCGACCGCTTGATTTCTCTTCCTCTCCTTTGCTCGCCGGGTGATTCCATCCGGCTGTTGATCTCTTGACACCGTGAAAAAATAGGTGGGGGCGAGTGACGACGCCGTGGATGGGCCCCCTCCCATCTTTTCTTTTCCTGCGAGGGTTTTTTTTCTATTTTTTTCCGAGTTTCCGCGCGGCAAGATGCGCTGCAGCATTGGGGAACGGGAATGAGCGGTGATAACCAAGGTATACCACACACAACCGGTTCTTGGTGCTATTGGGGAAGAAGGGGGGGGGGGTGGCGCTACCCGGTGGGTGACGGTAGGGATGGGAGGTGATGGTACTGGTGCTTGTCTTGGTCTTTTATTCTGCGGGAGCTTGGCGTGGCTTTGAAATATATCCCGAACCTGAATCGATACCCACCGTTAATAATGATCGCTGTTGTTTGCTTAATTACCAAGATATGTGTTGGGCTGTCGGACGCGTGTGACGGGCAACAACAAACAGATTGAACAAAGTTGCAAGGAGTTGATACGGCTACAAAGAGAGGTATCGCTGTCCAGACAAGCCTGTTTCGATATAGTTGCATCACACACAAACCACCCACCCCTATTCGCCCGGCCCGAGTTTTGATTATTCCCCACCACTCTCCCAATTTTTAATCATCCTCGTCCGAGTCGTCGTCGTCGCCGGGATCCGGCATGACGATCCGATTCAGATGCGTAATCTAACCCGGTCAGCAATCACATGCCTCACCACCCTTTTTTGGGGGGGGAAGGAAGGGAGGACGGCGAGGAAATCGTATACACGCCGAGCCGAGAAGCGGAGGGAAAGAGTCGATACTCACAAACCCGACCATGTTGCCGATGATCCTCGCCACCTCCTCCTGACCTCTCGGGTCGGTAAGGACAGAATCGGCGATCTTGGTGCCGACCACAAAGTTCTTCAGCTTCAGTAGTTGCATGTCCCTATGCTCGGGTATGAACCCCTTCGGCCTCGTCTTGAGCGCCCCCTCCTTGTTCCTCTCGGCAAACGCCCTCAGCGCCCTCTCCTCCACATCCGCCGCAGCCTCCCCATCCCCGTCGTCCCCGTTCGCATCCTCGCCCGCATCCTTAGCCGACTTCCTCCGTCCCTTCTTTTTCTTCTTGCTGTTGGCCCGTTCCTGGTCGGAGTCAAAACCGAGAAAGGTCTGGCGGAAGCGCCGCTCGCACAGGACGCGCCGCCACCGCGCCGGGCGCTCGTCGATGCTGGCGCGCAGCTTGCTCAGGGCGTCCGCGTCCGGGTGCCACAGGCCTCCGCCGACGAAGCTAGCCGAGGGCTCGACGTGGACGTAGTAGCAGGCGTAGGGACCCTTGCGGCCGGTGCGCGAGAAGGCGGCCGAGAAGTGTGGCTTTTTTTTTATGAGTTTTGCGTTTACACGCGCTTTGTCAGCTTCTGGGAATACGGCGCACCATGAGGCTGAAATGGGCGGATTAATGGAGTGGAGTGGAGGAAGAGAAGAGGAAGGGGAAAAAAAGGAAAAGGAGAAAAAAAAAGAGTACCTTGTAAGGCGTGGGATCGTTGCTGAAGCGGATGTCGCGGTAGATTCGGAAGTTGACATCCTTGAAGGGCAGCTCAGGGATGGTGGGATCTGCGGCGATGATCTTGTCGGTCAGGGTCATCACGTAGGACTCCCAGTCTTTGAGGGCGCGGCGGTACTCGGCATCATTGGCTTCGCTCTTGGTTAACTGGCGGCTAATAGAGAGCAGACGGACGGCAAGATCACGGGGACGAGGGGAGGGGAGAGCGCATTACACTTCAGCCACGACCGCTTGTTGTTCGCCTTGAGGTCCTTGAGAAAGGTCAGCGTGTTGGGATGCAGCCGGTCATCGGCGTACTCGATGCCGCCCGTGTCGCGCAGCTTGGGCAGCGGGATGAAGGTAACCTTGGGCGGGGCATCCTCATCGAACTCTTCGTCGCTCTCATCAGCCTTGGCCGCTGCTTTCTGTGCTTCCCCTGCTTCTTCTTCTCCCTTGTACCCATTTCCATCCTCATCCGACTCGGCGGCAACCTTCGCCTTTTTGGCCGGCCTGCCCCTGCCGCGCCCCCTTTTCGGTGTGTTCTCTTCTTTCGCATCCGAGTCTGAATCGGCCTCGAAGTACTTGCTCTTCTGCCCGGTGGAACTGACGCGCAGCGAGCGCCGACGAATTGCAGGTTCTTCTTCGGGGGCCGCTGCACCCTCTTCAGTAGCTGCAGCTGCAGCAGACTTGCGTTTTCGGACAGGCATTGGGATGCTTCAGATACCAATGCTACGGCTTCAGCACGTCCACTTAGGGGGGGTTGAACGACATTGCTCGAGATAAATGATGACGTTGTTGGGTGGGTTGCGGAACGCGCATGGACTGGCGCCAAGGCGCATCATCTGGCGTTCCACTGTCGCGAAAGCACGTGAGCTCGATAAACGGGAGGGGGGCCCGGCTTTTACACGCATGGAACTCCCTACTCCATGGCTGCACCTTCACTTCCTGACCACCGACCTACTTAACGGAACCGTCGTACTACTTACTACATTACCAGATCCTGAACTATGGGCCATACCTTACCCGTAAGGTAAACTCCTTGGTATGCCTGGCGCTCGACTCTTCGCGGCGGCAGGTGCGGTCGGCTGATACCTGCACCCGCGGCAGTTGCCTTACTGCGTAGACCGAACGCGATAGAGCACTCAACAAACTTGACGCAGTTGCAACGTTGTATCCGATCCTAAGCGGGCCCCGTCGCCAATCCAGAGCTCCGCATAAGTTGGTTGCGGACTGGGAAACCCCACACGTTCGGAGTTGTCCCCGCATCAAGAGCTCTCCGGTTGACAGAACTACAGCGAGTAGTGTTAAGGAGTGGCAGCAAATATTACTCCACTGTGCATGCCAATGCCCCTCTCACCGGTGCCATCTAGAGCCTTCAAGTTCGAATATCAACATGTGAGGTCTCATAGCTTCGTATCCACCGTTCGTTACCTTTCTTAGTTCTTATCTTTGTGCTTCGGTGATCCTCTGTGATATAAAGCAGAGGGCCGATCTCTCTCCCTCTCTCTCTCTCTCTCGAAAGTGAGAGTGAAGCTCCAACACGTTGAGTGTACACAGAACGCATAACAACCAAACACAACCGAGCCAGACCTACATCACTCTTATACTACTTTTGCTTCATCATCATCATCATCATCATCGACATCATCGACATGACAGCTACCCCCGCCGCCGACATCATCCACGACCCGAGCCGCCCGCTGCTGAGCGCCCTCCGCGCGCAGGGGTTCGTGGTGCTGCGCTCGGTGCTGACGCCGGCGGAGCTGGAGGAGCTGCGCGGGGCCGCGGCCCGGCTGACGGCGACGGCGCGCGCCGGCGGGTGGCCGCACGTCCGCACCGTCGGCAAGCAGTTCCCCCCTTGGGACTCCTCGCTGGTGCCGGACCGCGCCGGCATCTGGGGCGTCCAGCACCTGCTGCACCCGGACCTGCCCGTGGCGCCCGAAGACCGCGCCGCCTTTGCGCGGCTCTACTTCCACGAGCGCCTCCTCGCCGTCGCGAGGGAGCTGCTGTCCATCCCTCCTTCTTCAGAAGCAGCAGCCGACGCCGACGACGACGGTGAGAAGCTGACGATGGAGCTGTTCAACATGCTCGTGCGGCCGTCCGGCCCCGGCGTGAGCGAGGACCGGCCGTTCGCGCTGCGCTGGCACCGCGACGACATACCGGCCAGCGCGAGCGCCGACGAGGAGATGGCGCGGCTCAAGCGGCCGGGGGAGCCCTACGTGCACGCGCAGTGGAACCTGCCGCTCTACGACGACGACAGCCTGATCGTCGTCCCCGGCAGCCACGCGCGCGCGCGCACCGACGCCGAGAGGGCCGCCGGCCCGTACGAGGACCACATCCCCGGCCAGGTCCGCGTCGAGCTGGCCCCCGGCGACGTCGTCTTCTACGACAACAACATCCTGCACCGCGGCGTGTACGACGTCAAGAAGGAGCGCATGACGCTGCACGGATCCGTCGGCCACGCCGACGGCAGCCGCGAGCGGGCGAGGAACGTGCTCCAGCACGGGGTCGGCACGTGGGTTGACCGGTGCGACTTCGCCGTCCTGTCGGACCCCAAGCAGCGGAAGAC
The DNA here is from genome assembly GCF_000226095.1 of Thermothelomyces thermophilus ATCC 42464. Lineage (NCBI taxonomy): Eukaryota > Fungi > Ascomycota > Sordariomycetes > Sordariales > Chaetomiaceae > Thermothelomyces > Thermothelomyces thermophilus. The sequence continues at coordinate 2,865,857 of NC_016475.1, forward strand.
GGCCGAGGCGATGCGGAGGCGGTTGGTCCAGCTCGGGAGGGAGAACGAAGGGAGGGATGTCGGTTACTCGCTGGAGGGTTAGTCAGCAGCATCAGCCCTGGGTTCTTTTTCTGTTTTTTGTTGGCATGCTTGTGTGCATGCACTCCTCCAGAAGTGGTGAAACGAGGAATTCTTGGGATCAATTCCACCAAGAGGAGTTCATACTCGTGCACAGCAGCAAGGCCCTGTTATATATTCATATATTCATATATATATACCTATATGTAACTGTTTGTCGTTCCTTAGGAACCAAGGTCCGTAAGCGGCTGGTGCACAGTTGCATTCATGATCCCCTTCTCCCCTCCCTCCCTCCCTCCCTCCCTCCCCCTTCCCCCACCATTTTTTTTTTTCAACCCGGAAGGAAGCCTTCAGTTGCTCTTGTACACCGCCACGTTGGACGCAAAGGTGTTCTGGTTATCCGCGTACCAAGCGACCCGCCTCCCATCCCGCGTCAGCATCTCGCGCGTCCCGATCGTGTTGAGGTTGTACAGGTTGACGTTGGTGGCGGAGCCCTCGACGGAGGTGATGCGCTGCTGGCACGTCTGCCCGGCGTCAAACGTCGAGCAGGCGGTGCTGTAGTCGCTGAAGAACGAGTACAGCCCGGCGCCGTACACCAGCACGTCGCTCGAGTCGACGACGCGCAGGCCCCACGCCGCCGCGCAGTTGCCCTCGACGCCCGCGCACTGCGCCTGGAAATCCGGGTCGCGCAACGCCGACGCCACCGGGAAGGGCACCAGCGCGTTCGGGGTCGGCTGGTAGTAGGGCGTCTCGGTCTGGATCTGGCCCATGAAGATGTTCTTGGTGCCGGCGAACTGGTACTGGTAGAGCACAAAGTGCTCCGAACCCGTGCCCCAGAGCCAGAGGGGACCGTTTTCGGATTCGGTTACTGTTTGATGGTGTGGTGGTGCGGTTGGTCAGTTCCTGTTCCTTGCAAGTCCTTCGGGACGGTTTCCCCTCCGTAAGAATCCAGGAGGCTGTGTATATTTGGAAAGAGGGAGCGGGGTGGGGGGGCTGGGAAGAGGAAAAGGGAAGAAAAAGAAAAGCTTACGGAGACCACGGCCGGCATAGATGGTGATTTGGGTGTTCTGAGCATCATCGATATCGTGGTCGGCAGTCCTGTTCTTTTGTGTCAGCTCTACTCCCGCCTGATATTTCATGTCTTCCTCCGCCGCCGACAAACGACAGCGATATGATGATGGCAAGCAACATACCAGATCCACACATTCTCCATGTATAGCCCGCTTGCTCCCTTGGTGACGTGCATGCCCATATAGGCCACGAGGCAGTTGTCGTTGACGGCCGGGTTGCCCGGCGTCTTGGGGCATTGGGCGACCTGCTGCTGCGTACCGGTGAAGCCACCGATGCGCACATGGACGTCCCACATGCCGCTGGGGTTGCCGGCGTCGCTGGCGAGGTTCCATTCGATGCAGATCGCCCCCGCTTGCCTCCCCTGCGTCGAGACGATAAAGTCGGTCAGCTCGACCTGGCCCTGCTGGCCCGACTTGCCGACCTGGACCACGGGCTTGGGGTTGTTTATGTCGTTGAAGAAGGCGCCGGACGACATGATGACGGGGTATGTCTCGCCCACGATCTTGGCGCCGGGCGGGATGCTGATGGTGCTGGTCACGCGGTAGATGCCGTAGTCGAGGAAGAGGATCTTGTTCTGAGACACAGCTGTGTTGATGGCGTTCTGGAGCGCCGCCGTGTCATCCGTCGAGGCGTCGCCCTTGGCTCCCGCCGACCGAACCGACAGGAAGGACGAGACGGGCACGCTCTCGTACTGCGGCTTGGAGCGAGTGAAGTACCGCCCGTTATTGAGGAGGATTCCCGGGCGCGAGTTGGGAGTTACTGGACCGGCGAACGAGGTAGGGCCGGAGGAGCCGTAGCTGTGGCCGATGCCCCAGCCGTTGATTGTCGTCGACCCGCCGGCGAGCAGGGTTCTTCCGTTTGGTCCCTGGACGGCGACGGGCACGTTGTCCAGTACCACGTTCTCCATCACCAGACTCTCGACCGTGGCAGGGTTCGGGTTCTCGGTCCAAGAGGTGAGGATGGCAACAGGCACGTTGGTGAAGCTGCTGTCAATCAGGGTGATCGAGCCCACGTTCATCGTGTTGCCGTTCGACATGTCAATACCGACCTGGCAGTTGTTGATGGACAGGCCGGAATACGTCCAACCCCAGTCCCAAATTTGGATGATGGCTTCGTCCGTTAGCCCGGTCTGATTTCACATCCCAGGTCGTAAAGATGAAGAGGGGAGGGGGAGGTTGGAACGGGTGCAATACTTACCCGTCTTGCAGTTGTTGAACTTCATATTCCGCATGGTGAATTGTTGGTTTCCCATACTGGCACCAGTGGCACCACCGTTAAACTCCAGGTCAGTCAAGAAGCCCCCGCTTCCTTCTTCCATGAACAGGCCGACGTGGACGACGTCGGGTGTGGCGGGCATGTTGAACACAATGTTCTGGAGGCTGGTCGCCTGAGACGTCGGCCAGTGAATACCGGTGGCAGCCGTTGCGGGCGGGATGTTGGTCGTGTCGATGACAAAGTTGCGGATCTGGCGGAAGAAGACATTTTGAGACTTCCAGTTCAGCACCTCGGTGTAGTAGGGATTGCTGTCAATGAGACCGAACCCGGCAAAGTTGGGCGTCGCCTTGAGCGTTGGCCGAGACGAAGCATCGCCGATGAGCTGGGTGAAGTAGGCCGGCTTGATGGACGAAGAGATCAGGTATGTGCCGGCGGGAAAGTAGATCACTGCTGGGGTTTGGGTCGTCGACGCCTTTAAGAGCGCGTGAGCACTGTGCCCAGCCCGTCAAGCCCTCCTCCCCATCTCATGCTTCACTTACACAGCCCCTGTTGCAAGGGTTTCCGGCGTTGATGGCGGCATTGATGGCTGCCGTATCGTCCGTTACGCCATCACCTGGTCACATGTCAACCGCAAGCCCGGGACAGCAGCCAGTACCAGTTTCCCCCGGGGGGGGGGGGGGGGAGAGGGAAAGGGGGGGGTACCTCTTGCGCCGTAGTCCTTAACGTTGCGGAAGACGGGATAGTTGGCCCCGGCAAACGGAGCAAAACCCTGATCTATCGAACGGTCAGTTGAAACTTCAGACTACAAGCCGCGCTGACAGCTCTCACGAGAGATCTCCCCGAGCCAGTGTCCCTTCACCGTCCCCACGAAGCCGGCAACAGCCAGCAATGCTGGGAGGAGCAGTCGCATAACGACTGTTGCTTGCCCGATGAGTAGCTGCTCTGAACTGGAGACCAAAAAACAAACCTTGAGTCAACCAGCTTGTACACTCGTCGGAGACTCAAGAACGCCTTCTGCCACAGCTGCCGACAGGGGCGCGTTGCTGGGTACTATTATATACTCCATGACCAGCCACATCATCCATCCCCGTTCCCCACGAAAGACAAAACGTTACTTTGGAACCACTTCACGTGCGCAAGTTAGATGGAAAAGAAAGGAAAGGGACAGCGCCGGGGAGAGAACGTGTAACCCACTGGGTTCGGCAAGCTGGGCACCAAGACCTTTCACTGTCGAGAGCGTGTCCCCACCTCTTCTTCGGCGGACACTATGCCTGCTCGGAGAATGTAACCGTCGCCGTCTCCAGAAACGCGGCAAGCCGCCGAGAACGTAACCCACGATCTAGGCACCTACCAAAGGGCCGATTGTCTTTAGCTCTGTCCCCGGCCCATGTTTCCCAAAAAGCAAGCATTTGGCCGGGCTAGGTAACGTAGTGTGGCTTCGATATTGGCGACTGCTGCCATCAGAACTGCTCCTCAGTTGCTTGGCTGTTTTATGGGAGATTGGAGACCGAGTTCAAAGGATGCTGTTGTCATTGTAACGAAGGATCGATCTCCTACCGCCGTACTCCGCTTCAAAATCCCTGCTTTGATCCGGGTCTCCAGGCTTTCGACAAGCCATCCTAAGTAATTGGAAGTCTCGGACTCAAACAAACAGCGCCTTCCGTGGTGCGAGAACTGGGCGCGCGAGTGCTCGCTCACTTGATCATGTCTCACATAGAGCAGCTGAGGCTCACCGGACAGTATCTGGTGACCTCGAACTCTAGTTCTACTAGTAGGTCGTCGACTCTAACCAGAATTCAGAGACAGGATGCGGTTAAGCCCGACAACAAGCGAACGGGTTTGGCGTTGAAGGAGTTGCATGAGTACACGTCTGTGGTTTGATGAAGGGGGTCAGCCGCGTCCCTGGAACGTGCTGAAAGAATCTGATTCGTCCAAGCGGGCGAACTTTCTGTGAGTGCCGGGAGGTGGATGGGTCCGAATAGGGCCGGATGCTACCCGCTCGACGGCGCGGGCTCTCGCCGCCGACGAATCGTAGATCAGATCGAGCAGCCGTGACCCCATTGTCTTTCTTGGGCTTGCTGAGACCTCACATTTACCACTCCCTTTCCTTTGCATGCTGGCAAAACATGACAACAGTGATTGATGTCACGAGCAAAGCTCGAGAACCCCACGAAGTCCTCCGGGAGGGCTTCGATGCTGTCAGAGGAAAGCACCGCCAATCATCACCGACGATTGCCGCAGTCTCAGGTATAGCTGCTTGGTGAACCCACGGTTATTTACACCATGGGCCTGAGCATTCTCTCGAAGCTTACACTCCGAGCCTGGTCTGGCTGTCCACCAAATGGGCAGTAGGGTTTTGGATCATGACGCGTCCCATATTCGCTTCCCGACCAGGCGTTATGGTGGGAGACGATACTGGGTCGTTCGTGATATTGACCGGCGCCAGTAATCTCGAGGACTCTACTACTTTCAACCGTCTGCACGACATACCCGCCGGCTAGCCGGCTTTCCATTTTTCGGTGCAAGACGATGGCCCGAGACGCGCACAGAGATCCTACATGTATAAGTTCTTTTCTTCCTCAAAGCCGCACTTTAGGATTGACAATCGACGACCCCCGCTAATGCCGATGCGCGCTGATTTATTTGTTCCTGAGTGCCAGGCACCGAAACGCCTTGGCTCAACCATCGCCAAGAGTCGCCCTCGAAACAGCCGAAAATTCGAGGGTTTGCCGCACTTTAGCGCGTAGCGCATGTCACGGCCGTGATGTTGTGACTAATTAGGCGGGGAATTCGCGGTGAAAGTGACGCTCGGCGCACAAGAGCCCGCAACATCCAAATGTTGATCCCGAGTTGGCCGGATTCTGCCCATGTTAGAGCGAGGACTGCGCCAGTTCGAAGCTGGGAGCACCTGAGCGCGTCATGTTTTCGCAAGCATTGTGTCGGAGCACGCTCGCGCTCAACAGACTGGTTCAGCGACTCCTGTGCTGTCACTCACCACCGGTCTAAAGTGGAGTGGCGGTCTGTATGTATTTAATCCGTATGCTGATATCCACAGGACTGCGTACATATGCCTAAGCGAAAATGGGTTTTGCAACGGGCTTCGAGGGCGAACACTGGTTTTCTTCGCCGAGTCCGGGAGCTCGGCAGCCACAATTCCAGCGGATTGGAGAGAGCCCCGCAAGGGATTGTTGTGTGGTGTGTGCGTCTTGTGCGTCGTGGCACGCGACTTCTTCCATGGAAAGAGGAGGGCCGGTAGTGGACATTCCGTGGCACAATCAGGTGCTAGTGCACAAGCAGTTCCGTCCAGGCCGCTCTGCTTGTCCACACTCTCAGGCAAGTCCATCGTACCACCGAGACCATCGATTCGTCTCCGCATTTGGGATTTTGCGGGGCGCTCCCCCTCCTGACAGGGGTAAATCAGAGCTTCCCCAGATCTCCAAACCAGGCGCCTCCACTCACCCCACAATGGCTGTCGTGCAGAAGGATCACAAGCCAGTAGAGCACGCGGTGCCCATGTGCACACCTCGGAAAGTCGACGGGGCTTCGTAGACTGAAGAAGGAGGCGGTGAGGACCGGCACCTTTCATATTCTCCTTTTTTTTTTCACTGCAGAGTTTGGCGATCCTGTTGCTCTCTGCTTCCGAGGATGTCGGCCAGGATCGCAGGCCTCCTCGGTTCCACTTCCGTGAATGCAACTGTCAGTGGGTTGCCGGAGATGCACCCCGCTTTCTGGTGTAACATGCTGAGCTCGGCTCTTCCGCTCAAGACGCTCCATGAGCTCGACTGAAGTCGATCTTTTCGTCGGTCCTTTTGACACGGCGGGAAAACCATGCTCTGTAGCTCCAGAGGCATAGTTTTTTGTTGTTGCCTGTAGGAGCGGCTGGGGATGCATGGTGGTATCGATCTGTTTAGCACTAAGAGGCCGGGGCTTCGGCTTACCGCTGAGGCGACGATGTCGAGACAATTAGTAACCGCAAAGATCCGTCAATAGTTTGTGTTATGGGGAGAAACCAAGTAGGGTTTTGGATGGACCATAATCAACCTCGCAAGAGAAAGCGACGCCCCGTCTGAATTGCCTCGACGTTGAGGGCCAACCCCAAACGAGCACATTTGTGGTTTCTTTTCCCCGCCCCCACAATCCGGTGCGGAGATGGAGATAAAAAACAGAAAACAGGGGAACGCCCAAACTTACTTGTAGTATATACGCTGTACAGAGACGTCACGGGCCACCGAGATGGCGCCGTGACCGTTGAAGAAAAAAACGCAGCACACGAGCTCGACTTGTGGTTGAATCCTATACCGTGTTGAGTCGAATACCGCGATGATCGAAGAACAGGAGGTTCGGAACTGTTGCACAAATAACGTCGGAGTCTGCGGAGTATTGCCGAGCTCAGACCAGGTTTGGACAGGTCCAATGCTTCGTTGGAGGCACGCCTGTTTTTCTGTCTAATATGAACCATGGTGGGAAGTGGCGCAGGGATGTTTGGCCAGAAGCCGACTCGGACCACACGCAACATCCGGCCTTCCAGGATGACGCTCGCGCCTTCTCCCCATTGCAATTCTTACGCTACCGAGTGGGTGGTGGTCCTTCCCCGTTTCCCCATCCCTTTCCCGCGTTTTGCATTCTGCAACCACACCAGTCCCATCAGTTCCTCTCAAGCTCCCGCCGTCTTGATTCTTACCGCTTGGTTCTCTGACCTTATTGCACATTGCTTATCTCCACTCCGCTCTTCCCACATTTCTCTTTGGCCCTTCTGGTCAGATATCGCTTTTCCATCCTTGTTTTCCCTCCCTTTCGTCACGGGATGGCCTGTACGTCTGCACTTGCCCGATCCTGAAACATCGAGAACCACTCCCGACACGTGTGGGCAGGCGCCAAGCCCAGAAAGTCGAAAGATCCAACCTGGGTCCATCTTCAGTCTTTCTACCTCTAGGTACTACACTACAGTACCGCCATCACCCGCACAGCTCGCGGCCCACTGCTCGCATTCTGGTGGCTCTGTGGCCGTCATCACCAATCCAGCCTGGCCGCCCTCTAACCCCACTCTCAGGTCCCCAGCGCATGCGCGTTGGTTCGGGTGCACAGAAGTCTGCTGTTCGAACTAGGTCAGAGGGAAGTAGCAGATCGAGTCCCGACACTCCGGGCCACCTTTGTGTCTCCTTTGGTGCCGTGGTGCTCTAGGCTCGGTGAGTGGGTGGCGACGACTGCAGGGTGGCAGTCGTTTGGACGTGCTCGAGGATTGTGTTGCGAACAGAGAACCCGTCCTTCCCTTCCTTACACAAGCACAGCTCATAGGTACATACATACCGTACCTTAGCTACCCGAGGTGCCTAGAACTTCCCTGCACCCTTATCCGTGGCGACCCTACTACCTACGGGTGAGATCAACGTGGGCGCCCAAGTCTTGCTGTTTCGCGTACCAGGACGGGCGCTGGCATCTCCGGCTGGGAACGGGAACTCGGCCATTTTGTCACTGACCGACAACCCCGCAATACCTTGTTTGGCAGTATTTGGCTCCCAATCTTCCCCGTCTTGCTCCTCCCATCCCCTTCTCCCCCGCTCTCGACGGGGCCCGCGAGGTGGTCTATCCTCCGCTACACTGGAACGTCTCCGTTTCGATACCCCAACTGGCCCGGAAGACCCTCGCTTCTTGCGCAATGTTGCCGCTCCAGTCAATCGAGGCATCACCCCCGTCACACCGTACCGAGGAGAATGGGGAAACTCGGCAGCAAAAGCCCAAGGTGCTGCCGTGCAAATATTGCAGCAAGCGCTTCAGGTCAGTGTCTATCAGAGCCAGCCCCCCGTCCGGACCCTCTATGCCGTATATTGGCTTACATTGCCGTCCCATATTAGACGCGTGGAGCATGTCCAGAGACACGAAAGAACCCATACCAAGGAAAAGCCCTTTGCCTGTCTCTGGCCTCGTTGTGGGAAGACCTTTGGGCGACGGTGAGCGAGCCCTGTTCTGTCCTTTTTTGCCTTTCTGCACTCTGCACCCCTTCGTGTTTCTTGCCCCAGCCTCCGCATGGGATCTGAACCCCGGCCTTGTCTCGCACAGCTTCTCCAACTCCCCTCTTGCTACCACATAGGACGCAGGCCTTACACTCTCCTCCCTCCCACCGCTCCATATCTTGCCAATCTTCATCTCCGACCTCACCCATCATCATCTGTTTCAAGGACGACGGGCCGACCGAGGCCCATTTTGTTTTCCAAGTTGCTTTTTCGTTTATGTATTTCTCGCTCGTGATGAACATATGCTTATATGGACATCAGGGACTTACTTGTCCGCCATGAGAAGCTGGTCCATCTCAACGAAGGCAGCGGCAATAAGGATGGCACCCGGTCACGAAAACTCTCCTCGGCAGGAGTTGCTCCTGGCCCAGCCGAGGCCCAGGTCGACACCGAAATGCTCGGCATGCCGCAGCAGCAACATCAGCAGCAACGGCAACAACAACAACAACAGCAACAACAGAAGCCACGGCTGGTGCACGATCAGTACCGGACGGACCACGTTCAGCAATCTGTAATGTCATCGCTACCGCCCGACTCGCGCCTTTCCGCACGGGCACCCGCCTGCAATCTCGATCTCCTCTCGGATGCTGCTACCCATCTCGCGTCCGGTGGGGAGGTCAACAGCATGCAACCGAACATGATGCAAGGGCTCGCTCCGCCGCCGGCAGACTTGGGGCCGGTCAAGGCGTACCAAGACGCGATGCCGTACGGAGACCGACCGCGAGACCAAGATCCCGGGGCGTTGGCACCGGGCTATCCAACGCAGCCACCACCTCCGGTCTTTGACGACTATAACTTGTTCCTCGATGATTATGCAACCTCTTCTCACTTCCTGCCGCCATCGCTCGAAGCTGAGCAGGGTTTCGGTATGTGGTCGCGCCCCTCTGCAGCTGAACTGGGGCGAGGCCTGTCGAAGCCTCCTTCTGCGTTTCCGTCTAGGTTTCCCTCTCTTGCCCCCGATATGCGCGATCCGAACGGAGAATCGTCAAGAATTCACGAAGATGGGACACGAGCGCCGATCTGGAGGATATCAGCAACGGACCACACGGTCATTAGGAACCGGTTGGACGAGTTCTCCTCAGCCCTGCCTAGCGACTTTGTGTTCCCTTCGCGACACACATTGAGCAGGTTCCTCGAAGGCTATATCAGTGGCTTCCACGAGAACCTCCCCATCCTCCACTTGCCCACACTGTCTCCGACCGACCTGTCGCCCGAGCTGTTGTTGGCGATTCTGGCTGTAGGCGCGCAATACCGTTTTGAAACGAACCGTGGTCATGCACTGTGGTATGCTGCAAAAGCTGTAGCACTCGAGCAAATTCGACGACGGCATAGTCACGAGGTCCACGGGCTGCTGCCCACGCCAGCCGCCTACAGCCCGCACTCCACACGCCCGTCCCCCAGCGCTGGGTTCCGACATTCTTTCCCTTCCGTACATCAAGACCGCCCGATGACACAGGACACCCACCGCGAGCCATAGTAAGCTCTCGCTCTCAGAAAACCGAACTTAATGCTCCGAGATGCTGATATTCCATTAGTTCCGCAAACACACCCCAGTCGCGGCTCGAGACCATCCAAGCCCTCCTCCTTCTTTTTGCCGTCGGCCTCTGGGGAGCCAAGGCCATCCTTCACGAGGCGCTATCCCTGCAAAGCTTGCTTGCGCTTTTATTGCGCGAAGAGGGCTTGAGTGCGGAAGCTAACCAGCAAACCACCGACTGGGAAACGTGGATCCGGTTCGAGGCAAGCACACGAACCAAGCTCGTTGCCTACTGCTTCTTCAACCTCTGCAGCATCGCGTACAATACGCCGCCGCTGCTCCTGACGTCCGAGGTTAACCTGTGTTTGCCGAGTCCCTCACGGCTCTGGAGGGCTGAGAATGCCTGGCAATGGCAAGAAGCCAGGCAGTCACATCCCAATACCGAGGTCTCGCTGCAAGAAGCCTTTGCAAGGCTACTCCACCGCCCTCCGCAGCCCCCTACGCCCCCGCTTACATCGCTGGGCAGCTACGTTCTTATTCACGCCTTGATCCAACACATCTTCCTGTTGAAGCAGACCTCTTTCTCCAGCATGACGCCGTTTGGGATACAAAGGGGGCTGAAAATGGAGGACGTGGAAGATATCAATCAGGCTCTCCGCGCGTGGAGTGTTAGCTTTGAGCAGCACCGCCAGCTTCGGGCTAATGAGCTAGCGGCACATGGAGCTGGGGAGACCTACGCAGAAGGAGCGGTAGCGTTCAACTCGACAGCGTTGCTAAGGCTGGCGTACATCAGACTGCACACCGATCTGAGTCCTAGTCGGAGTCTCGAGACGCGAGACCATGTCATGATTGCGCAGGCGTTTAGCGATGCCCCGCTACTGGTACGAAGCCCGCGCCTCTGTCGCGCAGTGGTCCAGGCCATCCACGCCCTGTCGATGCTCGTCAAGATGGGAGTGAACTATGTGGCTAAGACCAAGTCGCTGGAGTGGAGCATGCAACATTCTTGTAAGTTACCCCTGGCAACCTCCTCCGCGTTCGGTAGGTGTCGATCCAAAGACGTTGACTTGACATTCATCCCAGTGTGCAACTTGGAATGTGCCGTTCTCCTGTCTAAGTGGCTCCTGACCTTGGCAGCTATCGGCCCGGCTGAGCCGCCCCCATCAGCCGAGGAGAAGAATTTGCTCGAAATGGTCCGCCGCATGCTGGACGAGACCGAGTTTGCCGTCCCGATCGATCCATCACTAGCAGGATCGTCGGGCGCCCAGGGCCAGGGTCACAATCCTTCACGGTCCACGGATGCGTCCGTTACGGACAGCACCAAACTCAGACAGCTGGCCTGTGCGGTTATCCGGCTGTGGGCGGAGACCTTCAAAGGCGCCCACATTTTTGAGATTGTGCGAATCATTGCGGCGGGTCTGGAAGGGTACGCGGATATGATGGAGAAGCCAAGGGATAGGACACCCCTCGGCAGAATGGTGCCGAACCAGGGGCTCGGTTGAGCGCCGGCCGGGCCCATGATGGACCTTGATAATTGATACCCGTTGTTTCACAACGGAGCAAGACTGTCCGCGCCCATGCCGCTGGCATACTGTTCTTCCCCAACGGTGCCCCCCACCAATTAGCGCCCCGAGAACTTGAGACCCGGTTCCCGCGACTTCTCTGTATGTATGTACATACATACGTTGGAACCATGGCACGAAAGATGATGGATGCATGATGGGTTCTAATGCGCCACGCACCCTCTGGGCGCGATGCATACATACCCAACTCGCGTCGCATCGAGCATCATGAACGGAGTGGCTACCAGGCCCAAGTTGTCCGACGGATGGAGCAGAAGACGGCACAGGTCCTTAACAAAGCTGGAAGCGCTCGGCAGTGAAGAACCCAGCATGATCGATCGACGGCAACCATCTGCCGCAACATGCGGCCGTGCGATCTTTGGCCGGCTCATCTTTGAATCAAGAACACGTCCTCTCCCACCCCAGCGCCAGGGAATTCTTGGATAGGGCAGTGTCCTTGAGCCTGCGTGCGAGGGGTAACCACCTATGTATGTACTTGAGGGTTTTGGTATTACGTGCTATTGCTTCAGGGTGACGCCGACGCGGAACCAATAAAAGCACATAATACCTCTCCTCTTTTGTGTAATCTCAAGTGTTGGATTCACGAACCACAGCCTGCTCTCCTTCCCCCCATATGTATAAAGGGGGGTTGCGGGAAGTTAGATTGAGTTGGAGTGTCGCAAACCGGACTCAAAATAGTGGGATAATTAGATGCCGTACTATGTGAAGTAATCACCATTAACCCTCATTGTCGACCTCTACGCTACTCCGTATCTCTAAGATAAAAGTAATCACGATGAAGCTCGCTAAGCTATTCGACTTGCCTCGCTTTTTGTGCAGGAGGAGGTGCCTTTGCCCTTGCATAAAGAAAAAGTACATAGTTACATCACAGTAAATGAGCTGCACTCCCGGCCCATCTTATGCACGATTCCTTGCCACGGGGTAATGCTAGTTCACATCAATCCGACCTTGATTTGATACATTGACCGCCAATGCTCGATATGCCCATCCACGCTTATACAACAAGAACCACCCCCTCGTAGGTCTCCGACCGAACCAACCGACATGCCAACTCACGTACACACCTTCGTTATTATTACGCTAATACGCGACGGTCCGATAATACCCTTCCGCCGCTGCCGGCGCACTCGGTCCATCATCGCCCGCCGGCCCCGACCCGGATCCGGATCCCGGAGCGGACGACCCCGGCGGCACATAGGCCTTGTACTGCGCTTGGTGCGGTGGCTGCTGCTGTTGATGCTGCTGTCCGCCCGGCCCACTTCCCGCAGGACCCGCCGGAGGACCACTTCCGACCCTGCTCGGCAGCGTCTGACGTGCATCGTACGCGAGCCCGCTCGGCTGCAGCGGGGGCGGGGACATGGTGGATCCCGCAGGCCGGGAGGGGTCGGAGCCGCTTGCCGTGCTTGCAGCGTCGTACGGGCCGCCCGGATAAGAACCGGGCTGTGCGTGGTACGACGGGAATTGAGCGGGACCGGAGCCGTGACCGTAAGATGGCTGCCTATGCTCCGGACCGGGAGCTGACGGGGCCGGGGCCGATGGAGGAGGAACAGAGGGGGGGGCTGGGGCATTGTGGTTGGATGCCGCTGCGGCAGTGTAGGGGTCCTCGTCCGGCAGGGTGTATGTGGACGAAGGGAAAGGTGCTGCCGCGTGAGCGTTCTGCGTGGCGATCGGGGAGTCATAGACCGAGGTTGAGAGCTCTTGCGGGCCGCTTCCGTAGGTGCTCTGTGGCCGAGCAGTCGTTTGTGATGCTTGGTACGGCACGTATTGATGTGTTGGGGGTGGTGAGGCGGATGTCTGCAGTGGCGTGGGCTGCTTGCCGCCAGATGGGATCCGCTGGTCCTGGGGTCGCTGTGGGTACTGCGATTGCGGGGGCTGCTGTTGTGGTGCCTGGGACGGCGGCGGGATTTGTTGGGATGGAACCTCGGCACCTGCTACGTAGAATGGAGCAGGAGCAGCTCCGGCGCCGGGACGCTGGAAGGCATTAGGCGGAGGGGATGACGGAGGGTATTGGGCTGGCTCTGTTAATATCTACATCAGCTTTCTGTGCTTCAAACCGCCTTTCTAAAGTCCCTAGTTCCGTCGAGGTCGTACCTTGAGCAGGCGCCGGTGTATAGAACCGCTGCGGATCTTGTTGTTGCGGAGGTGGGCCGTAGCTCTGTCCCGGGGGCGGGTAGCCCTGCGGGACTTGCGGGCGCATGGCGTACTGGTGATAGGTCGGTCCTGGCGGGTGCGACATGGACGACTCCAGTAGAGCCTCATAATCTCTCCTGGCTTTAATGAACTTCTCGTTAAGCTGAGTGAAGTCGTCTGCGACGCGTCAGTAAGGTCCAAGGTCGCAATAATCGGAGCAAATACCTTTCTTTTGCGAGTACTTCTCGATCAGCTTGATGAGCTTCGGCCGGATGGCCAACGTTTGGTGATAAAGTTTCTGTGTTTCGAGAGTCAGCGTTGCAAAACATGGCAGAAGAGTTGATGATGGGGGAGAAGACGGACGGATATCTCCTCGTTATCTTCCTCCCTCGGCGTCGTGTTGCTGGCACTTAGCAACGTCAACAGCTTCTCGACGTTCTTGATCTCGGCAAACACCTCGGCCTCCATCTGGGCCTCGCGCTGCAGCTCTTCAGGGGTGGGGTCCGTGAGTTTCTCGACGTAATTGAGCGGGAAGATGCCCGTCTTCCCCTTGAGCGAACCCCGCCACCAATCCTTATACACGCTCTCCAGAACGGCAATGACGTCGCCCTTCTTGAACTCCAGCTCACCCGGCTCCGACGGGACGAAGTCGTACAGCGCTCTCACGCGGGAGACTGTCGCGGCGGTGGTGCCCGACGGCACCGGCTGGGCGGGTGCCGTCTGCTGCTGGGTCGCGGCCCCTGCGCCGGCTGATGCCCCGGCCCCTGACGTGCCCGCTGCCGATTGAGCGGCTGCCTTCTTCCGCTCTTCCTCCTGCAAACTCAGCTTGAGCGCCATCTGCAACTCCTCCTCCTCCTTTTGACGATCTAGGTCCGTCAGGTTGTTCTTCTGCGGCGCGCTGGGCGGCTGGAGGGTCGGATTGCTCTGCTTGAGGCGATAGAAGGCATCGTACATGATGCCGAGGTCCGGGTCCGACTTGAACATGTCGGACCATTCCTTCATGCGCTCGAGGATCTTGACCTTGACCTGGTTGTGCGTGTTGCGGTCGTTCGCAAGCTTGAGCAGGGCCTCGGTGAATGCGCGGCTCGACAGCTCGCGGTGCATGTTCTTGCCGCAGTTCTGGGAGAGGGCGTTGGCGACCTAGGAAGGACACAGTGTCAGTCGTCGGCGACAGCGATACCCCGTGCGGCGCTGCGCTCACCTCGAGCGTGTACAGTTGGACATTGGCGTTGCGGTGCGCCAGGCGCTTGATCAGGCTGGCTACCGACTCCTTCGGCCCGTTCGGGTCGCTCGAGACACGGTCACAGATTTCCATGATGGCGCCCCAGTCCTCGGACGTCAGATTCTCGTCCGTGGCCTTGTCTGCGGGAGGAAGAGTCCATCCATGTCAGCTGTGCACCCCGACCTGTGCGGGACGTCGTAGAAACATACTGATGGCCTCATCGTAAGGCCCGGCCGCAGCCGCTCGAAACATGGTGGCGGCTGGCTGAGTGCTAACTCGTGGGTGGTGGTGTTTGTTGGGAACCGGGAGCTCGAAGCCTTAGAGAAATCAAGTGACGGATAGATGAATGAATGGGAGGATGGCCGCCCGGCGTTCGAAGCTCTGACGTCTGACGTTCTGTTGGTTGGTTGCCTGCCCCGCTCGGTCGGTACGGTAGGTAATGTAATTTCGCAGGTAAGGTATGTACCAAATACCCAAGACTCCTCGAGCAGGAATCCGGGCTTGAATCTGGAGAGGGATGCTGTTATTTGCGTCGGCACGCGGAAAGCCGAAGATCCAGTACTTCAGGGCTGCAGGTCTGGGGTTGCGTGAGCGCAGAGAGAGAAAGCAGGATGCTACGCAGAAATGATGAATTGGACGGCGGATGATGGAACTTCCGTGGAAACATCAGCGGGCAGGGCCCTGCCGCGTACTGCGTCGTTGGTGACTCCCTCGGTTGCCCCGCACCTACGCTACTGTTGAAAGCTGCCCAGCTCCCCAGCTCCGCGAACCCCTGTCAGCTGCCACCGCCATGCACATCATCCCCTGTTGGGGGGGGGGGGCGCATCGACACCGAAACCTGTCTCTTGGCACTGCCACGCCTCGTGGTCTTCGCCGCCGAATTGCGTATGAGCTTGCGCAGCCACCAGCTAGCGCAGCTGCTGGCTACGAAGGTACTGTACATACATACATACATACCGTCTCTCGATAGTTGCCTTGTACTCCGTATTTCCATTTGTTTTCAGTTTATTTATTTTCTTCTGTGGAAGATGGTACAGTACAAGCCATTGGTTAATCATGCCTCTGCGATCTGAGAGCCTACTAGTACATGGCCCCCATCAACGAATATCAATGGCGCGCAAAGACACACCTGACCTGACTGACCTATGCCCTTGGCTTTGGCTTAAATCACTCATCCTTCCTCCTACCTCTACCTGGAATGGTGCGCAGTTTGTCCGACCAATAACCTGGGCAATGTGAAGCTGCCCGTAGGTGCTTCGTACATTGAGGCACTTGGGCATACCTGGGCAGGTACCTATGGGCCAAGAGTTTGAGCCGGCGGTACAATACCCCATATCCGGCGACAGTGGAAGACAGCCTGGAAGACAGCCTGGAAACTCAACGGAAGTCGGGAGTAGGCAAGAGTAAAGGAGTCTATTGACAGCAACGTATGCACATGTTACCTTATTCCAATACTCTCCCTCTCACGATGAGGGGGTTGGGGGCATTGGCTACTCTGTACTCTGTACTATGTACAACACAATCAACTAGCCCATGTCCAGGCCTTTTTCTCTCTTATAGAGGAAAACAAATAGAACTGAGCTCGGCCAATGTACAACAATTGTAATAACAGCATCTAGCACGGGACAACTCTCCTGAGAAGGTCTAGTCTAAACGAAGTTAGCCAAAAGAATCTAACACCACATTGGCCCTTCGTATTCGCCCCGTATATACAAACTCTGTCAATCAACCCCCTTCTCCCCGTTTCACGCTCCCCAAAGCCTTACTCGGCCCCTACGCCTCGCCATCCCTAATCTTGCGGAAGAAGTCCATTACCCCGGTGTAGACGACGAGGAGAATGCCGCCGCCAGGTCCCAGCCGGAGAACCTTGGGGATGAAGCCTTTGTAGAGGGCCCCGAAGCCTTCCTCTTTGGCAACCGTCGCCACGGCAGGCCAGGCCCAGTTGTACTTGGGTGTTTGGCCGGCAACCTTGACGCTGTTCTGGATACGGCTCTTCACGACATCCATGGCTAGAAATAATGTCAGTTTTCGTTCTCTTGTTTCAGGGCTAGAGGAGGTGGATGCGGGAAAAGAGAGCCGGCTGCCCGGTGGAACTCGTGCTCATTCAAGGCGCGCAGGGAGAGTTAGGATGGCTTTCACGTACGGGTATTCAGAATCGTGCCGACAGTGCCGCCAATGGTACCGGCGACGATGTCGTTGATTGTTTGTCCCGACTTCGTCTCCGCCTTGGGGAGCAATTGCCGAACCTGGAAGATGCAGCCGAAGTAGCCCGAGTTCCAGAGAATGTGGCGCCAGAGAGTAGACTCGAGGCCGTTGTACATGGCCAGCAGACCTTCGTTGCGCACCGTCTTGACGACAACATCAATCATACCGCTGTACTTGCCGGCCGAGGCCTTGTCCTGGAGGCGGATCTTGACGAGCTCGAAGGGCACCACGACGAAGGACTCAGTCGCGCCGGCCGAAGCACCAGTCAGGACCGAGAGCGACTGTGTCATGGTCTGCTGGCCAAAGAGATCCTTGTAGAATTTGCCCCATTTGTCGTTGGCCGCGAACTTGGTCGCGCGCTTGGGCGCCTCCATGAGAATGGGAGCGGTAATGCCGCGGTAGAGCCTCGAGAAGCTACCCAAAATGTCAACACCACCACCCCTTCCATGTATCCGAGTGTTCCTGACGCATACCCTTCGTTGCGGATGATCTTCTGGAAGCAGTCGAGCATGCCACTGTACGCATCGGCACCGGAGCCTTTACCGGTCTGCAGCTGTCTTTTCGGTCGTCAGCCGGGAGAGAGGGTCGATATCAAATGAACGGGAGGTGCCGTCTCACACTCTTGTCTTCACGACATCCAGCGGGTACCTGTTTGAGCGTTCAGCATTAGCAATTGAGGCGAGGCGCGCGACCTCGTCCGAGCATGGCAGGGCTTACATGACCAGGATCTATGCGCGCCCTAGGTGTTAGCGTGAGAATTGACGCCCGTTGGAGCCATTGGTCAACGTGCTTCAGATACACCGGCAATGGCGCCTGAATTGAAGTACTTGGTTAGCTGACCGAGTCTCGGCGGCTGCTTCGGGATGCTCTTGGGAAACCGCTCACCGGCCATGAACGTATAGCGGAACGGCAGCGGCGCCTTCTCCTTTGCTGACGCCATTTTGTCTTGTTTTCGGGGCGGGTTGCTACGGGGAATATGCCGCAAACGGGGGGGGATAAACAAGGAAAGAATTGAACGAAGAAAGGTAGGGTATCAATAGACTGCAGGAGAGAAGTTGTCTTGTGTCACCGAATTTCAGAAAGCCGAAAGCCGCCCGCCCCCACCCCCACAGTTTGGAGAGACGACATCGGAGACCCGGGGCCCAAGCCCCCGGCTCGGATCATTCCATGCACTATCCGTATTAACTCCCGTTCTTCCCCGGCCCGGCTAAATGAAAGCAATAGCATGTGCAAACCCTAACCCGGACGCAGCCCGATTGTCGAAAGGCGACAACGAAACTCTCAGAGCCTTCTTTTTACGTAAAGGCGATATATATGGTGTACTGTACGAAATAGGTAGCTACCCAAGCACGGGATATGAGGTGGTGGACGAAGGTAATCCGTATCAGGCGCTTTTGTCAGTGGAGTTAAAGGTAGTGTATAAATCATAACGTATGTTGTTATACTCCATTTATACATCTTGAATCAAGAAGGTAGTGTAAGTTTAAGTCCGGCTTCGCGTGCGTTTGTGACACCATGTTTGTCAAGGTCAAATTGAGACTGCACAAATACCAATACCTGTTGTTATAATTACTTCCTGCAGGTCGTTCCTCATTCGAGCCCGCTGACTGCTCTGCAAGTTACTAAGGTAAGGTAATTCAAGCATGAGGGCGCGATTTGCGATCCCATTGGTGGGTGGGAGACGCCGGGCCCAGAGCACCGGCAGTGTTAGCGGGAACGCGGGGGCTAATTAACGTTATCGCGACAGTTGCGCACACGTTCCAGGAGATATGACCAGAACCCTTCCCCCACGTCAATCGAATCGTGCCTCTCGCCCTGAACTTAGCGGACGTTCCTCGCGCAAGCCCGAGCCTATACGAACCGCGAGCATCAAGGGAAAGCAAAAATCTGGTCCCAACGAGCAGATTTCAAGTCTAATCGACCTCCGCTGCACCGTCGAGCTACCTCCGAGGAACCCGCGTCCTTGCACGATATCGCCACGCACGAAAAATTGCTGCTATCGGCCGTTCTGCGCACGAGATCTTGGGGTCCCAGCTTGACCCTTCGCGTGGGGAAGTCTTTCTCGAGCTTCCTATCGCACCTTTAAACAGGCCGTGATCCGAGAGACCACAGCGAGGTGCATCTGAAGCTCTCGAAGGACGACCCGCGATTAGCATCCGGCACATGACGCATCTGCTGTGGAAACATTACTGGGAAGACGATGTCGACGGATTTCGACGCCTTCTCGCTCCCGCAGTCCATGGCGCGCAGAGTGGTCCTCGAAATCAGAACCTGATTTCGGGTTCGGCGGTGAGTCCCGCCCACGGCACCTCGCCCCGCGGCCCGACCAAGTCGCGCAAGCTTCCGGGCTTTGGATCAGGTCCGGGTAGTAGCGCACGGCATGGACATGGTGTCCTCGGACGGAACGAGGTTAATAGTCGCGACCACGCCGGTCTGACCATCCTGCTGCGCGCCGCATCTTCGACCGCTGAAAGCGCAATATCCTTCGTGGAGGCGTTGCTTGCGCACCCGGCAATCGATATATACGTTCAGGACCCCGAGAGTGGCTGGAACGCGCTCCATCGGGCGTTGTATGCGGGGAATATCTCCATTGCCCGGCTTCTGCTGGAGAAGGAACGCAGTGACCTGACGGGCCACACTGCTTCACTCCACCGAGTAGGACAGCTGATCAAGACGAAAGACCACGAAGGCTTCAGCCCGTTCGACCTGTATCACTCGACCATCGGCGAGCGTAGTTTGAAGGACCTGGTTGACCTGGCGAAGCCCGAGAACGAATCCGATAGTGATGAGGCCGAGGTCTTTCTGGATAAGAACCGGTAAGTTGGCTCGGTCCTCGTTCATGCTCGTCGCCGTCCTTCTGCGGTCCCCAATTTGACACACAAACAGGGGTGCCAAATGTGCCAACAACGCAGCCGGCGAAGATCTCTATGCTTTCGGCAGCAACAGAAACCTCTCCCTGGGTTTCGGCGACGAGGATGACCGTCAATTCCCGGAGCGCGTGTCCCTCAAGCGTCCCGACCACCTTTTGCGCAGGTTTCACAGAGAGTTCCTGCAAGCAATTGGCGAAGAGGGAACTGCGTCACAGGACCTGACCAAGATTCCAACTCTGGTCCTGAATCGGCCGCTGCTGATTCAAGATGTGGTCCTCTCAAAGCTGCATAGCGCCGTGCTAACGGCGGACCCCGTATCCAACCTCTATGTTTGCGGCATTGGCCGTGGAGGAAGACTCGGCCTGGGGGATGAGAACACGCGGTTTACGTTTACCCCCGTGCAGGGGCCGCTTGCCGACAGGAAGGTTGTCCAGGTCGCGCTAGGCCAGAATCATTCCATGGCCATCGACGACACTGGTGCACTGTGGACCTGGGGTAACAATGCCCACTATCAGCTGGGATATGCGCTTCCCGAGCCGGCAAAAAAGGATGAGGATCCCATCAGCACCGTGCCGCGCCAAGTGTTCGGTCCGCTAAAGAAGGAGGTTATTGTGGGAATTGCTGCCTCTTCGATACACTCGGTTGCCCACACCGGCACATCGCTCTACTGCTGGGGCAAGAACATCGGTCAGCTGGCGTTGATGGACGCTGATTCCCGGTCGCTCGAGTATCAGCAAACGCCCAGGAAAGTCGCGGCATCTCTGTTCTCGTCCCCGATCGTTATGGTAACCGCAGTCGACAAGGCCACAACGGTCCTGTTGCAGAACCACACAGTCTGCGTGTTTACCGCATATGGCTATCACATCGTCAAGTTCCCCTTTGCGACTCTCGATTTGGTGGGCAACATCAAGCTGGCAAATCGCCAAGATCCCGCCTGGAACCAGATCAATTACATCACGTCTGGCGGAGAGACGATCGCTGCGGTTACGAGGCGCGGCGACTTGTTCACAATGCATCTCGATCATAAGGTCGAAACAAACCCTTCTACCGCATCGACCACGAACCCTTCCAAGATCAAGGGAGCAGTTACGCAGGCGCAGTGCATCTGGTCAGCCAGGCGAGACGGTGTTCGCTCCGTCGGGGTTGGTGAACATGGCTCCGTCATCATCAGTACCCAATCCGGGGCCGTCTGGCGGAGAATCAAACGAGCCAAAGCCAAGGACACGTCGTCTTGGACGTCGGAATCCAAGCGGAACGACTACAAGTTCCAGCGAGTGCCCTACATCACCAAGGTTGCTGCTGTCCGGGCATCCGCGTTTGGGGCCTTTGCCGCTATCCGAAAGGACTCGGATGTGATGAGGGAGCAGCTGTCAATCGGCCGCCAGTCGCTCTGGGAAGACGTGGCGCCACTGAACTGTCTTGCCGCTTTCAAGGCGTCCGAACCTAAGGATAAGAATGCCGAGGTCTGGAAGTTCTGGGGAAAGGACGACATCGGAGAGCGTATCGGCCCCGTCGCCTACGAAGTGCTCAAATCGGCCGACATTGAAAGTGACCTGGCACAGCACGTCACGTCGTGGTCGTACAAGAACGACCCGTTGGACGCAGCCGTCTGCACGTCCTCCTCGCCTGATATCCAGATACCTATACACGGTTGGCTGCTTTCCGCCCGCAGCCCCGTTCTCCGAAGTGCACTTGCACAGTTCCGAAAGGCGGGGTCATATGCTCACGAATTCTTCAACATCAGCGATGCAGACGGCAAGGCGCTGGTGTCGTTCCAAGGTCTAGACCTGGTGTCGGTTTTAAACCTCGTCCTCTTTGCATACGAAGATAAGGTCATCCCTGTATGGAATTTTACTGGACATGTTAGACCGCTGGCGTATCGGTATCGCCAGATCCGCCAAGAGGTCATGAAGCTTGCCAGCCGCTTAGGAATGAATGCTCTGGAAGCGGCAGCGAGGCTGCAGGTGGACCCCAAGAAGTCCATGGATCAGGATTTCCAGCTCGCCATCAAGGACCCTCGCTTCTTTGATGACGGTGACGCCTTGCTTCAACTCGAGGGAGCCGAGGTACCCGTCCACAGCACCTTTGTTTGCCAGAGATGCCCTTTCTTCCAGGGCCTCTTCTATGGGCGCTCTCAGGGGTTGTGGCTGGAGGGCCGTCGGGCAGCCTCCGCTGACCGGATCAAGATCGAGCTGGATCATGCGGATCCCAAAGCGTTCAAGTACGCGCTGCAGTTTATCTATGGGGACTCCGGTGCCGAGCTATTCGATCACGCTGTCTGCGACTCCCTGGATGATTTCCTGGACCTGGTCATGGAAGTCATGTCGATAGCCAACTACTTGATGCTGGACAGACTTTCGCAGATCTGCCAGCATGTCATGGGGAAGTTCGCAAATGCTCGTAATATCGCTCACCTTTTGAACGCCATCAGTCCCTGTTCTGTCACGGAGTTCAAGGACGTGGGACTCGAGTACATTTGCCTGCAGCTGGAGACAATGCTCGAAAACCACCTTCTCGACGAGTTGGATGCGGATCTGCTTCTCGAGTTAGACGAGGTGGTCAGAGACAACCAGGCCGCTCAGTCACCGTTCGTGAGGAGCGGCCGCGCCGAGATGCTGCTTCACGAGAACAACCCCTCGTTGGCCGAGGAGATTGACGAGGAACGCCAGCGCCGGATCAGAGAAATGGCATTCAAGGCGCAGAGGGAGGAGGAGAAGAAACTGGCATCCGCCTCCAAGACCAGATATGGGAGTCTTGACGACCCCGGCCCTTCCACACCCACCCCTGATAGAGCCAGGAAAGTGTCCAGGGCCGAGAGCAACGAGGCCCCCAGTCCAAGTCTCCGACCGAAGGCCTCGCAGGGAGACATGATTTTCGACATGGAAGATGATGAGGCCTCACTGGCTACTAGTCCATTGTCCAAGATGCGGAAGCCCGCCGAGGGGACACCCGATCTCGACCAGAACCCGTCAATGGGCAGCTCCTGGAAAGGCTCAGGCAAAAAGATACGCCTAAACCTTGGCGAATCGCCGGCCAGCCCAGCGACATCGCTTCAGACGCCAGTCAAGGCGGCAAAAGGATCTACTACCCCTGCGACCCCCGTGCAGAAAGGGCAGCCTTGGGGGACCACGGTTGCACCGATCACGAAGCTCGACCTCCGCGACATCATCCGGTCGGAAACGGCAACCCGGTCCAGTCTCTCTGAGGGCCTAGCAGCGCAAAGGGCCAAAGAGTCGTTGCCAAAGGCACCTCCACAGAAACTATCACAAAAGGAGAAGAAGCGGCAGCAGCAGGTGGCACAGGCAGCTCAAGCTGCACTGCTGGCGGCCAAGGCAGAGCGGCCCAAGAACGTCTGGGAGCGGCCAGCCGGCGAACTCCAGGCCTCCCCATGGAAGACAGTCGGCAAGGACAAGACGCCGTCCAAGAGTCTACTATCCCCCGACGTCACAGGGCCAATACCGATTTACCGACGCACGGCCTCCCCCGACACCCGCTTCGCAGGGCAGCGCACGCCGAGCTCATCGATCGTCGCCGGGGCCAAATCACCACAGCCCCGCACCCCAGCAGCCAACCCTAGCCACGCCGAAAAGGCCACCTCGGCAACGTCAAGCATCATCGTCCCGCATTCCAGAGTGTACATCCCCCCGGCGCCCAAAACCGAGCAGCTCCTGGGTCTGAGCATGCAAGACATCATGGGCCAGCAGACGCGCGACAAGGAGCAGGTGAAAGAGGCGGTCGCGAAGCGCTCGCTCCAGGAGATTCAGCAAGAACAGGAGTTTCAGGAGTGGTGGGACGCGGAGAGCAAGCGGATGCAGGAGGAGGAGAAGAGACGGGCGGCGGCGGCGGCAGCAGCAGCAGCAGCAGCAGCAGCAGCAGCAGCATCCGAGGCGGAGGGCGGTGATGGTGGTGGTGGAGGTAGTGGTAAAAGGGCTAGGAGAGGTAAGGCGGCCGGTAGGGGGCAAAGAGGCGGGAGGGGTGGAGGTGCTGGGAGCAGGGATGACAAGGCAGGCGAGAGCCGGGGAAGGGGAGGAGGAGGAAGAAGCGGGACTGGTGCTAGTGGGGCGGGAGGTTCGAGGGGCGCTAAGGGGAAGGGGAATGGAAAGGGGAGAGGCGGCGGTGGTGGTAGTAGTAGTGGCGGTGGGAGAGGAGGGAAGGAAGAAGGCGTAATGGGTGTTGCTGCTGGTGGAGATAAGTAATAGTCCCATCCCTTACGCTGTGCAGTAATATGGGCATACGGGTTCGAGAAGTGGTATGTATACATAGAAAGAGCCGACCGGACATGGCTGCATGGTCCCCGCTAGGGATTGGAGTTGGAGGGCCTACCTGCTTCTACTGTCTTATCAGCTTTTGTATATTCGCAGCTTCCCTTTTATTGTACATGGAGATCGAGGAGTTGCTTTCACATCATTGGCTATCTAGATCCGCGATAACTGGCAAAGCTCGAATCCGTAGACGAGCCAGCGGAGAGTATCGACAGATGCAACTAGGTCTCACATAAAGGAGATGGCACCGGTATTGATGTGGCAGGCTCAGGGACCGCCACATGGTGGCTCGACGGGAGCACCCAGTGTCGTGCTCTGCTCGCTTGGGGTTGCTCTGGTGGTTGTTGTCCACGTGTTGCTGCGGGCATTCAACGGAGGGGCAGGAAGTGCGATGATTGAAAGTGCGTCCAAATACCCCAAACCTACCTTACAGACATTGGCCTTCGTCCGGAGCTTTGATGTATCCAATTCGTCACAAGAGGCACACCATTGCACGGCGCGGATCGGATCGGATGGGATAGCCCTGCGGATTGCCCTGTTTGTCGACAAGCCGATTGCCGCGACCAACCACGCGCTCTCACCCCCGTGCTGTGTAATCGTTGCGTGGTGTGTAATCCGTACATACATACATACACGCATGCATACAGAACACGGGATCAAGCGAAGCGTTATCATATCAGATCCGGAGTCGTCTTGACCGACCAAGTGGATGAGTCGCTTTCCGCACTCACCTAGCTGCGACAGACAAACTGCCCCGAGTTGGAGTACTTTTTATTTTGTATGTGTGCCCCTACACATGGAGTACGGCCTTTGATGAACGCATTCGATGGCGCTATCGGCATAAACGCCGAAGATCTAAGTTGCAAGCTTTTCAAAGAGACTTGCCACTTCCCCGCTTGTGATAACTTCTACGGAGCTAGGCAGCTGTCACCCCATCATCAGCCTGTGCTGCCTAGGGCTGCCTCGGCGATTGATCTTGATGCTGAAAGCGAGGAAGGAACTAAGCGACGTGACTTGGTAGCTGCCTTGCCCCAACCATCCCATAGTTACATGTATTGCACATACATATGTATGTACATTCTACGGATTACATACACACAAATGCCAGGCTGCGTCGTGCTTCATTGGCGCATTGTTTGTTTGCTGAATGCATGTCCTGCATTCCAGGCTCCCCGAGCACCCTCTGGCTGCCTGCCCGCTTCAGCCACTGGGGTGACACTGCGAACCTCGAGCTCGAGTGCGGAATGTGACCAGCTTTTCTCAGAGCACTTCCAGGTTCTCCATCGGTCGCCTGAGCTTCCCACCTCAATTGCAGGTGGGATCTGCACTGCACCTTGGGTCTTGTTCTTCAGATTACGGATGAACACTTCGGTGCCTTGTTGACCATGCCAATTGTGCCGATCGTGACGTTCTTCTTTTTCTTCTTTTTCTTTTTCTTTTTCTTTTTTCCCTTTGTTTTCCCGATCTACTATGGCCTAAAACCAGTGCATCTTGCGTTGCCGTGGCTACGCATTGCACCATACAGGTGAAGCGACTGGTGTTGAGCCGATGACGGAAGATTGGCCAGCGAGCACGAGTCAGTACTGAGTCGCCGAGTCGGACATGCACAAGAACAGAGTTGACGAACTAAAAACGGTGATAGTGAACACAAGGCAAGGGGCAGCAGACCTCGGCCGCTCAGGCAGTTGTCCCTTGTCCGGTTCACGGGGATCGCTTACGTACAGCGGAGCGTTCCTGAGCGTGACTCTTGAAGTCCCGCTCTTGGCCTCTTATCTTCGCATCCGTCATTCCGCCAAGCATTTCTTACAAGCATCAGTATCAATCCTCAGGCCTACCCTTCCGACGTCGCTGGTGCGGAGCTAGAGCATCACTGGTTGCGCATTGTGTGGCCGCGCAGCTTTTGCATCACGCCCCGTTGCTGCATGTCTGTGAATAGTGCAGTACATACGTAAATACTTACATACAGTGCATGCCGACTACGTTGCGCAGCACGTAGTGTATGTATGTATGTAAATATCGAGAATATGGAATTCAAGGCGTCGGCCTAGTAGAACTCGAGGTCCAACGCATCACTTTCATCCATCCGACCGACCATTCACAGGCCAAAAAGCCCTCGCACAGAGCTTGGACACAAAGCGCATCGAACCCCCCCCCCCCCTGCACCGACTGGAGCCCCCTGAGCCGCTCGTCACCCCGGCTCTCCGGCAGCGCGCTGGGATCCCCGGTAGCCGCTGCATGCTTCCAGGTTGCCATCGGCTTGTCTGCCTTCCCGGCGAGCGTCACCGCCAACCAGCTGCGGAATCATCCCAACTACCACTTCATTCGGTCCTTAATTGTCGAACTTAGGGGTCCGCAGAGAAAGTCTGCCTTGAACAACGTCAACGATCCCCTCCCTAAGGTTCCCCTCATTCAGTTCTTTTTTGGTTATCCAGAAGGCTGCCGCCCGAACGATGGATGCGCAGGTTCGCTTGCCTCGACCACACCCTCCCGCCTAGTGACGCATTTCGACATCCTTTGTCGCCGCCGCATCCTGGACCGCCTGTCGTTCCTCGGCCTCGGCCTCGGCGAACCGTCGACCTCTTGGACCTACGGATCCGACACGTCAGAACCTCGAAAAGGCCGCTGGTGACCGTTGCGCCGCCCCGGGGGACCGATGTGAATTCCTGCCGAACGCCTCCTTTCCTCCTCCTCACCTCAATCCCCCAACCTCGCCGCAGCGATGCATCAGCAGTCCCGCCACCCCCCGCGGGTCTCATCACCCGCTTCTTCCCCCCAGACAAACCCTGCGCGGACAAATAACCCGAGGGATCGCGTCCGATCTGGTTCGGCCGCCACGGGCCTCGATGGCGGCAGCAGGCCTGAGAGCACCGAGAGCCCCGGCTCCACCCCGAGCAGGGACTCGATCAAGAAACTGGACCAGATCATCTCGGTGCGCATTTAACCATATCTCGGACGTAGGCTTGCGGGGCGATGGGCTGACTGCCGCCAGAACTTCTATGCCAAGACCGCCGTCATCATTCTCCAGTCCCGGCTCGACACGACGCCCGTTGAAGGGAAGAAGGCGGACCGCTGGGTGAGCAGATTTTCTGAGAAACGCAATCCCCTCCCTTTGGCAAACAAAAAGGTCTAACAGCGCGCTCCGCTCTAGTTCGGACTCGATACGGATGAAATCGAAGAGTTTAGAGATGAGCTCCGGTTGTATAAGCAGTCGGGGAGCTTCGAAAATCGCCCTCCGCCCATGATCATCGAGACGTATATCGACGCCTCCCGACTGACCAGCAGTCAGAGCTTGGTTGTCGTGGACGAAAACGGCAAGAGATGGGATGTGCTCGAGGCGCTGAACTCGTCAGAGTCGTCCGACGACAGCCCCAGGCGCAGCCACGCCCAGAGGCGCAACACCGAGGTGATACTCGAAAGGTGGAGGCTCGAGCTCAAGTGCCTGCCCGACGTCCCGCGAGACGAGTTCGGCCCTGCTCTGCCCACCGTCTACAAGAGGAGCATCGTCTTCATCCGGTCGCTCTTCGTCATGACCCGCATGATGCCGTGCTGGAAGTACTCGCAACAGGCGCTGGCGAAAGGGATCCATCCGGCGCTCGAGGTCAAGTGCAGGATCCTGAGCGCCGAGACCGAGTACCTCACCTACGACCCCTTGCGGCAGCCTCTCCACGACGGGAGGGACGCCGTGACGGAGTACGTCTTTACCGACCTGGAGGTGCCCGTGGGCCGCTTCTATGCCTCCGTCACGTACCGCAACGACTGCAACTTTCGGGTCGAGGACGCCGAATCGCTGCTCAGCTCCCGGTTCATGGGAGTGGATGAGAACTACTTCAGGCCGTCTCTGCCACCAAGGCGAGCAGAAAACGGAAGGCCGGATGCATACGCAGAACCGGGCTCTTTGCCGTCGCAACGCCAGGGCCGCGGATACCAGGAGGCGCAACAAACGTACGGCAGCTTGTCGACCTTTCACGGTCCGGGCCCTTTGGGGACGAGCCCGATCTCCGCGCTCAGGTCGGTGCGCCCCATCGGCTCCGATACCAGCTCCCCCTCGGACTCCCCGTCCGGGAGCCTTGGACCGCCCGACCCCCCGCATTCGTTGCCGATCCGCGGGGCCTCAGCTCGCCCCATGCCAAGACCCCACGACGCAGGCAGTCGGCGGCCGTCTGTGTCCTTCCAGCCGTTCAAGGCCGGCTCGCTCTCCGGGTCTCCCAGGATCGGCGACCAGGAGACGCCGTCGTCCCCGCAGTCCCTTACCCGCCCGGGCCTCGCCGGGCCGTCGCGCACGGGAAATAATCGGTCCTCACTCACTATGGGATCCGCAGCCTCGTTGCGCGGCGGACCTCCCGCGGCCCAGGACGTGCCACCTCTCTCGGCCTCGCCTCGACCCCCCAGCCGCTACAGCAGCAGCTTCACGCATCGCCGGAGTCGGCCGTCATTTGGCGGGCAGAGCAAAGCCGACGACGACCAAGCCAGCAGCGGGAAGCAGAGCCTCTCATCTTCGGCGCAGCCGGGCTCCGGTCTGCTCGCCGAGGCTGGTGCCATCGCCAGCTCGGGGTCGTTCGCCGCGGACGACGATAACATCTCGGACTTTCTCAAGGCTCTCGACAGCAAGAAGACGCTCAAGAGCTTCGAGCCAAACAAGAGGGGCGAGTCCCTGGCCTCCAAGCGCACGGCGGCCCAGCTCTCGAGGTTTCAGCAGATGCGCGAGACCAACAACGTCCTCACCGATTCCATGACCTCCTCAATTCAGCTACATCGCTCGTCGAGCTCGTCAAGCCGTCAGCTGGCAAACGTTCCGGGCATGGTCAACCCGGCATCCATGTCCGTCTCGTCATCTCCAGGAAAACCCATGTCGCCTCACACGCCCCACACGCCGGCCATACCATCCCGGCTCAGCGAGAACTCCATCATCGATTACCAATCCGAAGACCGGCCGCGTCCGGGCCGGAACCGCTCCGACACCACCACTCCCGGCGACCTCACCCTCGAGGAGGGGGACGACGATGGCGAGACGCCGATGGTTACCCAGCAGGACACTTCGGAGAGAACAAGACCGTCTCCGTCCTCCATTACTGACACTACCACTACCACTACCACCACTGCCGCCACCAACACCGCCACCGCCGCCGCCGCCGCTGCTGCTGCTGCCACCAAAACCACAACCACAACCACGACATCTACAGGCACGACAGCAATTGACATACCCTTGTCCCCGCGCCTTCACCACCACAGCAATAACCACGCCATCGCCGCCATTCGCCGCCCCAGCTCCGCCGCCCACCCCCACCACCAACAACAACATCAACGCCTCCACCAACAAGGGCACCGCTCCCTCGCCGGCGAAGTCGACGCCGCCTACCAACGCAGCGCGAGTGCCGAGGGCGTGCCGTCGGCCTCCCGCGGCAGGGAGGTGCCCAGCCTGAGCACCCTCCTCGCGTACCAGAGAGAGATCCCGGCCATGGCGGGAGAGGTCGCATCCGGCGGAGAGCAGAGACCGGCTGCGGGAGCGGGGGCGGGCGCGGGAGCCGGCGACGGAGCGCGGCCTGCCACGGCGGGAGGAGCGAGCGAGCGCAGGGCCCTCCTCGGTGGTGGTGGTGGTGGTGGTGATGCTGGCAGGTCGACGCCGAGGTACCGGCCTGCTTCCTCTGCCGCTGCCGCTGCCGCGCCGGAAGGAGGAGAAGAAGGCAGGGGTGCGCGGCCGGGGTCGTTTCCGTCTGTTGGTGGCGGCAGGTACGCGGGGAGCATAGAGGGGGCGGACGAGGAGCCGCTCTTGTTCGCCATGAGCGAGTTGGAGAGGGATTCGAGGAGGAGCCTGGACGAGACCGGGGCGCCGCAGCAGCAGGGCCAGGGCCAGCAGCAGCAGCAGCAGCAGCAGCAGGGGGCGGAAAGCGGGAGCGCGAGGACGAGTGGTCCGGCGAGGTACGAGCCGCCTAGGGGAGTCCTAAGAAAGGGCTGGTGATTTTTTTTTTTTTTTTTGGGGGGGGGGGGCGGGTTGATTGGTTTTGTTGTCGTCTTTTCGCTGCGTTGCTGGATTGGCTGCAGTCTTAACATACACGCCGGCTTGGCTTGCATTCATCAGATTGGGTTTCTGCGCTTGGGTTTCTTGCGCTTGGGTTGATCCGGTGACGATAAATATGCGGGCACCTGTCAACTGGGGGAGGGTGTGTGGGGAGGGAGATGAAGAGAGTCACAGATTGACTCTGGGTTGTTTTGTTTTCTTTTCTGTTTTGGCATCGGTGAAGCGCAGATAGTATGGCGACGGACGGATCGATTTTTACGTTGGGTGTCACGACGGGCTGAGGTCACTTAAGGCTAACCTCCATTATTAGTAGAGAGACGTGAGAGGTACGGGGCGTCTGGATACCGGGGCCGGGATCGGATCGGTTGGGTCTTCTGGAGCTGGGGCCGGTTGGCTTTAATATAGTGTACATACAATACATACTACCATGACCACCACCACCACCACCACCACCACCACCACTACTACTACTACTACGACGACGACGACGACGTACTAGGTGCATTCGGCATCATTCAAAACACAGGGATGACTTCCCACTCTGATGACACCAGCTTGTTGATTGCCTGACGGCTGGACCACCCCCGGGTCCTTTATTTAGTCCGAACTTGTGCGGCTGGCGGCTCGGGAGTTCGGAAGCTGAAGATCTTATGCAAGTGTCTCGTCTAACCTTTCTTCTTTCCTCACTCCTCCAACGCCATCCGTGTCTTCCCCCGAGTCAGAGTTTTTGCTTGGTTGACCAGATTATTCTGCCGATTTTGTCAGTCTCCACTGGGTTAATTATCACAATTCCTCGCGGCGCGCATATACTAATAGGCTTTTTCAAGTAATTATATTAAGACTGAACCTAAAGAGTGCATGAGGAAATGCATCTGTTTTTTCTCCAGTCCCGTTCCACCAGATGCAAACCAGTTAATTCAATCCGTTACAGGCTTCCTCTGTTAGAAAATTTACAAATTTTGCAACCGGTCAACTAACATAGCCGTTTCCCTGTTAGGAAGCAGCTCCTCAGGTTTTCAGGAATCCCTAAAGCCGCATAACCTTGTTGACATCCATCTCGGGAGTCGTCATTTGACCAGGACGTGAGGCATTCAATTCAAGATCGAGGCAGTTCTCTCCTGTTTCC
The DNA here is from genome assembly GCF_000226095.1 of Thermothelomyces thermophilus ATCC 42464. Lineage (NCBI taxonomy): Eukaryota > Fungi > Ascomycota > Sordariomycetes > Sordariales > Chaetomiaceae > Thermothelomyces > Thermothelomyces thermophilus. Next base: position 2,897,096 of record NC_016475.1, read on the forward strand.
GCCACACGAATTCATTCTTCTCAAATCACGTCTTAGCAACGAGGTTCATCTTCATCCTTTTGCCTGCGTCATTCTATAACATCACTCATTGAATCTCGAGGAGAGGGTAGCCGAGACACCCTCTTTGCTGCACCGTCGAGCGATATCTTCGTCAACAGACCAGGTCTCTCGCCCGTTTTCAGTCCTTCAAGCCAAGATTTTCTCTCTTTCTCATTTTTCTCGGCCCTGTGGTTTCTGACCACGAACGCCCACCCTCACAAGCCGCACTAATTAATTAGCTCAGGCTCGTACGGCCTGCTTCACCCTCTTCTCACTCCTTTCGAGTCGAGTTCTCTGACTCTCATTCCGAATGGCCCTCCCGTTCCCTTACATCAACACCACTTCTGAACTAGCATTGGCTTTTCCCCCCATGTCCCGTATCCCCTAATTGATCAAATCAGTTTTACCAAGACTAAATAAAACAATCACCTTGCTTCGGCTGCTTGGCATCATCTTTCTTGTTAATATTCCAAGGTTGCCTACATATCTTCAAGAACTCCTGGAAAGGAGCTTCAACACCCGCAGCCTTCCCCCTCAGCTCGTTAATTAATTATTTATTTTCCTCCCTCGTTCCTCTTCTCAGGTGTCTATCCTTTCATCACCACTTGCTCAGTCCGAGCGAAGCACAGCACAGCTGCTGCTCCATGAGTTTCCAACACCTTCGGGGCTTGATCTCAACGCTACTACTGTCTTCTTTCCCAAACGTCTCAAAACTATCAATACCTCCAACCAAGCACAATGGTCAACGATGAGGGAGCCCGAGGCGGACCGCCCTTTGGGAGCCGTGCCGAGGCCCGCTCATGCATCAGCCCTCAATGCAGACGGCGCGAGGGGATGCTGAAAGCGGAAATCGACAGGCTGACCGCAGAGATTCAACGACTGGAAGGACAGGCGGGACGCAAGGCAGAAGAAATTCGCCAGCTCAGTCGTGACAAGAGCGCCCTGGAGGAGGCAAACAAGGCGCTGAGAGACGCGCTGACAGCCAAACTAGAAAGGGCACGCAAACACCATAAACGTGTACGTTCAGATCCAAACCCTTAATTAGTTTTCATATATCTCACGACGGCCCTGGATCTGGAAGGAGCTGACGCGAGGGACGATGGTGGCAGACTTGGCCTGATGCCCTCCGATCATACTTGCAAAACTTCCATGCAGACCCCCAGCGGTATAGCGAAATCTATCGGCTTTGCTGCAAAGAGGAGAATATGAGTACCAGGAAGGAATTCGTGCACCCGAACCTCAAACTCGTCCCGCCTCGCGGACGGCAACTGGAGGATTCGGATTCAGAAGCTGACGGGTCCATTATCGAGAGGAACGGAGGCCCCGTGCACGCTCTTGTCGAAGACAGGGGTATCCAGGGAGACGAGGGCGGCTTCGTGCCGTTTTCTTTTGAGAAGCTGCCATGGGAGCTCCAGGCCAGGATCCTGAAACTGATCCTGCACAAACGAGACAGAATCATCCATTGCCTCTCGAGGCTGGACCCTTTTGTCCAGCCCGATGACTTCCCCGGCGCCGAGGACCTGGGCCAAACCAGGAGCGGGCTGATGAACCGCTTCTTCTGGGGCAAGAGGAACTGCAGTTTGACCCACGACGGGGTCGAGCCTAACCGCCTCCTCGCCATTCTCAGCGTCAGCAAGCGGCTCCATTTCCTCGGCGTCCACATCTTCTACGGACTCAACACCTTTGCCTTCTCCAGCCTCGGAGAGTTGGGACGGTTCTGCCAAGGTTCCGGGCCCGCCCGAGTGGCCCGGATCCAGCACGTCGAGCTCTCCCTCACGGGCAGCCAGTACCTGACCGCACCCCCGGACACCCGGGGCAAGACGCCCTTCTCGCGCCGGACCTACCCGTTGACATGGCTGGCAGACATGTACCGGCTCAAGACGCTCGTGGTCCACCTCAACGAGACGGGCAGGTTCCACACCCGACGCAAGTACGAGCACCCGACCATCAAGGAATTTGCCGCGGCGAAGACCGCGGGACAGCCGAACCAGAGAATGGCCCGCTCGCTTCGCTGTGTGCAGGGCATCGACTACATCTACTCGCTCCGCGGCCTCGACTGGATCCGCTTCTACGACTTCCAGAAAGTCCTCGAAGCCAAACGCGCCGTCCGCGTGCCCGTTCGGGACTGGTCGTTCGTCGAGGACGTGACAAACACGACCACGATGCCCAAGCCACCCCAGCGGGCCGCCCACGCGGAACTCGAGAATCTCGAGCCGCTGTTGCCGGCCGCGGAACAGAACTGGACGCCTAGCCTCGACGACTGGCAGCTGGTAAAGAGCGTCTACGTCAAGAACAACGGCCGATGTTCATAAGACGAGCTGAGGACCCAGAAAGAGAAGAAGAACCGTGATCGTGACATCAGCTCGCTCCTCAGCGCCGGAGGCGCCGCGCCACTGGCCGAGCTCACCTCGGACCCGTCCGATTCTGAAACCGAACCGACTCCTACTGATGATGGCCCGTCGGATCCCGACACCTCGCCCACTTCTAGTAGCAGCCCGTCCGACTCCGATAGCTCATCCGATTCCGACGGCCGCCCATCCAATTCCGGTCGACCCGCCTCGTCTTTGCGGCGCCGACGCCGACGTCCGGAGCCGCCGATGTTCGTATCGGATACAGAGGTGAAAACGGAGTCGGACACGACCTCCTGCTCTTCTTCATCATCGAGTTCACCCGGCGAGTCGTCATCTGAAGACTCCGACCAGGAGGAGGACCCTCACCACAATCCAGACTCGATCGATTCGGACACGTCCGGTTCCGACGACGCCTCCGACTCCGACTCCGACTCCTCTGATTCGAACTCGTTCGGTTCCAACTCGGAGGACTCGGCGACCGATCGCCATCGCTCCTCCGACAACGAGATCTCGAGCACCCTCCCGCGCAGGAGGAGGCTTCCTTCCGTATGCCGTCCCGGAAGCCCCGACCGCGCCAGCATCCTCCTCCGGGATCTTCCCTCTCGCCCCAAAGGCGCAGTCGACCAGAGCAAAACGCCCGACGGACCGTGCCCCTTCCGCACACCCCAGCAGCCCCCGGCCGCGGCCGGCCGCCTTGCTAATAATGATCTCTCCGCTGATCCTCCTCTCAGCCGTTCCGCCCCTCCCCCGTTGCTCTGGCGCGCGCCGACCGCAAGCGGCCAAGTCTCGGTCGCGCCCGGCCCTCGCGGCCCCTCCTCGGCCGCCGCCGGGACGCGCGGAAGGGGAAGGGGAAGGGGATCGTCGCCGACGGGCAGCGACGGCAGCAGCGGCCTGTTCGTGACGCCGGGGCCGTCCTCCTCCTACCGGAGACAGATCGCGCGCCGGCCCGCGCCGTCCTTGTCGATATCGACATCGCTACCACTGCCCCCTCCCCGTCGGGCTACCGCCGCCGTTAAGGTGGGTGCGGGCGCCGAGCTCATCGAGCTCACGCGCCATGACGATGATGGTGATGATGGTGATGATGACGATGATGACGATGACGATGATGACGATGATGATGATGATGATGCGGCGCAAGAAAAGGGACAGGATCGAGGCGGAATCTCCATACCGCGAAACTCGCGGAGAACCGCTAGCGGCGGGGGCGGCAGCGGGAGCGGGGGATCGGGGTTTAGAACGCTACGGGAGATATTCGGGGATGACTTGACCTCGCCTGCTTGTTCCTCTTCTCATTCCTCTTCTTTCTCGTCGTCTGGTGACGAAGAAGACGGCGGCGATCTCGAAGACGCGGAGTCGGCCGACGGCTCTCTGGATTCCACCGACGTCGATGACAGGGACGCGAACAACGTGGGAACCGTGATGGGAACGCGAAATCTATCTCCCGGCTTGGAAAGCGACCTCGGCGGTGATGCGGACAACGCTGCCGCCGCCTTGCAAGACGGTCATGCGGCTGCCGACTCGGATGGGGTCATGGTCATCGGGCTCGGTCTCCGTGGAGGTGGGGGGCAACTGAAGCGGTCACGGAGTCGGGAATCGAGGGGTAGCTCAAGGGTTGGAGGTTCGGCGGTCGTCAAACGTCCCCGCTGTTTCTGGAACTGAGCGGAAAGCCCGGGTCAGTGTCTGTCGAGGCTACTCCAGCCCCGGACGGTTGGTCGGTCGATGCCCGCGAATTTGACGAATCGGGGGGGTATGGAGTCTTGCCTTCTGCGCGTCGAGTTCGCCAGCGATTCTGAGTTGCATCGTTTTTACCCGTATCATTACTGGCTTCTCACGTTGCCAAACTCTCCTGAAAGGCATTCGAGCAGGGTGGTCACTAGGAATACCAAGAGGATTACGGGCGTTGGAGTTGCACGGAAGGATGGCTTCGTTGGTTGAGGGCATATACCCCCCTCCCTCCCCAGAGATTGCTGCTTTATTATTAATCCACCCTCTAGCTCAATCAAAGACGATCTTCTTCCCCTGAAACGGAGCACTAAGCTGTTGTTTCTCCTTGGCCTTTCGTTTTGCCTCCCAGCTCGGGTGAAGAGGCCCCGTGTCGTCCCGCTTCCTCGGAGCCGGCTTCTTCTTCTTCTCGTCGGTTGGCTGCTTCTTCTCATTGTCCGCTTGCTTCTTCTCGTTGGTCTGCTTTGTCTCGTTTGTCCCCGATGCCTTGGCCTTGTCCTTATCCAGGAGAGGATTGCGGATACCTCGTTTCCACGGCTTCGATTCCCCATTGACGGCACCCCGCTTGGGATCCCAACCTGCGTCGCGACCCTTGGCCGCCTTTTGCAAGTGCCTTGCCTTGTCGCCATACTTCTTCTCCCAAATGGCCTGTCTCGCCCGCTGGCCCCGGCGGTTCTTGCGTTTCGGGGCCACGTCGATATCGGATGCTGATTCGGAGCCGGATATATAGCCGCCCATGAGCGTAGGGAGAAATGTAGAATCTGTCGGTTTGAGAGCACCCTTCGCCTTCTTCGCCTTCTTTGGCGGGGGGGAGCGGGATTCTGACGAAGTAGAGCTCTCGGCCTCCGAGACGCCCTCGTCGTCGCTGGCCGAGCTCTGCGGGCCCTCCGCATCATCGCTGAAGCCGTCAAACTCGTCTCCGCTGCCGCTGCCGCTGCCCCCTTCCTCGTCAGAGGTGACCTCCATAGGATCCAAATCCTCCTCGTCGCTGCCGTCCTCGTCGGTTGTGATCTCCATCGGATCGAGCTCTTTGCCAGACGGTTTTCTCGTCCGGCCTTTCACCAGCACATCATCTTCCTCTTCGTCACCGCTCTCCTCGCCAGAATCCAAGCCTAGCATCTTGTCCAGCTGAGAGACCGCCTTCTCTTCCTCCTCCTCGTCCACGTCATTGTCGCCGTCCTGATCAACTCCATCAGCCTTCTTCTGACCCTTTTCCTTTTCCGTCTTTCCCGACTGCTTGTCCCGTTCTTCGCGCCCTTCCCTCTCCCCGGCTTGTTCAGCCTTCTTTTTCTCCTTCTTCTTTACCGCACCATCAGTCCTAGTCCCGTCGGTCTTGTCTTCCGTTTTCTCTTCCCTCCCCTTCTTCCCCTTCCCCTTCTTCTCCGGTACGGGCACCCCGATGCCTCTACAGACGGCCTCAATGGCCTTCTCGACCGCCCGCTTCACCTCGACCCGGTTGTACAGGGAGCTGGTCACGTTGTGCAGCGCGACCCTCTCCTCCTCGGTCACGTCCGGCTTGGGCACACCCGCCCGGATCTCCTCCGGCAGCTTGTCCGAGTGCTCGGCGATGGCCTTGATCTTGAGCAGCGACGTGCAGAGGTGCGCGTGGGCCGTGTGATGCAAGTCGAGGGATTTGAGGACCACAATCTCGTTCTCGATGCGAGCCTTCTTCTCAGCGGGCGTCTTCGGGTCGGCGAGGCGCTTGGATTGCCTCTGGCGCTCGAAGCCCTTGGCCTGTTTGAGCGCGTGGAAGATGTCGGTGCGGAGTCGGGGGACGAGGGCGTCCAGAGGGACGTCGTCGCGTTTACGCTTGGGCATTTTTCTGCTCTACTCTTTTTTTTTTCTTCTTCTTCTTCTATCGCTTTGTTTGTGACTTTGTGGAATCAATTGGCAGTGGAGGTTTGTGGTAATTCGGCGGAAAACCACTTTAGCGACGGTGGTTTTGCGGTTGCACAAGGTGTTGTTGTTTGACAAACGGGTCCATTGAAGGTTCTCCCCCCCCCCCCCCACCTGAAAAATTTAGTGGGTCGAAAGCCCGAGTTCCAACGGTTCCCCACTCTTACAGAGATGGCCTGGGCGCGCCGCGAACGAGGTCAGTCGCGTAAAGTGGACAAGGGTCAGACGCGATCGTATCTTTTAGTCGGGCGTCGATGCTCTGGAACTCTTGAATCCGGGAGGTGGAGGGGCCTACGCACGCAACCCAGCCACCGGAACATCCAACGGCTCAACAATGCGCAACGGCGTTTTACAGTATCATCCGTATCGATTTTTCTGCGAGTTTCTCTTCGAGTAGCCCCTCAGACCGCATACCTGCCTCGTCGCGCACGGTTTTTTTCTAATTGAATCTGGTTTATGTTTACCGACTGCTCCTGATCGTATCGCATCACCGACCGCTCATCCCCGTCGAGCCTCTGCGCTCGCGCGCTGATTGTAGCAAGTCTTAACCGCAAAAGAGAGAACACACAATGGCGTCTGCAGGCCGCGGAATACAATACACCATTCCAGCAAGGGAAGATTTTAATAAACTCGCCGAGGAACAAAAGACACGTATCAACGAGGCGGTAGGTCTCTCTCTCCCCAAGAGCCAGGAGCATTGCGCATGACAAAAGCCGTCCCTTCCCGTATCCCCGCCGGGTCTCTAACAATGCTTGCTCCGTCCAGTTTGACCTCTTCGACTCCAACAAAGACGGCCTCCTCTCGTACGAGGAATTCCGGTTCGTGCTGCGCGCGCTCGGGTTCGAGCTGCCCAAGCCGCAGACGTACGACCTGCTGATCCGGCACGGGCAGAAGCCGGCCAACTGGCCGCACGACCAGGAGTGCGCGCCCGTGTACCGCCTCTTCAACCTGCCGACGGCGCAGGCGATCGCGGGGACGCTGATCCGGGCGCGCGACCCGCGCGAGGAGCTGCGGCGGGCGTTCCGGCTCTTCGACACGGACGGCAAGGGCATGATCACGCAGGACGACCTGCGCAAGGTCAGCAAGCAGGTCGGCAACAACATACCCGATGCGGATATCGTGGCCATGATTGAGGAGTTTGACGCGTCCGGGAAAGGCGGGGTGGACGAGGACGAGTTTTTAAGGTTGATGATGTCCAAGAAGTAAGGGGAAGAGGAAGGAAGGGAGGGGGGGGGGGGTGGGGGGAGGGGGCCGGGGGGCGAGGGGAGTGCTGACCCTGAGGGGTTCGCGTTTCTTCTGGGGTGGTGACAAGCTTGATACCCAGGCGGTTTGTGTTGTTGAGAATGGTTCCGCTGTTGGATCAGGGGGCGGGGGCGGACGCGCTGTCCAAGAGAGGCACGATCAAGAGAGGGAGCTTCGAATTCTGGGTTACGATATACAGCACCACTGAAAAGAGCATGGGCATTTTGGCATCTAGCAATATACTCGGCTAACCACCAACACCCACTCCCCACTCCCCCGTCCCCCTCCCGCGGTTTCTGCTGCGCCGCCCTCTCTTATTTTTACCTCTTGACACAGATGATCCAGTTCACTCGGCCGACGGGCCACATGAACATCTCGCTGCCGCTCTTGACCTCCCATTTCGCGATTTCAGCCTCGCCACCCTCGGCGCCGCAAGTCCGGAGCAGCGCCTCGACCTCATCCGACGTCCGCGTCCGCAGACACGACATCCACCCGTCAAACACCAACACGGCCGGCAGGACGGGCAGCACATAGGTGAAAAGCAGCGCCAGCGGCGCCCCCCAGAGAACCGCGTAGTACGGTGCCATGATCAGCGTCCCGATGCCGAACAGACAGCACGAGAAGAAACCCGCCATCCCGCGGTCCTGCAGCTCGAAGATGCTGTTGCCGCGTCTTGTCGTCAGCCTCACGTTTGTTCCCAGGCCATATGGTAAGGGGGGAGAGGGAGAGGCGGGAGAGGGGGGGTTGGGAGAAGAAGAATATAGAAGGAAAAAAAAGGGAAAGAAAGGAAGAAGCGAAAACGACTCACCCGAATCCGTCCCCGCCCCCCTCAACAGTATCCCTCAGGATCCTCCGGGCAAGGGCATCGTCAAAGTGATGGAACGCCAAGTTGAACAGCCGGAACACCTTCTTGGTGCCCTCGGGCCCGCGGTAGCGCCGCACCAAGTCCCGCGGCACGTTCGCCGCATCGACGGGGTCGGGGACGTACGAGAGGTTGGGGGACCGGGCAGCGGCCTGGGCCCAGAGGTCGACGTGCGGGTGCAGGTCGGTGAGGACGAATTGGAGGGGCTGTTTCTCTTCTCCCTCTTGCTCTTCTTGGCCTCCTTCTCCTCCTCGTCTACTCACTTGTTCGTCACTCGCCGCCCCGCCGCTCTCTGCGGGTCCCTGGTTGGAGGCGATGGGACCGTTCAAGTGGCGCTCGATGGAGGGCGTGGGGCCGCCGCCGCCGGCGCAGAAGTCGATGAAGGTGTAGGAGTGGAGGCCTGGCGAGAGGTGGGTGCGCAGGAGGCGGGCGACGAGCTGGGCTGGAGAGGAGGTTTGCAGAAATGGGATCTAGTGGTTTGTATTTCTCTTTCTTCAGTACTACAAGACGGAACGGATAAGATAAGACTGCAAGGGGCGAGCCTGCGTACGTGTGTTGTCCATGCCGCGGTGAGTGCGGCTTGCATATAGGCGCGGAGGAAACTGGGGAACCTGTTTGTCGTTGTTTTCGATCGTGTGAGACGGCGACTCTGGGACTGAGGATAGAATCTTGTTGGAGCTCTCTCACCATGGAGAATCCGCAATCTCAAAGACATGCATCCGCGGTACCAGATGCGCCATTGCGGTTTGCGAGTTTGAGTCGCTGGTGTGTGCGACACTTAGTATCATTAATTTGAATATTCGCGAATTGTGTGGTGACCTAGATTGATCTGTGTTTCAACGAACGTCTTAGGGCTATGTTTCTGCATTAGATGACGTTGTACATACATAGGTGTGTTATACCGTTTGCTGTAGAAGCATAACTATGGGGTTGCGAATCCGAGCTGAGATCATGACAGCATCCCGCTTTTAGTGCAGCTTGGCGCTCGAGTTGGTTCTGTTTGCCAGGTTCCAGGCCCGGGCCAGCAGGGTAACGTAGTGCGTAAGAACTTACAGTACTGTACCTCCCTACGGACACTTTGAGGGTGCGGACATGGTAGGTAACTACCTTTTATATGTCAATACACTCCGAGCCTTTTAACATGACCGATTGAGTTAGCGCTCACTGTTCCAGGGGAATGAAGGCACTTCTGCGGTTTCATTTTTCATTCACGCATCAAACGTCGCCTGCCAGGAAAGCACAGAAACCGAAGCAGCCATTGGCTCGCCTAAGGTGCCTTGCAGGGGTTTCGTCGATCTGCGCCAGGCTGCCCTTCATCCTAAACGTCACAGCTGAGCCTTCATACACCACCAAAAATGCCTTTTGTTTGGTCCTTTGTACTCTTGTTTTGTCTTCCAACCAATTCGTCGCCATCCCTTCCAGGGTTCCTCTACATTACCGCTACGTACGAACTCTCCCCGACATGCTCGCTTCTGCGGCCAACAGATAGAATCCCAGCACTTCCGACAGCCTCAGCCTCAATTTTTGGGCAACCCCAATCAACCCAACGCCATGGGGCTGCTCGTCGAGTATGGGCATTACATCCTTGCTGCCGCAGTCCTGGCCATTCTCGTTCGCGCCGTATCCGCCTCCCGCAGATCCATCAGAAGAAACGGGAAACCATTGAGGTAAAGGAGCAGCATACCGCATGTTCCTGATCACCTCTGAATCTCCTGCTGAGCAACCCCAGAAACCCCCCAGACACTCTCCCGTTACTCGGGAACGGCCTCAAGTTCCTCCAGTCCCGCTGGGAGCTGTTCGGCTGGTTCGACAGATGCCAGCGCCAGTTCGGTTACGAGACGGTCGCTCTGCACGTACCAACCCTGCCTCCGGGAGTGCTCATACATGACCCTCGGAACCTCGATTTCGTCTTCAAGAGCGAGGGGCTGTTCACCAAGGGCGATTTTGTGAAGCGGCGCTCGTGGGACTTGTTCGGTCGGCCCCTTCCCAGCCTCGTCAGTGTGCCTGGAACCGCTCTGACACCAGATAGGAAACGGCATCATCAATGCCGATGGAGATTTATGGAAGCTGCAGCGAAAAGCAGGCTCTGCTTTCCTCAACACCGCCAACCTGAGGGTGCTCACCGAAGTCGCGCTTCCTCAGTACCTGGCAGAGGCGGTCAGGCACCTGCGATCCAACGTCGGCAAGGATCCTGTAGACTTACAAAATGTCTTCCACGAGATTACCACCAAACTGATGGGAAAGATGGCCTACAACGTGCGACCGAACCCCCCCGTCCGTAGGCAAAGGTATTAATATTCTCGCTGACCAAACTGCAGATGGAGATGCACGCCGACGATGACTTTTCCAAGTGCTTCGACTACGCTTCCGGTGCCACAGCAGAGCGATTCCAAAATCCCCTATGGCCTATCAAGGAGCTGTTTGCCGGGTCCGAGATGCGCAAGTCGATAAGAGTGGTCAAAGATTTTGGTCGTCGCATTGTCACGAGTGCGGTACGGGACCGAAATGAGTTGAAATCCAAGAGAGAAAAAACGGCCGACTCTCCAGACGGGGACAGCAAGCTTGACCAGATCTCAGGCTCCCTGATCCAGTCGCTCCTCGAAGCGCTCGGCGACGAGCAGATCGTCGCCGACGCCGCCCTGACCTACCTCTCCGCCGGCCGGGACACCACAGGCCAAGCCCTCACCTGGACCTTCTATCTCCTCCTCCAGCATCCGTCAGCCGTGTCCAAGATCCGGCAGGAAGTCCAAGATCTCCTGTCTCAACATGCCGCCGCCGAGGCGGAGGAGGAGGACCCGCCACATCCAACTAATAGTTCTCCTCCCACATCAGCATCTGCGCCGAAACCGGAAGTGGATCCAACCCTCTTCACGCCCGCGGCGCTCCCCTACACGACGGCCGTCTTCTACGAGGCCCTCCGCCTCTTCCCGCCCATCCCCTTCGAGATCCGCCAGGCCCAGGCCGACACCACCCTGCCCGACGGCACCTTCCTGCCCAAGCACTCGGTGCTGGTCTGGTGCCTGTGGGCGATGCATCGCTCGCGCCTGACATGGGGCCCCGACGCGGACGAGTTCCGCCCGGAACGCTTCCTCACCCGAGAAGACGGAGATGCGAAAGAAGGCGAAGTAGTAGAGAAGGAAGAGGAAATAGAAGAAGAAGAAGATGATGATGATGATGATGATGATGATAAAACAAAACAGGAACGGAAGATCGGGAGGGAGAAAGAAGAAGTAATAGCAGCTGCGGGGAGGGCTCGTCGGACAACAAAGTTCACGCTGGGCAAGAGCTCGGCCGAGTTCCCCGTCTTCTACGGCGGGGCGCGGGCGTGCCTGGGCCGCAAGATGGCCGAGGCCATAGCCGTCCAGGTCATCCCCACCGTCTTGGTCGCGGCGGGGGTGCGGCTGGAGGGCGCTTGGGAAGGCGAGAGGAGGAGCCAGCTGAGCCTCACTCTGCCCATGGAAGGGGGCTTACCTGTCCGGGTTGTGAGGATGGGGGATGGTGGTGAGAAGAAGGTGGGAGCACATGATGGCAATGATAGTTCATGACGATTATTAATTATGAGGTGTTGAAATAGCAAGGCGCGTGATATAGATGTAGGTCTGCGTTCTTTTATGTTCCACAGTGGGCTTATATTAGATCACGGTGTTTTCCTGGGTTCGTCGAGCCTGTCGGATTATCGAATTACCAGGTCGGGAGAGTTGGGGATGTGCCTTGTGACGTTCACGGCCCGTGGCCTGCCTCATCTCTGCCTGATAATACGGAATAACCAACTTGCTTCCCATTTGTTCACGTCCCAAAATTTGAATTAATAGGGCGTACTGAGCAAGCTTGGTAAGGAGTAATTAGACCCGATCCAACCTGCATCGCGGAGGCTCGTTCAATGCGAGTGTGCCTCATATACAGCCCACAGTTCTCGAAGGTTGCCTCACGGGAGCTGGTTCTCGGTTTTGGGATCCATCACAACTAGTTGTAAGTCGAATGGTCAGCTCCCATATTCTACGGTTTACACGTACTAATAATTGTCGGCTGCGAGGTGCTAATTATTGGTTGCAAAGGTACTGTACTTCGGGTAATTATCTCTACCATGAACCAATAACACCTCTAGCAACACAACAACAGTGCTCCACTGCTCTTCGTTTCGTGTTGTAAGTCTCTAGCTGCAGAAGACTGAGACATGAAAGGTGGGCAGAATGAACAAAAAACAAAAAAACAAAAAAACAAGCTTTCCGCAGCTGCGTGTTGTCTCAATACATGTCTCACCAAGTCCAGGTGACACCCATCTTAGACGAACAGCAAAGAGAGAGTAACATTTTACTGTGGATAATCATATCATGCTCCCCGAGTGCATCCAGCGGGAATCAAAGAGTGGCAAGAGATCGCCGGGTCTCGGAGGAGGGGAGGGGGAGGGGAGGTAAGAAGAGGAAAGGAAAGGGAAAGGGAGATCTGCGCTGTTTCCATCTCCCATCCAAGGGCCTCCATGGGGCAGGCAATGCCAGGTTTGGACACGCTGCACCCGTCCGGGTTTAGAGAGGGAGAGGGATAGATGCTAACGGATAGGTGGTCAGGAAATGGCAACTCGCTGAGGATGGGGGAGGGTGAGTGGGTAGTATAGGTAGTATAGGTAGTAAGCGCCTAACTGGCAGCAACACGCGGATGTCACATTGTACATACAGGCGCTGGAACCGGCGGCTCGAGCCGTCTCGTGGGAAGCTAGGGAACGATGAACCGTCTGTCGAATCGGTCTAGTGTAGCAGGGCATCCCGGAGCAAAAGACCCTTCTGCCAAACCGGAAATAAGTCACGACCAATGACGTGAAACGACCGGCAACTGAAGGCTCGGACTAACGACGGAACCAGTTTTCCTGTTGGAGCGAGGTGACTCTCGGCGACTAGTGTACAAGCAAACTCCAGGCGGACGCGGCGAGGGCCATGTGGGACAATGAACACATACCTAGTGTAGTTACCGGGTACGTTCAGTGTCCAGGGTATGTGTGAGCATGCATGAATGTATGTACAGTATACTACCTGCCGGAGTCTAGTGGATTGTGTACGTCCGTATGTATGTACACTACAGTACGGTGCATGCGCTGTATGGTGGACCGGTCGCCCCGCCAGGCGAGCCCAGAACCGCCTTGCCTTTACGGAATACGGAATAACTAGACCTAGGTTTCTCGGGATCTGGGGTCGGTGGAGGAGTGCGGCCTGTCCCGTCTGGGCGCGCCTTGCCGAAGCGACCAATTTCGGTTTCATTTGTTGTATATTGGTACCACGCGTACTCATCGACATTTCCGTCCGTCAGCAGATCGCCCTGCGAATCCCTCTGTCGGTTTCGCATCCATACAGTTCTTTCCGGAGCACGCCACTGTGTATCCGTCTCGGGAGTGCTCTCCTTAATCGACGGGTGCCGAGTCCAGCGCAGTCGCTTAGGCATCGGGAATGGGGCGCCAACGAGGTGGGCAGGGCTCGAGCACGTTTCGCGGACTCGAGAGGCCTCCAAATCACCCATTTCAGAAACAATTGCAGCGCCGAGAGTTCTGGAATGGGAGAACTCGGCCATCGTCGGGTCCAACACACCAGCGCACGGTGAAGTTGGGCCGCTGCCAAGATGTCCCGAGTCGGCGGATGTCGGGGGATCGGCAGATGCCCCAAAACGATCCACACAACGGAATACACTAGGACCGAGACGGACTGCCGGCTCAAACGGGCTGCCTTTCAATAACGGGAGAACGGGGCTGCGTGGGTACTGCCCTCCCGTGTGCGACGGGTTCTGCTGCAAGGGGAGGTCAGAGGAAGGAAGAAACCGGAAGACGACTACCTTGTGTGCCGCACCCCCCGGGGTGAATTTCAGACGCGGGTTCCCCCCGTAATAATGATCCGCTGCACTAGCCAAGTAGTGCGAAAGTCGTTTCTGGAGATCTGGGCCTCCTCAGCGGCTCCGAGCGGCCCCGAGCGGCCTTGACCTTTTTTGGTGGTTTTCGCGGCTACACAGTAACTAGTAGGGTAAACAACGCATGCGGCAGGACTGTGCCGTACTTGGCGAACAACTTCTCGGTGCTAATCCACGGGGCCGGATGACCTTTTCGGCTGCACAATCTCTGGCCTTTCGTGATCCGACACGCCCTATTAGACCGAACAGACTCTTGTCACTCCGTTTTTTTTTTTCAAAATATCGAGACTTCCCAAAATGAGCTTTGCCTTTCCCCTGTGTACACTAGTTTCTCCCTTTTGTGTCCGCGTGACACCGCTGAGTTTGAGGAGCTGGAACTTGCACCGAGCATTGCCGTGCTCAACTCCGCCAGCCAATCATTGTATACGGATCTGGGGCAATCACATGTGGAACTCTTCGAAGAACCCGGCCCAGCGGCCGGCAAGGTCATGCTGCTGCCGGGTTACGTAAAGGCCCATGTACAACGCCCCAAAACTGATGTCACTCCCTAACACGTGGGTGGGGCGAGGAATGCCGCAGGTTCTGGCCGTTCCTGTGAGGGGGATTCCTTGTGTTGGTATAGAGACGCGCACGATCAAGTCCTGTGGTAATTCTGGAAGGTCGCATCCACTTCCCTGTTCATTGTAACTCTGAATGGATCTTGGGCGAGGTTTCGACGTCTTTCAGTCCTGAGATCGGGCAATGTCGGAGTGACTGTTGGTGCATAATGATTTTGCGGCTTCCCCGCTGGCCTATGACGGAATTGCATTCTCTCCCAAGGCGGCTGCTGGTGGGGCTTGGTTAGAAGATGGCGGGGCTGCTCCTTGAAGTTGAGAAAGTTGAGAGAGGTCGCTGTCTGTTGCCTGGCTGCAATTGCCGTTGGAGTTGAGGCACGGGAGGCATCTTTTTCTGGGTGCCTGGCCGTCCCAATGTTTCAAGGCGCGCCCCGTGGCCCGGCATTTGGCGACGGTTCCTGAGAGGATGAATACGTCGTGTACGGAGTGAGTAGTCCGTACATACGTACCTATGCGGTTGATTCGCGGGGAAAGGAGAATCTGGGCCACCGGCTTTTGGCTAGCGGCGATCAGAGCATGTCACCCGCCGGGGAGAGTTTTCATCATTGCGGGGTAAAACTTTGTCTCGTCGAAAACGGGAGAACAGGGTCGCCAAGGCCATGGGCAGCCTCAAAAAGTCGCCAAGATCTGGGCAGCCCCGAGGCCCTGGTCGCCGAAGCGATACAGGATAATTGCCCTTCGGTGTCTGGGATATTTTTGTTCCAGCGGACTGATGCGGCAGGAGCCCTGCAGGATCATCGTCCAATCGCAAAGGCCCGAGCTTAAGCCCCTCGAACATCAGCCATGCTCGGTGTAAGGAGCACGCCCCTTCCTGATCAGAAGTCCTCCGACACTAATACGGATAGAGGCCGAAGCAAACACTAGTAACCGTAAATGGACAGTACCGGCCTTGTATGTACACGACTACATGGGATACACAGGTACTTAAACGAACCGTGCCATGATAAACCTATGACAGGATCCTTAGTGCAATGGGTCATGTGGCTCTCTCAGCCTCTCAAGTCGAGGCCTAGTGTAGACGTTATCGTTGCTGTTGCCGGGGTAGCTCCACTTCCCGATCGGGTCGCTGAAACCAACATCTCAGATTGTCCCTGCTTTTCCCGGCCGGCCACTGCATCGAGCAAATGAGGACGGGTTGGAGATACTGGAAGGAGGGACGAAAACCCATGGCAATGGCAGGGCACATTGATTGCATCCTAAGCACGCTTTGTGTACGACTTAACTACAGGCAGGCCTTGATCCATGCTGGGCAGAGCGTCCAGCTGTGGCTGCCGAAACGGGTTTGGGTAACGGAAGCGGCACCCGAATAGAAGGCTCGAACGGTGAAGCGAAACCAAGAGTGGCAAACCTGGGAAGGTTAATGACAACAATGATTGTGTAGGCACCTACGTACATGTATGTACATACCTATGTACGGCGGTCAGCCTTTCCGTCTGTGCACCATCCAAACACGGCGCCCAACCGAGCGTATGTCAGACCTAAGGGCAACCCACTGCACGGCGGGACGACGACGGCTCGAGTTTTGTCGCATTCGACGCACACCCCAAGATCAATTCCATCCAGAGACTGTGTGATTGCATTATCGCCGCCGCCTAGCCAGCCCGTAACCGACCTATGAGACTGGGGCGTCGCCGTAGTCCTTCCCGAACGGTGACAGGGGTGCCGTCAACGAGCTCCGGAAACATTTCGTGCCCCAGCCGCCCAATCACCGCCCGCCCGACTCGTCATCCACCGGTATCCGGGCTCCGTTCCGGCCTGGCGCACGTTCAGTTCCCCGTGGAATGCTGTCGTCACTCGTCATTGGACGTGACTTCGCTCACGGCCCCACGGCTTTATATACTCTCGCTCCTCGACCTCGGGTGCAGCAGGACGGTCTAAACGGTCTATCTTCTGCTATCAGCACTTTGACATCCCGAAGCTTTTTATCCCCTGTCATCCCCAGCAGGAAGTGGATTTGCCGTTAGCCCACATTGCCGAACTGCGAAGCCACCCGAACTCGAGCTCAGCAGAAAGCACTTAAGAACCATGAACGGCCCCGTCGCCAGAACCGACTCTCCCTACACTGATCCCTCCGTCAAAGGTCCTCGTACCAAGCTTCTTAGTAACAGATCTCCCGCCGTCGCCGCCGCCGCCAACAGTGAGTCGTCCCGGTGGCCAAGTATGCTTCCAATCCTTCGTCGTCCATCGCTGACACTGGGGCTTCACCTCAACAGTGGTCAACACCGTCAACAAGACAGGCCTCCATCCTGGTGGCATTGTGTTAGTGCCCTCACGACCCTTCGTTCTTGATACATGTTCTAACTGGAAGTGATGCAGGCCCCACCCAAAGACTGAGCTAGGTATGGACTACGAAAGCATCACCGAGACGTTTCGACGTCGATGGCGGCTCTCGGAATTGCCCTTCTAACACGTGACGCAGAGGAGGAACTCCACGAGAAAGCTCACATCGACTACACCAGAGTCGCAATCGTGAGTCCCTTCGACTATGCCCTCGTTCTCTTGGTTCAAACCACTGACGGTATCTTTCACCAGATCCCAAACCCTTCAGTCGCCGCGCTCTACGAAGATGCACTCGTATACGAGACAGGCACTGCCATCACCTCATCCGGTGCCTTGACTGCTTACTCCGGCAAGAAGACCGGCCGGTCACCGCAGGACAAGCGCATTGTCAAGGAGCCCACATCCGAAAACGACATCTGGTATGTGCTCTTCTTTGCCCCCCGTCTACCTTTGCCTTTTTACCCAGCGGTAGCAAAATCGCACTGTCAAACAGCCTGCTGACGATTTTTCGATAGGTGGGGACCCGTCAACAAGCCTATGGACCCAGAGGTAAGAACAGCAGCAGTTCCTGTCACTTTCCTTTCCCAAGAGTCCCAACCCTCGGCCCGACTCTACCCGTTGAACGCTTCGGCGCCGTTCTTGGTCCCGAGTTGCATCGAGCGCAGTTTTGTCAGGTCGACTATATGCCGTCGCTCTCAATTGCGGCCAAAATCTGGCCCAATTGCCAATGGACGTCATTTGTCCTTGGCGTTGCGCACATCACGCGAGCGATCGGATAGCCGGATGCTGCGATAGCCGGCTGCGACGTGCGGCGACATCATCGTTTGAGTCGTGCGTTTTGCCGCGGCCTGCCGGATCCCCCACCTTTGTCGCTGTCGTCATACCCTGCATCCCCTCGTCCCAATTGGGTCTCCACTTCCCCCAATAGCCGATCGTCTCGTTCCGCCCCCGCAAAATGCCCACCCTACCAATCACATGTCATTCTCGATCGTGGAACCAGTTTCGCTAACCACAAATGGTCTCGCGTATAGATCTGGAAGATCAACCGTGAGCGCGCCGTCGATTATCTCAACACCCGGAGTCGCATCTACGTCGTTGATGGATATGCCGGCTGGGATGAGAAGTACCGCATCAAGGTGCGCGTCGTCTGCGCGCGCGCCTACCACGCCCTCTTCATGCGCAACATGCTCATCCGCCCGTCACGGGAGGAGCTCGAGCATTTCCACCCCGATTACACAATCTACAATGCCGGGCGTTTCCCCGCCAACCGCTACACCCACGGCATGACCTCAGCCACGTCGGTTGCTATCAACTTCGCCGAGAAGGAGATGGTCATCTTGGGTACCGAGTACGCCGGCGAGATGAAGAAGGGCATCTTCACCGTCATGTTCTACGAGGGTCCCATCAAGCACAACATCTTGACTCTGCACTCGTCCGCCAACGAGGGCAAGGACGGCGACGTCACCCTCTTCTTCGGTCTGTCCGGCACTGGCAAGACCACCCTGTCGGCCGACCCCAACCGGCGCCTGATCGGCGACGACGAGCACTGCTGGAGCGATCGCGGCATCTTCAACATCGAAGGCGGCTGCTACGCCAAGACGATCGGCCTCTCGGCCGAGAAGGAGCCCGATATCTACAACGCCATCCGCTTCGGCTCCGTTCTGGAGAACG
This sequence comes from Thermothelomyces thermophilus ATCC 42464, assembly GCF_000226095.1. Lineage (NCBI taxonomy): Eukaryota > Fungi > Ascomycota > Sordariomycetes > Sordariales > Chaetomiaceae > Thermothelomyces > Thermothelomyces thermophilus. The sequence goes on from NC_016475.1 coordinate 2,915,659, forward strand.
TCGTCTTTGACCAGGAGACGCGCGAGGTTGACTACGACGACTCGACCCTGACCGAGAACACGCGCTGCGCCTATCCGATCGAGTACATCAGCAACGCCAAGATCCCCTGCCTGTCCAACAACCACCCGTCCAACATCATCCTGCTCACCTGCGACGCTAGGGGCGTCCTCCCCCCCATCTCTAAGCTCAACAGCGCTCAGACCATGTTCCACTTCATCAGCGGCTACACCTCCAAGATGGCCGGTACCGAGGACGGCGTGCTCGAGCCGCAGGCGACCTTCTCGTCTTGCTTCGCGCAGCCCTTCCTCGCGCTGCACCCGATGCGCTACGCCAAGATGCTGGCCGAGAAGATTGAGAAGCACAACGCCAACGCCTGGCTGCTCAACACCGGCTGGGTCGGCGCCGGCTTCGCCCAGGGCGGCAAGCGCTGCCCGCTCAAGTACACGCGTGCCATCCTCGACGCCATCCACAGCGGCGAGCTCGCCAAGGTGGAGTACGAGAACTACGAGGTGTTCAACCTCCAGGTGCCCAAGTCGTGCCCTAATGTCCCGTCCGAGCTCCTCAACCCCAAGAAGGCCTGGACCGCCGGTGCCGACAGCTTCAATGCCGAGGTCAGGAAGCTTGGCGCTCTCTTCTTGGAGAACTTCAAGAAGTATGAGAGCGAGGCGACCGAGGATGTCATCAAGGCAGGGCCGGTTCTTTAAACGAACTTGGTTTTCGGGTGGTTCTTCATTTACTGGTATAGATTTCTCTTTTTCTCTCTCTCTAGCAGCATTGGTCACTGGCGCTCTATTTGGTTATCTTTTTTTTTTTTCAGCCCTCCTTATGCTCGTTTCAGCTTGGAAGAAGCTGGGATACATTCATGCGTTTGGGAGAGGCACATGTGGTTCGGTAATGGCTTGCCGCTGTCGAGTTCAGCGAGAGACAAAGTTATACATGAGTCATGGAACTTAAGGAAGTCAGTGGTGAAAGTGATGGGGAAAAATAGCATTCTGCCTGTTTCTACCGGCAGTACAGTCCTCAATTGAATTTTTTAAGAGTTTTGGTTCGATTGGCTAATTAGTTTCCTTGGTACCTTGTGTCGTATGTCGGTCGATAATTAATTATCAGATCAGTGAACTTGCAATCCTTGCAATCAGGCAACTCATCGGGGGAACAGAAAGGCCACTCGATGTGTTGGTCCGACTGCCCCGACCAACTGATTATTCTTTAAGGTATTAGTATGTACTTAAACCAGGTACTGTATTTCATATGTACGCCATCTTGCCACAGATATGCGTCTTCGAAATCGACTGCAGGAGGTGTCGCAACTTGCTGTTCGCTGCGGTGTTCTTGAGCGTGTTACTGCACTTTTCGACCGCTTTCCCCTGCAAAGGGCGGAGGAACTGAAGCGTGAGCCGGAAGTATAGTCCTGGAAACGCCGTGATTGAAAAATTGGGTTGCAGTTCCTCTGCGGTTCCGCGTTATGCTTAGGTTTCTGTTAATGCCTGACTCTGCGGAACAGTGCTGGGCAGCCCCGAGACTTGCCGCGCACGTCGCCCTTATTACGCATCGTCTGAAACCAGCTGCAACGAAGAAAGGGCCTCGGGAATGCATTTTCAGCGTGTATTACTTGATACTTCTCTAAGTATATGTAGCCGACTGGCCCCCGCGTGCACTCTGCCTTCTGTCCCTTCGAATCGATGACTCTAATTTATCCTTGTGGAAAGTGGAACAAGAGCGCTTTCTTCCTCAACCTTGACCAACTCCAACTCCGAAGCCTTTGTTCCCCCTTCTTCGATCGCAATAAGTTATTATCGACACCCGAGTCACTTAAAGGCTTGCTCCCGAGCACACAACACCACGCGTTACCATCATCATCGAAATCAACACGACTAATTAATTACACCGAGAAGAGCTGAGCACAAGGCAATCGCGTTCGCCCGCTATAATTAATTAGCACAAAACAAGATGAGCAAGCCAGCGAACAACCCTACCATCTCAGCACCGACAACGCCAGCCAGGGCCAATGAGAATGGCACCAAAACCAAAAACTGCAACAGAATGCCACCACCCTCTTCCCCCCGGTACACGTACAAGCCAGCGATCCCGTGGGCCTACGCGTCTTTGCCCCCCTCCCAGCTGACCACGTACCTCGACGACAAGAAGAAGCCGGCCAAGAAGGCGCACCTCGCCGTCCGCATCGTCCAATCCCACTTCCTCCTCAAGCTCCCCGCCATCCTGGCCGTCACCCTCGCGCTCGCTTACCTCCAGGCGGCGATACGAAACGGCCACGGCAACGACGGCAACGACGGCAACGCCGCCGCGCCCACGGCGTTCCTGCGCAACCTGCTGCACGGCCTCTGGGTCGCCTTCGCCTTCCAGGCCGCCGTCGCCGCGCCCTCGGCCCTCCTCCGCTCCGAGCTGCTCTTCGATCTGTCCGGGGCCGCCTGCTTCGTGACCGTCGTGGCGGGCGCGCTGGGCAGCACGGCCTCGGCGAACAGGGCGGGTGCGGGTGCGGGTGCGGCCGCGGGAGACTGGGCGGCGGCCGCGGTCGAGGGGGCCAGGGCGATCGGGCGGGCCGTGGAGTCGTGCGACGGCCGGGTGTGGGAGGAGATCGGGGTGGATTGGAGGCAGGGGTGGGTTAGTGCTCTGGTGTGCGTCTGGGCGGTGAGACGTAAGTTAAACACACACACACACACACTCTCTCTCTCTATTTCTTTCTCTCTGTTTCTCTCTCTCTCTCTCTCTCTCTCTCTCTCTCTCTCTCCTCTCTGCTCTTCCCTCGGGGAGACATGCTTTGGGTTGTTTGTGTGGCCGAGCGAATCGCTGATGAGAATGCCGACTCAACAGGGGGCATCTTCACCTTTGTCCGAGCGCTCTGCCGCAACGGTGACTCGCGGTTCGACGAGTTCCGCGCCAATCGTAAAAAGTTCTTCGCCGCTTTCATGATGCAGAGCGTCTGGGTGACGTTTTGCGCCATCCCCGTCGTTGCACTGAATTCAATTCCGGCTCAAGGTTTCATCGGCACTAGCTGGCAGGCCTCCGACCCGATCCTGTCAGCACTCACCAGTTCGGGCGGCATGCTTTGGTTCTGGCTCGGCGTGTGGGCCTTCTTCAGGGGCTTGATGATCGAGTGCGTGGCCGACTGGCAGCTGACCAAATGGCGCCTGGACAAGTATCGGAAGAGACATGACGAGGTCTTCTGCCGCAGGGGGCTCTGGGAACGGAGGTGAGCTTTCTTCCTGACCTTGATTCTCTGGAAGTAGCCTCGCTGACCGGGATCGTAGCCGCCATCCCAACTACTATGGCGAGTGGCTGTTGTGGTCCGGAATCTCCATGTGCTGCTCTGCTGTCCTCCTGTCGTCTGCTGCGCGGAACACGACCGGACTTGGTCTCGGTACCGCGTCGGTGCTCTGCGCCGTCACCCCGTACTTCGTGTACAAGACGTTGCGCAACATCAGCATCCCATTGATCGAGGAGAAGTATGACAAGATGTACATGGAACGCAAGGACTACCGCGATTGGAGGAGGAACAGAACATTCCGTCTCTGGCTGGACGGTTCGGGGATTATCTGGGGTTACTTTTGAGGTTTAAAAAGCCGAGTAGAGAATGGCTTAGGTCTTGCCGGAAAGATTGCACAGAGTCTCGAGAGCTTGATGGAACCAGCGGTGGGGGAAACAAAAGCAACAAACATACGGCCTTTATTCCCGTTGCCATTTTGGATTGTTGCCAACAGAGCTGCCGGATTGTTCACATAGCGTCCTGGGATAATAAGAGTCTGCGAGTTGGCTAATTAGCAGTTAGCTAGATATATACAGCGTGTTAGTATTGGCGAAGAATGATGGTGAGCACACCGTTGCGTTCCACGGCCGCTTTTACCTCTCATCTTTGCTTTGCCGTTTATCAGCTTTGGCCGTAGCTTGCCTTTTCTCACCACAGTTTGCATTTTCCCTTCCCGGCCTTTTTCATTTCAATGTTCTTTGACCCCCTCTCCCACTTTGACCTAGACTAGTTTGGAAGGCAAGCGCACACTTCTCTGCATTAAACGTAGGGGGTGGGGAGCCTCGGGGTTTGGGGGGAGGGTGGCAGATGCTATTCGAGGTATCTGGTCCACGAGGGGCGCAGATTCTCCTCACCCAGATATTCCTTCCTTACGAGAAGGTCTGTGACTCGACAAGCTCGGGTCCCTCCATCGGAACCACCAGTTCACAGACACGTTCAGGTCACCTCTCTGACCGCCCGTGCTTTCGACGCTGTGCCACCATCCCTTGGGAATCAACAGCATGTCTCGGGCGTTTACCGTCGTCTCAAGAATCGACTTGGGCGCACCCGGGCCCCATACAGCCTCGTGCCACGCCCGGCGTTCTGCGCCATTCATCATTTCCTCGTCCCGAATGGTGGCGCTGGCGCCGGGCTTCCCTAGTTCTGTTGTGACCTTCCTGAACAGCTGCTCACCGGCCTCCGGCGGCAAGAGCCTGACCGTCTTGGAGCCGACTAGCTGGCAGAACAAGTTATCGTTGGGGTCGCGGTGCCAGGGCGTGAACGTCGGTTGTAAACCGAGCCAAAGGCTGCTGCTGTAGATGTCGCATACAAAAGGAACTTCCGGGGTAGTCGGAGCCGCGAGAAGCTTGGGAGCGGCGACGTCAGGTCGAAGACGAGGGGGCAGATCCGTCAGGGGCATTTGGGCGACGTAGAGCCTCCCGACTGGTTTGCACCCTTCTGGCCTGGTTTGGTTGTATTTCAGAACGGCGTCGAACAAGGCTAGTGGCGCACTGAATTGCATGAAGTCCTTTATGAGCCGGCCGTTCTCCCGCCGTATTTGAATCTCATGAGCGGCCCACGACTCCAAGGCGTATGAAAGCGCGGGGCTGTGTTGTTTCTTGCTGATCCAATGCCTGAATTTAATCCAGGACTCATCTTCTTCGAACGGCGAGCCATCCTCTTTGCTAATGATGAGTTCATAGGGGACATTGTGGTGCAGCTCCGACCTGAACTCGGAAGACAGGCATGTCCACTTCGTCACTTCGTCTCGTACGAACCATCTGGTCAAAGCTGAAAGTTCGGCCGCAAGATCGAAGGAGCTCTCGGGATCTAGTGAAGAGCGCGGGTTGGCTTGGTGCCGGATGACAATGGCGTTGACGCGGTCTTTGGCAGTAGCCGCGATGCGCCGAAATTGCGCCGGAGTCACCTGGAAGTCGATCTCCTCGACCCGTTGGCGGAGTGCCTGTCCACGTCTTGCGCTAGCCGAAAAATGTCGTTTGGCGGCAAGCAGCCGCATGGAAGGTGCATAATAAGAGCGGGTTGTGAGGTGGAGCATCGGCAACCTCGAACCGGCGTTTGGAAAGCGGCATCGCTGACGGATTCGATGCTTCATTGGCCAGGGACCAAGGGCCTGAGCGTGTCACAGCATTCGAGGTAGAATAACGCGGTAGCACGTGCAACCGTGTGCTCTTCCTGCAGCGAGCGGGCCAAAATAGCTTCCATGGAATAGTAATCCGTACGGAGTATGGATTATTTTACGGATTATTCACTAGTGTCTTCGTACATACCTGATAAGCAGTTATGGAGGAAGTACAGTACTTCGTACCTTACTTTATCTTTGCCAATCGAGGGGTGGTGGGTGCACGGACCAAGGGCGAGCCCCATCGAGCAGAAATCGGAACGCTCAAGCTCTGGACTGCCGAGCCAAGAAACGCTGGGTCACGAACACCACCACCTCGAATTATCTTCCAAAATCAACGATCTCCATCGTGGACTGCGCAAGCCAACTGGCGCCGCACCAATAGAATCCTACTCTCGGATTGATCATGCCAGCATCATAGAACGGCCCAGCTGTCTACGCGACGGTCGAGCAAGCGGAATTCCGCACCGAATCCCGGCTGAACCCCTCCATTTCGACGGACCCCCTTCTCGCTTCCCGCACCCTACGCAACCGAATCCGAACAGTTCGCGCCAACCGTGCTGGCTGTCCAGCGAGGAAAGATCTTGTCATTCCGACCCCAGCCGGTGTTTTTTACGTGCCGCTGCGCGAAGAACTACGCTCGCTCGGGAGTGACAAGTTCTTGGTGACGATCGAGGAAGCCATCAAGATGTCGACGTCTTCTGGACCCCCAGAATCGTGGATCTCGTCATTCTGCTCCCTGCTCGGCCACGAGTACTTTGCCGAGGTGTCGGAGGAGTTCATTGAGGATGATTTCAACCTCACGGGCCTGCAGAACCAGGTCGCTATGTACAAGGAAGCGTTAGAGGTATTCTTTGCCTTGGGCCCTGCCGTTTGTGAACAGTCTGCTGATGTCAACCTTGCGCCGCCGCCCAGATGATCCTCGATGTCGAGCCGGAGGAAGATGACGACGACGATGAGGAGGAAGAGGAGGACGAGGAGGACGCCTCGGGCGACGGGCGCGAAGGCGCCGGGGGGCGCCAGAGGAGGCATCACAGCCGCGTTGCGAGTGACTTGTCGGTGATTGAATCCTCCGCCGAGATGCTCTACGGGCTCATCCACCAGCGCTTCATCTGCTCGAGAGCCGGCATCCAGCAGATGTCGGAGAAGTACGACCTGGGCCACTTTGGCGTCTGCCCGCGGACCAACTGTAACCAGACTCGGACGCTTCCCGTCGGCCTCTCCGACATACCCGGCGAAGACACGGTCAAGCTGTTCTGCCCCTCGTGCCTCGACGTCTACGTCCCGCCAAACAGCCGCTTCCAGACGGTGGACGGCGCCTTCTTCGGCCGCACCTTTGGTGCGCTCTTCCTCCTCACCTTCCCCGAGTACGACCTGTCGCGGTCGGCCGCCGAGACGGCGTCCAACCTGGGCCGGTCGGCCGAGGAGCAGGGCATGGTCAATGGCATGTATGCGCGCAACATCGCGCCGGGCCTCGGCCGTGGCAAGATCTACGAACCCAAGATCTACGGCTTCAAGGTATCCGAGCTGTCGCGCGCCGGGCCGCGCATGCGCTGGCTGCGTGACAAGCCCGACGACGTGACGGTCCTGGACGAAGCCCGCCGCTTCGCCGAGGAGCACGGTGCCGATTCGGACGACGACGACGAGAGCATGACGCACAGCCGCCGGCCCCCCACCGCGAGGAGACGCCGGCCGGGGGGCAACCCGGCGCTGCGCCAGCGTCAGGGGCAGAACGGGAGTCCGATGAATGTCGACACTAACGGTGCCGAGTCGGAGCTCTAGGCGGATGACGGGGTATCACTGCAAAGGAGCACCCGTGGGCAGGCCAAGCAAACAAGATTTCTGACGCCTCTCGGGGGATTGCAATGGTTTTCTCTTGGGGCTGTCGTTTTATCCCTGTCCTCCTTCGTCCCCTCCTAACTTAGCATTATCGGCGTTCGTGCTCTTTGTCCTTGGGCTTCTCTAAGATGGGAAACGGTATGTCATTGCAAATGGTTGGGTGGGATCGAACTTAGCCAAGACACGGACGGGGACGATAGGGTGGACGCGTAGGCTTGTTGGTGCTTGATTATTTTGTCACTCTCCTCCCTTCCGCGCCCTACAAGCGGATGAATTGTCGAATGATACTTGGATGGTCGGTTCGAACGAGCGCCAAAATGAAGTAGGGCGGCGGTGGGGCGGAGCTTAGATCTGAACTTGATGCAGTAGACTGCGGGAATGCAATTGTGGATCAATCTTTTCTTCTTTACCATGTCTGCGCACGCAAGCGCGCCGTACTCGGTAGTGTACACCGAATGGTATGGAGATCACCCTCGTCTGGATCCTGCCTTCGAAGTGAGATTGCAGGGGAGCCGCATCGAAGGTGCCGTCTGGGACCGGGCACATGCAATACCGCAGCGGGCGGTTACTCAGTAGTAGTAATAGTATGTGCCCCCCCGGCAGAACAAATGGGTCTTTGCGGGGAATGTGTCTCTGCGGGAGCCCTGTTGCAGAACCACGGACCTGCTGAAGCATCATAATTATACTGCAATCTCGTGGTGTGGCTGACCCTTCCGTTCGCCGTATGCCATACATACTGCATAGAGGCGTATTCATTGTTTCACGTAGTGCCGATGTGGTCACATTGCATGCTTCTGTGCACGTGTAATCTGCTTCATACATACAAACAGGTAACCAACTGTCTCGGTTCTCGACCATAACGTACTTGATTGGATAATCAGCTACTCCGTGGCGTCCTTGTTTCTGCCCTTGCAGTTAAGGAAGGTATGTTTTTTTAACTCGCGTTTTGCCTTGAATCTAAATAGGTATGCTTCCTACTTGGGGTTCAAGAAGTCGAATTGTATCCCGCTTACTATACAGATACACGAGCATAGGAACGTACTGTTCAGCGCATACTTTGGATTCAATGCTGCATGCTGTACGGAGGTAATATAGTGTATACACTACTACAGTACGGAGTACTCCGTACTGTAGTAGTATTCCGTGCAACTGGGAAAGGCTTTTTCAGTCCCTCCACTGAGAAGTGGAATGTCGCGTGGTCTGGATCATCAAATAGTTAACTCGAAACCGCTTCTGATTGAAGGGTTTCGGTTAAACTCAGGAGGAATACGAAGTAGAGAGGAGAAGTGGTTTGTCAACTGTGAGTCACGACAAAAGAGGTCCAGTAGGGATCTCATTCCCCGCCCTTCCAACCACACCCGCCGTAGAGTTAGGCATGCCACTATACTAGAAACGGCTAGAACCTCTCAGCTGGCGGTTAGGGTCAGGGTCAGAGTTAGCGTCAAGGCTATAGTTTTTATTGATTGAGAAGAAGTTTGAATTGATTGAAGCTTTTTTTGGATATGGAAAAAGTGCGTAAGATCGAGTGTTACTTCGAAATACTGAGCTGGTTTGTTGAGATGAATGTTGACGTTGGGGGTATACGTACTCGTATAGGTATGAAAAGTCTCCACTGGACCTCTTTTTCCATAACCCAACTAGGTATGGATAACATGCCAGGGCGTGGCAATTCAGTCCGCCGCCAGTATGTTCCTTCCCTTTTTGGCAGTTATCATTTCACGCCGTCGAATGCGTTGGAGGATGCGGCTGCCGGGAGAGCCATTGGTAACCTGTGGTATGGGAGCTGATTTCAAGCCCACCAGCAGGAATCGGGCGCACACTTAGCTGGGAAACGTCTGTTCTCGGTGCCTTCCGATCGTGACCGAGCTCAGGCTGAACAATAATTTTATCCTTGCCCGACACCAGGCTCTCCCCCCACATTCATCTCCTTTCGGATCCTGCGCCGTGCTGAAGGTCCCACATTCTCAATCTCCCATCCGAACTCCGCGGCATGACTTACCGGCTTCAAAGATGGCCCTTCTTCAAAAGTGTACGGATTACTGTACGGAGTACGGATTACTGTCTACAGATTCCCAAGTACCATAGTAGACGCTGTCATTCGCGGTATACACAAGTCATCAACGATCAATAGTACTCGTACACCGGTTACACCAAATTGTTTCGCCAGTGACCCCGGTGGCGGCTCCCTCACCTGGACGCCTCAATCATCTTTCCTTGCAGTAACATAAACGGCAACATTTGCGATATGCGCTGCGTCTCCAAGCACATCCACAGACAACCTGCACTGATGCATGCCGTGCCGCATCCACATGCAGGTTCGCTCCGCCCCGGTTTCCGTTGCATCGACCGGGATGGCAAGGAGATGTCATGGCCCTCTGGGAATATCCAATGAAGCAACCATGGCCGGGACCCTCCCCCCACATCCCGGAATGAGTCGACGGCAGCGCCTGCATTCTCCAACGTTCGAGTGTTCCCCACCCCGCCCTTTCTCGTTCAACAAATTCCTCATTAATAACCTACAAGCACCTATGGAGTTCCTAGTAGCTCCCTCGCCACGCAGCGTCGGCTCTTGGGAGGAAGTCGGACCAACGAAGCACGGCCTGCCGATGGCACTTCTTGAGATGCTAGGTAACAGGTAGTTGCTAACGCACGTCACTTGCGGAGTTTCGGCTCTGTCCGTGGGATATCCGGGCTCATATCCGAGATCCGAACACGGGATGCCCCGCGACCAACAGGTGCCGGCCGGGGAGGGGGGGGGCAATGGCATTCTCGAAAGAAGCCTCAGGGGTCCCCCCCGAGATCTGGCACCCCATCCCAGTGGAGACCGCCCGGAGAAAACTAGAACGGAGATAACTTTGTTAGCGCCCTTCGACCACGAGCCGCAACCCGGAGCAGGTGATGCTGCCATGTAGGATTGGTAATGTCCAGGATTTGCCAAGAATCCTTCTTTGTGTGTTGGTTTTTCAAGCCCCATCTTAATATTCCCTACCCCCTCCCTGTCGAGACGGAAAAATATTCCGTGCCTCTGCCCTTCCCTTCCTCCAGAGCGTCTTCGTTTCCTTCCGTCGCAAGAGCACTGCAACCAGACCGACGACGCCCGGGGCACGGAGGAGAGGTACCCTACCCTCTTCATCCGCTCTCCACTGCGCGTTATCCCCCCTCCCTTCTTTGTAACATTGCCCGACCGGCCTATACTGTTATTTTCCATAATTTTGCCTCCTTACGGGATACCGCTTTTTATTTCCTGGCTGTGTAATTACATTACTTGGTAAAGATTTTCGGAACGTTGCTTCCAGATCGGAGCGGCCGTCGATCACCGCCTGGAATCACTACCGACCCTTACGGCTCGGTAAACATCGCGGCTGCCTCTCTGGAACGCCACCATGGAGACCGTTTCGGAAAAAGCGGGCATCGAGCCGGCGGCGAGGCAGCTCAGCACCTCATCCCAGTCTCGGCCTTCCACCTCGTCGACGGCTCGTAACGCGGAGGATCTTGTTGAAGAGGCTCGCCGGAGCAACCCCAATGGGACGACTCGGGCGACTGGCATTTCCGTCCAGCAGGCCGAGGCCGACTTTGCTGAGCTCCAGCGCGAGCTCTCTCACATGTCTCGTGTGAGCCAGAGCCGTGGACGCGGAGACAAGGACAAAACCCAGCTCGAGGATGGGTCCGCCGACTCTGAGGACACGTATGAACCGTTCGATCTCGAAGCTGTTCTGCGAGGCGACCTGGACGCCGAGAGGGAAGCCGGAATCCGGCCCAAGCACATCGGCGTCTACTGGGACGGTCTGACGGTCAAGGGCATCGGCGGGCAGACCAACTACGTCAAGACCTTCCCCGACGCCTTCATCGACTTTTTCGACGTCATCACTCCGGTCATGCGGATGCTCGGGCTCGGAAAGAAGGGGACTGAGGCTACCCTCCTCAACAACTTCAGGGGTGTCTGCAAACCAGGCGAGATGGTCCTCGTCCTTGGCAAGCCCGGGTCCGGATGCACCACCTTCCTCAAGACCATTGCCAACCAGCGGTACGGGTACACGAGTGTGACCGGCGAGGTCTTGTATGGCCCGTTCAACGACAAGGAGTTCCGTCAGTACCGCGGCGAGGCCCTCTACAACGAAGAGGACGATGTCCACCACCCGACCCTCACCGTCGAGCAGACGCTCGGCTTTGCGCTGGATGTCAAGACCCCGGGCAAGCTCCCCGCCGGCCTCGACAGACGGCAGTTCAAGGAAAAGGTCATCACGATGCTCCTGAAGATGTTCAACATCGAGCATACTCGCAAGACCATCGTCGGCAACTCGTTCGTTCGCGGCGTTTCCGGTGGCGAGAGGAAGCGGGTCTCGATTGCCGAGATGCTGGTCAGCAACGCCTGCGTTCTCTGTTGGGACAACAGCACCCGCGGCCTCGATGCCTCGACCGCCCTCGACTTCATCAAGTCTCTGCGCATCCAGACCAACCTGTACAAGACGACCACCTTCGTCTCTCTGTACCAGGCCTCCGAGAACATCTACAGCCTGTTCGACAAGGTCATGGTCATTGACGAGGGCAGGCAGGTGTATTTCGGGCCGGCTTCCGTGGCCCGAGCCTACTTCGAGGGGCTCGGCTTCCTCCCCCGGCCCAGGCAGACCACCCCGGACTACGTCACCGGATGCACGGATGCTTACGAGCGCGAGTATCAGGAGGGCAGGTCCGCCGAGAACGCCCCGCACAGCCCGGAGACCCTGGAAGCGGCCTTCAGGGAGTCCAAGTTTGCCAGAGACCTGGACGAGGAGATGTCCGAGTACAAGAAGAAGCTGGCCGAGGAGGCCCAGAGGTACGAGGACTTCCGCGTCGCGGTTCGCGAGCAGAAACGCCGTGGCGCCTCCAAGAAGTCGGCCTACTCAGTCGGCTTCCATCAGCAGGTGTGGGCGCTCATGAAGAGGCAGTTCCTGCTCAAGCAACAAGACGTCCTCGCCCTCGTGCTCTCCTGGCTGCGCAACATCATCATCGCCATCGTCCTCGGTACGCTCTATCTGAACCTCGGTCACACGTCCGCCAGCGCCTTCTCCAAGGGCGGCCTCCTCTTCATCTCGCTGCTGCACAACGTCTTTAGCTCCTTCTCCGAACTGGCCGGCACCATGACCGGCCGTGCCGTCGTCAACAAGCACCGGGCATACGCTTTCCACCGACCTTCGGCGCTCTGGATCGCCCAGATCTTTGTCGACCAGATCTTCGCCGCCACTCAGGTCATGGTGTTCGCCATCATTGTCTACTTCATGACCAACCTGGCCCGGGACGCCGGCGCCTTCTTTACCTTCTACCTGCTACTCCTCTCGGCCAATATGTCCATGACCTTGTTCTTCCGCATCCTAGGGTGCATCAGCCCGGACTTTGACTACGCCGCCAAGTTCGCCACCGTCGGCATCACCTTGATGATCACCACCGCTGGTTATCTCATCCGTAAGTCATTGATTTTGTGCATGCACTCACCCCTTGCCCACCTCCCCGCCCCCCCTTTTCCTCCCTTCGGCGCGGAAGACGTTGTGGTTTGACTGACCGTTTTCCCCCCCCCATTTTCCCCAACAGAGTGGCAATCCGAAAAGGTGTGGTTGCGGTGGATTTACTACGTCAATGTTGTCGGTCTCACCTTTAGCGCTTTGATGGAGAACGAGTTCTCGAGGTCCAACATGACATGCACGGCCGAGTCGCTGATCCCCGCGGGTCCCGAATATACCGACATCGATCACCAAGTTTGCACCCTTGCCGGCTCTCGCGCTGGTACGCTTGAGATTTCTGGCAAGGATTACATCGAGAAGGGCTTCTCATACAAGCCCGGCGAGCTGTGGCGCGACTGGGGTATCGTCGCCGCCATGATTGTCTTCTTCCTGTGCCTGAACGTCGTCGCGGGCGAGCTTGTCCGACACGGCATGGGGGGCAACCAGGCCAAGGTGTTCCAGCGGCCAAACGCGGAGCGCAAGAAGCTCAACGAGGAGCTGCTGCGGAAGAAGGAGGAGAAGCGCAAGGCCCGAGGCGAGGAATCGGACACGTCTGACCTCAACATCAAGTCGGAGAGCATCCTGACGTGGGAGAACCTCTGCTACGAAGTGCCCGTCCCCGGCGGCACCCGCCAACTCCTCGACCACGTCTTCGGCTACGTCAAGCCCGGTCAGCTCACGGCCCTGATGGGCGCCTCGGGAGCGGGGAAGACTACGCTGCTGGACGTGCTTGCCGCTCGCAAGAACATTGGCGTGGTCACCGGCGACATCCTGGTGGACGGCGTCAAGCCGGGCAAGGAGTTCCAGCGTGGCACCTCGTACGCCGAGCAGCTCGACGTCCACGACCCGACGCAGACCATCCGCGAGGCCCTCCGGTTCTCGGCCGACCTCCGCCAGCCGTACGACGTGCCGCGCGAGGAGAAGTACCGCTACGTCGAGGAGATCATCGCGCTCCTGGAGATGGAGAGCTTTGCCGACGCCGTCATCGGCACTCCCGAGGCCGGCCTGACGGTCGAGCAGCAGAAGCGGGTCACGATCGGCGTGGAGCTGGCGGCCAAGCCGGAGCTCTTGCTCTTCCTCGACGAGCCGACCTCGGGTCTCGACAGCCAGAGCGCCTTCAACATTGTCCGCTTCCTCAGGAAGCTCGCGGCTGCGGGCCAGGCCATCCTCTGCACCATCCACCAGCCGAACGCGGCCCTCTTCGAGAACTTCGACCGCCTGCTGCTGCTCAAGTCGGGCGGCCGGTGCGTCTACTTTGGCGACATTGGCAAGGACGCGTGCGTGCTGCGCGACTACCTCAAGAGGCACGGCGCCGAGCCCAAGGAGACGGACAACGTGGCCGAGTTCATGCTCGAGGCGATCGGCGCCGGCAGCTCCCCGCGCATCGGGAGCCGCGACTGGGCCGACATCTGGACCGAGAGCCCGGAGCTGGCCAACGTCAAGGAGGAGATCTCGCGCATGAAGGAGGAGCGCAAGGCGGCGGGCGCGCGGCGGAACCCGGACCTGGAGAAGGAGTACGCCTCGCCGTTCTGGCACCAGCTCAAGGTCGTGGTCCGCCGGGCCAACCTCGCGCACTGGCGGACGCCCAACTACCTCTTCACCCGCCTGTTCAACCACTTTGTCATCGCGCTCCTGACCGGCCTGACGTATCTCAACCTCGACGACTCGAGGCAGTCGCTCCAGTACAGGGTCTTTGTTATGTTCCAGGTCACCGTCCTGCCGGCCCTCATCATCCAGCAGATCGAGGTCATGTACCACGTCAAGCGGGCCCTCTTCTTCCGGGAGCAGTCGTCCAAGATGTACAGCTCCTTCGTCTTTGCCGCCTCGCTGCTCGTGGCCGAGATGCCGTACAGCATCCTGTGCGGCCTCTCCTTCTTCCTCCCGCTCTACTACATTCCCGGCCTGCAGACCGAGGCGTCGCGGGCGGGGTACCAGTTCTTCATCATCATCATCACCGAGATCTTCTCGGTCACGCTGGGCCAGGCGCTCTCGGCCCTGACGCCCTCGCTCTTCATCTCGTCCCAGTTCGACCCCTTCATCTTCGTCACCTTCTCCCTCTTCTGCGGCGTCACCATCCCCGCGCCCCAGATGCCGGCCGGGTACCGCACCTGGCTGTACGAGCTCAACCCGTTCACGCGCCTCATCAGCGGCATGGTGGTCACGGCCCTGCACGGTACCCCCGTCCAATGCGCCCCCGAAGAGCTCAACGCCTTCTCGGCGCCCGCCAACATGACCTGCGGCGAGTACATGCAGCCCTTCTTTGACCGCGGCGGGCCGGGCTACCTGGTCAACAACGCGACCCAGGACTGCCAGTATTGCGCGTACAAAGTCGGCGACGAGTTCTACGGTCCATTGGGGCTCTCCTTTGACAACCGGTGGAGGGACCTGGGCATTTACGTCGCGTACATTGGGAGCAATCTGATTATTCTCTTTGTTGCGGTAAGTATTTTGTTTTCGTCTTTCCATCTGACAAGAAAAAAAAGGATCTTAGACGAGGGAAGGAAGGGAAAGGGACAGTTATGCTAATACGTGTCAACTTTGTTCAGAGTCGGTTCCTCAACTACAACAAGCGGTAAATAATTGGCCGGGCGTTCTCGTTTCGGTAGTGGCCGCAAAAGCACACAAAAATCCAAAAGCGAAAAAGCACTTTCGATTTCCCCTCGGGGTAATAAAGGGGGTAGGGGCCCCTTGCCTGTCCATAAGGTGGCCTATTATCGTGCATTCCGAGCGACCCAACAATACGGGTAATAGACTAGGCAAGCGTTTATAGAGGTTATGGGGTATTGGTTAATTACGACACTCGATTCATTATTTTTTTCATTCACACACATACTTTCTCGAGGAACGAGAGAGAGTGGCGTGGTGATTCAAAAGTAAGATAATTATTGTTATATAGCATTAGATAGGTGACAGCGAAAGATGGTATTCTGGATCAAGTATGGGGACCATCAATGTTGCTCAAGGCTTCCACACTATCTCTCGCCTCTCTGTTCGTGATCACTTGCGATGATGACCTCGACTCTTGTGGGTGGTGCTCTGATACCGTGTTTTGCAACTGAGAGATGGAGTTTCTGAGAGGCCTTGGAAGATGCTCGCAATTGCAAGTGGGGAGATTCTAATCCGTCCTGCTATCACCCGGTTTTCTAATTTCTTTCTCGCACGATCTTGTTTTTTGATTGTCACGGACGGTGGCCACCTTGTCGTCCAGACGATTGTTGTCGGAAGCTGTGGAGCTTCCAAACGTATTAGCCACGCGTTTGCCACAGCTGTATGAGGCTGTTCAACGCTTTGGCCAGTCCCTTTGTCTATAAATACCACTCTTTTTATCTCCTTTATAGATAGCTTTAACAAGGCACTCTTTCCTTCGTACAGCCACCCACTACGGGCACTGCTTTCAACGCTCCCGGAAGCTTATCACTACGTTCGGCAGTTATGAGCCCGGCGCCTTGACTGCTCCTCTGCCGACGTATCTTTAATATCAGTGGTAGCTTCTTCTATTACGAACTCTCTTACCCTGCTTTAATACGCTTTTGACGACGCATCCGTCTATTATGTCTGAGATCCTAGTTAAGACTTCTATATACCTTATAGGGCCTAGTTCCTAGAACTTGTAATATATTGAACTGTAGTTATAGGCTAAATTTGTTAATATATAGGGATTTATTAACCTTAATAATAACTATAAGCTAGATCTAGAAGTTCTATAGTGCCTAACCTATAAGTAAGCTAGAGATAACCTTATCTTAGCTTCTTAAAAGTAACTCTAAGAAGGATTATTACCTTTAATATCTATAGATTTAATATCTTCTAATATAGCTATTATAGTTAAATTCGTATAATTATAAGACTCTTTTTATAAAGATATTATATATACTATAGACGTTAATAAGTAAATAGGATAGCTATAACACTAGCTAGTATATACTATAGATCTTAAGCTTTATAAAGCTATAAAAGTATATAGGAAGAAGGATATTTGTAACGAACCCAACTCAGACTTCTTCTAAAAGGGTTTAGACAAAGGTAGATTAAGCGGGATAAGCAGGCAGGTCGTCTAAGGGATTCGGTGAAGCCAAAGGGTTTACAACAACACTAGAGTTATCTCTTACAGTAATTAGCAATGCTTAGTATAGGTACTATAATTGTGATTGTTACCACTAGTAAACTCTTAGAGTCTACCTAACAAGTGACTAGCTAGCTATATATATACAATTATCTATCCCTCTTTAATAGTTATTACTAGTACTATTTCTCCTTTTACTCTATAATTCCGTGTTATCGACGGTAATATGTTATTATTACTAGTAAAGACCTTAGTCTTGGTAGTGATAATCTTCTGATTGGTCTGTCAAGTGATTAGCTGTCGGAATGTCCTGTGTCCTGGCTATAGCCTGCTAGGCCGTCTATGTGCTTATCCGTGATACGATACCCTTCCTTTAAGGCTTTTGACCTAAAAGCCCTCTTAGGCCGTTTCAAATAGTATTAACACCCTTTGCTTGTAAGTACTACATTTTTCCTATTTCTATGTTATAGTTACTATATTAATAAAATGCTAATAGAGAAACGGAAGTCGCTTTCTATATATTACTATACTTCCCTTGCTTAGAACATTGCTAAGAACGGTTTTATCGTTATACCTTGCTCTTAGTACACGTTATAAGGCCTTATCTATAAAATAATCGTATATATAAAGCGTTATAAGGCCTATATTTGTTAAGGTCATTCTTATAATAGCTCTAGCATCCTACTTTCTTCTTATAAGCTTGTCTCCCCTTTTTTTTTTTTTTAAGTGTAATTCCTAATGTTCATTCTAGTAGATTACATTCTCTAGGAGCAATATTATATTAAGGATACTAAACGTCGTACTAAACTTAAGCTAGATAAATCTTAACGCCATCTAGAAGAAGCCTAGTATAAGTTATCCGAAAAGCTTATATAGCTCTAGTATCTTTGTTAGTAGAAGGAGTTTTTAGTAAAGAAAGGTACTAATATAGTAGTATATAGTCTATTAACCTTAGACGAGTTAGAGGTAGTTAAGCGGTAAGAGTAGTAAGAGGCGCCTACTATACCCTCGTCAGAGATTAATAATGCCGTCGATACTATTAACTAAGGCGTCGTCTTTGGTTCTATCCTAGGTTTTTCTTTAGTCGATCCAGGTTCTACTAGTAGAACTATTCCAATTTCTTAGAGCAGTTTAGGTTTTTAATAGGTTCCTATAAGTTATCTTCTAGTCTAAAATCAAGCCATTTAACCAGATACTATAGTTCCCCGTTAATAGTATATAAATCTAGAATTTCTTTAACGTCCTATTCTTCCTCTTTGTCCTCTGCTTTGATATACGTGGTAACCTTAGCGTTCTTTAATGCTAGTTCGAGAAGTAAAATATAAAAAACATCTATCTATAGTCGTATAGATGACGGTAACGATAGTTGGTAGTTAGATGTCGAAATTCGTTCTTTAATAATAAAGGGTCTGACCTTTTTGAAGTCTAGCTTTATACTTAGTCGTTTGGTTTGTAAGTTTTGTATGATTAGGTAGACTTTGTCTCCCCTCTCTAGGCGAGGTCCCTTGAGCCTATATTTGTCGTAGTAGTTCTTTATTCTAGTCTTGATAAACTCGAGTTCCTTTTTAAGCTTTTTATATAGTATGTACATTTGTTCTGCTTTGACTACTACTCTCGGCACTATAACCTCTAATCCTTGCCTAAGGTCTGCTTTATATCTATAGTTTACGAAGAATAGTATAACTTTAGTTATTTCTATTAGTGTCGTATTATAAGCGAGTTATACTATTAGTAATAGTATAACCTAGTTATCTTACTAGTAGTTAACGTAAGAACGGAGATATTACTTAATAACTTAGTTTAGTTACTCTGTTTATCTGTCAGTCTACAGGTAATATGCTATTAATAGCTTGCTATTAATGCCTAATCGTTATATTAACGCTTACTAGAACTTCGATATAAACTTAGTATCTCTATCGGTGATCTATTCTTATAGCTAAGTATATACTAATATAACTTACTAATAGATTACGTCTGCTAGCTGTTTAGCTATCTAGGACTCCTTATAGGGAAAGAAGTATGCCTATTTAGTTAGGCGATCTACTATAGTAAGAATACTATCGTAGATTATTCCTATAGCTGTGTCCTTAGATTCTAGTAGCTTCGTAATAAAGTCTATTATAATTAAACTCTATAGTTTCTTAGCTATTAGCAATGGCTAAAGTAGCCTATATAGCTTATGTCGTGCCGTTTTGCTTCGATTGCAAATGTCATAGTTTTATATAACTTCCTTAACTTGTGCCGTTAACTATAGAAAGTTATAGTGTTTCCTAACTTGTACAATAGTCTTTGTAACTCCTTTATATCCTCCGAGTTTTGACTTATAGAGTTCTCGAATTATTTATAGCTATTAATCCCTATTATAGATATATACTTTGCCTTAGTACTAGAGTTTCCTATCTCTTTCTTCTACTCTATTAGGTATTAATGGTCTAGGTATTACTTAATATTATACCTTGTTAATTCTTTCTTCTTAAAAGATTATATAACATTCTAGGAATAAGTCAAGTAGATCATCTTCTATAGGTATCTACGTTTTGTAATATAGTATTTTGTCTATTTATTCCTTAAACAATAGTAGTATTATTTCTATTCGTCCTTCTATATGATCTGTTTATTAGCTTAAGATGTCCGTTCGTACGTTCTCTTTGCCCTTCTTGTAGCAGATCTTAAAGTTAAATTCCACGAGGAATTCTACCTATTATATTTATCATCTATTAAGCTCCTTTGTCGTCGTAAAGTATCGTAAATTCTTATAGTCTATATATACTTATACTAGTTTAATCGTACTACTAAGGTATAGTCGCCATTTCTTAAAAGCTTCGATAATCGTAAGTAATTCCTTGTTATAGATTAGATAATTAAGATATAGTCTATCGAGCTTCTTTAAAAAGAAGGCTATAGGATGTAGCTTTCCTTATTTGTCTTGTTATCCTAATTGTCCTCTAATGGTATAGTCTAAAGCGTCCGTTTCTACCTTAAATGGCTTCTTAGGATTTGGTAATACTAGTACTAGATCTTTAGTAATAGCGTCGCGGATCTACGTAAATGCTTGCTTGTACTATTCTTTCTATTAGAATTTAGTGTTCTTCTTTATAAGTTTATATAAAGGTCGTACAATTGCTCTAAAGTTCCTAATAAACATTTGGTAGAAGTTTACAAATCCAATAAAGCTTTATACTTCTATAACTAACGTCGGTTATAGCCAATTCTTAATAGCTTTAACCTTTAAAGGTTCTATCCGAATTTGTCCTAGGGATATTTTATATCCTAAAAATACCGTTTTCCTAACGTAGAATTCGCTCTTTTCCTTATTAATTAATAGTTTATACGTATATAGCATGTCTAGCACTACTTTCACGTGCTTCCGGTATTTATCTATCGTCTTAGAGAAGATAAGTATATTATCGAGATAATATACCGTAAATTTATCGAGAAAGGGTTAGATAGCTTAATTAATCAGGGCTTAGAACGTTACTAGTGCATTTGTAAGTCCAAATAGCATAACGAGGTACTCGTAATAGCTATAGGGTATTCTAAAGGCCGTTTTCTACTTATTGCCTTCTTTGATCTATATATAGTTATAGGCCAATAGCAAGTTAAGATACGTAAAATATTAGGCTTCTACTAACTAATCTCAGAGCCGTAAGATTAGTAGTAACGGGTATCGGTTTTTTATAGTCTGTTCGTTAAGTTACCAATAGTCAATATATAACTATAGCTTTCTATCTTTCTTAGGCATAAATAGGACTAGGTAGCCTGCTAGCGATGTCGACAGGTAGATATATTCTCTTCGAAGGTTCTCCTCCAAATATCGCTTAAGTTCTTCGTTCTAAGTCTGGCTTATATAATAGATCTTAAAGAACTTTAGTTATACTCCTTCCTTAAGCTTAATCTCGTAATCCTATAGGCTATATTCTAATAGTCCTTCTAGATATTTTGGTTCGAATGCTAGGTATCCTTTATATTCCTTTGGTACTTCCCTAGTCTTATCTTATCTCCCGGTTTTCTAATAGTATATAAACTTGGTTCTATCTATAGCAATACTAGCGATTTCTCTTATCTTAACCTACTACTCTAATTACAGTGCTCTACATTTGTCAACAGAGAGAACAGCTATTAGCAATTTAGCTCGTTCTTTCTATTATAACGTTAGTATCGTTATACCGCTTCTTTTAAAGTCTATAGTAGTCTGCCTACTATTGTCTATCTCTTATAGTAGATCTATAAGATATGCCTTCCCCTAAGTATTATCTGCTCGTGATCCTTATATACTCCTTATCTCGCTAGTTAAATACAATTCTATTTAGGGTTATAGGTAACTGCTATTCTTCTAGCTAATATCTAGGTTATAGTCTTTATACTATAGTAACCCTAATATTATATCTTTATTATTACCTATATCTATAATACTAAATATAACTACCATAGTCTTTCCTACTATAGTAATGTCAATTAGTTCGGTCTCCTTATATACCTATTATATCGGAAATAGCCCTTTGACTATACTATACTTTTACTTTATTCTCTAAGGTATCCGTAGCTAATTTATAAGCGTCGGTGAAATCAGGTTTATCTCTGCTTTACTATCTACTAGTATAAGCATTTTGTGCTATTTCCATTGTATTATTATCCATAGTCGCTTATCTTGCCGCCGTCGTCCAAAGATTATAGCGATTTCCTATGTTTCTACCAGGAAGTCTCGATATAGTGGTCTCTTGCGCCAGTTCTTCCTATACTACGCTACCACTCGCCGCTACATAGGCGTTAATGGTTTCCAGGCCCCTCGAAGGGCCCTAACCCGTTTCCTAGATCAGTATTAACCTCTTCGGTTATTCGGCTAATAGCAGCTTTATCGATCGTACTTATTTCCGTAAGCTATTAAGTACTTATAGCTTTCTACTATTAAGTCTGTTCTACTTCTCGTCATATATACCATAGCTTTATCTAAAGCTCTCGAATTCGCGATTTCTTTTCGTCCGCGTAATAAAGGCAATCGTTGCTCTAGCACGAGTCCTATATATCTTATCCTATTCTGTAGTACCTAGGCTAGGCTCGTCTTAGAACTATCGTAATGCCTTCTAGATTACGGGCTTCGATCTTCTAGAGCAATTCGGCCACTCTATTTCCTATATTATAGACCTATTCTATAGGGCGTAAGCTTCCGTCCTCATTTCCTTGTTAGGTTGGCTAGTAATTGTTTTCGAATTTATTATAGAAGTGGTATCGGCATCTATATACTATACATTAGAACTAGGGCACTTATATATATACCTCGTATTAAAGATATAGTTATATAACGTTACCTAGGAGGTATTAGAATTCTTTCTCGAATCCTTCCTATTATATATAGACTATGAGTACTCTAATGCTATAGTAGGAGTATTTCTTCTAGTAGCTTCCCTATATACGCTTATCTTTTCCGTAGTTTATATATATAAACTAGTATTCTAGGTTCCATATATCGTTACTACGTTACTAGTCGTCAAGGTACTTAATATAGCTATTAGACCTATTATATATTATAAGCTATCCTCCTTTAATGGTTTCTATAATATATCGGAGTTCCTTCGTTTTATCCCTTATCTTATTACTCTACTAGGCAAGTTAAATCAAACGTCCATCCTATTTACGTAGTTCTATATTAAGTTAGAAAACTTTATTATAGTACCATTTGATTTATTCCTAGAGGAATAGAACATTAGGTCTAGGTCTTTTAATTCCTTAGGTATCGGTTATCTACAATCTATCCTGCCTCTATATAATCGTAAAACCCTACTACCTCAAGGCTAGGAGAATCGAAATTGGTAGTATATACTCTCCTGCCGTATCCTATTTAGCAAGACCTGTCTCTAGGTCTATAGTGACTAGTTTAGAGTATAGTGCTTATTTATCTTTACTATTACTATCGTGTCCAAGACTATTTGTATTATTGCTCTTATCTTTATAGCCTATAGCCGCTACTTTGATAATATCTTTAGTAGTTTCGTTAATAGCCGTAATTTCCTTTCTAGAGATTATCTTCTATTCTTTCTTTAGGCTTTAACATTCTTACTTATAGTGCCCTTTCTTTCTATAGTTATAATAGGTAATATTAGACTTATCTTTAGTCATCTTCTTCTAGTCTTGCTTTTACGCTATATTTATATTTATAGCTCTAGGGTATATCTTATACAAGGTACTAACGTACGCTCGCTTTTTCTTATTATTAGCCTTAACCATAGTTTTATTTATTTAACCTTATTTCTATTACTCTTATATATAAAGTCGATTATTAATTCTAATAGCCTATATAATATATTTATCTAGAGTCTTAGGCTAATTATACTTATATAGCTTATCTTTAACCTTTTCCTTCAAGCTATTATAGAATAATTATATTAATACTTTATCGTTAAGCTAAGACTTAAGTATATCCTATCTAAACTATATAATATAAAAGGCTACTAACTTAGTCTATTAGAGATTAGCAAGTCTTTCTTATATATAAATCTTCTTATCTTTATTACTAAAAACCTTCTAAAGCTCTTTTTCAAAACGGTCGTAAGATCAAAAGACTACCTATATAAACGTATCTCGGTCGTCTTCGTCTTCCTTAGTAAAATAGTTATTCTATATAGGCTTAAACTATCTAAGTGCCTTACTCTCTAGTCTCGTAGCTATATAGAGGACTTTAGCTTTATTATCTAGAAACTTATTATCATTAAGCTAGAAGTAGGATCAGAGGTTTATTAGGAATCCTATAAGGTCCTCCTTAGTTCTTCTATATTTACCAGGTAGTTCGATCTTAATACGGCTCGCTTTAGCGCTCTCGAGTGCCTTAATTTTAGTATAGGCCTCGTTAATTAATTTCTATAAGTGCTTTTCGCCATTCTCGAGTTCCTTAATTCGAGCTTAAGCAGCCTTATCTCTCTAGTCTAACTCCTAGATTCGCTAATAGAGTTAACCAAGCTAGGCAAGCAGCTATTTGGCTATAATGTTAGTAGCCATGTTAATATTAAGGTCGAAGTCACCTCCGTTCTAAACTATAATAGAACAAAGGGAGTAGTAACAACGTATAACAAATCTAACTTAGACTTCTTCTAAAAGGGTTCAGACAAAGGTAGATTAAGCGGGACAAGTAGGCAGGTCGTCTAAGGGATTCGGTAAAGCTAAAGGGTTTATAATAACATTAGAATTGTCTCTTATAGTAATTAGCAATACTTGGTATAGGTATTATAATTATGATTATTACCATTAGTAAACTCTTAGAGTCTACCTAACGAGTGACTAGCTAGCTATATATATATAATTGTCTGTCCCTCTTTAATAGTTATTATTAGTACTATTTCTCCTTTTACTCTGTGATTCTGTGTTATTAACGGTAATATGTTATTATTACTAGTGAAGACCTTAGTCTTAGTAGTGATAATCTTCTAATTGGTCTGTCAAGTGATTGGTTGTTAGAATGTCTTACGTCCTAGCTATAGCCTGCTAGGCCGTCTATATACTTATCTGTGATAATATTAACCTTATTAGGGGGATTATCTAGGTACTTTGCTCTATATTTATACTATTCATTATAATGCTCTATACGATAGTTACTATATAATATATAACTAGTCTTAATATAACTAAGCATTTAGGAGTTAATCTATAGCGCTAGATTTATAACTTTAATATTACCTTCTAATAAGCTATCTAATACGATATCTTAGAAGTATAGGGTATATAAGGACTTTATACCTTTCTTGATGCTATTACTATATATATCCTACTAACCTAGGTAGCAAATAAAAGAATAGAAATCGAGCTTACTAATGGCATAGGATAGCTACTTCCGGAGCTTAGTACCCTTATTACGATAGCCAAGATCCTAATTAATAATAATATATAACCTAAAGTCTCTTAGAAGTATAGAATCTTCTTAATAACTTATATACTAATACTTTTTATAGCTTAGAAGAGTGGTAAGGAAAGAGGTAGAGACTTATATAGAGACTCTTATAATAGTTAGCAATATAATATAAGATGTCCTTATAAGTATCTAAGATATCTATAGGATCTAGTAGACTATCATACGCTTAAGTAAACCGTCTATAATAATAAGTAACGCTTATACCTTTTTAATAAAGTATATAAGAGGATTCGTTAGGAGCTTGATAAGCTAAAGTAGGCTAGATTAAAAAATTAACTTATTACTAAGTAGGGGGAGCTATTCTATTCTAGGTAGTTAGGAGTAGAATACCCTAGTTTCCTTAATACGTTAATTATTAGCCTTTAGCTACTTAGTAAGCTCTTAACTTACTATAAGGTATTTAGTATAGTCGCTCTATAATGCTATCCTCTTTTAGAAAGTACTTTACTGGACTTATATAGCACGACCTACTTAATTAACAATAAGAAGTTCCTTTTACCTAAGACATTCGTTAAGGTAAAAGATCTTAAGTTTATTAAAGCAGGTATAATAACCTTCCCTATTAGTAAGAGGGGTACTTAGGTAATTAAGAATATTCTAGATAGACTATATAGATTATATACTAAGAGCCTAACGCTTAAGGATATTACTATTGTCAAAGGATTTTATATTAATATTATCTTAGAAGCTCTATTACTTAAGGTAGGCACTTAGTACTATAGCTTAGATTGCTTACTACGTTTCGGAACACTAGAAAATAACGTTATACTTCGTAAGTTAGAATGTAAGTATAATTTTACCTTCCTTAAATATAAGCCACTTTCCTACTACTTAAGCTTCCTAGACTATATCTTAATTAGTAAAGCAGGTATTATAAATGTTTATATATTCTTATAGAACGTGTTCACTATATGTAGTAAAAGGTCCCGGATGTAAGCGTTACCTATTATAAGAGAGGATATTAAGGATCTTTAGTACTTAAGAGCTAGCTATCTTAGATTAAAAGCGTTAAAAGCGCTTATTAATAATGCTAGAAACGTCTATACTAAGGGGATAACGTATATTAAGTGTAAGAGCTATACTCGTACTTATGTAAGTAAGGTTATCTCTAGGAAAATACTACCTAAGCAGAAGTCTATATACCCGTTTTGGCAAGTAGCCTAGGATCTATTTAACTATCCTAAAGCGATTAATAGATTACGATAGCTACTTATAATTATTAACAAGTATAGTAGGAAGCTCTTCCCTTTCCTCTTAATGACGAAGTCACTAGACTAGATTATAAGAGTTATCTAGAATTTCGAGAGCTAGGTAAGATACTAATATAGGCTTGCTATCCATAAGATTAAGTAAGATAACGATATTATAATGATTAGTTTAGCAGGGTATATACCGATATGCTATTAGACTTAGGCTATAGAAAGCGGTATTAATCTTAAACTCTTACCTTTATATACCTATAAGCCTAATAGACTAGTAAAGTAAGTAAGGTAAGAACTAATCTTACGCTTAATCAAGATACTTAATAGTGTAAATCTCCCTATAAAGCTCTAGTTAGAAAGTGTATAAGTAGTAACATACTTATATATGATAAGCCTAAGCCGTGCTTACTTGTTCTAAACTCCTAATAAGGTGCTCTATAGCTAGTTTAAATGGTATTTTCACTAGTACGAACCTAGCTTAATAATTATATTAACTAGTAACTTATACCTAGATTAGAGTAGCATCTTTATATATAAATACTAGGTATATATCCTCTATAAGGATAGGGAAGCTAAGTAATATATAAAGGACTTTAAAGTACTACTATATAGGCTAATAAGGTATCTTATAAGATATTATACTTCTAATATCTATCGCGTTTAGATACCTAAGCTTAGTAGGGTTATTATAACTTGTAACGTTCGCTTCGATGAGAAGACTTTCTACCGTCTAGGCGAAGAGTAGCCGATAGAGTTATCGCTAGCGGTGGCGAGCTAGGAAGTCAATTAATTTAATCTTGGCAAAGATTCCTAGGATACCGATTCTCTCTAGGAAGCGTTATAATAGACCTAACAACTAGTAGAAGACTCTATTATAATAGCTTAGCTACTCTTATTATAAGAGAGTCCGGCGGTAGATCGACCTCTCTAATAAGGTTAAGACTTAAGGGTAAGGGAGCTTTCTAACATATAGCCTATAAGTAAGTAATTAGTTCTAGAGACTCTTATAGTAAAGACGTAAGTAATAGATAAACTTACTAAATAGATGGAGAGCTTTAGAGGACTCTTAACCCTTAAATATACGCCTAAGCCCTTAGTGACTTGCCCTATATTAGCTAGTAAAGGGGATATCTACTAGGAAGTAGGAGGGTTTGAATTAGGGCCTTCCTAGTCGCTAGCTAGCTAACTAGATGCTAGGGAAAGCAAGGGAGCTGTCGAATCTGATAGAAGAATGCCTTCTATAGAAGAATCTAGTATATACGATAAGTAGATAGAAAAGCTAGAAGCTAGGAACGGTACTACCGATATATTATACCTAGCTAGGCTAGAGGGGTAGAGCATTAAGCGAAGTCCGGATTAGCTAATATATTCTCTAGAACATAAGAGTAAAGGAGAAGCTATTTAGTAACCTCTTATAAGGAGAGGTAGAGGTAGGAGGAGGGCTTGTAAGCCTAAGGACCCTATCTAGTCAAGTAAAAGGCTATAAAATAAAGAGAGGGTTAATTACTACTATTCCTTTATCTAGGTAATTAAGGAACTCTAGTAATAATTCTATAAGACTTACCTACCTAATTAATAGGAAGCTTATCTAGAGGACTAGAGTATAAGAATGATATATATAGTATTTGTTACTACTATATAATACAAGGATACCATATACCTCGGAGTAGCTCTAAATAAGCTATATTAATATGTTAATAATCTTACTTATATTCCTACTAACTGGCGAGACCTATATAACTACCTATTAGGATAATAGTTTAAAGACATAGCTTACAAGGAGATACGTAACTTAAAGAGCAAGGGAACGTAGAAGATCATACCGCGTAAGTAGGCAAAAGTACGACCTATCCTATTAAAATAGGTCTTTATATATAAGTTTGACAAGGACGATTTCTTAGAGAAGTATAAGGTAAGGATCTACATACGAGGAGATCTATAAGATATTAGCTTAGTAGAAAGTATATACGTAGCTACTTTAGTAGTGTAGTTATTCTATATAATAATAGCGATCACTATATACTTTGACTTGGAAGTTAAGCAGTTTGATATAGTATAAGCATTCCTTAACGCCAAATAACTCGAAGACAATCTTATCATCCACAAATTACCAGAAGGATTTAAGTAGCTAAGGAAATACGTAGAGTTACAAAGAGCTCTATACGGCTTAAGAGACTTGCTACTCTTATAGTATAAGGAGTTCTACAAAACGTTATCAGATCTAGGTATAGAACTATTAGGTAAAGAGAAGTGCCTCTTCTTAAGCTATAATAAATAAGTTATTTTGATCTTTTATATTGACGACTTCTTGGTCTTCTTCTATAAAAGTAACGCTATAACGGCTAAGCGTATAATAGAAAGAATTAAAGCTTGATACGATATCCATAAGTAGGGTAATATTAGTTAGTTCCTTGGTATTAGGGTGATTTAAGACCAACCTATATATAAGATATAGCTAGTCTATGACTAATATATTAGAAAGGTAGTAAGAAGATATAGGCTAGATATGCTTAGTATATATAAGCTAACTCCCTTAAGCTATGAAGAACTTAAGAAGTTCGAAGGGAGTACTACTAATATATGGGTTAAAAAGTATTAGGAGCTCGTTAGATTAATCCCATACTACGTAGTTATATCATATCTAGATGTTATATACGCCTGTTTAGTACTCTCTTGATACCTAACTAACCTAGGACTAGACTACTTGTTAGAGGTATAGTAAGTAGTAAAATATCTATTTAGGAGCTTTTACCTATCAATCTAGTATAGAGGCAAGTAGGCGCTAGAAAGTCTAACGCTTGTAATCGCTAGGGACGCTTTATATATAGATGATCTAGATATATAGTATTCGTTATAGGGATATATCTTCTTCCTGTTTAGAGGTCCTATTATATAGAAGGCGTTGTACTAGGATATTATTATAACGTCAAGCACTAAAGTAGAACTTCTAACGCTCTCCCTTATAGTAAGAGAGGCTATAGCACTTAAAAGGCTATTTACGGATATTAATCTTAAGCTTAGAGAACCCTAGAATATCTATTACAATAATTAGCAAACTATTCGACTAGTGATAGCTAAGAACAAACGTATTAACACTCACTTACGGTATATAGATATCTATGATATATAGTTATATTAGAAAGTAACGAAAGGAACGTTTAAAGTTATATATCTACTAACTAGTCAGATACTAGTAGATAGGCTTACTAAATAACTTAGCCGATAAGCATTTAAGCGCTAAAGAGCTCTCCTTAATCTTTAAGATATTAGTTATAGGCTTATATAACTAGGGGTTAGAAGATAAGTTAAATTCATTAAACAAAATACTACCTAATACTCTCTATCTACTACTATTAGCTATTACTAGGATTAATAGCCTTGCCCTTGCCTTTATCCTAGCCAGGTAATGACGTAGTGCCTAATATGTTATCGGACGCGCTAATACAAGTATTACAAGCTTCCTTAATCTTATCTAACTAGTAGAAGATATCATATATAGAGTAGGCAATCTTCGTAAAACGCGCGAGTTTAGCCTTATCAAGCTCGTACTTCTCTGTATCATCTATACTAGCGCGTTTTAGGTTACTCCAAAGAACTATATATAACTTCTTAAGATCCTATATATATCTATTAGCAATTTGCTTATATATTAGAGACAGAGGTTTAAGATCTAGGGACTTATAGAAGCCTTAGCTCTATCTAGTAAAGCCTTTATTAAATCCTTTACTAACTTAACGTAAAAAGTAAGACTACTATTATAGTTAAATCGAGAGCAAGGGGCTTCTCTTGCATCTTCGCGAATACCCTACCAAAACATACGAAACTACCATCGCTGGAAAGCTCTCGAAAAACGCTATCTAACGGTACCACTTTCAACTGCGCGCGAGCCGTTGCGGGTGTGCAATAGGCATCGCAGGCGTAGAAACCGGACCCGACCGCATTCCGACCGCACCTCGCGCGCCTGTCAAAATTTTCACCGTACAGACCACCTAGCGCCCCTAAACGTAACGTCGATTTAAGGCCTAACGCCAAGCTACTAAGTAGGGAGGCCTATAGCTTCGAACCAATCAAAGGGGGGCCTACCGTAGGCCTACCCTGCCCTAGATATTAAGGAGCTAAGGGGTCTCGTCACGTAACTAGTCGACCTTATACTAAGCCCTAAACAGGGCAAGGCATAGAACCTCGCTGATAGGCTCTTATAAGGCCTTACGACCACTATTATAGGCCTGGTTCTGAACCTATAGGAACTTATAGCTAAGGAGGTTAAAAAAGAGCTTAAAGAAGCCCTTAAGGCTACCCCCCGCCCTACCTAGGCGTAGGTAGCCGTAGGCTCGTAATAGGGGGTAACAGACCCCTAAGGAGGCCTACCGTCGGCTAAGGCAGTACCGTTACAGGCCTTGTAGGAGGTCATGATATAGAATGTAAGCCTACGGGAGGACCTTAAAGCCCGAACCCCGGCCGAGATAGTCTAAGTAGTTAATAGGGCTTCTAGCCGCTAGGGAGCCGTTACGGCTAGGAAGCTCCTAAGCAGGGATATAGTAGTGGTCTTCAAGGATAAGGCTACTAAGGATTAGTATTCGGTTAATAAGCGATAGGTGGCTATAGCCTTTAGAGAGGAGGCTAGGGAGGTTAGTAGGGCCTATATAGTCCTGGCCAAAGGAGTCTAGAAGGAAGAGCTATAGGGGGTTAGCGAACAAGACTTCAAAGGGGCCGTAGACCTGCACTCGATCAAAACGGTCAAGTTCCGGCTGCTAAAGAGCCCGTAGAGGAAGTGGGCCACGGTACTTCTAGGCCTACGGGACCTCGAAGAGGCCCGGAAGGCCTATAACGAGGGCGTGGTCTAGGATGCCCGGGTGCTAGACTACGAGCCCTACTAGGATGCTCTAGAGCCGAAGTAATGCTATAGGTATTAGAGCTTTGGCTATACCTAGCGGTACTACTAGCGGCCAGCCTGTTATAGCTATTATAGCGTAAAGGCCTACGGGGAGGGGGGGAAGGCTAGGGAGGCCTAGTGCCCTACCTACTCTAACTAACTCCCTTATAGGTGTACGGCCTATAGGGGCCCCTATATAGCTTGGTATAGGGGCTGCCCGAAGAAAGTCGAGGCCTAGGAAAGGGCTAGGGAGGCCTACCAATATAGACCCTAGACCTTCTAACTACCGGAGCAACCATACTAGAAGGTAGCCTTCGAGTTTAGCAGCCAGCCGGAGGATGACGACCACTACTATATAGGGGCTAAACGCCCCCGTAGGAGGCCTACCCTAGCCTAACAGGCGGCTAGGAATGCCTTGTTCGATGCCTAATAGACCCGTATCTCCTTTCTATAGCCTGGAGCCCCCTCCCTCTCGTAACCGGCCGAAGGGGCGATGGCTATGGAGCCTACTATTACCGTGCCCCTGTCCTCTGCTCTGGCTACCTCGAATGCAAATTAAGGTCCTTTAGTAGAATACCTAAGGTAATAAACAGGCCCTCGAGGTCTTACTAGAGGAGGCTAAATACGACCTACTAACTATCTAGGAACCGTAGATCAACCGGTTTACAGGGTTAACATACTGCCCCTAGGCTTCGAAATACCACCTAGTCTATAAGCCTAGAGGCAAAGCGGCTATCCTAGTAGCCAAACGATTCCTAGTCAGCTAATAGGACTATTTGGCAAAAGAGAACTAGTATAAGGTAACCTTCCTGGCCCTAGGAGAGAGGGGGTTCGAGCTCTAGTCAATCTATAATAATAAGGGGGAGTAGGCCCTCTTACGGGACCTGCTAACCCTACCTCGGCCAACCTACCCCCTAGTTCTTATAGGTGACTTTAACCTCTACTACCTAGTCTAGGACCTATTTAATAGGCTTAGCCTAGGGGCTAGGGACTTCCTTAGCCTTATAGACTAGTAGAACCTTAACCTACGTACGCCCTATGGCTAGGTCACTAGGGCACCCCAAGGGGACCAACGTAGCCGGCCTTCTACGATAGACCTATTCTAGGCCTTGGCAGGGCTAGAAGCGACCTATAGGGATATTGCAGAACGTAGGAAGTCCGACTACTACCTACAGGCCCTAAACATCTCCCTCTAGGGGACTAAAGGGCCCGTACCGGCTAGTAAAGGGTAGGACTAGAAGAGCCTAGACAAGGAGGTCACGCGGGCCGAGGCGGCCCACCTCCTACTCCGGCTTGGTAGGTAGGCATCGGCCCCGGCCGGGCCTGTTTTCCGGGGCCTGGAGGAGCTCCTATAGGCCTTCGACAGGCTTATAGAGGCCCTCGAGGAGATAGCTATGGTCTTGGCCCTGGTAAAGAAGGCTAGTACGGGTAGCAAACGAGCTCGATAGTAGACAAAGGAGGTTCGGGAGGCCCGGAAGAGGGCCAAGGAGGCAGAGAGGGCCTATAGGGGTACCCTAAACCCCTATACGCAAGAGGCACTTCGGCAGGCCCTATAGGACTAGGCCAAGACCATTACAGCCGCGAAGACCAAGAGCTAGAGAGCCACGTTACAAGAGGCAACCAACCGGCCGGACCTGCTATAGAGGCTAGAGAGATAGACAAGGCTACAAAGCCACCTACCGGTTGACCCCCTAAAGCTCCTAGCCTTCGAAGGAAGGCTTACAACCTACTAATAGAAGGCTAGAGCACTAGCCGATAAGTTCTTTCCGAACCCGGAAGTAGACCTGTTGGATATCAACGACCTAGATCTAAACGACTACTAGGAGCCGAAGTTCGAAATAAGCTAGGAGGTTATAGTAGGCAAAGTCAAGGTAGTACTAGCTAGGGCGGCCCTATAGAAAGCCCTGGGGGAGGACCTCCTCTCTATAGGCCTATTAAAGGCCTATAGGCGGCCGTTCTACCAGATACTAGCTAAACTAGCCTTGGAGAGCCTACGGCTCGGCTGTTTCCCGGCCCGGTTTAAAAGGGCTAAGACAGTAGTCCTCCGTAAGCCCGGCAAATCCCTATAGGCCTACTTTACCCTAGGTAGCTATAGGCCTATAGCGCTCCTACTAATAGTAGGTAAGGTGCTAGAGGCTATAGTTACCTAGAAGGTAACGGCCGTTACAGAGGCCTACGGGCTTCTCCTGGCCGAGCAGATAGGCAACCGGGAACATAGGTCTATGGAATTAGCCATTCGGCTTGTTACGGCCTAGGTTTAGAAGGCTTAGAGGTATAAGGCGGCTACCTCCCTCTTATAGCTTAATATCTTAGAGGCTTTTAACACTATTAACTATACCCGGCTACTAGCCACTTTACAGAGCTAGGGCTTCCTAAAGTGGTTAGTAGTCTAGGTCAGGGAGTAGCTATAGGATAGGGTAGCTATCCTTTACTTCGATAGCTAGGAAATAGGGGATATAATGGTAAGGGCCAGGGTCCTATAGGGGTTACCCCTCTCCCCTATACTATTTATCCTCTATATAGCCTCCTTCTACTAGGCCATTCGCTAGGCTAGCCCCGTAATTAGTTTAATAGGCTTTGCCGATAATACTAACCTCCTAGCCTTTGGGAGGGCTAAGGAGGCCTATAATGGTTAGCTATAGAGGGCCTAGAAGGCCTGCCTCCAGTAGGCAAGGACCCGGGGTATGGCTTTTACCCCGGAAAAGTGCAAGCTTATCTACTTTAACAGGGGCCAGAAACAGTGGTCGCGACCGCTAGAGCTCCTATAGCCCGGAGGGGGTACTACTACTATAGCCCCTTCGAAGTCGGCCAGATTCCTCGGGGTCTAGCTAGACTAGAGGCTATAATAGGGCCCCTACTATATAAAGGTAGCTAAGAAGCTAGAAACCCAGGAGTTTGCCCTAACTAGGCTCGCTACGAAGACCTAGGGCCCTAGCCTCCTACGGGCCCACGAGGTCTATACTAAGTGTATCTATAGCGCCTTAGCCTATAGAGCCTCGAACTTCTATAAGCCTACCAAGCCAGGGGGTAAGCCGGAAAGCCTTGCTAGGGAACTATCGAAGGCCTAATATAGGGCCCTTCGAGTAGTTACCGGGGCCTATAAGGCTACCCCTATCCGGTGCCTCGAAACAGAAGCCTAGGTACTACCCCTCGACCTCTATCTTAACAAGAGGCTAGCCGACTTCGAAGCTAAACTTGACTAACTACTCTTATAGACCAGGGCAGGTCTAGGGGCCGCCTAGGTCCCTATAAGGGCTCTTATCTAACAGGCCTATAATAGGCTTAGCCAGAGGTTCCAGAAGAGAAGGGCCAGGGCAAGGGGCCGGGAGCCAAAGCCTATAGCCCTAGAGGTAGTAAGGTCGACGGTCCGGTAATAGGTTTAGGAGGGCTATAGAGGGGGTCGACCCCCCCTACAGACCTTACAAAGAAGGCCACGGGCGACGGAACTAGCTATATTAGCCAGCTAGAGCAACCGTTAGAGGGCCGACTAAGCCGGTAGGAGGATATAGCGCGTATTAGACAAGGACCCTCTGTGCCTGGTTTTTACAAGGGAAGGCCTACAAAGGTACTAGGGCCTAACAAAGGCCTAGAGCTCCCTACTGGTATAGGCCCGTACAGGGGCTATTAGCCTCCGTGACTTCCTTTTTAAGGTTCAAGTTCCGGGGGTCAGTACCCCCTACTGTGCCTATAGCCAAGGGAAGGAAACTATAGAGCACCTAGTCGTATGGTGCCCGAACCCACCAAGAAGCCGAACGTAGGAATCCTAGGAAATACGGTCGTAAAGGGACCTTGACCTCGTTTTGCGGGGTATAGGGGCCCGTAACCATCGTTTGGCAAGGAGGGTTCTACGGTGGCTAATAGACCTAAGGAGGCTCCCGGAATACTACCTTGTAGGAGGGCTAGACCGGGAAGGAAGGCCTCTTTAGGGCCATTCTAGCCACTTCTCCTTTTCTTTGTAGTGTATTAGTATTCTAGATCAGGCGTTAAAGGAGGGACAGAGGTTTTTATCCGGCCTATTAGGCACGGTTTCCTTTGTATATAACTAGAGAGGCTCTGGCATGCTTATCAACATAACGGCGTAGGACTAATAATAATAATAATAATACTATTATAGTTAGTATAAGCATTATAAGAGCTATTAGACGTATAGGCAATTAGTATATATCTTCTTATATTTATAGAAACTATATATATAATAGTAGTAGTAAAGCTAGCACCGGAATGATTACGACATTTGCTAAAAGAACGTCTTACTAGAGCTAACTGTATATATATTTTATAAGGCACCTTACAAAGCTTACTAGCTACGATATCGCTATATTTAGTTAGCTCGAACGAACTTAACGTAACTAGCAAAGCATTAGAAAACTGTAAAACCAGTAATAAAATCAATCGAACAGAGATAATAGGAACACTTATAGATTAGAAGCTTTAGCATGCTTACACTTTTAAGGCATTATAGGAGTAGGAGTCGACCTGCTAGTAGTTATAGTATTTGCGGCAGGTATACCTAATAAGTCATCTATTGATTCGAGCGTAGGAGGCGTTATCCTATTACTATTACAATTAAAACTAGTAATACTATTACTACTACGGTTACAATGGCTATATTTGATCTATAGCTTTAAAGGAATCGCTTTACTATACTTGACTCTTTTAGACTTCCAAATATGGAAGGCAGGCCCCTGAAGGAGCTATCAAGGTAAGAGCGACAAAGGATATAACACTAAGAATAGTATTACTATAAAGTGTAGTTAAACGACTACTGTGTTTAACTAGGGGGTGTGTCGGAAGCTGTAGAGCTTCTAAACGTATTAGCCACGCGTTTGCCACAGCTGTATGAGGCTGTTTAACGCTTTGGCCAGTCCCTTTATCTATAAATACCACTCTTTTTGTCTCCTTTGTAGATAGCTTCAACAAGGCACTCTTTCCTTCGTATAGCCACCTACTACGGGCACTGCTTTTAACGCTCCCGGAAGCTCATCACTACGTTCGGCAATTGTAATTTATTGTTTATCTTTGTTTATCTCCCGTTCTTATTGTTTAGCATTGCAGCATGAGCTATGCCGGGGATCACTTAGGGCAGCGAGCATCTGATCATTTCAACAGATATGTTTAAAAGGGGGGAGGTGCCTTACCTAGTTGATGTCGGAAAGAATTGTATCTACGGATAATATGCGTGTTTTTTACTGATGGCACGCCAACGGTGAGGAACATGTAATTACGATTACAGAACAGAGACCTAATTAATTATTAAACGAGTAACAAGCGCAACCCGAAACCTGGACTGGGCCGCGGGATCGGGGTAAGCGTTTCAAAAAGTAAGACGTTAGCAGGAGAGTTTCCGAGGCTTCCTCGTACCGCGATAAATCAATATTTGTCATAGGTCCACGATGAGGGGATGGGTCGCGAAGTGAGGCCTGCTGCTGAGAGTTACTAGTAATGTGCACCTTGTGGGACCTTGATGGCCTGGCTGTTCAGGCTGGTCATCAAGGTGCATCAGGCGCGCGCATATGAACATGAGTGTTTCCCTGGCCCCTTCCCTCCATTCTCTGGTCCTCATCGCGTTATTCAATTTTTTTTCTTTACTTTTCTATCCTCATTTTCATCAGACAACTCTCTCGACCGCCGAGCTACGTTGTTGAAGAGTCCTCGTTGCTTTCCGAATATTCTTTTCTCACAAACCTCGGAGCATATTATGCTAGCAGCTGCGTTTTGCTTTTTCCGAGTGGCTATGCTGGCGACTAATTAACCACTGATAATAGTCTCGGCCAGTTGATAGCAACACGGTGGTATGTACTGTATGTATGTACATACAGTACAGTACATTTTAAGCCTATTCACGCCGCCTCAGCAAAGGGCTTAGAGAAACAAAAAGAACAGAGAAGAAGAAGGAGGAGGAGGAGGAGAAAAGGAGTCGACGGACAAAAGAAATCAAACAAAAACAGAAGAGATGGCAGTTCTTGGCCGTGATATCACGTTGCTCGTCTCAGAGCACGTCGACATGGACTCCCTGGCTCGTCTCATGCTCAGCTCCAGGGCCAACTACCGGCTCATCAGGGGCTACGAACGATCCATCGTGAAGGCCAAGATCGCAAGGCTGGTCCGCGATCCCGTGCTCGAACCCCCTCTCGGAGCGGTTCTGTCCTCGTCTACTCCCGACCGGCTTGGTCTGGCCCGCGAGGTCCTAAGCCCCATGAGCTTCGCCGTCGCCCGGGAGCTGGAAGCACGAGAGCGCCGCATCGCCCGTCTCCTGGGTTCCCCGGGGTCTCCACCCTCGGGCGGCCGTCCCTCGCAAATCACCGACGCCATCGGCCGGCTTGTCCTCTTCCGCGACCTCCCGCCGCGCCAGATGGAACGCCTGCTCGACGGCCTCCGGGACGCTTGCAGGGTGGCCGACCGCATCGCCGACTGCGCGGCTCCCATCCGCCTTGCAGAGGAAGATGGAGGAGATGAGGAGGAGGAGGAGGAGGAGGACGAACCCTGGACCAGCGATCTCCGACGAGACGCACGCCAGGCCGCCCTCGAGGAGCGGATCCACCTCGCTCGTCAGAGGTACATCCGCTCGCTGGGTCCCGTCCGCCTCGCCTTCCTGGCGCTCCTGACGAGCCTGGCGGGGATGCTGTACGCTCGACGGCCACCGGACCCCCTTCATCCTCCTTCTGCCCCTCGTGCTCCTCCAGCTCCCGACAACAACAACAACGACGACGACCCAGACCCATTTCGGTGGGAGCGCGTCATCGCGTTCAAGGAGGCTTTTCTCCGGCACGGCACCGTCATCCTCTGCGCTCTGCTGTGTCCTCCCGAGAAGCCCTACCACACGAACATGAAAACAGACGCCGATTGTTCTCCCCCCTCCACCTCTTCCTCCTCATTTTCTTCTTCTTCTCGCTCGACCCACCATGAACACCCCCGGAGCCAACCGACGCGGTACTATGAAGCGCAGGTGGCCGCGGTGCTCACAGAGCTGCTGGAGTACGAGGCGGGGGGGCACTGGCAGGCCTGGCGACCCGCCGACCAGGACGGCGGCGCCGCCAGGCCGATCCCGGACAGCCTGCACATGACCATGATGCAGGCGTTTCGGAGCACGGAGGAGAAGGGGGAGGAGGAGGAGGAGGAGGAGGAGGGGAAGGGGGAGGGGAAGGGGGAGGGAAAAGAAGAGGGACAAGAGGATACCGATGGCGACAGGCGTCTCGGCGCCGGCGTCGTTGCCAATCCCAGCACGGAGGAGGACGCGGTTGTAAGTGATGCATCCTCCTCACCAACGACAGCACCGCCGCTGTCACCCCCGCCGCAGATTCCGACGTTGATCCAGCCGGACTCCAGAGAAGCGCTGATACTCAGGTGGGTCAGGCAGCGGTAGCCCGGCCGAGCCCGATCTGTGTGCGGTTTCTGAGCTGGCCCCTTGGGGCAAATGCAATCTTCTTTCCCTTGATTTATTGACTGTTGGGGTCTGATCCGGGGTTGGGATAGCACCGAGGTGGCATAGTTGGTTTTCTAGAGATTTAAATTGGAGACCAGAATATACGACAGAAGTGGTTCAAATTACTAGGCAACCTGTCAAAGCATAATTACACTGGAAGTGTTCAAGTCAAAAACCTCGGAGCAACAAGCTACAATCCATGCCCAAACAAAAAACTTGTCGGGTTGAGAAGCGAATTATGTGAAATGACAAACAATTAATTGGGAGAGTATCAGGCCTAGACCGAGCGAAGCAATCGCAGAAAAACAACAGCGCAATGAGACTTAAAACCACCATTTTCCCCAGTTGCTCTCACTCGCCCCATGCCGGGACCCAAACTTCATCGTCCCTCCCTCGCGACAGTTTAGTGGATCGTCTCCGGGTTTCCGACCCCCGACGGTGCAGCCGGCTTCTGTTCCGACTCGGTTGCCACGGCCTCGGCCGGCGCAGCGCCGGGCACATCCTTCTTCTCCCCGCCCTCCGCCGGCGCCGGCGCCGCCGCCGCGGACCCCTGGCTACTGAAGCGGCCCAAGACCTTGTCCATCCCCGGGACCTTATCCAGACCGAGTCCCTTGTACAGGCTGCCGCCCGTCTCCTCCTTCTTGAGCTCGGCCAGCCGCCTGGCCTCGTTGTGGATGTCCTGGACCTGCCTCTGGCTGGTGGTGTAGAAGTCGACGATCCGCTTGCCCGTCGGGGTGTTGCTGGCCTTCTCGAAGTACGAGTTGAGCCCGGTGAGCAGGGAGCTGGCGCGCTGGGTGATGCCGTAGCTGGCGTCGGCGGCGCGGGCGTGGTCGGTGGCGTGCGTCCGCTCGTCGAGCTGGCGCAGCGTCTTGACGAAGCGCGCCGTGATGTTGTGCTGCTCGTCGAGCGCGATCGCCTTCTGCAGGCCCTGGTCGGCCACCAGGTAGCCGTGCGCCAGGATCTCGGCCAGGATGCGCGAGCGCGGCTTCTCCTCCTGCGTCAGCACCGAGGATGCGTCGCCGGCCCCGCGCTCGGCCGCCTCCGCCGAGCTCTCCTGCGGCGGCGGGGTCGAGACGTTGTCGCCCGTCACCGTGATCTCGTTGCCACCGAGCTGGGTGTGGTTCAGAAGCAGGGCGGTACGCGCGGCCGTCTCCTTCTCGAAGTTGACGGTTGCGGATTTGGTCTCGCCTTCGCTGGTGATATCGATGGAGGAAATCTTGCCGCTGTGTGATGGTTCGCAATGATCAGCAAACGTGTCTGTCCATCGGACGTTGATGTGTGCGAAGGGCCGGTTGCTTGGGAAGAAGACTTACCAAAAGCTGAAGAAATCCTTAATCTCCTTATCCTCGGTCTGCGCACCGATGTTTTTGACGTGGACTGTGGTCGCCATGGTAGTAGCTGCGGCAGGTGGATTGCTTGATGCTTGTGCGTAGGAGTTGCAGATTGCAGGTCGGTGCAGACAGAACAGGCTCAATGACTGTCGTAGAATATCCGATGAGAAAAAAAAAAATTTCGGCCAATTTATCCACAAACAGGTAGGTTAGTGGTCAGTCGTATTTGAGAATGCAGAGGGGGGAATTGCCGATAGAACGGGCGCTATTACCTTTTTCTAGTCGGGTGACGGTTTAGAACGCGCGTTGGGTGCGGAGGAGGAGCTCCTGTTGAGGGGAGGGGCGAACCATGTCGTCATCTCCTGATTGCGGGGCCGTTGAGCTAGTTCGGTGAGTGCATGTGAATGCTGGGCTGTGCAGTGGCCGAAGTTAGTTGATACCCTGGTGGAACTTCTCAGGTGGCGGTCTCCACGCAGCGGATACGGACCCCTGTTGGCTGCGCAAGACATCGTGGCTTGTCAATGCCTCCGTTCTGAGAAGTACATTCACTTTAATCGTGAATGTACGGATTACACTAGTTACTACGGACCACGAATGAGCACAGACCCTAGAAGGAACCTTATGTCAGGGTCCAGAGACCCTAGACTACTCAGTATAGTTGTATAACCATAAATTTCATTCTACCCTACTCGTGTCGAAGCATATCTCATTTCAAACTCTGCAATGCCGCTAACATTAACAAACCTGAATCACGGCCAAACGCAATTCAAACTGAAGCGCTTGGCTTAGCATGTTCGTGTTTGTCGAATTTCCTCTCAAGTTCGTCCTCCATAGGGCCCCTCGGATTTGATGTCAAATGCTGCCATAGTATTAGCTCGATGTCCTGGTCAATCTTTCTTATTTGTGGCTGCTCAAAACGAACCTCCAGAGCCACCTTGTTGACATCTTCCTTGTGTGACGCATCGTCCGTTCCCTTGCCGGACGCGGGGACATCGTGCAACTGCTTGCCCGTAGACCGCTCGGGAGGAGGTGATTGACCGCCCTCAGGCATGTTGGATATTGTGGGTTGGTAGTGGCTAGATATCGGGAGGGATATTCTCTTGGGCGCAGGATTAGTCAGCCTCGACTCGCCTGAAGCTAACGAATTTTCTTCTCGGGTGAAAGCGCGGGTTTGTTTTACGAGTTGCTGTTTGAGCTGCGACTCTGATACCAGTGTGTGCTCACATTTATACGCTTCGAGCCGTTGCTTGACATCAGTGTTCCTCCACATCCCGTCATTCAAACACATTACATCATGGCCCGTCACCAGTACCTTGCTGACTTGGCTGGGAACGCACTTGACAAGGTTCCGCTTATCGGGACCTGTGAAGCCCCACTCTTTCCTGAGGGCCGCAGTGGGGTTCGGCACCGTTGTAACCGCCCAGGTGGGGGCCTTGTCCCTGAGCCTTCCCAGGACTCCTGATTCACTCCCACACCACTTGGCAGCGCGCGAAGCCAATGGCCGCATAAACGGCCAGATTGCTCCGTAGCGGGCCATCCATTGACTGTATCTGTTTTGGCCGCAAGCTCTTGAAACACTCGTTTCCGAACCGCACTTGAGCTCGGAAACCTAGCTTTGAACCTTAACATTCCGCCATCGTTTTTGATTCTCGGGCCTCGTCCCCCGCCCTCCCACAACCCCTCCCTCTCTCTTCGTTCCACCTCTCGCTGTCGACCTTGCCATCAACTACATAGTACGCGAGTGCACGACGACAACACCATGCCCGATCTCAACTCGATCCCGCCGTCCCCACGCACCCCCGCAGCTCCACCCCATCGTTCCTCCTCCCAACAGACGTCGGCACCACCCGCACCGGGCTTTTCTTCGCTTAACGTTCTCCCCTCGAACCAGAGCGCCGTGAACGCGTCTGCTTCGTCGAGTCTGCCCTCCCCGACCCTTCTGCCGCCAACATCATTTGCAGGGCCTTCGATGGGCGACAACACTGGCGTAGGGCCAGGCCCGGGACCCCTGCGGCATCCCCGTCCCCTGACGGCTGCCGACCTCCACCTGCAGCTGGAAAAGGAACAAGAGGCAGTCGTATGTGCAAAGTTTGCCCACAGTCATGGCCGCCCGAGACTTTAGGCTAACCCCAGGATCGTCAGGTCAACCGCCTCACACGCGAGCTGTCCATTCTCCGCGCCGCACACAATGCCTCGGTTGCCTCGAACGCTTCCTCAACCTCGGCCAGCGCCTCGGGTACCGAGCCCGGCCCGTGGGGAGGAGACATGGCCCAACCCGGCCTAGGCACCAACCACTACCAGCCGATACGCCACCAGCGCACCTCTTCGAGCGCCAGCGCCCGCAGCCTGGCCGCCAACGCCGGCTCCGTGTCGGCGGCCTCCCTCGCCGGCATCTCCTCGCCAGCGCCCGTCCGTCCCGCCGCCCAGCCCCCGATCGCCATCGGCGGCGTCTCCCTCAGCAGGCAGAACAGCAGCGCCTCGCGCCGCAGCCGCACCGGCTCCCCCTCGCCGGCGCCGCCCTCCCTCTCCGGCAGCTACCCGCACCACGGCCACGAGCCGGGCTCCCTGCCTGGCTACTTCAACGCCCGGGTACCTACGCGCAGCACGCAATCGGGCGCCAGCACCTCCTCGGCACTGCCCACCCCGGCCTCCGCCACAGCCACGACGACCACCACTGCCGCCACGACGGGGGGCGAGCTGTCCCCCGGCATCTTGCCGGCCACGTCGCGGTACGAGGAGACGGCATTGCGACGCGCCGAGCTGGAGGAGTACAAGCGCGAGAACGAGGCCCTGCGCCGCCGCGTCCGGGAGCTGGAGCGTCTGCTGCGGGAAGCAATGCTCCTCAAGGAGGCCGGCGGCGTTCCGCAACAAGGGCAGCAGCAACAGCAGCAACCGCAGCAGGAGCAGGAGCAGGAGCAGCAGCACGACCAGGAAACGACCAGGCAGAGGGCCG
This sequence comes from Thermothelomyces thermophilus ATCC 42464, assembly GCF_000226095.1. Classification (NCBI taxonomy): domain Eukaryota; kingdom Fungi; phylum Ascomycota; class Sordariomycetes; order Sordariales; family Chaetomiaceae; genus Thermothelomyces; species Thermothelomyces thermophilus. The sequence continues at coordinate 2,958,098 of NC_016475.1, forward strand.
TTAGTGCGGCCAGCGCTACGCGCAGTGCGGTTGGGGTAGGGGTGCCGGATGAGGAGGTCCGGGTCGGGGAGAGCGCGGCCAGCAGTGCGGTTGGGGCCGGCAGGGGTCGCGCGAGGGCGAGGGAGTGAGCCTCCCGTTACTTTTTATGTCACGCCTTGAAACTGCCCTCGGCCTCCGTTTTTTTTTTTTTTCCTTTGCTTGGCCGCCTCGTTTTATATTTTCTTTCCTACTTTAATGTCTTTCGTCTGTCTTCCTGCTCTGTTCTTCCCTTCCAACCACCCCAACCAAACTTACGGCGCGGCTTGGATTAGGACTAGGTTAACTACTGGTAAACGGGACAAATTGAAAATCTGTTTCATGGTTCAAGTCTATATTTCTTTGCCAGTCTAATTAAATACCCTAGCCAATTTGCTTGCGCCGCGAAACCCGTACATTCCAGGTATGTATGTACGCCAAGTCCCTCCTATGCTAAGTACTATGGTACTCCGTATGTATTATGGGTAAGTTTGACCCCCTGACCTTGTTGGTATTACAAGGTATTACTAGGAACCTAAGTTGAAGAGTGCACCAAGCTTTAGAGCTAGAATTAAGACACCATAACTACCATTAAACCACATTACTAGCAGATAGATAAGATGAAATGCGTATCCTAGTTGCAATAGTTTCCTAGTTATCTGCTTTTTTTCTAGGAGTTTTACCAACTTCCTGACGTAGTGGTTGTAAATAGGTGGCGGTACTGCCCGGAATGTGTAACCAGGGAGTTTTTCTATAGTGCCCTGGTCGGTACCTGGGCAGGGGGTGAAACTTTGGCACCCTACCACACTAAGTGTCAGAAGCTAGGGAGCTTCTAGAGCTCCAGCTATAAGCAATGTAAGCCACCTTACAAGCTCGTAGACGTACGGATCATCTTTCTTTTGTCTATTTATATTGCTCTTTCTCTCCTTTATAGATAGTTTAACAAGGTACTCTTTCTGTTCCTTCCTTACTACTACTCTTAATGCCTCCTATATACTTATTTGAGCTTGTAACTATATTTAGTGATTATAAGCCTAATACCTTGACTATCCCTTTGCTAAACTAGTATTAAATTAACTAGTTAAGAGCTTACTCCTTTATAAATATATATACTCTGCTCTTATTATTACTCTATAATATATTTAATTATAATGGAGGGATAGAGGTTTTTATCCGGCCTGTTAGGCACGGTTTTCTTTGTATATAATTAGAGAGGTTCCGGCGTGCTTATTAGCATAACGGTGTAGGACTAATAATAATAATAATAATATTTAATTATAATTAAGTCCTTAAATAAGTACTTTATATATCTTATTAATACTAATAGCTAGCCTTCCTAATATAGTACTTTTAAGTTAAAGGCCAGATTTCTAAAGATTTAGAGAGAGGTTAATCTAGAAGATAATTATAAACCAAGTAAATAGATATTAAAATACCTAACTTATAAATAAGTATTAGAGAATATTATTAAAGTAGTTTAAAAGTAATATCTTAAAGTGCTTATACTAGTATTAAGACCTTTTAAGATTTCTCTCTTTATGATAGATACCTTTACTTTAATTAGTAATTATATACCTACTATAAAAGAGATTAGTAAAGAGCTTTCGAGTCTAAATAAGTAGTAAAGAATCGATATTACACTTTTTACTAAGAACTCTAGGAATTATATAACGTTTTAGAGCTAGATTAAGAAGACTATAGAACTATATCTCTATTACATTACTAGAGATAGAAAAGAAAGGGGTATAAATAATAACTAGGCTATAGTATAAGCGCTTTAGGATATAATTACTCCCTTAGAAATAGGTATATATATACTAATTATAGCTCAGTACATTACCTACCTAGATACTACTAAGCACTTAGGAGTTAATCCTTAATACTAGCTCTAAGAGTTTAGTATCATATTTAAGTAAGTGCTCTAGTATAATATTCTAGAGATATAAGGTGCCTAAGGAATCTTTGCCTTCCTTAATGCTATTAATATATAGATTTTACTAGATTAGGTAATATATAAGAGAAGAAAAGCCAAAGTAGCAGACATATTAGGCAAGAGTCTTTTAGAGCTTAAAAAGCTTATATACCTAGTAGAGATCTTTATCATTATTATTATTATTATTATTAGTTCTATGCCGTTATGCTAATAAGCATGCTAAAGCCTCTCTAGTTATATACAAAGGAAACCGTACCTAATAGGCCAGATAAAAACCTCTATCCCACCTCTAACGCCCAATCTAAAGTACTAATACACTACGAAGAAAAGGAGAAGTAGCTAGAATAGCCCTATAGAGGCCTTCCCTCCCAGTCTAGCCTCCTTACGAGGCGGTATTCCGGGAGCCTCCCTAGGTCTATTAGCTACTATAGAACTCTCCTTGCCAACCGATGGTTACGGGCCCCTATACCCCGTAGAACGAGGTCTAGGTCTCTTTACGACTATATTTCCTAGGATTCCTATATTTGGCTTCTTGGTAAGTTTAGGCACTATATGACTAGGTGCTCTACAGTTTCCCTCCCCTGGATATAGGCATAGTAGGGGGTACTGACCCCCGGGACTTAAACCCTAAATAGAAAGTCACGGAGGCTAATAGCCCCTATATAGGCCTGTACTAGTAAGGAGCTCTAGGCCTTCGTTAGGCCCTAGTGCCTTTATAGGCCTTCCCTTGTAAAAACTAGGTATAGGGGGTCCTTATCTGACACCCGCTATATCCTCTTACTAGCTTGGTTAGCTCTCTAACGGTTGCTCTAGCTAGCTACTATAGCTAGTTCTATAGTCTATAGCCTTCTTTATAAGGTCTATAGGGGGGGTTGACCCCCTCTATAGCCCTCCTAAACCTACTGCCAGATTGTCGACCCTGCTACTTCTAGGGCTATAGGCTTTGGCTCCCGATCCCTTGTCCTAGCCCTTCTCTTCCGGAACCTCTAGCTTAGCCTGTTATAGGCCTATTGGATAAGAGCCTTTACAGGGACCCGGGGGGCCCCCGGGCCTATCCTAGTCTATAGAAGTAGCTAATCAAGTTTAGCTTCGAAGTTAGCTAGCCTTTTGTTAAGATAGAGATCAAGGGGCAGTACCTAGGCTTCCGTTTCGAGGTACTAGATAGGGGTAGCCTTATAGGCCTTAGTAACTACTTGAAGGGCCTTATATTAGGCCTTCGATAGTTCCCTAGCAGGGCCTTCCGGCTTACCCCCTAGCTTAGTAAGCTTATAGAAGTTCGAGGCCCTATAAGCTAGGGCGCTATAGATATACTTAGTATAGACCTTGTAGGCCTATAGGAGGCTAGGGCCCTAGGTCTTTATAGCGAGCCTAGTTAGGGTAAACTCCTAGGTTTCTAGCTTCTTAGCTACCTTTATATAATAGGGGCCCTACTATAGCCTCTAATCTAGCTAGACCCCTAGGAATCTAGCTGACTTTGATAGGGCTATAGTAGTAGTACCCCCTCTAGGCTATAGGAGCTCTAGTAGTCGTGACTACTATTTCCGGCCCCTATTAAAGTAGATGAGTTTGTACTTTTCTAGGGCAAAAGCTATACCCTAGGTCTTTGCCTACTATAGGTAGGCCTCCTAAGCCCTCTATAGCTAACCATTATAGGCCTTCTTAGCCCTCCTAAAGGCTAGAAGGTTAGTATTATTAGGAAAGCCTATTAAACTAACTATAGGGCAAGCCTAGTAAATGGCTTAGTAAAGAGAGGCTATATAAAGGATAAATAGTATAAGGTGTCACGGAAATATACATATAGATACCGCCTAAGCCACTAGCACAAACAGGCTAATCAAGCCAAAGGAATGATAGACCAATCAGGACAGGATCACACTTAGCAAGAAATAATCTTAGCAAAGGATCACTAGCTTATAACATAAGCTAGGTAAGCTAGTATAGAAGATCACCACAACTACTAATAATCCTAGGATTATATATATATATAGATAGTCACTCGTTATAGTAGACTCTAAGAGTTTACTAGTAATAGCAACTTATAATCACAGTACTTATACCAAGCATTGCTAATTACTATAAGAGACAACTCTAGTGTTATTATAAACCCTTTAGCTTCACCAAATCCCTTAGACGACCTACCCGCTTGTCCCTCTCAATCTACCTTTGTCTGAACCCTTTTAGAAGAAGTCTAAGTTAGGTTCGTTATATATTACTATTACTCTCTTTATTCTATTATAGTTTAGAACGGAGGTAACTTTAACCTTGATATTAATATAGTTATTAATGTTACGGCCGAATAGCTACTTGCCTAGCTTAGTTAACTCTAGTAACGGATCTAGGAGTTAGACTAGAGAGATAAGGCTACTTAAGCCTAAATTAAGGAACTCGAGAACGGCGAAAAGTACTTATAAAAGTTGGTTAACGAGGCCTATACTAAAATTAAGGCGTTCGAGACTGCCAAAGCGAGCCATATTGAGATTAAACTACCTAGTAAATATAGAGGAACTAAGGAGGATCTTATAGGATTCCTAATAAACTTTCGATCCTACTTCTAGCTTAATAATGATAAGTTTCCGGACAATAAAGTTAAAGTTCTTTATATAGTTACAAGATTAGAGGGCAAGGTACTTAGATAGTTTAAGCCTATATAGAATGACTACCTTACTAAGGAAGACAAAGACGACCAAGATATATTTATATAGGTAGTCTTTCGATCTATGACGAACCTAACTCAGACCTCTTCTAAAAGGGTTCAGACAGAGGTAAACCAAGCAAGATAAGCGTATAGGTCGTCTAAGGGATTCGGTAAAGCCAAAGGGTTTATAACAATACCAGAGTTATCTCTTACAGTAGTTAACGATGCTTATTATAAGTATTGTAATTGTAGGTTACTATTACTAATAAACTCTTAGAGTCTACTAAAACGAGTAATTATTTACATGTATATATACTTCTATTAGTCGCTTATAGTCCCCTTCTAGCCTGCCCTAGGATCGCCTTTGGTAGCTAGCTATCCTCTACTATCCTTCCCTTTTGGCAATTGTTTGCCTATAGTAGCCTGTGCTCCTTAGCGATCCCGTGTCAGCCTCGCTCTGTGCCCTTCTTGATTGGTAGCTCGTTTAGTCTGCTACGCCCTACCGGGTTGCGATATATGGTTGGCTTGTGACACGATGCTCCCTCTTTAGGGCTTTCGACCTGAAAGCTTCTTATAACTTATTTTAAATACTACTAATACCCCTTCTTTTCTCTATAGGTAACGTCTTTTTTTGCTAGCTTCCTTCTGTTATAGCTAATTATATTCCTAGGAATCGTTATAATCTTAAGCGTAAATGATACGTTATTACGATTAAGATTAAGTAAGAGGGTTACAAGGTTACTATACCTTACGAGCGTTATTAGAATATGAAGCTATAAAAGTATTATATAATAATAGAGGGTTTAAATAAGTATTAGAACTATATTTATATAGGTAAGAAGTATAGTAGCCTAAATATTACAAATGCCTATAGGTTCCTTATTATTTTCCTTTATAGTCTTAGGTTACTAACTGTCTTAGTCCTTTTAAATTTGTTAGAGTAGGAGAAGGTTTCGAAAGAGATTACTAAGACCAAGGCACTTCTTGCTTAGATACTAAGCCGTTTGAGTTAATTACGTTGTTTATAGCAATCCCTACGCGATCGTGGTACCGAAGTTTTTTGTCGTAGCGTAGCTCGTCTAGAGGAGGAGGAAGAACTAGATATTCCTCTGCCGATGTCGGAGATATAGACCCTTACAGGTTAAGCTTAGGCGTTAGGCGCTTTTGACGTGTTTGATTAGGAGTTAATTAGTTTAGATCCTAGTCCTAATCCTAGTAGATTCCCCTCTTTTTCTATTAGGAAATAGGCTTTAGAACCGGTTTTTATAGCTAGTTAAGATTATACTAATAGAACTACTTTAGTTTCTCAAGGTAACTTAGGTTCTTAACTAGTTCCTATAAGTTGTCTTCTAGTCTAAAATTAAGCTATTTAACTAGGTACTATAGTTCTCTATTAATAATATATAAATCTAGGATTTCTTTAATATCCTATTCTTCCTCTTCATCCTTTACTTTGATATACGTAGTAACCTTAGCGTTCTTCGGCGCTAGTTCGAGAAGTGAAATATAAAAAATATCTGTCTATAGTCGTATAGATAACAGTAACGACAGTCAGTAGTTAGATGTCAAGATTTGTTCTTTAATAACGAAGGGTCCGACCTTTTTAAAGTCTAGCTTCGTACTTGGTCGTTTGGTTCGTAGGTTTTATACGATCAAATAGACTTTGTCTCCCCTCTCTAGGCAAGGTCCCTTAAGCCTATATTTGTTATAGTAGTTCTTCATTCTAGTTCTAACAAACTCGAGTTCTTTCTTGAGCTTCTTATATAGTATATACATTTGTTTTGCTTTAACTACTACTCTTGGCACTATAACCTCTAATCCTTGCCTAAGGTCTGCTTTATATCTGTAGTTCGTGAAGAATAGTATGACTTTGGTCGTTTCTATTAGCGTTATATTATAAGCGAATTACGCTATTAGCAATAGCATGACCTAGTCGTCTTGCTAGTAGTTAATATAAGAATAGAGGTATTGCTTGACAACTTAGTTTAATCGCTCTATTCGTCCGTTAGTCTATAAGTAATATACTATTAATAGCTTACTATTAATGCCTAATCGTTACATTAACGCTTACCAGAACCTTGATATAAACTTAGTATCTCTATCGGTAATCTATTCCTATAGCTAAGTATACACTGATATAACTTGCCAATAGATTACATCTACTAACTGTTCCGCTATCTAGAACTCCTTATAAGGAAAGAAGTATACCTATTTAGTTAGGCGGTCTACTATAGTGAGAATACTATTATAGATTACCCCTATAGCCGTATCCTTAGATTCTAGCAGTTTCGTAATAAAGTCTATCATAACTAAACTCTATAGTTTATTAGCTATTAGCAGTAGCTAGAGTAGCCTATATAGCTTATATTATATTGTTTTACTTCGATTATAGATATCGTAGTTCTATATAACTTTCTTAACTTATACCGTTAACTATAGAAAGTCATAGTGTTTCTTAACTTATATAACGGTCTTCGTAACTCCTTTATATCCTCTGAGTTTTAACTTGTAGAGGTCTTAAATTATTTATAGCTATTGATCTTTGTTATAGATATATACTTTGCCTTAGTACTAGAGTTTCCTATTTTTTTCTTCTACTCCGTTAGGTACCACTAGTCTAGGTGCTACTTGATACTATGTCTCGTTAATCCTTTCTTCTCGAAAGATTATATAACATTCTAGGAACGAGTCAAATAGATCATCTTCCATAGGTACTTACGTTTCGTAATATAGCGTTCTGTCTATTCGTTCCTTATATAAGAGTAGCGTTATTTCTATTCGTCCTTCCATATAATCTATTCGTCAGCTTAAGGCGTCTACTCGTACGTTCTCTTTACCTTTCTTATAGCAGATCTCAAAATTAAATTCTATAAGGAATTCTACCTATCGTATTTATCGTCTATTAAGCTCCTTTGTTATTATAAAGTATCGTAAATTCTTATAATCTATATATACTTGTACTAGTTCGATTATACTACTAAGGTATAGTCGCTATTCCTTAAAAGCTTTGATAATTATAAGTAATTCTTTATTATAGATTAGATAATTAAGATATAGTCTATCGAGCTTCTTTAAAAAGAAGGCTATAGGATATAGCTTCCCTTGTTCGTTTCGTTATCCTAACTATCCCCCAATAGCGTAGTCTAAAGTGTCTATTTCTACCTCAAATGGCTTCTTAGAGTCTAGTAGCACTAGTACTAGATCTTTAGTAATGGCGTCGCAGATCTATATAAATGCTTACTCGTATTGCTCTTCCTATTAGAATTTGGCGTTCTTCTTAGTAAGTTCGTGTAAAGGTCGTACGATCGCTCTAAAGTTTCTAATAAACATCTAATAGAAGTTTATAAACCCGATAAAACTTTATACTTCTATAACTAACATTAGTTATAGCTAATTCTTAATAGCTTTAACCTTTAAAGGTTCTATCTGAATTTGTCCTAGGAATATCTTATATCCTAAAAATACTGTCTTCCTAACGTGGAATTCGCTCTTTTCCTTGTTAACTAATAGCTTATACGTGTATAATATGTCTAACACTACTCTTATATACTTCTGGTATTTATCTATCGTTTTAGAGAAGATAAGTATATTATCGAGATAATATATTATAAATTTGTTAAGAAAGGGGTAGATAGCTTGATTAATTAGGGCTTAGAACGTTGCTAGCGTGTTTATAAGTCTAAATAGCATAATGAGGTACTTATAATAGCTATAGGGTATCCTAAAGGCCGTTTTTTACTCGTTACCTTCTTTAATCTATATATAGTTATAGGCCGATAACAAGTTAAGATATATAAAATATTAGGCTCTTGCTAACTAATCCCGGAGCTATAAGATTAGTAGTAACAGGTATCGGTTTTTTATAGTCTATTCGTTAAGTTACTAATAGTTAACATATAACCGTAGCTTTCTATCTTTCTTAGGTATAAATAAGATTAGGTAGCCTGCTAGTAATATCAATAGGTAGATATATCCTCTTTAAAGATTCTCCTCTAAATATTGCTTAAGTTCTTTATTCTATATCTAGCTCATATAGTAAATCTTAAAGAACTTTAATCGTGCTCTTTTCTTAAGCTTAATCTCGTAATCCTATAGGCCATATTCTAGTAATCCTTCTAGATACTTTGGTTCGAATGCTAGGTATTCTTTATATTCCTCTAGTACTTCCCTAGTCTTGTCTTATCTCTCGGCTTTCTAATAATATACGAACTTAGTTCTGTCTATAGCGATGCTAGCGATTTCTCCTATCTTAACCTACTACTCTAGTTATAGTGCTCCGCATTTATTAACGGAGAGAATAGCTATCGGCGGTTTAGCTCGTTCCTCCTATTGTAACGTTAGTGTTGTTATACTGCTTCTTCTAGAGTCCGTAGTGGTCTGCCTGCTACTGTCTATCTCTTATAGTAGATCCGTAGGATATGCCTTCCCCTAAGCATTATCTGCTCGTAATCCTTACGTGCTCCCTATCTCACTAGTCGAATACGACTCTATTTAGGGTCGTAAGTAGCTACTATTCTTCTAGCTAATATCTAGGTTATAATCTTTATATTATAGTAATCCTAATATTATATCTTTATCGTTACCTATATCTATAATACTAAATATAACTATTATAGTTTTCCTTATTATAGTAATATTAATTAGTTCGGTTTCCTTATATACCTATTACGTTAGAAATGGCCCTTTGACTATACTATACTTCCGCTTTATTCTCTAGGGTATCTATAGCTAATTTACAAGTATTGGCGAAATTAGGTTTATCACTGCTCTACTATCTACTAGTATAAGCATTTCGTGCTATTTCTATTATGCTATTATCCATAATTGCTTATCTTGCCGCCGTCGCTTAAAGATTACGGCGATTTCCTATATTTTTGCTAGGAGGTCTCGATATAGTGGTCTCTTACGCTAGTTCCTCCTATATTACGCTACTACTCGCCGTTATACAGGTATTAATGGTTTTCGGGCCCCTTAGAGGGCCCTAACCCGTTTCTTAGGTCAGTGTTAACCTTTTCGGTTGTTCGGCTAATAGTAGCTTCGTTAATCGTACTCATTTCTATAAGCTATTAAGTGCTAGTAGCTTTCTACTATTAGGTCTATTCTACTTTCTATCATATATACTATAGCTTTATCTAAAGCTCCTAGATCTACGATTTCTTTTCGTCTGCGTAGTAGAGGTAGTTATTACTCTAGTACAAGTTCTATATATCTTGTCCTATTCCGTAGTGCCTAGGCTAGGCTCGTTTTGGTACTACCGTAATGCCTTCTAGATCGCGGGCTTTGATCTTCTAGAGCAATTCGGCCGCTCTATTTCCTATATTATAGACCTATTCCATAGGGCGGAGACTTCCGTCCTCATTTCCTTATCAGGTCGGCTAGTAATTGTTTTCGAATTTGTCGCGAAAGTAGTATCGGCATTTGTATAATATACACTAGAACTAGGGCACTTATATATATGCCTCGTGTCGCGGGTATAGTCGTATGGTGTTGCCTAGAAGGTATTAGAATTCTTTTCTAAATCCTTCCTACTATACGTAGACCGTAGGTACTCTAATGTTAAGGTAAGAGTGTTTCTTCTAGTAGTTTTCCTATATATATTCGTCTTTTCCTCGGTTCGCGCGTATAAACTAGTACTTTAGGTTCTATATATTGTAGCTAAGTTGCTAATCGTCAAAATACTTAGTATAGCTATCGGGCCTATCATATATTATAGGCTATTCCCCTTTGATAGTTTCTACGATATATCAGAGTTCTCTTATCTCGTCCCTTATCTTATTACTCTACTAGGCAAGTCAAATCAAGCGTCTATCCCGTTCGCGTAGTTCTATATTAAGCTAGAAAACTTTATTATAGTACTATTCGATTTATTCCTAGAGAAATAGAATATTAGGTCTAGGTCTCTTAATTTCTTAGGTATTAGTTGTCTACGATCTATCTTGCCTCTAGGTAACTATAAAACCCTACTGCCTCAAGGCTAGGAGAATCGAAATTAGTAGTATATACTCTCCTACCATGTCCTATTTAGCAAGACCTATTTCTAGGTCTATAGTAACTAGTTCGGAGTACGGTGCTTGTTCGTCTTTACTATCGCCGTCGCGTCTAAGACTGTCTGTGTTACTATCCCTGTTTTCGTAGCTTATAGCCGTTACTTCGATAATATCCTTAGTAGTTTCGTTAATAGCTATAATTTCCTTTCTAGAGACTAGTTTCTAATCTTTCTTTAGGTTTTAATATTCTTATTTGTAATGTCCTTTCTTTCTATAGTTATAGTAGGTAACGTTAGATTTATCTTTAGTTATTTTCTTCTTGTCTTGCTTCTATACTATATTTATATCTATAGCTCTAGGATACGTTCTATATAAGGTGCTAATATATATTCGTTTTTTCTTATTATTAGCCTTAACTACGGTTCCGTTTATCTAACCTTGTTTCTACTACTCTTATATATAGAGTTAATTATTAATCCTAATAGCCTATATAATATATTTGTCTAGGGTTTTAGACTAGTTATACTTATATAGCTTGTCTTTAACCTTTTCCTTTAAGCTATTATAGAATAGTTATATTAATGCCTTATTATTAAGCTAAGACTTAAGTATATCCTATCTAAACTATATAACATAGGAGGCTATTAACTTGGTCTATTAGAGATTAGCAAGTCTTTCTTATATATAAATCTTCTTGTCTTTATCGCTAAAAACCTTCTAAAGCTCTTCTTTAAACTAATTATAGGATTAAAAGACTGCTTACGTAAACGCGTCTTAGTTATCTTTGTCTTCCTTAGTAAGATAGTCATTCTACGTAGGCTTAAACTATCTAAGTACCTTACCCTCTAGTCTTATAGCTATATAGAGGATTTTAGCTTTATCGTCTGAAAACTTGTTATTATTAAGCCAGAAGTAGGATCAGAGGTTTATTAAGAATCTTATAAGATCCTCCTTAGTTCCTCTATATTTGCTAGGTAATTCGATCTTGATACGGCTCGCTTTAGCGCCCTCGAGTGCCTTAATTTTGGCGTAGGCCTCGTTAACTAGCTTCTATAAGTGCTTTTCGCCGTTCTTAAGTTCCTTAATCTAAGCTTAAGTAACCTTATCTCTCTAGTCTAACTCCTAGATCCGCTACTAGAGTTAACTAAGCTAGGCAAGTAGCTATTCGGCTATAACGTTAGTAGCTATATCGATATCGAGGTCGAAATTACCTCTATTCTAAGCTATAATAGAACAAAGGGAGTGATAGCAACGTGTAACAAACCTAACTTAGACCTCTTCTAAAAGGGTTTAGACAGAGGTAAACTAAGCAGGACAAGCGTACAGGTTGTCTAAGGGATTTGGTAAAGCTAAAGGGTTTATAACAACACTAGAGTTATCTCTTATAGTAGTTAACGATACTTATTATAAGTACTATAATTATAGGTTACTATTACTAGTAAACTCTTAGAGTCTACCAAAACGAGTAATTATTTATATATATATATACTTCTGTCGGTTGTTTATAGTCCCCTTCTAGCCTGCCCTAGGATTGCCTTTGGTAGCTGGCTATTCTTTACTATCCTTCCCTTTTGGCAATTGTTTGCCTATAGTAGCCCGTGCTCCCTAGCAATCCTATGTCAGCCTCGCTCCGTGCCCTTCTTGATTGGTAGCTCGTTCAGTCTGCTACGCCCCACCGGGTCGCGGTATATAGTTAGCTCGTAACACGATCCTATAACTATTTTAAAGAAGAGCTTTAGAAGGTTTTTAGTAATAAAGATAAAAAGATTTATATATAAGAAAGACTTGCTAATTTCTAATAGACTAAGTTAATAGCCTCTTATGTTATATAGTTTAGATAAGATATACTTAAGTCTTAGCTTAATGATAAGGCATTAATATAATTATTCTATAATAGCTTAAAGAAAAAGGTTAAAGACAAGTTATATAAGTATAATCGGCCTAAGACCCTAGACAAATATATTATATAGGCTATTAGAATTAATAATCGACTCTATATATAAGAGTAGTAGAAATAAGGCTAAATAAACGGAACTATAGTTAAGGCTAATAATAAAAAAAAGCAAACATATATTAGTACCTTATATAAGATATACCCTAGAGCCATGGATATAGACGTAATATAAAAGCAAGACTAGAAGAAGACGACTAAAGACAAGTCTAATATTATCTACTATAACTACAGAAAGAAAGGGCACTATAAGTAAGAATGCTAAAGCCCGAAGAAAGAGTAGAAGACAGTCCCTAGAAAGGAAATTACAGTTATCGACGAAACCACTAAGAATGTCATCAAAGTAACGGCTACGAGCTATAAAGATAGGGATAGTAATACGGACAGTCTCGGATACGACGGTAACGGTAAAGACGAACAAGCACTATACTCTAAACTAGTTACTATAGACCTAGAGATAGGTCTTGCTAAATAGGATATAGCAAGAGAATATATACTACTAATTTCGATTCTCCTAGCCTTAAGGCAGTAGGGTTTTACGGTTATATAGAGGTAGGATAGATTATAGATAACTAATACCTAAGGAAACAAAAGACCTAGACCTAATGTTCTATTCCTCTAGGAACGAATTGAATAGTACTGTAATAAAGTTTTCCGACTTAATATAGAGCTATACGAATAGGATAGACGCTTAACTTGACTTGCCTAGTAGAGCGATAAAATGAGGGATAAGATAAGGGAACTCTAATATATTATAGAAACCATTAAAAGAGAATAGCCTATAATATATAATAAACCTAATAGCTACGCCGAGTACCTTAACGACTAGTAACTTAGTAATGACATACGGAACCTAGAATACTAGTTTATATATATAAGCCATGGAAAAGACAAGTATATATAGGAAAGCTATTAGAAGAAATACTATTATCTTAGCATTAGAGTACCTATAGTCTATATATAGTAGGAAGGATTCGGGAAAGAATTCTAATACCTTCTAGGCAATACTATATAACTATACCCTTAATACAAGGCATATATGTAAGTGCCCTAGTTCTAGTATATGGTATACGAATGCTAATATCACTTCCGCGACAAATTCGAAAACAATCACTAGCTAACCTGATAAGGAAATATGAATAGAAGCCTCCGCCCTATGAATAGGTCTATAATATAGAAAACAAAGCGGCCGAATTACTCTAGAAAATCGAAGCTCGGAGTCTAGAAGGTATTATAGTAGTTCTAAAACGAGCCTAGCCTAGGTACTACGGAATAGGACAAGATATATAGGACTTGTGCTAGAGTAACGATTACCTCTATTACGTAAACGAAAAGAAGTCGCGAATTTGGGAGCTTTAGATAAAGCTATAGTACGTACAATAGAAAGTAGAACAGACCTAATAATAGGAAGCTATAAGTACTTAATAGCTCATAGAAATAAGCACGATCGATAAAGCCGCTATTAGCCGAACAACCGAAGAGGTTAGTACTGACCTAGGAAATAGGTCAAGGCCCTTCGAGGGGCCTAGAAACTATTAACGCCTGAGTAGCAGCGAGTAGTAGCATAGTATAAGAGGAACTAGCGTAAGAGACTACTATATCGAGACCTCCTAGCAGAAATATAGGAAATCGCCGTAATCTTTAGACGACGGTAGTAAGACAAGTGACTATAGATAATAGTATAATAGAAACAGTATGAAATGCTTATATTAGTAGATAATAGAGTAGAGATAAACCTAATTTCGCTAACACTTATGAATTAGCTATAAATATCCTAGATATAAAGCAGAAGCATAGTATAGTTAAAGGGCCATTTCTAATATAATAGGTATATAAGAAGACTAAACCGATCAATATTATTATAGTAAGGAAGACTATAGTAGTCGTATTTAGCATTATAGATATAGATAATAATAAAGATATAATATTAAGGTTACTATAGTATAAAGATTATAACCTAGACATTAGCTAGAAGAATAATAGCTACCTACAACTCTAAATGGAGTCGTATTTAACTAGCGAGATAGGGAGCATACAAGGATCGTAAGCAGACGATGCTTAAGGGAAGGCATGTCCTACGGATCTACTACAAGAGATAGATAGTAGTAAGCAGACTACTACAGACTCTAGAAGAGGCGGTATAATAATATCGATATCGCGATAGAAGAAACGAGCTAAACCGCCGATAGCTATTCTCTCCGTTAACGAATGCGAAGTACTATAATTAGAGTAGTAGGTTGAGATAGGAGAAATCGCTAGCATCGCTATAGACAGAACCAAGTTCGTATACTATTAGAAAACCGAGAGACGAGACAAGACTAGGGAAGTACTAAAGAAATATAAAGAATACTTAGCATTTAAACCAAAATATCTAGAAGGATTGCTAGAACACGGCCTATAGAATTATAAGATCAAGCTTAAGAAAGGAGTATAACTAAAGTTTTTTAAGATTTACTATATAAGCTAGATATAAAATGAAGAACTTAAGTGATATTTAGAAGAGAATCTTTAAAGAGGATATATCTACCTGTTAATATCATTAGTAGGCTACCTAATCTTATTTATACCTAAGAAAGATAGAAAGCTATAGTTATATATCGACTATTAGTAACTTAACGAACAGACCGTGAAAAATTAATACCTGTTACTACTAATCTTACGGCTCCGAGATTAGTTAGCAGGAGCCTAATATTTTATATATCTTGACTTGCTATCGGCCTATAACTATATATAGATTAAAGAAGGCAATAAGTGGAAAACGGCCTTTAAGATACCCTATAGCCATTATAAGTACCTTGTTATACTATTTAGACTTATAAACGCGCTAGTAACGTTCTAAGCCCTGATTGATCAAGCTATCCGACCCTTCCTTAACAAATTTATAGTATATTATCTTAACGATATACTTATCTTCTCTAAGACAATAGACAAACACCAGAAGTATGTAAAAGTAGTACTAGACGTATTATATACGTATAAACTATTAGTTAATAAGGAAAAGAGCGAATTCTATATTAGGAAAATGGTATTTCTAGGATATAAAATATCCCTAGGATAAATCTAGATAGAACCTTCAAAGGTTAAAGCTATTAAGAATTGGCTATAACTAACGTTAGTCATAGAAATACGAAGCTTTATTAGATTCACGAACTTCTATCAAATGTTTATTAGAAACTTTAGAGTGATTATATAACCTTTATACGAACTTATAAAGAAGAACGCTAAATTCCAATAGGAAGAATAGCACGAGTAAGTATTTACGTAGATCCGCGACGCTATTACCAAAGATCTAGTACTACTACTACTAGACTCTAAGAAGCTATTCGAGGTAGAAATAGACGCTTTAGACTACACTATTAGAGGATAATTAGGATAATAAGACAGACAAGGGAAGCTATATCCTATAGCCTTCTTTTTAAAGAAGCTCGATAGACTACGTCTTAATTATCTAATCTATAATAAAGAACTACTTGTAATTGTCGAAGCTTTTAAGGAATAATAACTATACCTTAGTAGTATAATTAAACTAGTATAAGTATATATAGATTATAAGAATTTACGATACTTTATAATAATAAAGAAGCTTAATAGATAATAAATACGATAAGTAGAATTCTTTACGGAATTTAACTTTGAGATCCGCTATAAGAAGGGTAAAAAGAACGTACAAGCGGACATCTTAAGCCGACGAACGGGTTATATAGAAGGACGAACGGAAATAATACTACTATTATTTAAGGAACGAATAGATAGAACGCTACATTACGAAACGTAGATACCTATAGAAGATAAATTACTTAACTTGTTCCTAGAATGCTACGTAATCTTTCGAGAAAAAAGGATTAATAAGGCATAGTATTAAGTAGTACCCGGACCACTAGTATCTGATAGAGTGGAAGAAAAAGATAGGAAACTCTGGTACCGAGGTAAGGTATATATCTATGACTAGGATTAATGATTACGGATAATTCGAGAACTCTACAAGTCGAAACTCGGAGGATATAAAGGAGTTATAAAAACTATTATATAAGTTAAGAAATACTACGACTTTCTATAGTTAATAGTATAGGTTAAGGAAGTCGTATAGAACTATAATATTTATAATCGAAGCAAAACGGTATAATATAAGCCGTATAGGCTACTTTAGCTACTGCTAATAGCTAACAAACTATAGAGCTTAGTTATAATAGACTTTATTATAAAGCTGCTAGAATCTAAGGATACGGCTATAGGAGTAATCTACGATAGCATTCTTACTATAGTAGATCGCCTAACTAAATAGGCATACTTCTTTCCTTATAAGGAATCCTAGATAGCTAAATAGCTAGTAGACATAATCTATCGATAAGTCGTATTAGTATATGCTTAGCCGTAAGAATAGATCACTAATAGAGATACCAAGTTTGTGTCAAAGTTCTAGCAAGCGTTAATATAACGATTAGGCGTTAATAGTAAGCTATTAATAGCATATTACCTATAGACTAACAGACAAACGGAGTGACTAAACTAAGTTATTAAGTAGTATCTCCATTCTTATATTAACTACTAGCAAGATGACTAGGTTATATTATTACCAACAGTATAACTCGCTTATAATATAACGCTAACAGAAACGACTAAAGTTATACCGTTCTTTACGAACTATAGATATAAAGCAGACCTTAAGTAAGGACTAGAGGTTATAGTGCCAAAAGTAGTAGTTAAAGTAAAACAAATATATATACTATATAAGAAGCTTAAAAAGGAACTCGAGTTTGTCAAGACTAGAATAAAGAACTACTATAATAAATATGGGCTTAAGGGACCTTGCCTAGAGAGGGGAGACAAAGTCTACCTAATTATACGAAACCTATAAACCAAACAATTAAGCACGAAGCTAGACTTTAAGAAGGTCAGACCCTTTATTATTAAAGAACGAATTTCGATATCTAACTACCGACTATCGTTACTATTATCTATACGACTATAGATAGATGTTTTTTATATTTCACTTCTTAAACTAGCACCGAAAAATGCTAAGGTTGCTATATATATTAAAGTAGAAGACGAGGAAGAAGAATAGAATGTCGAAGAAATTCTAGATTTATATATTATTAATAGAGAACTATAGTATCCAATTAAATAGCTTAATTTTAGACTAGAGGATAACTTATAAGAACTAGTCAAAAATTTAAACTACCCTAAGAAACTAGAATAGTTCTACCGGCAGAACCTAGATCGACCGTAGGCACTAGCTCGGACAAAACGGCCAAGTCGGCCTCTAACAAATCCAGGCCTAAAGAAGACTAGTTAAACGGGACGTTAGCACCCTAGGACCGTACGTTACTAATAACACGTGCCTCGGAATCCTATACCCTCCGTTCTTCTGCTTCTATTTCCTCTAAAGACTATATACCTCGACGAAATAGCTTGGAACCCTGCTCCTTTAAGAAACGTTTCTAGTGACAAAGACAAGCTAATCGACCGATAGCCGTCTAAAGTTAAGTCTGAAGAACGAAAAGGGCCTCTTTAGTATTAGCCTCTTCTTATTCTATACGTTTTTGTTTAGATATAATCTTCGTTACTATAAAAGATTAGCTATAAATATTAAGGCAATAAACTAGGTTATAAATAAGCAGACGCTATATCGGAACTATCGTAAGAACGACCCTAATATATATACTCGCTATAGCAAGAAGAGCCTAACGCTATACGATAAGCCAAGTTCTGCTTAAAACACTATAAACACGGTATAAGGTCTATGCCAAAAGAATTAATAAAAGAAGTAAGCGTGGCGTGTTATTAGGATTTCGAAGATCGGCGCTTAGAGATACGATCTACCATCTCATTAGCTACTAGTAGTACGGAAAAAGGGAAAAATTACGAGGTATACGTAGAAAAGGATGTTAGTGCTATTTGAAACAACCTAAAGAGGGCTTTTAGGTCGAAAGCCTTAGAAAGAAGGTATTATATCATGGAAATATATATATAGATACCGCCTAAGCCACTAGCATAAACGGGCCAATCAAGCCAAAGGAATGATAGACCAATTAGAATAGGATTACACTTAGCAAGAAATGATTCTAGCAGAGGATCACTAGCTTACAACATAAGCTAGGTAAGCTAGTATAGAGGATTACTACGACTGCTAATGATCCTAGGATTATATATATATATAGATAGTCACTCGTTATAGTAGACTCTAAGAGTTTACTAGTGATAGTAACTTATAATTATAGTACTTATACCAAGTATTGCTAATTATTATAAGAGATAACTCTAGTGTTGTTATAAACCCTTTGGCTTTACCGAATCCCTTAGACGACCTGCCTACTTGTCCCGCTTAATCTACCTTTGTCTGAACCCTTTTAGAAGAAGTCTGAGTTAGGTTCGTCATATAAGGGAGAGAGGTAACCCCTAGGGGACCCTAGCCTTTACTGTTATATCTTTTATTTCCTAGCTATCGAAGTAAAGGATAGCTACCCTATCCTATAGCTACTCCCTAACCTAGACTACTAACCACTTTAGGAAGCCCTGGCTTCGTAAAGTGGCTAGTAGCTAGATATAGTTAATAGTATTAAAAGCCCCTAAGATATTAAGCTATAGGAGGGAGGTAGTTACCTTATACCTTTAAGCCTCCCAAACCTAAGCTATAATAAGCTAGATAGCTAGTTTAGTAGACCTATATTCCCAGTTGCCTATTTATTTGGCTAGGAGAAGCCTATAGGCCTCTATAATAGCCGTTACCTTCTAGGTAACTATAGCCTCTAGCACCTTGCCTATTATTAGTAGGAGTACTATAGGCCTATAGCTACCTAGGGTAAAGTAGGCCTATAGGGGTTTGCTAGGCTTATAGAGGACTATTGTCTTAGCCCTTTTAAACCGGCCTAGGAAATAGCCAAGCTATAGGCTCTCTAAGGCTAGCTTAGCTAGTATCTGGTAGAGCGGCTACCTATAGGCCTTTAGTAGGCCTATAGGGAGGAGGTCCTCCCCTAGGGCCTTCTATAGGGCCACTCTAGCTAGTACTACCCTAACTTTACCTACTATAACCTCCTAGCTCATTTCGAACTTCGGCTCCTAGTAGTTATTTAGATCCGGGTCGTTAATATCTGATAGATCTACTTCCGGGTTCGGGAAGAACTTATCGGCCAGGGCTCTAGCCTTCTATTAGTAGGTTATAAGCCCTCCTTCGAAGGCTAGGAGCTTTAGAGGGTCGACCGGTAGGTAGCTTTATAGCCTTGCCTACCACTCTAGCCTCTATAGTAGGTCCGGCCGGTTAGTTACCTCTTATAACGTAGCTCTCTAGCTCTTAGTCTTCATAGCTATAATAGTCTTAGCCTGGTCCTATAGGGCCTGCCGAAGTACCTCCTACATATAAGGGTTTAGGGTGCCCTTATAGGCCCTCTCTACCTCCTTAGCCCTCTTCCGGGCCTCCCGAACCTCCTTTGTCTACTATCGAGCTCGTTTGCTACCTATACTAGCCTTCTTTACCGGAGCCGAGACCGTAGCTATTTCCTCGAGGGCCTCTATAAGCCTGTCAAAGGCCTATAGAAGCTCCTCTAGGCCCTAGAAGATAGGCCCGGCCGGGGCCAATGCCTACCTACCAAGCCGTAGTAGGAGGTAGGCCGCTTCGGCCCGCGCTACCTCCTCGTCTAGGCTCTTCTAGTCCTACCCTTTGCTAGCCGGTATAGGCCTGTTAGTCCCCTAGAGGGAGACGTTTAGGGCCTATAGGTAGTAGTCAGATTTCCCACGTTCTGCGATATCCCTATAGGTCGCTTCTAGCCCGGCTAGCGCCTGGAATAGGTCTATTATAGAAGGCTGGCTACGTTAGTCCCCTTAGGAGGCCCTAGTAACCTAGCTATATAGTGTATATAGGTCAAGGTCTTACTAGTCTATAAGGCTAAGGAGGTCCCTAGCCCCTAGGCTAAGCCTGTTAAACAGGTCCTAGACTAGGTAGTAGAGGTTAAAGTTACCTATAAGAACTAAGGGGTAGGTTGGCCAAGGTAGGGCTAGTAGGTCCTATAGGAGGGCCTGCTCCCCCTTATTATTATAGACTAACTAAAGCTCGAACCCCCTCTCTCCTAGGGCTAGAAAGGTTACCCTATACTAGTTTTCCTCTGCTAAATAGTCCTACTAGCTAACCAGGAAGCACTTAGCTACTAGAATAGCCGTTTTGCCTTTAGGGTTATAAACTAGGTAGTATTTCGAAGCCTAGGGGCAGTATATTAACCCTGTAAAACGGTTAATCTATAGCTCCTAGATAGCTAGTAAGTCGTATTTAGCCTCTTCTAGTAAGACCTTAAGGGCCTGTTTATTACCTTAGGTATTCTACTAAAGGATCTTGATTTACATTCGAGGTGGCCAGAGCGGAGGCCGAGGGTATAGTAGTAGGCTCTGTAGCCATTACCCCTTTGGCCGGTTGTAAAAAGGAGGGGGTTCCAGGCTATAGAAAGGAGATATAGGTCTGTCAGGTGTCGAATAAGGCGCTCCTAGCCGCCTACTAGGCTAGGGTAGGCCTCCCGTAGGGGTGTTTGGCCCCGGTTTGATAGTGGTCGTCGTCTTCCAGCTAGCTGCTAAACTTGAAGGCTACCTTCTAGTATGGTTGCTCTAGTAGTTAGAAGGTCTAGGGTCTATACTGGTAGGCCTCCCTAGCCCTCTCCTAGGCCTCGACTTTCTTTAGGCAGCCTCTATACTAGGTAGTATAGGGGCCCCTATAGGCCGTATACCTATAAGGGAGTTAGTTAGAGTAGGTAGGGCACTAGGCCTCCCTAGTCTTCCCCCCCTCCTTGTAGGCCTTCACGCTACAATGGCTATAACGGGCCGGCCGCTAGCAGTACCGCTAGGTATGGCCAAAGCTCTAATACCTATAGCACTACTGTCACGAGCTAACCATATACCGCGACCCGGTGGGGTGCAGCAGGCTAGATAAGCCACCAATCAAGAAGGGCACGAAGCAAGGCTAACACGGATCGCTAGGGAGCACAGGCTACTACAGGCAAACAATTGCTAAAAAGGGAAAGATAACAGAGGATAGCTAGCTACCAAAGGCGATCCAAGGACAGGATCGAAGAAGGCTATAAGCGGTCAAAAGGAATATATATACATATAGATAGTCACTTGTTATAGTAGACTCTAGGAGTTTACTAGTAGTAACAATTACAATTACAGTACTTATACTAAGCATTGCTAATTACTATAAGAGACAACTCTAAGTGTTATTATAAACCCTTTAGCTTTACCAAATCCCTTAGACGACCTGCCTACTTGTCCTACTCAATCTACCTTCGTCTAAACCCTTTTAGAAGAAGTCTGAGTTAGGTTCGTTATACGTTATTACTACTCCCTTTGTTCTATCATGGTTTAGAACGGAGGTGACTTTGACCTTGATATTAACATAGCTACTAACGTTATGGCTAAATAGCTGTTCACTTAGCTTGGTCAACTCTAGCAGCGGATCTAGGAGTTAGACTAGAGAGATAAGGCTACTTAAGCTCGAATTAAGGAACTCAAGAACCGCGAAAAGTACTTATAGAAGTTAGTTAACAAGGCTTATACTAAAATCGAGATGCTTAAGACCACTAAAGCGAGCCGTATTAAGATCGAATTATCTAGCAAATATAGAGAAACTAAGGAAGATCTTATAGGATTCCTAACAAACCTCTAATCTTACTTCTAGCTTAATGATAATAAGTTTCCGGATGACAAAGCCAAAGTCCTCTATATAGCTACAAGACTAGAAGGTAAGGTACTTAGATAGTTTGAGCCTATATAGAATGACTATCTTACTAAGGAAGACAAAGATAACCGAGACGCGTTCACGTAGGCAGTCTTCTAATCTTACGACCGTTTCGAAGAAGAGCTTTAGAAGGTTTTTAGTAATAAAGACAAGAAGATTTATACGTAAGAAAGACTTACTAATCTCTAATAGACCGAGTTAGCAGCCTCTTATGCTATATAGTTTAGATAGGATATACTTAAGTCTTAGCTTAACGACAAGACATTAATATAACTATTCTATAACGGCTTAAAGGAAAAGGTCAAAGACAAGCTATATAAGTATGATTAGCCTAAGACTCTAGACAAATATATTGTATAGGCTATTAAAATCGATAATCGACTCTATATACGAGAGTAGCAGAAACAAGGTCAAATGAACAGAACTATAGTCAAGGCTAACGACAAGAAAAAGCGAGCGTATGTCAATACCTTATATAGGACGTACCCTAGAGCTATAGATATAGACGTAACATAGAAGCAGGACCAAAAGAAGACGACTAAAGACAAGTCTAATATTACCTACTATAACTATAGAAAGAAAGGGCATTATAAGTAAGAATGCTAGAGCCTAAAGAAAGAATAGAAACTAACCCCTAGGAAGGAAGTTATAGCTATTAACAAAATTACCAAGGACGTCATCGAAGTAGCGGCTATAAGCTACAAAGATAGGAGCAGTGATACGGACAGTCTTGGACATGACGATAATAATAAAGATAAACAAATACTATACTCTAAACTAGTCACTATAGACCTAGAGATAGGTCTTGCCAAATGGGATATAGCAAGAGAATATGTACCGCTAGTTTTGATTCTCCTAGCCTTGAGGCAATAGGATTTCACGGTTATGTAGAGGTAGGATAGATTGTAGATAACTAATACCTAAGGAATCAAAAGACCTAGACCTAATGTTCTATTCCTCTGGGAACAAATCGAATAGTACTATAATAAAGTTTTTTAGCTTAATATAGAACTATACAAATAGGATAGATACTTGATTTGACTTACCTAGTAGAGCGATAGAATAAAGGACGAAATAAAGGAACTTTAACGTATCGTAGAAACTATTAAAGGAGAACAGCCTATAATATATAATAGGCCTAATAGCTATGTCGAGTATCTTAATAGCTAGTAACTTAGTAATGACATATAGAACCTAGAATACTAGTTTATATACGCGAACTATGGAAAAGACGAACGTATATAGGAAAGCTACTAGATAAAATACTCCTATATTAGCATTAGAGTATCTATAGTCTATATACAATAGGAAGGATTTAGGAAAGAATTCTAATACCTCCTAGGCAACACCATATAACTATACCCCCGATACAAGGCATATATATAAGTGCCCTAGTTCTAGTGTATAGCATATAAATGCCAATACTACTTCTACGACAAATTCGAAAACAATCACTAGCCAACCTAATAAGGAAATGAGGACAGAAGCTTACGCCTAGTAGAATAGGTCTACGATATAGGAAATAGAGCGGCCGAATTACTCTAGAAGATCAAAGCCCACGATCTAGAAAGCATTACAATAGTTCCAAGACAAGCCTGGCCTAGGCACTACAGAATAGGACGAGACACGTAGGACTCGTGCTAGAGTAACGATTACCTCTATTACGCAGACGAAAAGAAATTACGAATTTGGGAGCTTTAGACGAAGCTATAGCACGTATAACGGAAAGCGGAACAGACCTAATAGTAGGAAGCTACAAGCACTTAATAGCTTATAGAAATAAGCATGATCGACGAAGCTGCTATTAGCCAAATAACCAAAGAGGTTAGCACTAACCTAGGAAACGGGTTAGGGCCCTTTAAGGGGCCCGGAAACCATTAATGCCTGTGTAGCAGCAGGTAGTAGCGTAGTATAGGAGGAACTAGCGTAAGAGACCACTATATTGAGACCTCCCGGCAGAAATATAGGAAATCGCTGTAATCTTTAGACGATAGCGGCAAGACAAGCGATTATAGATAATAGCATAATAGAAATAGCACAAAATGCTTGTACTAGTAGATAGTAGAGCGGAGATAAACCTGATTTTGCCGACACTTGTAAATTAGCTATAGATACCCTAGAGAATGAAGCGGAAGTATAGTATAATCAAAGGGCTATTTCTAACATAATAGGTATATAAGGAGACTAAACCGATCGATATTACTATAGTAAAGGAGACTATAGTAGTCGTATTTAGCATCGTAAACATAGGTAATAATAAAGATATAATATTAAGGTTACTATAATATAAAGATTATAACCTAGACATTAGCTAGAAGAATAGTAGCTACCTACGACCCCGAATAGAGTCATATTCGACTAGTAAGATAGGGAGTATACAAGGATCGCAAGTAGACGATGCTCAGGGGAAGGCATATCCTATAGATCTACCACAAGAGACGGATAATGGCAGGCAGACCACTACAGACTCTAGAAGAGGCAGTACAACAACATCGATATCGCGACAGGAGGAACAAGCTAAACTGCCGATAGCTGTTCTCTCTATTAACAAATGCAGAGCACTATAATAGGAATAGTAGGTTAAGATAGGAGAAATCGCTAGTATTGCTATAGATAGAACCAAGTTTGTATACTATTAGAAAACCGAGAGACGAGATAAGACTAGGGAAGTACTAAAGGAATATAAAGGATACCTAGTATTCGAACCGAAATATCTAGAAGGGTTACCAGAATACGGCCTATAGGATCACGAGATTAAGCTTAAGGAAGGAGTATAACTAAAGTTCTTTAAGATTTACTATATAAGCTAAATATAGAACGAAGAACTTAAGCGATATTTAGAGGAAAACCTTTGAAGAAGATATATCTACCTATCGACATCGCTAATAGGCTACCTAATCCTATTTATACCTAAGAAAGACAGAAAGCTACGGTTATATATTGACTATTAGCAACTTAATAAACAGACCGTAAAAAACCAATACCTATTACTACTAATCTTATAGCTCTAAGATCAGTTAGCAGGAGCCTAATATTTTACACGTCTTAACTTGCCATCGGCCTATAACTATATATAGATTAAAGAAGGCGACAAGTAAAAAACGGCCTTTAGGATACCCTATGGCCACTACGAGTACCTTGTCATGCCATTCGGACTTACAAACGCGCCGGCAACGTTCTAAGCCCTGATTAATCAAGCTATCCGACCCTTTCTTGACAAATTTGCGGTATGTTATCTTGACGATATACTTATCTTCTCTAAGACAATAGACAAATACCGGAAGTACGTAAAAGCAGTATTAGACACGCTATATATATATAAACTATTAGTTAACAAGGAAAAAAGCAAATTCTACGTTAGGAAAATGGTGTTTCTAGGATACAAGATATCCCTAGGACAAATCCGGATAGAACCTTTAAAGGTTAAAGCTATCAAGAATTGGCTACAACTGACATTAGTTACAGAAGTACGAAGCTTTATCAGATTTGTAAACTTCTACCAGATGTTCATTAGGAACTTTAGAGCAATCGTACGACCTTTATACAAACTTACTAAGAAGAATACTAAATTCTAATAGGAAGAATAATACGAGTAAGCATTTACGTAGATTCGTGACGCCATTACTAAAGATCTAGTACTAGTACTACTAGACCCTAAGAAGCTATTCGAGGTAGAAACGGACGCTTTAGACTATACTACTAGAGGATAATTAGGATAACGAGACAAATAAGGGAAGCTATATCCTATAGCCTTCTTTTTAAAGAAGCTTGATAGACTATATCTTAATTATCTAATCTACGATAAGGAACTACTTACAATTGTCAAAGCTTTTAAGGAATAGCAACTATACCTTAGTAGCATAACTAAACCGGTATAAGTATATATAGATTATAAGAATTTATAATACTTTATAACGATAAAGAAGCTTAACAGACGACAAATATAATAGGCAGAGTTCCTCGCGGAATTTAACTTTGAGATCTGCTATAAGAAGGGTAAAGAGAACATATAAGCAGATATCTTAAGTCGACGAACGGATCATATAGAAGGACGAACAGGAATAATACCACCGTTATTTAAGGAACGAACAGACAGAACGCTATATCACGGAACGTAGACACCTATAGAAGATGATCTACTTGACTCGTTCCTAGAATGTTACGTAATCTTTCGAGAAGAAAGGATTAACGAGGCATAGTATCAAGTAGCACCCAGACTAATAGTACCTAACGAAGTGGAAGAAAGAGATAGGAAACTCTAGTACTAAGGCAAAGCATATATCTATAATAAAGATTAATAGTTACAGATAATTCGAGAACTCTACAAGTCGAAACTTAGAGAATATAAAGGAGTTACGAAGACTATTATATAAGTCAAGAAACACTACGACTTTCTATAGTTAACGGCATAAGTTAAGGAAGTCGTATAAAACTACAACATTTATAATCGGAGCAAAACGGCATGACATAAGCCATATAGGCTACTTCAGCCACTGCTAATAGCTGACAAACTATAGAGTTTAGTTACAATAGACTTTATTACAAAGCTACCAGAATCTAAGGACATAGCCATAGGAGTAACTTACAATAGTATTCTTACTATAGTAGATTGCCTAACCAAATAGGTATACTTCTTTCCCTACAAGGAGTCCTAGATAGTAGAACAGTTAGTAGACGTAATCTATCGGCAAGTTACATCAGTACATGCTTAGCCGTAAGAATAGATTACCGACAGAGACACCAAGTTTATATTAAAGTTCTAGCAAGCGTTAATACAACGATTAGGCGTTAATAGTAAGCTATCAATAGCATATCACCTATAGACTAATAGACAAACGGAGCGACTAAACCAAGTTATTAAGCAGTACCTCCGCTCTTACATTAACTACCAGCAAAACGACTAGGTCATACTATTACTAATAGTATAACTCGCTTATAACACAACGCCAATAGAAACGACCAAAGTCATACCATTCTTCGTAAACTACAGATATAAAGCAGACCTTAGGTAAGGACTAGAGGTCATAGTACCAAGAGTAATAGTCAAAGCAGAACAAATGTACACACTATATAAAAAGCTTAAAAAGGAACTCGAGTTTATCAGAACTAGAATAAAGAACTACTACGACAAACATAGGCTCGAGGGACCTTACCTAGAGAGGGGAGACAAAGTCTACCTAATTATATAAAACCTACAAACTAAACGACTAAGCACGAAGCTAGACTTTAAGAAGGTCGGACCCTTTATTATTAAAGAACGAATTTCGACATCTAACTACCAACTATCGTTACTATCATCTATATGACTATAGACAGATATTTTTCATATTTCACTTCTCAAACTAATACCAAAGAACGCCAAGGTCTATACGACTATAGACAGATGTTTTTTATATTTTACTTCTCGAACTAGCACCAAAGAACGCTAAGGTTACTATATATATCGAAGCAGAAGACGAGGAAGAAGAATAGGACGTCAAAGAAATTCTAGATTTATATATCATTAATAGAGAACTATAGTATCTAGTTAAATAGCTCAATTTTAGACTAAAAGACAACTTATAGGAACCAGTCAAGAACCTAAATTGCCCTAAGAAGCTAGAGCAGTTCTACCGGCGGAATCCTAACCAGCTACAAGAACTAACTCCAAAGCCTATTCCCTAACAGAAAAAGAAGGGAACCTGCTAGAATTAGGACCAGGATCTAACCTGATCGACTCCTAATCAAGCACGTCAAAAGTACCTAACGCCTAAGCCTGACCTATAAGGGTCTACATCTCCGATATCGGCAGAGGAGTATCTAGTTCTTCCTCTTCCTCTAGATAAGCTACGCTACGACGAAAAACTTTGGTATTACGATCGTATAGGGATTACTATAAACGATATAATCGACTTAAATGGCTTAGTGTCTAAGCAAGTAATGCCTTAGTCTTAGCAATCTCTTTTAAAACCTTCTCTTGCTCTAACAAATTCGAAAGGACTAAGATAGTTAGTAACCTAAGACTACAAAGGAAAATAACGAGGAACTTATAGGTATCTATAACGTTTAGACTATTATACTTCTTACCTATATAAATATAATTTTAATACTTATTTAAACCTTCTATTATTATATAACGCTTCTATAGCTTTGTATTCTAATAATACTTATAAGGTATAGCGACTTTGTAACCTTCTCGCTTAATCTTAATCGTAATAGTGTATCGTTCGCGTTTAAGATCACGACAATTCCTAGGAATATAATCAGCCATAGCGAAAGGAAGTTAGTAGAAGAAGGACATTACCTATTAAAAAAAGGGGGTATTAGTAATATTTAAAACAAGTTATAAGAAGCTTTTAGGTCGAAAGCCCTAAAGAGGGGGCATTATATCATAAGCCAACCATATACTACAACCCAATAGGGTATAACAGGCTAGATGAGCTACCAATCAAGAAGGGCACAAAGCGAGGCTAACACAGATCGCTAGGGAGCGCAGGCTACCACAGGCAAACAATTGCCAAAAAGGGAAAGATAGCAGAGGATAGCTAGCTACCAAAGGCGATCCAAGGACAGGATCGAAGAAGGCCATAAGCGGTCAGAAGGAATATATATATATATAGATAGTCACTCGTTATAGTAGACTCTAGGAGTTCACCAGTGGTAACAATCATAATCATAGTACTTATACTAAGCATTGCTAATTACTGTGAGAGACAACTCTAAGTGTTGTTATGAACCCTTTGGCTTTACCGAATCCCTTAGACGACCTGCCTACTTGTCCCGCTTAATCTACCTTCGTCTGAACCCTTTTAGAAGAAGTCTGAGTTAGGTTCGTCATAACTACCTTAGAGATCTTTATTAATAATAATAACTTAGTAGCGATCTTGTGGAAACATTTAGTATTTATAACTTTATAGCTTGCTATAGCCGAAAAGAGTAATAAAGAGAAAGTAGGAAGCTTTTAGACTTATTAGAAAGATTATAAGTATCCTTATAAGCGACCTAGATATAAGTAAGATCTAGTAGATTATAATATGCTTAGGCAAGCCTTATATAGTAATAAGTAATACTTTAAAAAGGAATATAAAAGAATTTATAAGTAGCTTAAATAGCTAAGATAGGCTAAGCTAAAGAGTTAGTTTATTACTAAGTAAGAAGAGCTATCCTATTCTAAGTAATTAGGGGTAAAATATCTTAGTTCTTTTAATACTTTAGTAATTAGCTATTATAGGCCCGGGCTATACCTAGGCTAGACAATCCTAGGCTTTACCTAGGCATTAGAGCAGACCTACCCCGCCCTACTTATATAGGCTCTATAAGTCTATAGAGCGTTTGTTACTCGTTCGTAACTTGTCCGGTAGATATACGGCCAAGGCCTAGTTAGGGCCCGACCCGGAGCCTAACTAGGCCCTACCTAGGTTATATATATATATATTAGTTAAAAGGCACTCCTCTATATAACTCTTATATTTTTCCTCTTTTTCCTCTCTAAGGTAGTTAAATAAAACATTATATGCTTATCTATAAATACTATAAGGCTAATATATTACATTTTGACTACCTTTCTCGCCGGTAGTAACTGCCTAAGGAAGTTATCGATACCATAGTTATAGCAGATTCGGGAGTATATAGGCCCTCGGGCTTAGTGGAATTATAGGAGCTTATCTACTCCCTTTAAGTAATAGTAGAATAGTAGAATGCCACGATCGACACCCTCCGGGTATCCTAAACCTAACCTGTCCCGACCCTTAAGTTAGCCGGGGTACCCTTTAAAGCTTAACGGCCGTAGTAGAAGCGTCTCCTAACTAGATAACCTTTCGACGGCAAAAAGGAACTCTTTGTAGTATAGAAGAGCATAATAGAACATATCCTTATAGCTAATAGAGATTTCATCGGCTCTAATTATAACTAATAGGTCTTTATCTAGGGAAACCTTATATACTAGGTATAGACTCGAGTTATAGTGCTGCTCTCGTTTTCCGTTTAGTGAATCTTCTCTTTCTCTCCTCGTTCACTTCCGCTCGTTCTACGCTAGTGCCCGGCTTCCTACTGAAACTCGACAATATGGGCGACTCAGAGGACGACAACCAGTACGGACCGTACATGGAGAGTACTCTTCACGTTTGCCGTGTCAACAATACCCAGCATCAGATATGGACCAACTTCCTTGGCAACCACATCAATCGTCGGACTATAGCGGGAATTAGACCCCTTATAGAGGAGATCCTGACACACCACTCCAGATTCTGGAAATTCTGGACTCGAAGGATCACACATGAGCCTGGAAGCCTGCCGAGTGACGCTCCGCCAGCGCCAGACGCAGAGCGCACCCTTCGCAAACTCTTACAACTCATCTTCGATGACTTTCAGAACGGTCACGATCCCGGTCCATCTCTCTGTCCATCTGTTCGAAGCAACGCCCCTCATAGTATCGATTTGACCAATGAACCGGGGGGCGCTGATGCCTCGCAAGACCATCACCGTGAACATCCACCCGACCGAGACAATGATGGAGGTACCTCCGGGGCAAGTCATATGCTATCGTCTATTTTCTCCTCCTTTTTTTCCCTGCATTTTTTTCTTTTTTTTTTTTTTTGGTTTGGTCTGATATAGGGGGGATAGTTCTCACTAGAGGTGAAGTTAATTGTTATCACGGTTCCATTACAGATATCACAAGCACTCAACCACTATTACCAGCACACATCTCCCCGTTCCCGACACCGGAGGACACGCCGAAACCGTAACCTATACGATAATCCTACTCTGGGGTTAGAGAACAATCGCGCTACGGTACTTCTCTCCGTTCAAATGCCCTGACACACTGCTACCGTCGGCTGCGGTGTCTTCTAATACAAGTACCTTCTCATACTGACGATGTATATACAATTTTCTCGCAGGCCGGCGTGCGAACCATCATGAAATATGAGGTCGAAGGACTAGACTTCATGTTCCAATACCCACCACTAGGACCTGGCTTCTTTGTCGTCCGTTGCGACAGCCAGCGAATAGAACACCATTTCGAAAAGGACCCGCTAAGGATGTACGGAAATCGCACCCAGCTGGCCCGACACTTCTCGGCCCGAAACGCTCGGTGCCACATGTGGGACCGGGGTAGCCGTCCTCCCACCGTAGAGGAGATAATTCGGAACTGGGGTTACAGGGGTAAGTTGTGCCCCTTTTTGGGTTCATGGTCCCTCGGTGGTCACGGCGAGACACTCACACCAGGCCGTCCGCTGAAATCAGTGGTCGAGAACAATGGCAAGGATGATGTGAACAGCGAATGGGTTGCGGAGAGCAACGAGTCTCTTAGGCACAATGGCAAACTGATGGGAAAGAAAACCGCCGACGGCAGTCATCGCAGGGTACCTGAGCGCCCGCAATTCGAGCCCGTATCCTCAAGGGTCGGCCCACACAAAGTTTCGGTTCACGGCTGGTCACCGTCTCCGGACTTCGAGGTCGAGGTCGCTGGTCCTTCCCGGAGTGAGGACACTGGCGCTATGCCCTTATCCACTGGTGACGATGCCAACCCAACCTAGCAGGAGCTGTACCACGACGACTTGCCTACGGTATTTATGTTTTCACTTGCTTTTCGTGCCCCTATCTTTTCCCTTTTGTGTTCCTCTTGTTACAAGCTCTCTTACTACCAGCTTATTCCCCTCTTCCCATTGTCCCGTTCCCCGTTAGTCCCCTTGTTTCTAGTCCCATCGACCGTCACCCCTCCTCCACTCTTGCTATGCCACGGTGATTCATCTCTTCCTCCACATTGTCCTTGCTCTTGAGTAGCAGCCCTTAGCCGCTGCCTAGCCTCCCCTCGTCTCCTTTCGCCTTCCTACTACCCCGATACTAACACTTGACCAGCCCCAAGTCGTAAGCGACCTTCACGCTCAAGCTTAAGGACGAGACTATTAGTTGGATTGCCATTGGGCGGTAGCATACACAATTACTACCTTTGCTACCAATTTTGCGATATTCAATCTAGGATTTTCCAGCTACCCTTCCCTTTGATCGGAATACAGTAATAACAATAACAACAACAATAACAACAACAATAACAACAACAATAACAACAACAACAATAATAACAATAACAACAACAATAATAACAACAACAATAATAACAACAACAACAACAATAACAATAACAATAGTAATAACAATAATAATAACAACAATAACAACAATAATAATAATAATAACAATAATAACAATAACAATAACAATAACAACAATAATAACAACAATAACAACAATAACAACATCAAAAAGCGGGGTGTGAAAGAGACAAGGGGAAAAAGAGAGAAAAAAGCTTAACTATATAGAGATAGACAAAAGTTGGGGTTGACTGTAGAGTGTTATAGGGGTTTTGGAACTTTGTCGTTCGTCGATTCGCCTCTTCTTCCTACCGACTCCTAAGCTTATCGCTTCTAAATATCAAGTTGCACCTATATTACCTACTTGACTCGGAAGCTCTAGGGCTTGACACGATCGTTTAGGTATTATACGTGGCCCAAAGTATCCTCGACACTAGGAACTTTACAAAAGTCGGTCATTGAGCATTCACTTGGCGGGCCAAGTAGCAATCAACATAAGGAGCTGGCAATCAAGACTGCTAATAACGTGGACCTTGACCCTAACAAAAGACCAATGGGACGTTGAGGTCTGCGGGAGTCTCGACGCTAGGTACTTACCAACTTCATATCATCATACATTACCTACCTGACCTACCTGATATTTGACTATCAAGGTCTTATTTTAACCCTGGAGAGACGCCTAAAGAGCGCTATACACGCTTCATTATGCCATCTACCGCATCGACCCTCGAAAAACCTGGAACCACCCACCCCTCCTCTCCTTCCCTTCAAAAGAACGAAAAAGAAAGGTTATTTGGTTCAGCAGTCTACCCCAGCTCTGCTGTCTATTCGCGTCACCAATTGAGCCTTCGTCATTTCTGCCGGCAACTATTACTCCCTATTCTCCCCTCCGGCCCCCCCCTTCTCCTCCCCCAGAAACACCCAACCCCCCCTTCCCCGGACCCTCTAGACGACTTTTTCTGTATAATATACGTCTGAACACGTGGATACGGAAGACAAGTACCTCTTGCTCTCTGCTCTCTCGTCCGTCTTGGCTATCTTAGCTCGAACGCATGCATTGCTTCTGGAATGCCTTCACGAGCCAGCGCCTCGTAAGTCGAGTCAGGTCCCGAAGGACCCGACCATAGTAACGTGATACTTGTAAGTAAGGACTCATCAGCTTTGTGTTAGTTCTTGGAGCTTGGACCCATAATGTAGGGCAAACACTACTCTGTAGATATGATGATGCCTCGGATATTTCGGTAAAACGTCATGTTCGCACTTCCTGGGCGCTTACATAGTACTTGATAGTGCCAAAAAGGGGTATTGATACAGTTCGTTTGTCTACGGACGCGTTTATGTACGGTTAGATAAGATAAGCCCTGTGGATCTGGCAAACGGGCTGGCAAACGGAGGGTTCTTTGTTCCTATCCTCTACTTATACGGAGCCACAGGGCCAGCAAACGTAGGAAGGAGGCATCGCACTTTTGAACTATTTACAATACTACAACATTCTTCCATCTATTGGAACCACCATCTTCCATCAGAAGGTGACATCGCACTTTTGAACTATTTACAATACTACAACCTTTTCTTCCATCTATCGGAACCACCATCTTCTATCAGGTATCCACATAGAACGTTTAGGCCCGAGACTTCCTTCCAGCCACACCCGCCGTAGAGTTAGGCACACCACTATACTAGAAATGGCTAGAACCTCTCAGCTAGCGGTTAGGTTTAGGGTCAGCGGTTAGGGTCAGTGTCAGCAGTTAATCAAGGGTCATGGCTAGGGTCAGGGTTAATTATAGTTTTTATTAATAAGAAGTTTGAATTGATTGAAGCTTTTTTGGATATAGAAAAAGTACGTAAAATCGAGTGCTGCTTCGAAATATTGAGCTTGTTTGTTAAGGAGATTGAATGTTGACGCTGGGGGTATACATAGTGTATAGGTAACCGTCCTGACCTGTGAGTGTATGGTATTACAACTAAGGTACTGTGAATATCGGGCGCCTCAGGTTGTGTGGGTCTCCCCGACTCGACGCCGCATCCGACCTTCCAGAAAACTCCAACTCCACGCCATTCGTACATACATACCCAATCCAGCCAGTATCGGACCTAGCGCCTTTCCAGACCTGATCATATTCCCTATCCCTCTTCCCGCAAACCCCATCCATAATTCCCAACTACCACCAGCCATTAAACTTAAAACAAACACTTGCCATATTCACCTCGCTAGACTAGACAGACAGACAGACAGACAGTCACCTGAATCCCTTCAAACTCACCCCATCTCCGCCCCCTTCCCGAACCTCGAACACGGCAATTTTCCCGTCTGAATCGCCAATAAACAGGAACCCGCCGTCCGCCGAGAAGCACATCTCCGTGATCTTGCTCAGGTCCCCCAGCGCCGCCTGCACCTTGGACCCATCCCCCGTGGCGTCCAGCAGGCCGGCCTCGGGATCGGGCCAGCACCACAACTGTCGCCCCGTCATGGCGTCCAGCAGCGCCAGGCATCCACGCGCCCCACTCTCGACACCCGAGGCGTCGCAGTACGCGACGAAGCGGCAGTCGGGCGAGACGCACGAGGTAGCGTTCGGGATGCGGAATGTCTTGGTCGACGATGCCGAAAAGTCCCAGACGAGGACGTACCTGTGGTGGACGGGGACGGGGGCGAGGTTGAAGCCGCCGCGGCCCGTGGCGCTGGCGCGGTCGGGCGGGATGGGCACGGCGCGGTACGACGCCGGGATCCAGATCGAGACGGCCACCGAGCCGTAGGTGGCCAGTCCCGACGGCAGGGCCGTGTCCAGCTCGGCGTGCTGCCAGGGGGCGACCACCTTGTAAGGGGTGTTTGAAACGGGAGCCCCGTCGTGGATCTCCCACGCCGTCAGCAGGGTCTCGCGCTCGGGTGGGGGGTGGCCCGGCCGGGGCGGCCGCGGACCCGAGGCGGTGACGAGGAGGGGTCCCGTGGCGGAGAAGGCGAGTTCCGGGTATTTGGGGATGAGCGGGAGGCCAGGCGCCTTGCGGAGCTCGATGGACCGCGTCTTCTTGAAGGGTTTCTTGGGGTTGTGCGTGGCCGCGTACAGGTCGAGTGTGTCTGCATCACCATTGTAGGTCACGAGCGGGCACCAGCCGGCCTCCATCACGTTGGAGCGGACGGCGGCCCAGCGGTTGGCCGAAACGATCGATTGGAGCTTCTTCTTCTTGCCCCAGTCCCATATTTCGAGGGTGTCGCCAAAGCCGGTGGCGACGGCGATCAAATTGGAGGGCTCCGACAGGATGGCGTGGCTGCGGACAAAGTACTCGCGGGACCGCGGCTGAGCGTTGGTGTAGCAGGATACCTTGAGGCTGTTCTGCACCTCGCCACTGCCGACGGACCATATCCTGATGATGTTATTGCCATGCTTGCTGGCAAGGGTCGCAGACGTGGTGGAGATGTCAAAGTAGTAGACGGCCGGCTCTTTGAGCGGCTTGTCGTTGGTTGCCATGAGTTGCTTCCAGGGCACTAGCGAGACAGACAGGGGCCCGTGCTGTGCACCCTGTGGTTGCATTTGTGGGGGCCGCGCACGGAACTCGCTGACCATTGGGGGAATTGGGCTGAACCCGGCGGCACCCGACGACGGCGTGGCGCTGCCGGATGTGGGCACGCGCTCCAGCGTGCTCCCCCTCGACGACTGCGAATACCGGGAGGTGTCGCCGGATCCGATGTCGGATTCTTCTAGCGACGGCTGCGATGACGAACGGCGTGAGGTTTGGCGATTCAGCATGGGCAACGGCGGCAGCGGCTTGGTAGGTCTGGGCGTGGGCGCTGCGGGGTACAGGCTGTAGCCGGCTGATGAGCCCTTGGACGGGCGTCTTTCTGACGTGTACGAATCTTTTCTGTGGAACGCCGGGGTTCTCGGTGCCACGGGAGGCTGCATCGGTAGCGCCATGCCAGGTCGCGCGGCCGGGTCGTAGGTCGGTATGCGGAAGACGTCGTCCTGGCCGAGATAGCGTGGCGAGTCAGGAGTGGGAGGCGGGGCCACGCCGCCCGACGGGACCCTGCGCCGGCTGTCGTATCGTTCGTCCATGGATGAAGTCAGTGATGGCACATGGCGCGACATGTTGGACGTTCCCGAGCTCAAGCGGCTCAGCCTCTCCCTGGTGCTTCGTGTTAGCCGACTCCAATGTGCCTCGCAGCGCAGCTCAGCGCGAGAACCTCCAGCCGTGGGGTTCGGATTGCAAGCTTACGCCATATCGTCCATCTCGTCCGTGGTATAGGCGTGCGGCTCCATCTTTGCGTCGTCGTCGTTATTGTGGTGATGGTGGTGGCGGTGATGGTGCAAACAAATGGAGCGTGCAAAGAACTTCTAAAAGTTCGGGACCGCTGACCGGTTTGCTTTCGATAGTGACCGCCCGCCTTGACTCGGGCGGAGGGAGATCGGCGCTCGTGGCTGTGGATCAGCGGGAAGGGTCCGTCGAACCCTGATAGCCCCCTCCACACTTTGTCGAAAGATCTTCAACGGCGGTTAACTATTTCCAGCTAAGACGAAGGCGCGCGCGGGAACACGCAGGATGACAGCCCGCGAGTTTGGCAGGCTTTCAACGCAGCAGCAGGAGGGGTATGATGAGGGCGACCCTGCGTGCAAAGGGAAGAAGAACGAGAGAGCAGAACCTGATCCAGTCCCTGATCAGGTTCCCAGGCTGCGCTAGACTGGGGTTGAGCTGGGGGAGGCTCAACTTGTACTGTGTTCGAAGTAGGAAAATATCGCTTTTAGCTGCTTGTTGGTCGCAGCCTCTCTCCCCCCTCATTTGGCGGCTTTCAGGCTAGAACGGAAGGGCAGCCAATAATTGCTAGCGAGAAGCGATGGTGTTCCCCTCCTGGTGGCTCTTTCCACCGCATCCAGTCATGGCCATCACAGGCCATCCTTGCCGTGATCCTCGCTTGGCGGCACCCAACCCGATACCCTAACCATGGGGCCCCAGCCCGGTGCCTGTGCAGGTGGAGCCGTGGAACCTGGAGTCGCTTCATCGCCCACCGAGCCCCCCCCCCGGCCTGTCCCTGGGAACGTGAGTCTTGCGGCAAACTGACTGGCTTCTTCTTCGGCCAGCAGTCTGGAACTCTCGTGTATCGACGCTACAGCGCACTAGTGTAATCTGTAGTGTGTGTAATCTGTTCTGTGGGCCGCCAACCCCATGGGACCTCAGTAGCGTTCCGACGTCCCATCTTAGTGGTAGGGCCGTTCTCTCCGAAATCACAGCGTCACTTGCCTTCCCATAGATCTTGCCTCCAGCAGACACTGGCCTGACCTGGTGGGGCGGGGGGGTTTGAATGCAGTCAGCATCCAAAGTTCCCCGGTTGTGCAGCGAGTCGCGCCTTTTGATTGCTCGGACCGAGAGAGTTCTTGCCCGAAGCAGTCACAAATGCGGAGTTGTGATTGCCCAATTTTTCAGGGCATTTTCCCTTTTCGAGTTGCCATCCTCTGTCTGACGTCGTTTTCTAACCCGTCGTCATCGAAGAGAAAGTGCACAATAGTGCGGAGTGCAGCGCAAATCTCCGCAGGTGAAAAACATGGCACCTTGGCTGCAGAATGGCCGCAGAGTTTGGGGAAACGGCCCGAAGCATGCAACCATTCCAAGTTGGACTCTTAACCGGCCATGCTAACCTTGAAATGGCCTGGGCCTTGCAGCAAAACGTGGCTAGCCACGACCGGTCACTGCAAGGCATTCACCTCGTGCCGAAAAAAAGCCTCTTATTTCCCCGCCTCACCGGAGAAGAACCCTGCGATTCTGGCCGGCCGGAACCGGCTCGGGGGCAACTCCTTTGGCCGCCACACGGACTCTCCAGCACTCTACGGATTACACTACCACAAGTCTACAGCGTGGTTGGGGGCCTGAGCCCAGATCACGACGCTTCCACTCCACCTCCGAGTGTATGTAACATACTGTTCATACAACGTTAGAGAACTTCGCTACGCAACATCGGCACATTACGGAGCTCCTGGGTTTGCCCGAGGTTTTTTTCGCTGCGTATGCCGTCTCAGCCGCCTTCTACCCAACGCCAATGTAGAGCTAACGATGTTCTATACAACTAGTGTGTTGCCTTCATATAACAAGCTACTCGTCCTTGTGGTGTATCGTCTTTCACTACGCACTACCCTACTTCGCGTCAGCCGGGCTAATTCACCCCAATAAGTCCGCTTCAGTCCCAGATTAGTGGGAATGCCATGCTGCCCCCGCCGCTCGGGGCTCTAACCAAGTATGGTAGGGAGCCGAAGCGGTCTTGGCTCTGCATGTGCTCTGTTCGGATTTCGTAGCTCTGTGCTGTGGTACTTTGGTCGAGAAGCGATGCTTGCCGATTTGCGAGAAAAACGAAAGCGCAATTCCGTTGCTCGGTCCCCGCCCAGCTCCATCAATATTTTTTCTCCTTTTTACCCTCGCGGAAATTCGGATGAAGAGACAAAGATTGGGGGGACTGCAGTGGTCCAATCTCCCAAGGGATCGTCCAATAATTGTGTGTCGAGACTGCTACATGGCAAATGTTGTGTCTGGTGGGCGGGTGGGTGGCCGGATATAAATTTACTCTTAGGTGGCCAAGCTGCAGCATGATGTCGAGGGACCAACGGTCCCCATATCATTCCATGCATGCATGCACTGATGCAACAATGGTCGCACATTCAATCCTGCACAGCGCCCCACGATCGACGTCCCCTGCTTGGTAATCGTCGGGCCTTGCTCGTTCCCGCGTGTCGATTTGTGGACGTCATGCTGGTCCCTGCTTGACTTTGGTCGGCAAATGGATGTGACGTTTCATGGGGTAATTATGGGGTTGACATATATATATGCGTTCAATCTGATACGAATAGCCTATACTCGGCCTTGAAAGAGGGTTCTTCGGTAACAGCGGACATCCACCGAATGCGGCATCACGCTGCTTGGGAAATTCGTGGCTCTCACTGTCGCCATTGTGTAGGCGCACCATTGCGTGATTAATATGCGAAGGTTCATGCGGTCATCGCCGGGAGGTATATACTTCCCCAACACACGATGATATGTGAGGCGGCATGAAAGAATTCTCGCTGTAAACGATGATCGCTTCTTCAGCCACCCTCTTACAGGTCGTCAGCAAGAACTGAAGTCACAGCCCCGCGAGGTCACGGGTCCAAAGTACTCGAGTTCATCGTGTCGCTACTGCTATTATAGGCAACAGGCTTCATGGCCATGACAGACAGGTATGACAGACAGATCCGAGATCCTGTCTATAACCTCCACTGATGATGTTAGCACGCATAAACATGTGGTCATCGAGGGTACATGCGCGTGCATACTCGAGGCAAAGGAGGCGGTACGCAGTCACCTGATCCCGAGTACGTGCGCTTGGGGACAAGAATCGTGCAGTGGGAGTTGATTATATATCTCCCCTGCTTACATGTTTATCCCCTTCGTACGTACAAGCCTTGTCCAAGTGACCACCAGCGCCTTACACTAGGAGATCTCGCGCTTTAGGCTGGGCCGACCAGGGAAAGTGGAACGATGCTGGACTTTGTAATATCTCTGGATCCTACTGGAGATCAAGGACAAGGGACACCACGTCAGCTGTTGTATACTAGATACGAGCTCTGTCAAGGGATCTTTGCTTGGACCTTCTTGTGAACAGATCTCTTGTAAAGGCCGATCTGAGGCTCTGACACCGACAGAGGCTGGTTTGTTTTGTTGCACGACGAACAACCTGCCATCCCGCCATTCCCAGAGCTCATTCGCCACATCCGAGGACACGAACGAGACCTTTACGAACGCTCTGTCTGTCGTCGCTAGCGTCTGTGTCTCCGCGGCGGGTCACTGAGTTCCCACCAGACTGTATAAAACGAGCCATCTTCTGGCAGGTAATACAGCTCAAGCACCAGATCGGGCCAGACGTTCTTTGAGCTTGACGGCTTTAACCCCTGGACCACCACTCGTTCTCGTCACTTATCAGAAGCCCAGCCGCTACTGACGGGTTGGAAGATACCAAAAGAAGTTCAGTTCCTCGCTTCCCATACATGACGTGATCGGACCATACCTTTGATCTTTTCCACCTTCTCCCACAAAGTAACAATGCGCTTATGCGATCCCCACCAACACACCATCGCGGGGTTCACCAACGACTTCCCCCTTTCCTCAGCCCCGCCCCCCTACTCAGAGTACCCAACCGACCAGCAGCGAGTTCCGACGCGCGCCCACTACCTCACCATGGGCATCGAGCCCCCGGCTCCTCTCTATACCACCACCAACAACAACAGCAACAACAGCAACAACAACGACGTCTGGGACAATGACGACCGGCGCCGCCGCCGTCCGCGCCGGCCCGCGCCGCGGTACCCGACCCAGCCGTTCCCGCTACCAGGAGACGGGTGCGCCGACACGGTGCTACAGGCCATGACGCGGCGGGCCGAGGACGAGCTGGGCCGGCTCGAGCGGGAGGCCGACGGCCGGGTGGCGGACTTTTGCGCGCGCAAGCGGCGGGCGGTGGTGGCGGCGGCGGCGGCGGCGCCAGCAGCAGCTGGGGGGTCCGGATCGCGGGAGCAGCAGCTTGAAGAGCAGCAGCAGCAGCAGCAGCAGCAACAGCAGCCGGCGGAGCGGCCCGTCAGGGGGGTTCTGCTGGGAAGGGTGGAGTTTGAGAAAGGGGTGGCGGGGTTTATGGAGGCTTTTCGGGAGGGCAAGAAGCGGATTTGTGGGTAATCATTTCGTTTTTAGTTTTTTTTTTTTTGTTTTTGGCTTAAACCTCACGCTTGATTCAGTCATCGGGTTGTTGTGAGTTATTCCTTGGCTGTTTCCGTACCCGTTTAGCTGTTTGGCAAGAGGGCGGAGAGCAGCAGCTGGTGGCAGCAGTTCGTGGCAGTGGCCGGAACTCACGTCCATAAAACCCGTTGTTGAGCAAGCAAAGCTTTTATCGGTCGGTCGCCATGCTAACTGTGAACCGCACACAGATGACAGATTGGCCCACCATTATGGTCGTTACATGGCGGACATGGTGTGGGAAGCCCTTGAGGCAAACGAGCTCCTGCCGAGCGAATACGCCAAGATAATGGCTCAAAATCCAGCCAATTCAGAGGTCATCTGCTTGTGGGACCCGGACGAGGAGAATGCCGAGGAGGAGGAGGAGGAGAGAGAACCCAATGCTTGTGGTCGGGATACGGAGTTGGGAAACTGGTGGGAGGTGCGTATCGGTGAAACGGTGGTGGTGTCGTCGCTCCTTCGTCGCTGAGGTTGCAGAGAGTATTTGCTGGTAATCTCATCTCAGGGGCCTGATTCAATAAATGTGTGTGCTGAGCGATGGGATGGATAATTACAAGCGCGCGGCAACGCATCTACCGTCAGTACATACAAAACGAGGACGTGCGCTAGCGCTGTCACTAATGTAATTACAGAAGGTTAGAGGACCTAATAATTAATTAATCATTCAATATAGTTGCCTTTCCTCTTTATTGAACCAATTGTATGTACTGTACTGTACATACATACTTACTAGACACAAAGAAGTGGTTAATTAAAGGTGCCTAGAAACTTTGAGGACACTCCGACCTAATTAGCTCTGGGCGCGAGATAGAGGGTGTTTGGCATTGACCCCATCAAAGAAATGATTTCAACGCTGTGAATGAACAGCCCCGCTGCTGCCTTGCCACTGTTCTATGGACTAACCTAGGCATCAGTCATAGATAAGACTCGAGTGGTTAGCTCAAATTGAGTTAAGACAGCCAAAGGTGTGCCAAGAAGTCCATTATCTCCGCGGGCACCCTGCCTTTTTGGTGCTCTATTAGAATTCATTGCCTGGTCTGTTCCCCTCTGTTCCGGCCGCAATTTCATCACTCGTTCCACCAATAAGCGTACCTCGGGTACTTATGGGCTTGAGGCACCTCAACCTTTTTCTGTCAAGACGGGATTGAAACGATGGCTTCAGTTTTCAATTCATATGGGTCGCTACTGCTCAGCACTTGAGATCTGCGACCTTATCAGTACGATGTGTCTAAGAGCTGAGCCGGCTAGAACTCAAGAACCACTGGAATGGAAACCTTGAAGGCAACACTAGGACGAATATAATGTAAGTTCAGAGCGAGTTTTCAATAATCCGTACAGTAATCACTAATTATCAGTTAGATCCCCCACAGAGACGAAAATAGAAATCCGGCAATCAGCCGATCGTGCCAAGCCCCAATCTTGCCGCTCCATGGACAGCTCTCGAGAGTTATTCCGAGCTTCATGAAGCCCATATTAGTGTCGATTCCAGACTCGGTAATTAGCCAGGTTGGCCTCAAGTTAATCTGTCACACTTGCACAACACAAGCGAAAATCCGGGGCACGTTTTGCCGCAC
The DNA here is from genome assembly GCF_000226095.1 of Thermothelomyces thermophilus ATCC 42464. Lineage (NCBI taxonomy): Eukaryota > Fungi > Ascomycota > Sordariomycetes > Sordariales > Chaetomiaceae > Thermothelomyces > Thermothelomyces thermophilus. Next base: position 3,000,708 of record NC_016475.1, read on the forward strand.
CCAAGCATACCCAGTCATTTCGCGCTGCGAGGATGGTGGCAACTCGGAGCACCAGCCAACCGAGTTATTATCACTCTCGAGAGTGTTCCAAGAATCAGAGGGCGGAGAATAATTGCTCTTAATTACCGTCACCAGTTTCCACCGTGTTCTTTTCTTGAGCAGCCGCTCGTCCATGCTCCTTCCCGCTCAATACCAACCTACTTCAACTGGTCCTTCGCATTTGTGTCCTCAATTTCTCAATGGCGGTGTGCCCTTCCACTCTATTTTAGCTTCACCGCATTGGGAGTTGTGGGTTTTCCCACAGGGGTCTAGAGCGACCCCAGCCACATCACTCGCACACCCGCTCGACTTTTGCGCAACTTGAAACCTCAACTCTCTTCTCCGACAGTAGGCACCTCAACTACGTTTCGGCCTCATATCGCGGGCTCGAACGGCGACTCCAAGAGCTGTTGCCGCAAGGGGATATCCACATCCCAGTTCCCCTGTAATTACCGAACCGAGTGCATGCCCTGGGCGGATCAATTACGCTTCTTGCCGACGCTCCCAGAAATTTTCTTCCCTCACCGCCAGTCTCCTTCGCTCGACGGCACCAAGCAAATACCGGGAGACATTCAGTCACAATCATCCTTAAGTTTCTTCAAAGTATCCTCACCTGTGCTTGGCGCCCCCCCCTCAACACCATTCTGATCACCGACCATCCACGGCCCGACTCAACACCGCCGGACCGCAACTCACATCTCCTTGGCCCCTTCCTCCTACTATTATAATACGACGGTCCAATCTAAACTGGAGAACATCTAAAGAAGAGGAAGATGCTCGACATTAGCCTCTTCGGCCTCCTCGCACAACAAAGCGAGGACCAGCTCCTCAACAACATCTGGATCGGCCTGCTGAGCGTCGAGGCCCTCATGGTGCTGGGCGTCGCCCTGCGCGGGCTGCTTGGGGCCGTGGCGTCGTCGCGGCTCGCCGGTCGCCGGCGGAGTCACGACTCGGACTTCTTCCACCCTGGCTGCTCCCAGTAGGTGGGTTGGTACTCTCTAGGTGGTGATCATCTGCGGAGGACCCCGTTATAAAAGGGGAATTAAAAACACGAGAAGGTTTGGAGTGGAGGGATTCTCACGAGTCGACGAGCGACACGATGAACGACATGAAAAGGCCTGAATTCTTACACGAGAGCCGGGGCGGGAGAGTTGGGCGGTTGGGGAGGTGTTGATCACTTGGAGATTTGGACTGCATTATTGAGGCGTTGTGGGTTTTGTGGTCTGCATTTTTCGTTTTCTTGACCCTTGACTTTCGGCAGGGTGTTCATGAGTCATGAGAAATGGGTCACGAATGATGAACCAAGATTGATGATGAAGCACGTCATTTTTGGCATGAGCATCAAGTTGGTTTGAAGATGAGATTGTTGTCTTGCGAGCCATGGCCGGAATCCTGGTACACCAGATAATACCAGATATTAATCAAATAGACTTCTCGCACGCTGTCTGAAGCTTTTTAGCTTATTTCCTTCGTGGCTTCGTACTTCAAGTCACATCTTGTCATTCATCAATCTAAAGTCAAATTGATAACCCTACGTCTCTAACGGAGTAATTCCACTTTGCCAGTGGTCTTTCATTTTTGGCTTTACGAAACAGCGATGGAATGCAACATGCACTGTTTCTGTCTTGGTAACCCATCGAAGCGATGAGTTGTTACAAGGTAGCAACAGCCCGGGATTGCCAATTCAACGATGCGGTCAGATTCATTCTCCCACTGGTTCAACATTCCCCTAAAAAGACGTCAACTAATTAGTGTACCTCGAAGTTTCACTGAAGATATCTAACCTAGTTTCGGCACTGCTTATCATCTTCCGGGGTTTTCAAAAGCCGAGGTAGTTCACCCTCGAGTCTCAATTGGAAGTGTCTTACCGATTCCGTATCACATCATCCATCCACGCACATGCTACGACATTGAGTAAGGGCTGCCAACACCAGAACCGCCTGCTAGTCAAACTACTGATTCTCGCTTCATTTCCATCATCCTTTGCGGTTAAAAGAATCGTCCGAAATTTTCTATACGTCTCTGTTAAACCCCTACTTGCTAAATTCAAGTTCTCTATATGCCGTGGCATGTCAGCAAGCGTCTTCAAACCTTAACCTCGGTTTCAGAAGTCTCTGTTCACGGCCTGTGACGTCTAATTAGAGCCGGACATCCAACTGACTCCCGATGGGTTAATCGAACCTCTTCCTCAATTGTAGCTGTCATGTGGAGCTAGCTCCGACCATACTCAAGAATTTCTGTGATTACCGAAGGTACGCGCATCAAAACGTCTGTCGTCTAATTCAGCTGAACTGCGGCGAGTTTCTAGTCTAAAATCTGGCAACCTCCGTTAAAGCCTATCTTCAGTGCGTTGTGACGATATCAACTCAAGGTGTGGTCAATAGTCCCGTCAAAGAGATCAGCCTGTCTGATGCCTGGTCAAATGTAATTTTGTGCTACATATATCAGACAAGAAATTGAACAAGTGAGACTTTGTAAATAACATAGGTGCGGGAATACAAGCTCCCGATGACATCGACACCCATAGCTGTTCAGTTGTCAGCGCGAACTCGCGGGGTTGACCGGACGGATTACGAGCGAAGAATAATTTCCCACATCGAAGCGGAGGAGTCGAGTTACACTAGTTCTCGATGTGACACAGAAGTTCTTTGATACGGCATTGGGCGTTTATACCTAGGATGTACGAATTTATAGTTGAAGCCGAAAAATTTAACGAAAGATTAGAAAGACTAATATCTTGAATCCGCACTCGAGCAAAACCGCCTAGATGCCCGCTGGCTTTCTTTCGTCGGCTAGCACTGCCAACTCTCGGAACCTTCACCTCGGAAGAATGGCTGGCGGTGACAGAACTAGCACAAGCCGAGAAACAGACTGGTAGCGAAATCTACCTATGACATCTTCAACAGGTATATGTTGCGCTATGCACTTATCGTCAAACATTGTCCCTCGGGTACCAAGAAGAAATCCAAGAACGGTTGTACGATAAAATTGTTGTTCAGCCCAGCTATGCAGCAACTTTCAATGTGGTCCATTACGGTATCGGCCAGTTCAAGCTCCAGCTTCGAGTCAGGAGCGTGAGGGGCTGGGGTGGCTTGCTCTGGGCGAGGGGTCGATTAACGGTTCCAGAACGGGCTCAATTGATAGGATTTCCGAGCTCCCGTCTCCCCGCTTCCTGCCTGGAGCTAGACAGCTGCCGTCCACCACTGCCTCAGTCCGGAGAATCAATAGTCACTAGTCGGGTATTTGTATGCCTGCAACGTGGACTAGATGGATCAAAACAACAGGTTTGAACCAACCACATAGTCCTTCACAAGGCATTAGCACTCGCGAAGCAAAATCCATTGCAAAAAAGGAGATGCATTGCAAGCTACAAAGGATGGTGGGGGAGGACTTGCCTTTTTTGATCGAATACTCTGTTGGAGTTCGCTCCTGCTCGGGATACCCCACCTTTGCCCCACTGATCGTGCAGCGGGCACCTTCCCGGCCCGGCCGGATTGCTTGTCACTCAAGGTTCCTGTCCTAACTTCCACCAGCTGCATAACTACAAGAAACTCAAAATAAGCATTGGAAAAGTTAGACGTATGTAATTGCCAACTGAATCTCGGCATCGATACTAACTGATGTCTTGTTGAGGCCTTACGCGGTGCACAAGCGCTGGTTGCCCGCAGTGGGTCGGGCACCCCGGTACCCCAGATTACCCCAGATTCTGGCTTGGGCTGGGCTGTTAGCGCTGGCTGCAGGACGCTCGGGCCAGGTACCTTGGCCTGTTTAAGCCACGCAGGGCTCGCCTGCGAGGTCGTGCCATCATGATGTACTCGTCACGCGATCCCGTGAGCCAGTCAACGTGATCACTGCCGCTGCCCGCAACCTACCAGGGAGCTCTCCTGACATTACCCCGCCCGGTCTGACGAAACAGTCGCAGGAACGATGCAGCAAAGATGGCTGATCTGCCCATTGCCCGGCCGGCCGCCTCTTAATAAAGGCCACCTCCGACCCCCTCTTTGGGCTTCTCCTCTCCTTTCCCCTCATCGGTCTTCCGTCCAACGAAATCCATCGTAAACCATCAATTCGAAAACAAAACGCCCATTCCCTGGTCCATCTCAAGTCTCTAAACGTAGGTTGATAGAATCAGACCACCTGCCTCTTGCTCGCCTGATCCTGGCTTGCTCACTCGGTCCCGTTGCCCGCAGGGACTTGTCAATCCACCTAATACACTCAGCTTCCAGCACACCACGCAAGCAACATGTCCGAGCCACTCACCAAGGTCGACTCTGCCGTTCAAGGCATCGATGTACCCCCCAAGGAGCAGAAAGAAGCCAAGCACCGCCGGGCCAGCTCGAGCGCGAACGGGGTTATGAACATCAACGACCTGGGTAAGTTACCTCTTTTGTCCTGTCTGCATCGCACCTTCCCTAGTTCCAGAGTACCCGGCAATTGCTAATTCACAATCCCCTCGTCGCAGAGGCCCAGGGAATTGAGCTGCAAATCGCCAAGGAGACGCAAGCCACGGGGTGGTAAGTTCAGCCCAAGCCCGGGTAATGTTCGGCTGGACACCTCTAACCCCTACCCCAGGAAGATTAACACGTCGCCTACAACAATAGAGGACAAGGAGATTCTCAAGAAGATGCTCACGACACCACCGGTCAAGAAGATTGACTTGCACTTCCCGCTGGGATTGGAGGTAACAGCACGGAACCTCAAGGGCGTCACCATCAAGGACGCCCTGGATGCCATCCACAAGCAGTTCAAGAAGAGGGTGAGTGTCTGCCATGCGCAGCAGTGGTTGGCTCGCCATTGTCTAACGTGTCGTGCAGGCCGATGACGAGCTTGACCTACCGTACCTGGCAGGGTTCGAGTGGGACAAGGAGGAGTCATGGACCCGTCTGATTGTGCACCTGCGGAAGGACGCCGGCGTGGCTTCCTCAAGTAAGAAAAAGAAGAACAAGGGTGGTGATGAGTAGTGAACGACTCATAATGCACGTCTTCCGACAATTCCTCCTTCGGTTCGGTGTTTGGCTTGTCTCGGGCTGTCCAAAATCGATTCGGTAGACTGGGATCCTGCGTTCGGAACGGGGCTGATACTTCGGTTGTTGTATGTGCTGGGACACACAGCCGGCTCATCAAACTTGGTTCTTTGAGCCATCATCCGCAGGGGATCGGAGTCGGTGACGGGATAGGATGGTCGTCATAGGTCGTCCGGTTTATGTATTTCCCCGTCAATCCAGCTGCCTTGTCCCCAATTCTGTTCCAAGATGTGTGGTGATATGGTGACGTCGAAACTCCCTTGATGAAGTTGGGTTGCTCATGTTGCGCATTATTCATGAATGCACAACGCAGCTGATCCCGAGGTCAGCGGCGAGGTGAACTTGGGAGGGTACGGATTGACCCCAGAACAGCAGCCGATGGAGCGGAGTGGGGATTGCTGCATGCCGGACCTGCAGCTGCTTCGACGCCCAGCATTTCATCATGGTAATCGAGCTATTACTACTACTACTTTAGTTGCCCAGTCTGACACTTCTCTCGGCATGAGTTGTGGAAATGGTGCCGGTCCCCCTCCTGCAGGTCGGGGCAGGGTTCAGGTATGGAGCCCGGATGGTTTTAAGTGTTGACGGATACTGAAGGTCGCATACCGGCGGCTATCTTCGGCCCCGCAGCGGCGTGCCGTGCCGTCACGCGCGGAATTGGCAAGCTCGACGAAGCTTCCCGACTGCAGGATCGAAGTCGATGACCGCACAACGGGTCCGAGTGAACCGGATGTGCAATAATAAGCGGGAGGATCCGGCCCCTCGGAATTGGTAGAATGAGTTCAATACATAGTCCCGCCTCCTCAGTTCTCCAGCCGCTTCCCAGTTCTCCAACTTGAAATAACGTCCTGGAGGTACGAATTCGACCATCAACTAACTAATCACTACTGTGCCTTCGCCGCTTTTGGACTCGAGCTACCGTTCAAGATGCCGGTTACAAATTTTGCTCTGAAGGAGAAGTATAAGTACCAGAATGGCTTCGATTGTTACTTTGAGTACGCTCCTTCTTCCATCGATTGATTGTTCTTTCTCCCTCTCTTCACACTCCTGTCCTCAATCCCCTCTCTCTCTTTCCTCCACCCCCCCCCTCCCCCCGCAAATACTAACCATGACCACCACTAACCCCGCTCGACAATCAGAACCGAAGCTGTTCCCGGCGCTCTACCCACAGGCCAAAACTCGCCGCAGAAGCCACCGCTAGGGCTCTACGCCGAGAAGCTCTCCGGCACCGCCTTCACCGCGCCGCGCCGCGAGAACAAGCAGTCGTGGCTCTACCGCATCCTGCCCGCGTGCTCTCACCCTCCCTTCACGCCCGCGCCCGCGCCCAACGAGTCGCTCGGTCTCGGGGGCGAGCCGTTCCGCAAGTTGCATCACATCCCGAACCAGCTGCGCTGGGACCCGTTCGACCACGATCCGGAGGCGGATTTCGTGAGCGGGCTGCACCTGCTCGCGGGAGCGGGTGACCCGACCGTCAAGCAGGGGTGCGCCATGTACGTGTACGCGGCGGGCCGGTCGATGGGCGAGAGGGAGGCGTTCTACTCGGCCGACGGCGAGCTGCTGCTGGTGCCGCAGGAGGGGGCGCTGGACATCCGGACCGAGATGGGCTGGCTGCTCGTCCGGCCGATGGAGATCTGCGTGATCCCCCGCGGGGTCAGGTACCAGGTGCGGCTGGCCGAGGAGGGCAAGCCGGCGAGGGGGTACGCGCTGGAGCTGTTCCAGGGCCGGTTCGTGCTGCCGGAGCTGGGGCCGATCGGGTCCAACGGGCTGGCGAACGCGAGGGACTTCCAGGCGCCCGTCGCGAGCTTCGATGAGGACTGCGGGGAGACGGCGTTTGATGGGCCCAACGAGTACGTGGTGACGGGCAAGTTTAACAACGCGTTGTATCGGGCGGTGCAGCGGCACACCCCGTTTGACGTGGTGGCCTGGCACGGCAACTACTACCCGTACAAGTACGATCTCGGGCGGTTCAACACCATCGGCACCATCTCGTACGACCATCCGGATCCGAGCATCTTCACCGTCTTGTCGGCGCCGTCAGACCACCCCGGCACGTCGGTCGCGGACTTTGTCATCTTCCCGCCGCGGTGGTTGGTCGGCGAGGACACCTTCCGTCCGCCGTGGTACCACCGCAACACAATGAGCGAGTTCATGGGTCTCATTCAGGGCGCGTATGACGCCAAGAAGGGCGGAAAGGGCGGGTTCGTGCCCGGGGGTGCCAGCTTGCACAACGTCATGAGCGGGCATGGGCCGGACGTAGACAGCTACGAGGGCGCGAGGAACGCGGAGCTGAAGCCGGCCAAGGTGGGAGAGGGTAGCTGCGCATTCATGTTTGAGAGCAGCCTGATGGTCGGGGTGACGGACTGGGGTCTGAAGACTTGCCAGAAGGTGCAAGCCGAGTATTCAGAGCACAGCTGGGGTGGCGTCAAGGTGCACTGGAAGAAGACGACTTCTTAAGGGGGGGAGGTATGTCTGTATCACTAGGATCTCAGGTAGATACCTAAATTGTTACTCGCTGTGTCCTTGCTTGGCGCGGGTACAATGAATTGGAGGCAACATCAAGGAGGACAAAGGCAGAAGAACAGCACAGCCAGGCCTCCACGATTTCCTCCTCGTAGCCGTCGTATATGATGATGCCTACTGGACTGGTTGACATCTGTCAAGCCATCATCAGTCTATAGTCACTACAGGAAGTGATTGTGCGCGACCCACGGCAGAATGAGTATCGTTATTGGCTCCAGATCCGTGGTGCTTTTGGTCCAACGAGCCGGCATGCTCGCCTATCAAATCCCCCGAGAGCTACCGCATTTAAGAATGCTGCTGACTTTGTGACCAATCCTGACTCAGACCGAGCGCCCCCCCCCCCCCCCCCCTTTTTCTTCCTCTAGAACAAAAGTCATACCAGCCTCTATCTCCTCTGCTGCACATAGTCTGTCATGTAGTTGTTTATTCGACACCATCGTGCCTTGCCCAACAAGACCACCCTTAATAGCCTCTTCAGTCTGTTCCTCCTCACATTCGAGTATTATATTTTTCTCTTTCCCCCCTGAACAAAAGGTCCGCTGCAGAAACGCCAAAACGCCAACCGATCCTTTTTGCATGCTCCAAAACTTTCTTGTGCCTTTCTATGATGTGTCACCATATTGTCATCCGAGAGATTCCGTGATGCACCCATGTCCTATGTAGAAAGAGAAAAAAAAAAGAACAAAAAAAAAGATCGGTTCTAAGGTGGAATATATCGAGAATCTTGTTCGTCTGGTGTGGTGGTGACGACGGTTTTGCTGAAGTACGTGACGTTCCGAACGGGGCAGGTCAAACCCCCTCTCTGTTTTCTGCGTGCTCGGAACCGGATGAAGCGTCGGATCCAGCGGAGGAATGACGATCGACACGAGGTGCGGCGAGGCCTCCGGCCTTGCTGTAATAGTGTTGTTCCCCACAACGGTCGTCTCCCCCCTCGGGGCGACCAGACTCTGTCGTCCCATTTCTTCCCGGATGATGGACGACCGACGTCTTGTTTCCCTTGTGCTGGATTCTGGCGCCGTTCATAGGGGGATCGTCCGGGGGAGACGTTGTGTTCCTTCCGTCTAGATCCCTTTTCCGCTCCGTCTTTACTTGTCTCTCGAGGGCCGCCCTCGCCATCTCGGGTAGACCGACGAATCACCGGCTTCACTATGCGTGTCCGGATAGAATGGAAAGATGAAAGCGCAGGACGGGAAAAAAAAAATGTTCTGGTGATGTGTGGTGGGAGCAAATCAGCTCAGCGGTTTCCGGCCGTGGATCATGTACAGGGTAAAGTAGGCGTGCACGCTGGACTCCATGAGGGCCTTGCGGACGTCGACCAGGAACATCTCGATCTGCAGCTGGGTCCAGCCGAGGGCGGTCAGGGGCCGGTGGCTGAGGCCGCGCAGGCCGTCCATGAGGGCGGTGCGCAGGAAGAGGCCGCAGAAGCGCAGGCGGCGGTCGCGCGGCCAGGCGCCGAGCGGGCACTTGTGCGTCGTCCGCCGCACGTCCTCGAACCCGGCGGCCCGCATCCGCTCCGGCATGCGCAGCACCGCGTGGCCGTCCGACCCGAGGACGCGCAGGCCGGCGATGATAAAGTTGATGTAGTCGCGCAGGGCGTATGGCGTCTCGGGGGTCAGCGTGCCGTCGTCCGACTGGGGGGTGGCGCCCAGTTCTTGGATCTCAAAGTAGCCGCCTGGCTTGAGGTGGCTGTGGAAACAAACAGCAAGGGGGGAGGGAAGTGGTTAGCTTCGTGGGGTGGACGAGACGAGAATTGGGAAGGCGGGGGAAGGGGTAAGGGGTTGTGTTGTGTGGTTGACCTACCGCATTACTCGGCTCAGGAGGGCGTCGACATCCTTGACGGAATGGAGAGTGTGGCGTATGTGGATAAAGTCGTACTTATTGGGCGGGTCGACCCAGTCTTCTTCAAAGTCGTCGACGAAGAAGTGGACGTTTTCTGGGACGAACGTGGGCTGGATCGGGGATAGGTCGATGCCGGTTATGGTGCTGTTTGGGTACTTGTCGCCAACTGGTACACGATTAGCTTCTTCAGTTTGGTCACCGCCTGAGCCGGGAGCATGGCGGGATACGTCCAGGGGTTTTCGAGCCTCGCAGGGGTTTCTGCAGAACCCAGTGGGATAGAACACACACGCACGCACCGAGCGGCGCATGAACACGGCACCCATGTGAGACAGCGAGACAGGGAGTTGTAGCGGTCCACGCAAACTCGACCGGTTGTTCCCGGACATCACGTTCCCCGACGAGAACAAACACGAAAAGAAAAGACGAGGGAATAAGCCAGGCTACTCACGTTCCATCGCCCATATTCCCGTCCCGGTGCCTGCAGGAGCCCGGAAAGTCAGCCGCTGTTCTCAAGAAGGGAAGAAGAAAAAGACAAAAAGACAAAAAGACAAAAAGACAAAAAGACAAAAAGACAAAAAGACAAAAAGACAAAAAGACAAAAAGACAAAAAGACAAAAAGACAAAAAGAGACGGGTGAACGTACCCAGATCCAGCACCTCGCCGCCCCTCTTCAGGACCTCCTCAACGGGGGCGTAAAAGTAGGCGCCGTGGCACAGCATGAGGGTCATGGTGTGCTTCATGTCGTCGCGGTTCTGCTCCGTCTCGTCGTTGGGGAAGGCGTACTTGCCGGCGCGGTAGGCGTGGTACCGCAGCCCGCCCTCGTACAGGTGGTCGCGCACCGAGCTGGTCATGGAGGCCGGGTACCGGTCCATGTCGTCGTCAAAGGCGAATGCGTTGTTGCTGTCGTCGACCCCTCCTCCTCCTCCTCCTCCTCCCGGCCCTTCCTCCTCTTCTTCCTCCTCCTCGTCCTCCTCCTCATCGTCGTCGTCGTCCTCGTCGTCGTCCTCGTCGTCGCCCTCGTGGCCATCTTCTCCTGGGTCGTCGTCTGGTACGGCCTTATCCGGACCGGACCCGCTGGCAGGGTAACTGCTGGCAGCGGTGGTGGTAGTCTGCTGTGCGATGCTGAAATCTGATGCCGAGGGCGGTGGCGAGGCTGTCCTGTTCGCTGTGTTCTCATCTCCTCCTGGTGCGACTGGCTTGCTGCTGCTGCTACCCTGAGAAATGGCCTCCCTCATGGCGAGTGCGGCAGCGTAGAGGTCCTCTTCCGGCGTCGGGTTCACGGCCACTGCAATCTCGGTGGAGCTAGTAGATGGACGTGAAGGCGAGACCGTTCCTTGGGACAGTTCGCCAGAAGTATTGTCCCGGTTCATGGTGGACTTGTTGTGACCTTCCGAGTGTAATATTTCGGCTTTTTTTTAAAAAAAAAACTTTTTTTTAAAAAAAAAAAAGTTTCTTCTCGCCCTTTTCTCTGTCCGGCCCGGGGGTAGGTAATATCAGGGGCATACATGAAAGGGGCTGCACCGGTGGGAGTGGAGATGGCCAAAGTTTCCCCGTCCTCCGCTACCGTTGGAGCGACTACTGTGTACGTGACGTGCAACGAAGCACTGACGTTTTGAGCGCGCGCGTGTGTGTTTGTGTGCGTGTGTGTATACGGGATGTGCACAACAGTCGGCAGCAGATGATGAGGGCTCCTGAACCCTGAGACCCGGGAATTTGGTAACGTGTGGTCCAAGGGAGAGGGTCGGGGAGGTGCCGTCTTCGGAAGCGAGGGATGGAAGAGCGGGAGTGGCTCATTGGCAAGCGATATCCACAGGGCCCGCTGCTTTGGTTCCGGCTGCCCCAATCCGAGGGCAAAACTGAACGGATTCTGCAGTGCGGGAGAGGAGGGGAAAGAACAGGATGCGGGTGCTGGGATCACGGGTCGGCCATGCCCGTTCCGTCTACATACATAGTACTGTACAGGGTGGTATCCTATCCGTTTTAGTGGACCGAAGGAAAACAGGCTGAGAGGAAAACCACTTGCCAGGGGAACGCTGTCAGTGTCCACCAAATTCCGGGCGAGTGCCAATCGGCATTACTGCCATCAATCATCAATTGACGACACAAGACACAAGAAGTACTATGTAGATGCTTGTGGTCCGAAGAAATACAATAGGTGGACCGTATACAAACCCAGCAGTGGACAGGAATCTGAGATCGTGCACAAGTCGCTTCTCACCATCGCCTCGATCCTTTGTTGTAGTCTGCCGTCGCCCTCGGCACGTACCCCTTTGGTCGCGGGTTGGCGGTGAGGCAAACCCGTCCCAACAGTCTGGTTGTGGTGTGCTTGTACACTATGCACGGAGTACATACGCAGTACCCCGTTCCTTGGCAGAGAGACGTGCCGCTGGGACGGGTGGGCCACCCGTTCGTTGGCGAAAGCTGCATCGGTCGGTTCGTGTTCCAAAGCGGGCAGGCTTCGTCGGCGGTGTTCCCGTCTTCGTCTCGTTGAGTTGATCGTTGAGGAAATGAAATGCGACGGTCCGGATAGGAAACTGGCAGAGCGAAGACGTAGTCCTTATAGAGGATGGACAAGAGTTGGGCTCAATTTACCGTGATGATTTTCGTTTTAATGGACGAGGTACCCAAGGTACCTACAACAGGTACGGACATACATACGTACGGTACTCCGTACAGTACGTGGTTTTTGCTACAGAGTACGCAGCAGTGTAACGTTCGATTTACCGCGAGAGTTTTGCTTTTGTGGTGCCACAGCCGAGTACCAAATGTTAGGGCTGCAGGGAAGTCACGTCCCAATCGGCCGGGCCCATAGCGGGTCGGTAGCTCCTGTGGAGTTGCAGCCACCTCACTTCCCAGTTCCACTGCTTCTCCATCTCGGTCGTTCGCATAATTTCTCAAGACCCACGGCTCGGTTCCCCGTCCCAATTGGCCGGACACACTAGTCCTACTCCGTACCCCTTCCTCGCAATTTCGTCCGACCCGACTAGCGTAGTGTATGATGTGTATCATAGTAGTGTACCATACTTGTACGGGATGGATACGACTGCCGAAAGGCATCGGAGGACAGGTACGGGGATTTCAGACGTCAAACGCAGACTAATTCCATACACAGTACGGATCGACATCCCGGCCAAATCTTGCAGCCAAAGATAGCAAAAGCCAGCTGCGGAAGCACCCCCTCGATTGCCTGACACAACTGCTCGCAGCAGCAGCCCGGTAAAGTTTCCAGTCAGACAGTGCCCGGCTGCTCATTCGCTTGATTAAAAACCCTCAACGTTTGAGCATTGAACAATGCTCCCTGCATTCCCTTTTTTTTTTATATTATAAAGTTTTGGGTTGGTTAGAGGGGGAGGGTTTTTTCACATGTTCGAAGTGACTCGAGCCTCAAAATTTCTCTGTTCTGAGAGTCGAAGGAGCCGAAATATCGGCGGCACAAGGGTCTACTCCGTACTCTTCTACACAGTACTCCATTTACTAATGATCTACCATCAAGCTAGCGTTTAATTAGCCAAGCTACATCACTGTCGGTTACCTCCCCCTCTCGCTTCCTACTACACTAGTCGTCTCCGACGTGGGGGATCGAGTCCAGACGGCCTTGAAACTTTAGTGCCAGCCTCTCCCTGGTGATGCGGAAGACGTCCGGGAACCAGTCCCTCAGTTGCTCGTCGTCCCGACCCTCCATCATGTCCACCAGAGCCCTCGCACACATCCAGCACAGGACCATGCCGTGTCCCTGGAAACTACAGCTGGTCCATAGCCCGCTTTCCCCCGGCACCTCGCCGACGAACGGGAATCCGTCCGGGCTGAAACCCATGATGCCGGTCCACTCGTTCCGGACCCGCCCGTCGGGATGGTCGTCGCCCCAGTCGGGACCGAAATAGCGCGCCGCCGCTTCCCTCAGATAGCTGCTGATGCCGTCGTTGAGCGCGCCGTCGTCCGCCGTTCCGAACTCGGACAGGCCCCCGCGCTCCGCCCTCGCCAGGCCGCCCCCGATGACGACGTCGCCCGCGAACCTGGCACCGTCGGGCCGCGAGACCATGTATTCATAGCCGCGCCGGTAGATGAAGCTGTAGGTCGTCTCCAGGCACCCGCCCCGCGGCATGGACCGCCCGGGCCTCTGCGCCGTGACCTGCCCGCGCACCGGCACCACAACGCCCTGGAACGGCTTCCAGATCGCCGCCGTGTACCCGTTGGTCGCCAGCACCACCCTCGGGGCCTTGATTACGCCCCGCGCCGTTCGCACTTCCCACACCCGCCGCGGCGGCGACGAGGTCGAGGTCGAGGTCGAGATCGAGGAGGGGGAGGATGAGGAGGCCGCCTCTACCTTGGCAAGCTCCAGAACCGGCGTCCCAGTTTGCAGGTTGAGCCCCCGCTCCAGACAGAGCCGCAGCACGCCGATGACGAAGCGGTACGCCGACAGCGAGCCGGCGGGGTACCCGACCCCGCCCTGCACCTTCTCCTCCGCCTGCTCCTCCCTACCGCTGCCGCTGCCGCTGCCGCTGCCGCCACTGCCCACGACGACGACGTCGTGCACGCGGAACCGCTCCAACACCTCCTCGCGCGAGTAGAGCGTGTAGGTGGCCTCGGGAGCGCCGGCGGGGAAGTCGCGCTGGATGGCGGCGACGCCGGACACGGCGGCCGCCCACTCGGCCGGGTCGTAGATGACGTCGATGGTACTGGTGCTGGCAGTGCCTCCTCCTCCTCCTTCTCCTCCTCTCCCTCCTCCTCCCTCCTTCTCGCCGGGCCCTCCGGGTCCGAAGTCGGGGCGCAGGTGGTCGCAGGGGATGGCGTGGGCGTCGGCAAAGTCGTGCAGGGCGAGGATGCCGCGCAGCTCGAGGGCGGCGACCTGCGCGGCGACGCGGGCCCCGTGGGCGGCGCGATGGGCGGCGTAGGTGCGGTACGACGCCGCCTTGGTGTGACCGCCTGGTTTTTTTTTGCGCGCACGGGCAAGGGCAAGCGCGCCGGCCGAAGGGGGGCGGGGCGGGGGGCGGGAAGGAGAAAAAATACAAAAGAGACATTTTCCTTCCCCCCCCCCCACCCAAACCACCCCCTCCCCCCGGGGCTCCCGGCTCGGCCCTCGGTGTCAGCAGCGGCACACTAGCTACAGGATCGCGTTTTTGATAATTTTGCTTCTCTCTCTTTTTTTTTATTCTTCCTCTCCTCCTCTTTTCCGTCTACAAGAAATCGAGAATCCAACTCACCGTTTCGGCCCGTGGCGCCGGAGCAGGCCTGGCGGGCCTCGAGCATCACGATGGTGCCCGGGTTGCGACTCTGCAGTAGGTTCCAGGCGACGGCGGCCCCCGTGATGCCGCTACCGATGATGATGGTGTCGGCCGTGGGCGGCAGGTCGGGCGTGGTGCGGTGGTCGGCGATGGGATCAGGCGGGTCTTGCCAGTAGCTGACCGTCGGCTTGTCGCACGGAAGAGAGACGGGGATCTTAGCGCGTTCGTCCATTGGAACGGAGGCTTTTATTCTTCTTGTTTTTTTCTGCCTTCTTTTCTTTCTTGTGTCTGTTCGTTTATCCCGTCTTCCCTCTTTCTTTCAGAATGCCTCCGTGCATGTTGATGAGCGGGGAAGCGATAATTAAGTGAGGCCGTCCGACGGGCCGTTCGTTGGTTGGCCGTCGACCTGGCTCATGGTTGGCTAGTTCACAGGGCCCTCGTGGGGGTCACCTTGCTTGCAGGTATGTGCTACTTGTCCTCGGTACGTGCATGGGTAAACTCTATTCGGACGTGTCCCGCGTCGGTCATGGTCAAGATCAGACCGGTACGGTCTCCTACGGCAGAAAAGGCGATTGCCGCTTGCCGTTGATCTGTTAGTACATGGAGAAATAACCTGTTGGGAATACAAGCTGATCGTGAATCGCAAGGGTCTCAGGAGCGGATGCAATGTATGTACGAGACCCGAGTCATGATTTCAGCCCCATACCGGTCTCTTAGTCTGTTCAGTTCAGAACTCCTGGAAAGCCATGCATCGCACCCCCTCATCAGGACAAGAAGACGCGCTCAGCCTGTCTGTCATACCCATCCCTCCCTCGACTTCTCCGAAGTCCGTTTGACATAGCCAACCTCACTCGCTCCGAGAACCCTCAACCCTATGATTCTTACACCATATCACGCCTCAGTCTCCTCTCTCGCCGATAAGCCTAATTATTCTTCCTGGCCGCCGCCCATCGATCCCCTTGGCCCCCCCCCCCCCCCCTTCTGTCCCTCGGACCGATCCCGGCACCCTCCGGGACCTTTCCCTCTCGTTATAGGCTGCACTCGTCAGCGCAGCCGCCCCCTCCCCCCCTTCCCCCGACGCGACGCACACCGCAGGGAGGCGCCGCCTAACCCGTCCCGCCGGACGACCTGGCACAAGGCCCGGGATGCGCCGTCAGCTACCCGGTGGCCGTCGTCGTCCCGCCGCGGGCAGTCGTCGCCGCCTCCGCGGGCTTGTCGGCCCCGTCGCTGCTGCTCCAGCCGCCGGCGGCGGCGTCGCGTGGCCATGTTCTTGTTTTCTCGGCGCAGGTTCGGTGGAGAGCGGCGGCGGTCCCGGCGGGAGACGGAGGTGGACGTCTTGGCCCAGGCGATAATCGTGTCTTCAGCCTCGCTCGTGCTGCCGCCGCCGTCATAGTCGGATTCAGTGGTGCGGGCGCCCGGGGGGTTCTCTTCCCAGGTACCCCCGTCGATTTCTTCTTCTTCTTCTTTCTCGCTTCCCTCTTCTGAACTAATAAGCCCGGCGAGCGCCCGGTTTGCGGCCTCGGCCAGGATGAGCAGGCAATCGTAGTGGAGGCGCTCGTGGGCAGGGAGATGCTCCTCCTGGCTGGCGACCGCGGCAAGGACATGCAGGCGAGTGGTGTTGATGTTGTCGCTGCTGCTCATTGCGAACTAGATCCGTCGTACTCGGGACGCCCTTCCCCCGGGTGATTTGGCGGGAAATGATTGAGGTAATTATGGTGTTTGTACTAATTAATCTTGGGGGGTAATTAGTCTTCGCAGCGAGGGAGATGGATAGATCGATATAAAAAAAAACTAAAAAACTAAAGGTCACTGATAAGTAGCCAGGGGACAATATAAGTATGGTACCAAGAATGAGTGGGAAGTGCCGGTGCTGTTATTGATTAAAGCTTCGCTTGGAGTCAACCGCTGGGTTTTGGGCTACCGCTGACTGACTGGCCGGCCCACAAGAGGATCTCGGATCAGTATGGCTGTCCCTCTGTTCCGGACCTGAGCTGTGAATGAACTTCTGGCAAGAGAAGAATGCTCTCCCGTGATGGGCCTTCGCCATTCCCTTTGCTGGCCCTTTCAGCAACAGTGTTCCACTATTCCGCTTCGCTGTAAGTTCTCCGGAGGGATAATTAATGTAGCCACTGTCTCCCAGAATTCTTCGCTAATTATTATCTGCCGTCCCTGAGCTCCCTCGAACGTGACAGACCCAGAACAAGTCTCTTTGGGGATGGACGCCATTCAGGTCGGAAGCTTAATGTACTGTACATAATGGGAGAACAGAAAGAGGGGTCAGTCACACGAATAAGGATAGTTAATCAATCGTCATGCGGCTGCGCTGATTCTTCACATAATTAAGTATACGACCCCAAGCGATGCCACAATACAACATCATGAAAAAGTAATCCCTTTCTATTCCAATCTCACCTCTGGTTCTGCCTCTTACTCTGGCTCTAATTAACCTAAGCAAAAGACTAATTACAAACACATCCCACACACCTACTCACCTCCCCCCTTCCTTCCTTCCTTCCTCTCTCCCTCCCCAGACTTCCAGGTCCCCCAGCGCGTTCCCAACCTTCCACAACCACCGCACATTCCGCGCCACGTCCTCCACCGCCACCGCCGCCACCGCCGGCCTCTCCGCCTTCCCCACGCAGACCCGGTGCCGGACGGCGTCCAGTTCCCGGAGCATCCTCCGCACCGCCTCCGCCTCGGCCTCGGCCTCTGCCCGCGGGGTCGCCCGGTCGGAGCCCAGCGCGGCGAGGATACGGCGGGCATGGCGGTCGAGGGTCGCGACGAGGGTCTGCGCGGTCGCTTGGAGCGCGAGCAGGCCGGCAGGAGTGTCGTAGTCGTTCTTGCTGTTGATGATGATGATGGTGTTGTTGTTGGCGGTAGTGGTGGTGGTAGCGTCGCCTTTCTGGGACTCCGGCCCGGTCATAGTGCTGGTTATTCTTGGGCTGGGATATCTCGTCCTGGAGGGGGGTGGAGGCAGCAGGAGTGTCGGTTGTGAGACGACATGCGGGCTGCCGGCGTGGTGCTATAATTATAATATCATCAATCACTAACTACATGCTGCTGTCCTTCCGCTGTCAGCAATTCAGGAGATCAAACAATACCCTTATCCTGCGACGTACTTGTTCTGTCCTGCTCCGAGCAGCTCTTCAAGTTGCCCAGATCCTTTCTTCCTGTTGCGCTCGCTTCTTTGTCTGCTCAGCCTCACTTCTCCCTGCTCATTGTCTTTGGAACCCGAGTCCATGTTAGTTGTAAACATCCAACTCTTACACTGTTACAGCCTTCCGTGTCTGACTTTGACTTTTTCAAAGAAATGGTCGCGCAGCTGGAACGGCCCTGGCCCATAGATTGGCTGCTGGTGGGACATTCTGGCAGATTCATTAGGAAGTTGCTCAAGCTCCTGCTTATGTTCCGAAACGCTTTCACCGGTGTCTATTCTCTTAGCATTGCTCCATTCCAGTGATTGTAATTGATGTGTTGTGAAATGGTAGTGAGGGTCGTCGCGGTGTCGTCGTCCTTCCCGTCAGCTAGGGTAACGCATCCGCTGATACCAATTCTTCTGGCATCTAACGGGTCAGCCAACGTTCATACAAAGTGCAATTCACATTTCCAAGTTTCCGAGGGGCAGTTGAGGGGGGCTTCAGGCGTACTTCAGGTCGCCCAAGTTGTTGCGGGCAATGAATGCATCACCGCTGCGAGGGGCAGTGGGAAACGTGCAATCGAGCAATGAACTGGGCGGGCCAGGCAGTTTCCGGGCCCTTCCAAGCTCTCCACTGCAAACGGGATTGCTCTGTACTGGGTAGCCAAGTTCGGTGCTATGGCCCGAGGGACCTGGCATTGCCATGACATGGCGCGCTCCTAACCTTTGGTCTTGCTGCCGGTGAAACACGGTCTCTCCCAGTCGAGTCAGATATTTCGAATCATCCACGACTTGTAACTAGTGCAAGGGTGACTCGAGTGATAAATAGTCGAACGGGCAAAGATGTGTTCGATGTTCCGCTTCACCACCAGTTCCTGTACCTAATCAGACCCTGCGGATGGGACCCCAAAAAGAGAGCAAAAAGCCGTACCGGCGATTGAAGCCGGGCTGTAATTAGCTGCCGGCACGAAACGGCCATTCAGGCGTTGGACACCAAAATGCCTGTGAAACTGGAAGCTCTCTAGCCCGGATTGATCCCCTTAGCCCGGCTCTCTGAGAGACTTGGCCTCCAATCTTTGCTAACCTTCTCGATCAGAAGTGGGCTTCCTCCGCGCCCCTGCCTTTAATTACCTAAGGTATCTAATACGTAATTACTCTTCCACACTCTCCTCGTTCATCCGTGGCAGCAACAATCAATCAATCAATCAGTCAATCAATCAATCACTTGCGAGGTGTTATCTTCCTTTTGCGCTGCTTTTCGAGGCCTGGCGCCCATCCCCTTACTTTTTCTACATTGATTTTGACTCTCCATTGTCTTCCACTGTACCACTCTTCCAATTACTTCCTTCGTAAGTCCCCCTACCCAGTTTCCTTTTCGTTATTATCCTTCTCTCCATCTTTCCACCTTCTTGTTACTATTTTCCCTGCTTATCCATTGTTCACTGCCTTCTGCTATTCTCCCCGTCGCGCCCAATGTTCCCCTTGGCCACAGATCCCTCACCTCTGCCATAAATTGCCCAGCTCGAGTCGTTTTCCCTTTTCCCACACTCTCTTCCACTCTTCATCCCGCTCAATCCCGGCTCGAAACACTTCTTCCACGCTCATCTTCAAGGCCAGTCCTACTACTTCTCTCGATACTCTGCTCCTTCGACTCTCTTCCTCCTCCATCGTTCTTTTCTTCGCCAGACTTTGTTCCTTTCCCCTTCAAACTCAACCAGCGAGTCACTCACGTGAGCGCGACCGCAGCATAAACAAAGCAACAAGTCCCTCGCCATCGGACGTCCCCTGCCTTCCCCATTCCTTTCCTAACCAGTTTCTCTCTGTTTCAGATCGTGCGCTCGCGTCTGACGCGTGATTTACGCACACAACGCTCCTCCACTAGAACCCGAAGGTGAGCAGCACAATATCCAGCGTGCCCGACTGCCTCTTCCTCTCTCTAGACATGTGCCCAATCTTGCAGCGGAGCTCCCTAGGTCCGAAAGCCTTGGCTAATATTGATTATACACGCCCACAGGAACCCAAACGAACTCTTTTTCTTTTCACGTCTCTGACAAGCCACCTCCCACATACCCCCTATTTCCGATCAGGGCATCTGCTGCCGCAAGATAATCGTCTTTTCACACTCTACACCCATGCCCAGCCCAACGGACGTCGTCGGCTTTGCAAAGTCGTCGTCGGTTTAAGGTTTGACATGGTCTCCGCGCGCGGGTCCAACATCCCCGCGAGTGACCGGGCGCCCCCGTTAACCCGATCAGATGAGACGCGGACATCAGACCGCGTCGTGCACACTCGGGATCGTTCCCCTCGTTCGCTTAGTTATTGGCCTCCAGACAGCAGCACACACAGACACAGACAAACATCATCCACCTACTCACCCAACCACCCACCCACCCACACACACTCTCTCTCACTTTCTTTCTTTCGAAGTTTTCCACCTCCAGATTCTAGAACTTGACCCATCCCCAGAGCAGAATCACTTGGCACAGCTCCCGTGATGAACCACTTTTGCGCAGCCACAAAGTACCAAAAGGGGTCTTTCTCCGTTCGGGAAGAGGCTGCGTGCCCGTCTAAGGCACCGAGTGGTGTCGCGGACCAGAGGAAGCCCATGGACAGAACTCATTCTGAGGAGCGAATTGACTACTGGGAGGCCACTTTACCATTTCTTATCCAGTTCTCCCTCTAATTTTTTATTCCTTTTCCTTTTCCTTTTCCTTTTCCTTTTCCTTTTCCTTTTCAGTGTTTATTACGGTTCTTCCAACAAGCGCCAGAAAAGAGTGCGATCTGGCCTGGTGGGCTACTCTCGCTTTGAGTCTGGTGTTGCTTTACAATCTTCATTATCTCCTCATTATACGCCATGAAGGAACGTAATCCGGATCGTCCATGCTTTTTTTCCTTTCCTCTTCCCGTTTCACCGCTCATATACCGTCTTTTACCGCCACAACACTCCAATGATGAAGCAGTCCTTGTGCCGCTCGCTGAGAGACCTGGTCATTCTTGAGCGATGCACAGCGATTTCTCGGACAGCAAGTGCCTAAAAAGAAATT
Source organism: Thermothelomyces thermophilus ATCC 42464 (assembly GCF_000226095.1). Lineage (NCBI taxonomy): Eukaryota > Fungi > Ascomycota > Sordariomycetes > Sordariales > Chaetomiaceae > Thermothelomyces > Thermothelomyces thermophilus. Next base: position 3,021,532 of record NC_016475.1, read on the forward strand.
TGCGGCTACCCAGCCCCAGTGGGTTCGGGATAAAAAAGCCAGGGCTAATCATTCACTGAGGAGGCTAACAATCATCTGTTGCCCTAGGCTTAGTAGGTCGGGCACATTGGTTCGTTCCCTTCTTAACCTTTAATTATTTTTCGCATCCTTCATCGTTCTTCCTTCCTTTCATGTTTTCAACGTTGCTGCTCTTTCCAGTTCCTTTCTTTCTTTCTCCGGCTTTCCCCATCTGGCTCTTTGTGCCATTTCATCTCCAGGCGGCTCCCATGATGACCTACGGCTCTCAAGCGCAATCAGTGAAGGCCTGGCCAGCCTTTACAATGGCGCAAAATATTTTCTCACCGAGTAGCTATTATTACCATGAAGAGATACTCCTTTTGTTCGACTCGGGGGCTTGTTCCCTCCCTAGCATCGAACGCTGCTGTCTGAGGAACCACAACCTGCTGTTCTCGGCCCACACGTTCGCTCTCCGCTCAAAGACGCGCAGACATTCCCAATATTATGGCCTATCTCCTTTTCCTTTCTTTCCTTTTCTTTTTTTCCCCTGCGCGCTGGTCAATCGGCTTGTCGAATACGCACAATGGGAGCAAAGCACGCACTTCATGGGGCAAGTGTCTCGACGAAGTAGGCCGCTCAGCCACTCGAACTTGCCGGTCAACATCCCTTGTTGTCATTCTTTCTTACCCCGGGAGGTCCAAAGCTTCTTTCTGTGAATTTCATTTCGCTTCTTACATCTATCAATTCCTTCCTCAGAGCGGGCAGGGTGCCTCTTTGCCAGACAATCTTTCATTTTCTCTTCTCTTTTCTTTACCTACGAATATGCCCCCCAGTGCATCGCTATACTTTTCTGCCGGAAGAAGGAGCAAAAAACGAGGTCAGACATATTCGGCTGGGTTGGGACCTAGTAAGGAGATGGCAAGGTTAATGATGAGATGCAGTTAGACATTCTCTGAGGCCGCAGACGGAATGTCCTAATCGACGAAAAACGGTCCCTAGCAGCCGGGCTTTCAGAGGATAGCCCAGAGCTCGAGTGAGCAATAAAAAAAACACTCGCTTCCTAGTGGGACAAGGAAGAAGGACAGAGTCATTCTTCCCGGCTGGCAAAGTATCAATCAAGTCCATTGAGGCAGACAATAGCCGGAAAAGAAGGACGACGAGTTTGCGGATGTCCAGTTGGTTGAAATCAAGGCTCTGGCTGCGCACCGCGCTAGGGAGGAAGCCAGACGCCGTTCAACCAAGTGGACATCTGGCAGGTTTAGTGAGGCAGGCACTTGAACACCTGAGGACGGTAAAACCATCTCGGCGCTCTATGGGGGAGGTGAAGCGGCAAGAATGCCGTATTTGGTACCAAGGTTCACCAGATGAGACTAGGTCTCTGCTGATTCAGAGCGATTGAAATTTGACAAGACGCGACGTACGCCGGTGAAGGGCGGCGCTGGCTACGAGAAGGACGAGAGGGGAAAAAAAAAGGGGGGGGGGGGTCTGTGATGACAAGACTCGATGCTCTGTCTGAGAAACGTGGCAGTGTGCACACAATAGCCCGACTACATGACGCCAAAGCGTCTCTGAGACCCCATTCGCTTCGCTTCTGGTTGGGATGGATTGTAACATGAGCAAGGGAGGAAGGGTTTAGGTAGCTCAACGAGACGTCAACGATAAGAATGCACTTAAACCCTATGGCTCTCTGCTCCGGGCCTAATGCATATGTATTTACAACCTTGAACATGTCGACGCATGCGTGGCAGCATCAAGGCCAGAATGAGGCCCGCCCTGCCTTCCGCTCGACCATGACATGGAATGCTATCATCAGGAGAAACCGCCCTCAACCATTCTGACGCTGCGGGACGGGTCTTGGAAAGGGGAGCTCCAGCACAACTGAGCCACTGAAGAGCGCAGTTCGGCATCGTCGCTGTACACCTCTCCGTCATATCAGCACGTATCCGACACGACACGCAGGTGAGTGCTGCGCTGAGCCCGTTCCGGAGGTTCTCCAACCAATGACTTCGGTGTCATACAGGATTCAGGTAACACAAGCCCAGTGGACGAGGTACATAGTTGCATTTCAAGCAAGGCCTCACAGATGCGTCATGATAAAGACCTGATGAGTGGAAGACGTGCAGAGTGGCCCCTGACCCAATGGGGCTATCTTCGCCTTGGACGGGATCAAGTTGGAGGCTCCAGGGTCGCACAATGCCAGGCAACCAACAGAAACCCTGGAGAAAAGAGAGCGGGGGGAGGAGTGAAGAGCCATACCCGGGGAAAAAAAAAATATTGAGCAACTGTGAAGGCGGAGGTGATTGAGCCCGGGGGTGCTACACAAGCTGAGTCACCGCAAAGGGGGCACAGTGACAGGCTGCAAGTCGGAGCTCCCAAGGCGGAGAACGGGCGGAAAATGTGTTAAGAAAGGTGAGCGGAGGTATCCGACTCACGACACCTTGTTCAGAGAGCTGGAGTTGACAATTCGGCCCCAGACGAGGCAACGGCCGTCTGATGCATCCCCCTTCCCCCCCGGCTCCAGCCCTGTGGTAATGTCAATCCCTCCAGCTAGCGAAAAATGTTCAAGAACATCCAGATATCCGTCCTGACACTAAAAATAATTCCATCTCTGGGCAATGGAAAAGCACATCTCAACCGAGTCTCGTGACGGTTGCTTTTGCCTTTCTCTGACACAGGCTCGACCTATCACCACAGCACGATGGAATTTCTCGACACAGCCCCTCTGAGAGTCGAGAAAATCCACAGTGCATCTGCACGGTGTCAAGCAGATACACCTGCTTGTGCTTCATGCTCGACAACACACCTCAGTGATGTCAATACCTTTGGGACCGACGAAGGGGGTGTACTTATCTCAAATGTGGAATTGGGAGCGGCTCAGGAGGTCATTGCCATGCTCAGCAGACCCTGCAGCGCCTTTACGGAGAAACCAATCGACGTCCTCACCTGGAGGGAGTGAAGCGTGAGTCGGGACGACTGGCCGTGGGGGACGAGGTGGCTCGGTCATGACTGGTCCAATACGCCAGAAGGTAACGGCATCAAAAGGACCACAGCCCTGCAATGAGGGGACGCCTAGTGGCAGGATACCGGAGCGATGATGTCGTGGGGAGCCAGTTTGATCCTCCACCTCGATCCTCCACCTCGACGCTTGCCGCGGGGCCGAGCCTGCCCAGGTCTCTTCTGCACACCACACCACACCGACCTCGGCAGTTGGGACATCGACAGATTCGTGGCAACGCAGATCAACCCAGAAAGAACAGCCCAGGCAGGCACTGACACTGCAAGTCGCCTGCAGGAACCAGCAAACCCGGTCATTGTTGGGTCGCAAGGCATCCGGGACGGAGCCAGACCGAATGGGATGCAGGAATGGACAGGTGGGACGTCTTGTGGTCCTGCTGCACTGTTACAGTTGCTCCTGTCGTTGTTGCCTGGTAAGCAGCCTTCACCACCACCAGCAGAATCGTCCTCCGTTACCATCGCGCCCCGTCAGCGCCAGCCCGCGTCAGCCATAACAAAAACAGGTTCGACTCAGTGGCGGGAGCCCCTCTTTTCCCTTCATAGGCCAGAAGAGAGAGACACAGGAATGTGGGAAAGCCGGAAGTGAGGGAGGGTAACGCCAACCAACAGTGTAGGCAGATAGGGCAGAGCCCCTATTGTAGACAACACGGCCCAAAGTGGCGAAACCCGGGGACTAACTGGTGCAATCGGGACTACCAAGTTAAGAGCTGGATGGGCGAATCGCAGAGGGAGGATAAAGTGGGAAAGAGATTAAAGGGGAACGAGGGGGGAAAATCAACAAATGGACAACACACCGCCGAGAAAGACAAGAAAAGACAACAGGAAATCGGCGGTGTCTGCTGGTGCAGGACACCGGCGGGATTTCGGCCCTTACCCGCAGAGTATGCACGGGAGGGGTGTGTGAGTCATGATAAAAAAAGGTCGAGCCAAGGAATACTGCGTAGAGCGGACGACTAGGTGAAGCATGACGGGGCGGTGGATGTCTCGTTCAAGGCCACGCTGGTAGTTGCCGTTGTTTTGCACCCCCAAAATTTGTGTTCGCGTCTCTCTGAGCGAAGTTTGTGGTTGGCCTTCAACTTGAACGGCCTCCATGGCTGGCGGCGAAGAGCTGGAAGCTCTGGCAACCATGAAATGCAGGGCAAACAGCTTCGCTCGAGAACCTCATGACCGCACTTGCGGCAGCTCTGCGACTGTGAGTCAAACGCTGCCCGTGGCAACGAGAAAAAAAAGTCTTGGCCCCAGCCACAGGGCAAGCGTGAACCTATTGCGGCCTAAGGCGCCGCAGAGCTATCAGTCCGACACCTCTTCCGGTTGCGGTGAAGGAAAGAATGAATCCCAGAGGGACGCGGGGTGGGGTGTCGAGACGAGGGCAATGGGGAAGGCGAGACCGGGTGACGTATGGAACAGCGTAGATTTGTCAGAGCGGCGAATTAGTGGCTCAAGCTGCGAAGCAACTCGCGTCCAAGAAAAGTGCCTGCCATGATAATTCTTGTGGTACGTTGTACGTTGACGTTGGGCGACAAGGCCACGCCAGAACGAAGTCAAACAAAAAGTGGACCGAGCTTTTCAAGATCGAATGGGCTAAACGGGACACAAGCTGTGAAACCTCGGGAAGCACAGCCCCAACCGTTCGGAACCCTCGCCACACAGGGGAAGGTTTTCGAAGGCTCGGATGGACGCCGGGCAAATCAGGCATCTTGCCGTCTCGGCTTGTGGGGTATCCGGTCGTTGGTGGAAAGAGCGACAGGGGGTTCCGCGAGCTTGCCGGAGCTGGCAGCGGAAGCAAACGTCATCATGAATTTGAATGAGCCACCGAGTGGCTAGTGCACAGGCACCATCAAGCCCCAGTAGCATGGAACCGTGGCTTCGGGAAGCGGAGGCTTGACCAAGTTGCTGGAGGCTTGCAGGGGCGGACCTGCCTTCAACCAGCCCGCCAGCATTCGATAATTCCCCGAACCCTCCGAGTCCACTTGGCTTAGCAAACATGGAGCCCTGACTGGCAGCCTGGCAGCCTGGCTCTCAAGAGGTTCAGCTCTTGGCAGCATGTGCTTCACAACAATCCGTAACTCTGCACATACTGCGTGTGTACTGCGTCTGCCTGCACCCTGCGGACCCCTCTGCGCGCGACGCACTTGGCTGCGTGACACCAAGCAGCCTCGCTGCGCTAATGCGCTTGTGGAAAATAAAATAAAAAAATGAGCAAAACGTGGAAGTGATTGGTGACGCGCGCAATTGAGATCCGACAATCCGAGTGTTACTGTCCGCCTTTTCCGAATCTGCATCAGGTAGTCGGCGTTCGATCTCCTGGTTTCGTTGGGTACGACGGTGCAGAGAAATTCCGAGCAAAGCATAACCCCTCGTGTCGTGTATCTCTCGGCTTGAGCCTGAAGCGACAATCAACGTCTCCATGTCTCGTTCTCAAAGCGGCGAATCCTTTTGCGGGCCCATTTGTGGTGTTGCTCCCATTGGTTCCAAGCTCGAGTTAGTTAAGGCCTCCAACTGGGATTTCGCGGATGCGCATTGGGCGGTGACGCCGGGCCATCTGACCGAAGATGCGCACATCGTCGACTTGATGTGCGCCTGTAACTGGCCCAGGAGGCTAAGATCAGGAGGGGCAGCTGAATCTTGGAAGAAGCCATTCCACATGATGAACGAGAGTCCGTTTGGTGACCCAGATGGTTGATCCAGTCCGTGTGTGGACTTCCGGCCGGCGTAACACCAGCGGTAGTGTATTGACACACCCAACGGCCGCTTTCAGCTCGAGAAGGGCCTGCACCGTCAAGGTGTTGTTTTCTCTTACCATACTGGTCTTATTGCCCCTCTTTCTGTCGCGGCAAGGGGCCCGTTAAGGCGGCCACCGGGTGTCGTACCTTACGGGCCCCGAAGGTCGAGTACTCTGTAAGTCTCCCTTGAGGATACGAACGCACCCCGAACTTCGCCTCCGGTCATCGGTGAGGTGCTCCTTCGTCCTTTTTCTCTCAGCTTCTGCAAAACTCCCTTCGGCAGCGCCGGGTATTGGACAGAGATATCGTTAATTTCGCATCTCGTCCAAGGTTTTGTGCGCAATCCGCTACGTCAGAGGCCCTGGTCCAGGGTCTGGAGAGCTCTCGACGTATGAGATGTTGCCGCGCACCTCTTCCCGCCCTCCCGGCGTGAACATGTGCACCGGCCCATGCACGTTCGGTACCTCTCCAAGGCCTGGGAGTGTCGGTGAAGGTCAGACTGGGAGCGAAGTCGGCTAGCTTTGCCCCATTACCGAGTATTTGCTTGGAGAATTGCCTATTTTTGACGCCCATGATGGGCTGCAAAGAGCATGCCATTCACCTTGAACTTGTGGATCCAGGGTGAGCAGCACAAGCTGCAGCGTTGCCGCTCCCTTGGCCGGTCGGTCGCCCTTCTCCAATCGGGGGTCGAGAACACTGCAGCCAGAACTAGCCCGCCTTCGCCCATTGGCTACCCGTCGGTCAAGACCAAACAGCCCGCTGATATTGGACATCAACGCAGCAAACGGCGTCCCTAAGAAGGGGCCCATTAGGGCACCAAAACATCCCCTGGACCCGTGCGTGACTCACGGTTGCTGTGGTCAGATTGGGGGGGCCTGTCCTCGCGACATCTTGTCCTTAAGGCCTCTGGGAAATGATCGCATCGGCAAGAGAAAAAAAATTTTTTTCTTCGTGACGGTGAGCCGAAACGAGCAAATGACAGAAGGCATAGGGGCAGGGTCTGTGTATGTACCAGAGAGCCGAGTGTAAAAGCCACCGGGGCGGCCAAGGGCCGGGGGGGGGGAGGGGGTGGTAATTCTAGAAACAACAAAACAACCACACCCAGGCTGGGCCAAGGGAGATGGTTGCCAAGCCAGCCAAGGCCGATGGTGCACTACTGCGTATTAGTAACGTATAGCGGGTCGAATTGGGAGGTGCGGAGAGTTGGGCGGTCCACTCGACGGCGCCAAAGGGCCAAGGTCGCTTTGTGATTTTTCGTACCGTTTGGCAATGCCTTTGATGGATCGACCCGAGGCAGTGGACATAATCTCGCCGTCGTTTAACTAACACGGCCCGACTCCGAAGACGGTGTGCCAATACTGGATAAGGAAATCCGCACCGAGCACTCATACCCAGGACGCGGTGAAGGGAACAAGGAAAAGAACCAGGACGCGGAGTAGCGGATGTTGGAACCGGCCTTTCCGGACCTGAACAAGTCTCGAGAATTCATCAAGAAATCGGCTGGCCTCTGAATGCTTAAAAGTCGAAGCGGTTGCCAAGCTCGATTACATGCAGCTTGAGCATGCTGATGGCCAGATTGCTCTGCGCAAGGCTAAGATAACAGACCCGTAAGGAGTACGGATTATTACGGACGTACGGGGGAAGGGTGTCGAGTGCTCGGACTCGACGGGAGTACCGGGCATGCATTAAAGAGCTGGAAATAGCGCGCGTCAAAACCAATCGCTTGTCGCCAGTGTGGTTTAATTTGACGGATGTGTAAGACAGTAAGTCAAGGATTTGATGGCGGTTGAGATGCCCTATATGAATCGCGTATGGGGAGTGACGGAGTTTGAGCCTCTTTGCTTATACACAGTAAACATCATTGGCCCCGACACTAGTCTAGCTTCCCGAAGTTAGTGTAGCATGCGAGCGCTGTACTCGCTGTAACCCCGCTGGGAGCGGCCTGTAACTGCATGCATCCGCGGCACGCGAGCGCGGACCAATTCGAACAGCAGGATCCGCAACTACACTGCAGTTGAAATCGCAGTGGATGTGCATCAAGTGCTTGGCAACCCCAGATTTCACTATGCCAGAATAGAATAAGTCGAGGGGAAGGAGTCTAGAACAGGCAGCAACAGCATAAGATCTGTTTCCACAGATGAGATGAGAGTGTAAGTGAGGGGCTCGCTCCCCTTCGTTCAGTCAAATGGTGAAGGGGGGGAAGTGTGAACCTGACCCCGATCAAGCACGTTCGAGAGACAATGCAGCAGCGGACGGACGAGAGCAACCGTCAGCTCTTGTCACCGACACCCTCACTCTCAATGACCTGAAAGAGGCCCTCCCGCCTCTCGCATTAGGAGGATCCGCCCATGGCTTATACCCTAGTTTACCCTCGTTTGAGGCAACAACAATCGTCTTCACCAAAGAAGAGCACAAATCAGCCTCGTCGCATGTGCGCGCTGTCGCGGTCGTCACGGACAACTAACCGTCTGTCTCGTCGCGCGATTCCGAGGGGAGTTGCCTCCCGAGGCTTCCGTGAGCTGATTAGATAGCCATGCCATGAGGGTTAACACTAGGCTCGGCAAAACCTTCACACTACTACACTACGCTATACCCATTTATCGACCTACGACACAAGCTGCCGAGTCGTATCAGCTTGCCCGGGATTATTGGCGCTCGTCGACAGTCCCAAATATCGCCAGCCTCCTTCACCGAATCTTCACTTTGATCGCCGCCAAGTTCCAAGCCCTGGTTGCTTGCCCGTGAGCGAAGGGAAAATTTTTCACGGGCGGTTGGTTTTTTAAGCAATCCCCTGCCAAAAAGCTGGATTTTCCCAGTCCTGGCGCGCTCCAATTTCGCTTAGCTCTCCAGAGGCTTGCCCACCGCAAATCCGGGAGCGGTTTCCGCGCTTGCAAATTTGCAGCGCACACCTACCCGAACGATCTCGGGCACTTTCCGCGGTGAAAGTTTGTTAAGTGAATCATTGAACGAGATCAGCCCCAGACAAATAGCTCAGTCGTACTGCGCAAGGAGTCACTCTTGCTTGTAGCTTTGGCTGCTTTTCACCGTCGGGACCGATACTCCATGGGAGGGACAGGAATCAGACCGACGCGTGTGACCCAAAGCGCCCGCGCTTAGTGCCCGTCATTACAGCTCGTGCAAGCACAGTGCCAATAGAACTGTTGGAGCTTGGGAGGGTGTGGCGGTCACTTCTTGCCGCGATGGCAAGGTAGTTACACTACGTCCGTACTCTGTAGTGTACTGCGTAAGAGGGGTTGGTTAATACCACCCCAGCAAGCAAGGATCAGGGAACATTCTGTTAGACGCACGCCCCTCCACCAAATCCATGTTAAAAAAATTCTACTGACAGGGGTTCCAGGCTTCTCCCTTGCACGTTCCGCCTTCCCCCCCGAACTCTACCTTCCCAGGCGGTGCCCCTCCCAGCCTGAATGAGTCGTCGTTGCGCACAGCTTGGCTGCGCTTTATAAACCAGGTCCAGCCTCCCAAAATTCCCTTTTCCCGTCAACTTTGGCTTTTGCCAATACCCTCGTTCACCCCAACACTATTTGATTTTGACGATTGTTCACCATCGATTTTTTTTTTTTTAAAAAAAAAGTCTGGGCCACAGAAGAGTCCAGACTTTTCCAGAAGCAGCCATCAAGGTCGCCGCCCCGACTTTGGTGCTCCCGGATCTCCGGCTGGAGATTTTAGCGACTTCGGACCCTTGACATGTTCGCAATCAGAAGACGGTTTTCCTCTCCTCTTCCTACCGACCACAGACCAAGGTGACGGGCGTCACTTTCTCCCGCGCAACGACACAGGCGCGATTTTGCCAGGAATTTTGAGCTGAACAGGAGCGCCGCCATCAACCCCTCGCAGCGGCTGGGGGGGTTTACCGGAGAGATACATATCTCTCAACTGTTTTGGGGCTGCAGAAGTGTTTTTGTGTTGGACGTCTTGGACATTGCAGAATCCAGAGATCATGGCTGCCCCATATTCCCCCTACGGGTCTACGCCCGGTCAGGAGTACCTTTACGACGAAACGAAGTTTCCCACCCCGTCCCCGACTCCCTCCCCCCGGGGATCGGGCTACTACTACGGCGCCACACCTCAACGGCCGGCAACGCGAGCACATTTCCGCAACGGGAGCACCAGCGGCATCAACAGCGGCTACGCCAGCCCTCGGGGTCCCTCCTTCTCACCGCGTTACACGAGCGACGGCCAGTACGCCACTGTCAATGTGAGTGTCTCGCGGTCACGCAAGCCAAGTTTTTCGGGTCCGCCGCGCCCCACGCGCGAGCGTCGCTCCTCCTTTTCCTACTATCCGTCCTCGATATCGCACGGCGAATCCGACGAGGACGAGTTTGTCGATCTCGGCGGCCGCGCCTTTGTGCTGCCGGGGCGGCCGCGACCGAGACCATACAAGGACTACTTCACTGTCAACGCTGGTGGGCACGGAACTGATTACGGCTACTATGCACAGGGCGGTCCAATCTTCGACAGGGATGCTGGGTTCGCGTCTGCGCGGTTCGAGCCCGATCGCCGGCCGCCCCCGCCAGTCGCCGGTCACGCCCGCCGCAACTCCACCTCGGTGCCCCAACGGCCCCAGACCGCCCGGCCCATGGCCACCATGCACAAGAAACCACCGGTTCCTCCCCAATCCCGCCAGGCCACGGAGGACGATGCCAAGCGGCACAAGATCCCACCTGGTTACTCGCTGAAGAACTGGGACCCGACCGAGGAGCCCATCATGCTGCTTGGAAGCGTGTTCGATGCCAGTTCCCTAGGAAAGTGGATTTATGACTGGACCGTCTATCACCACGGCGCCGGCTCCCCCATCGGTGACCTGGCCGGCGAGCTGTGGCTCCTCCTTATCCAGCTGGCGGGAAAGATCAAGCGTGCCGAGGGAACCGTCGAGAAGATCAGGTCCAAGGACAACCGGGAGATGGTCGAGGAATTCATTGAGGCCGGTTACCGACTCACCGACAAGCTCCGGAAGCTGCTCAAGGCCTGCGAAGCACCCATGCTCAGGTCCAGCAAGCAGAAGAAGGAAGGCCAGCTTGGCAAGAGTGCCGGTGTTGAGTTTGTTGAGACTCTCTTCGGCCGCGATCGCGAGATGGAGCGGACTGAGCGCTTCATGGCTTCTGTTCGTCTTTGGAACTTTCGCTTTGACACCAATTGCGAGGAGATTCTCAGGAAGCCCACCATGTAAAAGCAGGAATGGGGATATATCCCTCCCTCCCCTTTCCTCCTGGACTTTTCTCCCTGGTGCCGGATTCTTTGCCATCATGGGATACCATCCGGTCGGACAAGCTCTCATTACCAAAACAACAAAAAAAGCAAAACACAACAGGATACCCATAAAACCAGGCTGTACGATTAGGTCTCTTTTTCGGAGTCGTTTGGTCATCCGGGTTTTTATACGGGGGGAGTCATTTCTTTTCCTCATCTCCATTGCGGAGGCCGGTTTTCGCCTTCAGACTCAAAAGACATATTCCGTCGGGAGCAGTCCCGCATCATGGTGGCCGTCTTTCTCTTTCTGTCTTACAGAGATACCCAGCGCGCACGGTTGTCGTTTCTTCAACACGACAAGGAGCAGCCATGCTTATGAGAAGCAAGGATGCAGCGAACCACACGATCACGTCGACACAGCTACAGCTACGAGAAAGGCTGCGTTCATTATTTTCCAGGAGGTGTACAGGGACTCAAAAAAGTTGCTGGTGTCTTATTCTTTTCTCCTTTACAGCGGCATTCCTTTCATTTTTTTTGTTTTGTTGTTTTCAAGTTCTGAAACGGTTTTGTGGGATATTTAGCGGCGGATTTCAGCAAAGAAGCAACGGTACTTCAGGATTTAATGGCAAATTTCTTACTCGGCGGGGACCTTGGGAAGGAACGATTTTGTCTTTCATTTTGGTCGTCTGTTTTGCTACACTCGAAAGGCCTCACGAGGGCTGTGGACATCACCAGATTTCAGTTTTTTTTCTATTTTCCTGGACTCGGCGTGCTCCGACAATTCCAGCGAGCCGTTCACTTTTTCGCTGTTTTTGATCTCCTGGGTTTCACAGGATGGATATACCCTTTCGAGTTTTGTTTCAGCTATCATAGACTAGTGGGCAGCAATTAGAAGGAACCTGGATTTCTGTTTCTGTTTGTCATTTGGCTGATAATAGTCCACTCATTTTTGGTGTGTATGTTTGGGCAGCAGTAGTCTTGGGATGGCGTGTGTGTGCCCAACCCATATGGCTTGGAGCTTGGTCTAGGCCAGGCTCGCTCATACTATGGTAATACCTTCCACTCTCCTCCGAGCCCTCCAAGACGATGAACTCGCACAGAATCAAGGATACAAAAGATGGCAGCAGAAAATCATGGCAGCCAAGAACAGGAAGTTCGATGATTGTGCCCGGTTTTTCGTTTCGGCCTTTTTCCGTGCACAACCCTAGGCATTAACCCTAAAGCGGGCACGGCACGCTGCACTTCCGGTCCTTGCCCTTTGGTCGGTTGATGCACTGCCTCAAATATCTGAGATTGGTGCTTATTTCGTGCCTGGCCCTGTCAAGGTTTCTTTCTGTCTTTCTTTCTTCTTTTCTTTTCTTCTTTTTTTTTCCGTCACCTCGCTGAGCTCTGCGCCTCACTATTTGCAGCCTGGGGTTTCAGATGAAACAATGGCACGCATTCCCTGCTCCCGGTAGTTAGAAGCTAAAGACCATGGTACCTGGTTTTTATTCACTTGTTGTTCCACCATACACTTAACAATGTCTAATATGAGGTTGCCTTTTCCCTTGAACCTCTTTCTTAAGCTTGTCACGCTCTGAACGTTTTTGAACACAAAATAAGTTCCGAAACGTGTGGTTTTACCCTCTACTTCCCCCGTTAGTTTACTGTGTACATTACCTGGATGAAGCCTCCCGATGCACGGACAGCAGACGGATGCTCGCTTCCGTCCACCCAAGTTCAGCCTCCCCTGGCTGGCAGGAAAAAACGTGAAACACCCGGTTGTCATTTGGTCATGTTTCCTTGGTTTCCAGATCTCATGTGTCTCCGAACCCCTCCTTTTCCTCCTATGACCCGCTCTCTTTCCTTCACAAAGAGTCGAATTAAGGCTACACATATCGCGTCATATTGTCATGGAATATTATCTCCTTGACAGGTACGGAGTATAGAGGAAGTACTCGTAATAATACACTTGCTAATGGGTGGCCTGTAGACAAGGCTATCCCTGTTTTCCCTTTTTCTGGTTGTGAAGGGATTTCGCTGCATAGAAGATGGGATGAACATCCTAGGACGGGACCCCTGCTTGACTTCCCATGTGTGAACGCCGGACTGCATGCAAGCGAACCGATTGACCAAGCCTGCCATCCCTCCCTCCCTCCTTGTCTTTAACCGGGCTTCCCGGGTTCAGGAAATGGAGGGGCAGCGGGACTGCAAGGTGGCCGCGACCGGAAGATTACCTCACACGCTGTACAGTACCTGTACACAGTGGTACCACTATGGCGCACAAAAGAGACCTTACCTACGGATACACTAGGCCTAACTCGGGTCCGGTCGCTACTTGTGCTCTGCGGTGGAATGCGTACTGTGTGTACATACTATAGTGAGTAAGCGCTATGCAGGAACCCTTGGCGGACAGGGAAAACGGCCGGATTGATGAGATGGGACACAAGGCCCGGTTACGAGATACCGTATTCCCGGTTTCGGGGTTTCCCAACCCTTTTTTTTTTTTTTTTTTTTTTTTTTTTTTTTTTTTTTTGCCGACTCGTCTTCGAAACCTAACAAGGGAGGTTGCCACCATACCGCCCCCAAGAAAAATTCTTCCTACGTGGTAGTAGTAGTAAGTTAGGTAGGTAGGTAGGTAGCGTGGCTCATCTCCTAGCTGCGGCGCGGTATGTACAGAGAGCGAGAGAGACAGGTCACCTAAGGGCGTTTTTTTTTGGCCTCTATCGGGTGGAACGGCCCGATTACAACGGCCGGTCACCCTGCTGTGTTCCGTTGTGCCCAGCCTGGCTCCGAGCCATCCGATATCAGTCGCCGTAGCCTGGAATCCATCGTCCCGGACGTTCGCACTACCCTTGACAGGCTACAACGCAAACTATTACGAGAATTGTACAAACATACCGGTGCGCGTTGGTGTCTGCGTACGTCTTCTAGTGTTGGTGTAGTGTATGACTGAAACCGCATTCAGAGATGCACTCGATGCATGCACCCGTTTTATCATTTTTTCCCTTCCTCTTTCCTGATCCGCATGCACTGGACTTGTATGATCGGAGGTTGCAGGTCATGCCTGGTAAGCCCATGTCGCACTGTCGTGTAATGGGCAAAATTACTCATGTTTCTTCCTCCAGCTCGCAGTCAAGTACTGAAATTGCCTGATTGTTTTTTCCCTCCTCTCATAAGGTGATGTCCTCTGTGGCAGCTGAAGCTCTACGCCGCGAAGCATGTCTCAGTTGATGAGCGGCGTACAATACACCACCAGCGATGACTATGACTTCTTCCTGTTTGGAGCCAACCAACGCAGGATGGAACATGGTAGTAGGGAGCCTTGAAAGTTCTTCAAGCGATATTCCATGACAACCTGATGTATGTAAGTACTGTATGTACATACATATCCTACCATAGGTGAGGATGTGCACACGGTACACGACCGACCGACCCAACGGTGGCGATCAGCCCTAGCCCAGCCCTACGGGTGGGCCCGTAGCGTAAACTTTAGTGAACTCGCGTACTGTACGCGACACCGCACTAACTGCATTCATACTCTGCCAGCGCCAAACAGCGGCCCCAATCACTGCCACCTACAGTGTCGATCCCCGTCCTTTGGCGCGCTTCGGGTGGCGTGATGAGACAGGACGATGCAAGCAGGCGCCTAGAGTTCTATATATCTCTGTATTTTTTTTCCTTTTGTCATTTACTATATAGGCGCGCTTCGGGCAGCGTAGTCTAGGTAAGAGGAGACTCCAAAGGACGAGAATGGAGAGAAGAAGAGAAAAGAACGATCTGACGTGCTGCGTTTGTTCTTTGAGCGCCGCTGGGCTGGAACACCTGATGGAATGTTCGCTACGCCGCGCCTCGAGTCGTCGACCGTCGCCCTCCTGAGTAGTGCATAGGTGCCTCCTGCCTGCGGCGCGGATCCTTCTCTAAGGTGTGCCCTGCTCTTTTCCTTCTAGCGCGACGCATGGAAATGGAAGTCGCTGCGGGAGGTCGGCAGTTGTGCGCGCGCGCGCCGCGGGTAGAGTGGGGTGGCTGGGGAGGCAAACTGACGTGCAGGCAGGGACGAGCGACCTCGGATTCCTCAATGACAAACCGCAGATCTGCGACTTCGCGGCGGGTCCGGTGGAAGGAGATGGAACTTGCATTTCTGCTCTCAGCTTTCTGCCTGCCCAGGTACTCCGTACTCAATTCGACCCCGAGATGAGCGGACAAACTGCATCTGCTGCGGTCAGGGTATTGGTGGTAAATCGCTTTTCGCGTGGTTGCAGGCTTGTGATACCATGGCAGAACGCAAGTACGGATGTCACAGCATAGCAATCCGTACACTTCCATCCCTAGCTCTAACCCGTGTTGCGTGTAGCTTTGACGAGATAGGTATGTATGTATGTACCCACACTCAAGTTCCGGT
Organism: Thermothelomyces thermophilus ATCC 42464; assembly: GCF_000226095.1. Lineage (NCBI taxonomy): Eukaryota > Fungi > Ascomycota > Sordariomycetes > Sordariales > Chaetomiaceae > Thermothelomyces > Thermothelomyces thermophilus. The sequence continues at coordinate 3,036,859 of NC_016475.1, forward strand.
TCCAGTCTTGATTCTCGGACTTCTTGTCTAGTTGGAGGCCATCATCGGGTCCGTGTCACCTTTGTTCTTCGGAGAACACAGCACTGGAATGCGGAACACTGTATATTGCGCCTCGGTCATCTCGTGTACGCCCGTAGGTTATTTCCGCTGGAAAAGTTACTATAGCCTTGTAGGAATCAATGCGTAGGCTTCATGCTGTGTACTTTCGCGAGGCAGCATCGGAATGAGGTAGTAGACTAGGTCTCAATCGTCATGGAACACGCAAGTTACAGTACCTACCTGCCTGCAACGCTGAGAAATCCTGGTTGTCTCCGAGGTCCATGCAACACGTGGCTCTAGAAAGTATAGCGCATCGTACTTTCAATCTCAACACCTCATCTTCGAAGTGGTAAGATCTTACAGATAAGTAACAAGAAGTAATGCTAAAATTCCAAGTTGGTACAACTGTCATCGGCGTGAATTGGTATCACTTAATACAATAAGGTCTCACTTATTTTTCCCCTGCTGCTCTCAGGCCCCCTCTAGCGGTGGGTTAGCCGCTGGCACGCCTGTACTGTATGTATGTAATGTATGTACTGTACATACATACACATATACATACATACCTTACAGTATAGTATAACGCTTATGGCGTTCAGCGTCCCATAGTTGGCAGCATAGACCGTAGTAGATGGGATCTCGGGACCTAACAGGGTAGTACGGGCGGCTAGCTACAATTGCACGCAGTCGTGAGTACAAACGGCCCAATCAGGGTGCCGTGCTGTGCCTGTGTCACAGCGATTAGAGCGTGCCTGTGTTCACACCTCGGCCATTTTAGGTCTTCGCCTCGCAGTCCGTATCCTTTAGCGGTAGGTTCACAACTTACCACACTAGATTCGCATAACGTAGGTTGTCCTAATGGTTGCAGGTGTTCTGGAAACTGGGGGGGAGTGGTTGCGATCGCATGCTACGGAGGGTGAACTAGAAAAGTCTCGGATGTCGTCATATTCCCGGTCAGAGAAGGTACGGATATAGAGCACGGATTCGTTCATCTGCCATCCCAACATTCACAGTCAAGAACGTCTCTATGAATGCGAGTAAATAAGTGAGTAAATAAGTGTGCATAGGAAGTAGGTGACTCAGGCAGGACATATTGCTCGAGGAAACTCTCGAGGAAAAGATGCTGGACAGAAAGTGCGGGTCATTCCGCACACCACAGAGAGAGCAGCCCAAAACCGAAAAGATCATCAGGCTCCCCCAGGGATCTCAACTCCATCACCACGCGACTACAGGCATCAAGAGCATCACGTCCAATTATTTTTAGTCGCGACGGTGTGTGGCGCCCAGGCATGCCATCCCTTTCCCTCCCATCCCATCAATCAGATCATTATCCCAGTCACCAAAATGCGTTGCCCTGTGGCTGCGGTGAGCACTGGCCATCGGGCGCAGCAAAACTTGTCAGACGGCAAAGCCAAGATGATTTGGGGTGGTGTGGAGCAGCTGGGATCGCTGTTCTGTTCGAATCCAAGCGGGAGGCTGCATTCGCAAACGCCGCCCCTCACTCGGTGCACCCCCCTCCCAGCCACCTAACGGATGTATGTACGGATTACATACTTACAACCACACACACACACACACACACCAACCATACACTCGAGCAGGTTTGGGGCGAGTCCATTCACCCTGTTCTACGAGCTTCTCTCGTCAGCGAAGCAGCACTGTATCCCACACACGGTGTCGCCCAGGCTGTCTCGGGCGGAGGACGAACCGGGCCAGCGGCTCGAAGGGGTCGGGGGCGCGCTGCTGATCCGGGATGGTCGTGGTGCCTAAACGTCGGGCGGCGGCGGCGGCGGTGGGGCTCGGTTTTTTTCCTGGCATGGTAATGGAAACTCAAACCAGCAGAGAATCTCAGATCCGATGTCCCAGACACTCAAACCTAACTAACGTGGATGCCAGGTTCTCGTATTATCAGACGCTACTCTAAAAATCGACAGGTCGCAAGAAGTTGTTCCTCGCCATGGTTCACCCACAAAACCGCGATGACAGGATCCAACCTATCGAAAAACTAAATATACAGTACATAACTCTATCCTGCGCTTCATTGATCACCACCACCCCAGACCAGGACCCTGTACCACTCTAGCGCAATGTATACGTCCATTTTGGTGCGTGCGTACAGTAGGTTTACATGCAAGTAATGCGCTGGGTACACTAGAGCGGGGTTTCCATGAGTTGTTTAGCGTTCTTACCCGAGTTGTTTGGGTGAGTTGGTTCTGGCGGGAAGCGCGGGGTACATAACACTGGCTGGTCCGTTCCTTCTTGCCATAGTCCAACCCACTGGACCTTGACAGGAACGACGTAAACGACATAAGAATTCCCAGATTGGCAACGCCGGTCGGAAGAGGAGAGAAAAGAGAGAAAAGACAGAGAAGACAGTAAACCGCGGCGTTCGAAGTAATCGTTCTACTATTTGTTTGCCTCTTGGTGGTTTTGTCGCCGGTGATTATGGGCCATTTCGGCTCTAGCATCGTCAGGGAGGATGGACATGTTGTTGAGCATCCCCACCAAGCCTGCCCAGCGTGCCAAGTAACTACGCGAACAGCTTAGTGAAGGGATAGTGTAACAAATTACATACACAACAGAGTTGCCCCGCTCCCGCAACCCCGCGTTTGGCGCTAAACGCTCGGGTACACTAGTGCATGCGGGCCCTAAGGACGTCATCACCAGACAGGCGCTCCACTGCGTTCCTGAGTGAACTGGGTTGTATGTACTGCAATTCAAGGTTAGCATGAAGAGAGTTTGCAAAGGCTTTACTCGAGGTAGCATAGTTCCTCTCTCTCTCTCTCTCTCTCTCTTTCGGAGAGGTATTACGAGCATCAGTACTTCATGTCATTCTTACCCTTGGACTCTTGCCCCCTTTTTTTTTTTTTTATTTTTTTTATTTTTTTTCTTCCTGTGAGACGAAAAGGTGCTCTCTTGTCCATATCGAGTAGAAAGTAAACAAACAACAACCCCCCGAATCTAAGCCCGACCTGCGCTGTGATGAGAGTGCAGACGAAACTTGAAAAAAAGATACCCGTTTACGTATATGTACACGCTACTCTTTCGCTTTATCTCCCACATCAGACCCAAACCACGCCTCTCCCACCCTTCTCATCCACTGCTCCCCCGTCATGTCCAGATCCGCTGGTACAAAGTTGGCAACCCGCCTCTGAATTTGCAGTAGGATTTGGGACGCTCTCACGGCGTCGTCGTCCGCAGCCTCCTCCTGCGTTTCGTCATCCCCGCCCTCATCCCCCCCATCGTCATCCTCCTCGTCCTCCTCGCCACCCTGATCATCATGGCCATGCCCATCCTCCCCGTCATCATGGCCATGCCCATCATCATCATCATCATCAGAATCATCATCATTCTTGTCATCGTCATTACCATCCCCCTCATCGCTCTCATCATCATTATCGCTCTTCTCCGCCAACTCCATATCAAACACCGCCTCCTCCGCCACCCCCTGCTGTGCAATCATCTTCTCCAACTCCTCGTACCTGGCATACCGCGGCGGCGTCCACCGGTACGCCGGCCCAGGAACGTCACCGCCACGGCTGCGGTCATCTGCATCCCCATCCGCCCTCGCAGACGGCAGCGGTAGCGGCAGCGGCATCCGTGCCACCGGCCCCACCCGGAGAAGGTCCATCATTGAGGTCCTACCCATGACGACGTCGCTGATACTCGTGTTGGACAGGCGCACAGGCACGTCGGGCGTAGGGGAAGAAGGCTTCTGTTGCTGCTCCCGTTGTTCTTGCTCTTGTCGTTGCCGCCGCAGCATCCTCCTTCGTTGTTTTGTGGTACGCGGCTGCGTGGGGGCCGGCTTTCCGTCCCCCAAAGGGAGTGGTGATGACAGCGGCGGCGGCGGGGGGGATGGTGATCCAGGTGGTGCATGTGTCTCTGTGAATTCATCCTTGGCGCCAGTCGGGTGCTTAGGACTTCCCAGGGGAGTGAGGATGGATGGGTTCGCGCGGCCGAGGGTGGAGGTGGAAGAGCATTCCGACGGGTTCGGTGATAACGGGGTAGGAGAGTGTGGCATAGATGGATCGCCCGTCAAAACGGTTGTGGCGGAGGGGCTGGGCCTAGCAGTCTCTGCGGGAGTCCTGTGCTTGGGCTGGCGCTTTTCTTTCTTACTGCCCTTTTTTCCGCGCGGCTTTTTTACGCTTCTATAACCAGGGGCTGCGATCCCCCGAGTTGTCTCGCTCTCGGTCTCCTGCTGTGCTATTCCATGTTCCTGAGCTGGAGCAGTCCTGAAGCTGTCACCTTCATCATGGCTTGCCATTTCCTGGGATTTCTCACCCACTAACTCCCCAGGCCCCAGAGGAGATGCCTGTTCTTTTGCTTCCGTATCCTTGGCGGCCTGTCGCATCCACGCAGGCTCCCGAGCTGCCGCTCTTTTCGAACTTTCGCCCTCCCCCTCATGCCCAGACTCCCAGTCACGCTCCCAGTCACTCTCCTCCTTGGGAGACCCTGCGTTGGCCGTCGAGGCAACACGCTCAACGAGCGGTTCTAGCGCGTGAAAGGGATTCACAGGCTCTGGCTGTTTCCCTTTCGCCTTTCCGGTCGATACACTGGCTTGCTCTGATGACTGGACCCTTCTCCAGGTTTTCCGATCTACGCGTTTCCCCTTTTCCTTTGCTGTTAGAGCTGGAAAATCTTCTTCTTGGCCACTTGGAGGTTGATGAGCCTGTACTCGACGCCACGGCGTTGCGCTCTTCTTTTGACCAGACATTGACACTGATCCCGATCCACTCTGCGCTTTTGCTGGAGTTCTGGACTTTGTCGAGCTTCCCCGAACAATCTGGCTCCACAGCATCTTTTTCGGGGCGGTATCCGAAGCTGCTTCTGCAGTGATGGTTTCGGTCGGCGCTGCGATTGACTTTGGAGATTTGGCCGGCTTTTGTTTTGTCTTCACCAACGCTTTTGGTTTCGCGGGTTGAGGTTGGGGCACGAAGGCGTAGTGCTCCCGAGCGGTCTCCTTTGGCTTCTCCGGCTTCCCGGCCGCCTCTGATCGAGGGCGGCTTTGTGTCTGATAACCCGGCAGGTTTCTCTCCTTCCACTCGGAGAACCCAATCTCAGGGTCGTCATCGCCGGATAGTTCGGCCCAATCAAAGCTGGATTTGGATCTCTTAGAACGCTCCGGGGCCGATGCGTTCTGCTCTTGCCTTGATCCTTCGGTCCCGTTGGCTGAATCCTGCTGCTTCTCAGGCTTTGCGTCTAGTTCCGTTTCCGTAAGCGGCTGGGATTCCGCATGCCGTTCAGCCTCTGCATCCTGTTCATGCACAGGAACCTGCTCCTCTTCCAGGGCCCGTGGTGATTTCATATACCGCTCCGGTTCCGTGGGTTGTACCGGCTCCGTGGAGGCAATCTCGGGATCTGTTCGCTTCCGCGGCTTCGGCTGATGCACCGGCTCTGCGGCCTGTAACTGGCCCGCGGGAGCCTCTTCCCGCACGCAATTCTCCGCTTCCGCGCACTCCGACTCCGAGCGCTGGCTTTCACGCAACTTCGCCGCCACCCACTCGTCAAAGCGCGTATCACCGCCCTGTTCTAACGTCTTTCCCTTAAAATACCCCTCATCATGTCGAGCCTCATCGAGTTTGGCTAGCTGTGCCGATGATGACGCTGACTCTGGAACCTCCTGCCGTGAATTGTCCGCCTCTCGCAACCTCCCCGACTCGTCCCCCGACGAATCAACCAGATGACGTTCATCTGACCATACCTTGGCCTGTTTCAAATCCTGCGTCCCTGGAGTCTTAATCTTGTGCATGCTGGAGCCGTCCTCCGACTCCGACACGAAGATTGATGCATCGTCGGGCACGGTCTGCCACGGACTCGTCTCTGCATCGACATCGGTCACCGAGTCGCCAGATTGGGATTGCGAAGGTCCTTGTGGAATTCTCTCCGAGCCATGGGAAGTCTCTTGCGCTGCATCATGTATGTCTGCACCTGAGCTGCGCTTCTCAGTCTGCGAAGTCGAGCTTAGATCAGGGGTATTCTCCGGTGCCTCCTTTGACGGTTTCTCTGGCAGTGCGGTCGATACCCTCCGCTTCCGTCTTCTCGCGAAATTATTCCGCCACGTAGTCGGCGACATTGGAGGAAAAAACCGCGGTTTGAAGAAGGTCGGCGGGGGGTCCCGCGGTGCCCAGGGAGCTCGTTCTTGCGGGATGATGTTCTCACAGTCCTCGGAAAAACGCCTCGCTGCGTCCGGTTGTGCAGATTGTTGGTACCTCTGGGGGCTGAGATGCTGAGCTACTTGAGAGTCCACCCAAACAGTATTGGCATCTTCGCTCTGAATAGCTGGTATCGACTCGAATTCCTCGCAGTCTCCTGGAAGCTGTCCAGCTTGCGAATATGCCAAAGACTGTTGTGTTGGTATCTCCAAGTGCGAAGCGGCTGGTTGAATAGGTTCACTCTCGCTTGCTTGCAAGCCATCACTGTGGTCATCACTTGACATCCCTTCTAACCTTGGTATGACAACAGACAAGTTTCGCCTTGGTCGGGGTGCCCGAAGAGATGCTGCGCTTGATCTATGGGGCAAAGATGCAGAGGAGTCCCAAAACGTCGCTCGGCTATGTTCTAATGTCCGCGCGCCCGATTCGAAAGCCGAACCGTGTGAAGAACTAGCAGGCGCTTGTGTAGGCGGAAGAAGGATTGACACAGACCGCTGCCTCTCGGTAAGTATTCGCATTCTCGCTTGTCCTGGGTGAGCAGGATGAGGCGATCCACTGTAGGGTTCGGTGCCTGCCATGGCATCAGCCGGTGGTGAGAGAGCTGCATCGGCGACGGGTTCAGCCAGAAGCGAGCTTGGCGGACCATTGCAACGACACGAGCTGGCCGGAGAGATGCTTCTCGCCTTTATATCTAACTCATTTGTCGGCGCCGGTGCCGGTTGCGTAGGAAACGTTGCACGCGGTGGTCCTGATGGGAACGACACCGTCGGTTTCCGTAGAGTCGTCGCATCGGTTCCGTGGAAAGTAGATTGACTCCCTGACGCCTCCCTCAGAGCCTCTGCCGCTCTTCGATCCTTTCGCTTCTGGAAAGCGGATCGATAGCGCTGTGCCCTCGAGGTCTCTGCAGGAGGTGGTGATGTCTGGGTCGCCGCATCAGCTCGATAAGTTTCCGAGCCTAAGGGAGGCTCTCGATGCTGACGTCTGTCATCATGTTCTGTAGCCCGAACCCGGCCCCGCTTCGAAGATAGGGAAGACGATATCTTCTCAGGCGCTGAAATTTGAGCGGCGGTCAGTTGTGAAAACGATGACCTGTTCAATGGCTTAACTCTACGCGAAGAGGCGGCGGTATTGACACCATGACTCTGTCGAGAGTCTAGGCCGTGAAAGCGCGTTTCCAGTGGCAGATCGGCTGGCTTCGATGACCTTTTTCTGCTCTGAGAGTGCGGTTCGGGAGGCTCCGGCGCTCGCGAATGAGCAAGACTTCTCTGCCTGTTGTGCTGCCTTGATGAGCCTCGTGGTACAGGATCAAGGCCAATTGAGAGATTGCTGGGAATGCAACGCTTGGTTTTTCGATCTGTTACCGGCTGTAATATCTCCCCGTAGGTCATGGATGGCTCACGTAAGGGGCGTGCGGTGTCAGCGTCCGAGGGCGAGGTCGACGATCCTCGTCGACGGCCGATAGATCGGCCATTCTTCCGTGACACCGAACTCGCCATGGATGGTCGGGCATCACCAGGGTACCGAGAGGGGCGTACGGACCTGCTCTCAACGATAGCCGATGTTGGCCTTACCGCCTGCCCTAGAATTTGCCCGTCTGTCATGGACGGCTGGCGAAAGGGCCGTGCGATGTCAGAGTCCGACGGCGAGGCCGATGACCTTTGTCGGCGACGGGAAGGCCGGTGCCGGCCACTGTTCCGTGGCGCCGGACTCGCCATGGATGGTCGGGCATCACTAGTGTGTGGAGACGGGCTTTCTGAGCTGCTCTCAAGGATAACTGACGTTGGCCTTACAGCCTGTCCTAGTATCTGCCCGTCCGTCATGGATGGCTGACGAAAGGGGCGTGCGATGTCATCCACACCGGTAGCTGATATTGGCCTAACAGCTTGTCCTAGAATCTGCCCGTCTGTCATGGATGGCTGGCGAAAGGGGCGTGCAATGTCGTCCTCCTGAGATGATGTAGATGGCACGGGTGACGCGGATTCGGGAGTGGATCGGTCGCTGTCGTCTGCTCTGGTACGATCGGGTCCCCCAGTGATTGCTGGGCTGGATATTCTATGCGTCGGGTGTGAAGCAGAGCCGAGACGTGAAGGAGGCGATGCTGGTCGCCTCGGCCGCGTATTGCGTGGGCGTCCTTCCCTCCTGGTAATCGATGCGTGGGTATGGCGGCGTAGCCCGTGGGCTGGGTACATCACAGGGTTAGGTCGGGAGCGTCGAGGCGACGATCCGTGATTGGGAGCACGTCCACTGAAGTGCATGCCTTCCCGAGCATCACGCCGCCCATTCTAGGTAACGGGCGACCGCCGAGAACGCTGGATGGGGCTGCGCAGGATAGCTCGCACACGTCCGACCCACTCAATGAGCCGTAGGTCGCCCACTGAGTTTTCCTGGACGGAGAGGTGGGAGGCCACGAGGAGCTCGACGATCTCGGTGCGCGTGGCGGTCCCGAGGTTGACCCTCCTCCAAGTGTCTTCAAAGTAGGCAAGCGGCAGCGTTGGCCCATTGCAACGCCTTGCTCTAGCCCACGGCAGTTCCGCGCGCGTCGTTCCATCCGATTCGCACAACAACACAGCGCCGCCCAAGTCCTCCCATACGCGAAGCCCAGCAGAAGTGATGAGCAGTGTAAGCTCCACCGGCGTCAGTTGTGACAGGCTAGCCGGCTCCCAGTCGTCTTCCGGATCGGGGGCGGGATCAGGGTACGGCCACGAGGCCGGATGGACCGGGATAGATGGACGGTACGGGTTCGGGGACGAAATAGAACGGCCACCACCTTGAGGGTATGTCGACTCGATGTCTGGGTCCTCCGACGCATCAGAGGTGTAGGCTTCTGAAGAATGTTGATTTTCATCGTCGTTGGGCGGGGAATCCATGGCCGTCTGTCCTGCAACGTCCCCGAGACTTGGCGATGGAGGAGGTGTACGTGTGATAATAGTCCGGATATGACGTGGGATGGGGTCCACATCGAACCTAGGGGAAATACTCGCTAATGAATACCAATCATGGATTCCAAAGTGTTGAGTGGTGGGTGTGCGTAATGGGGTACAAGGAGAACGTCCCGGTGAGGCGGGCAAGTCATCGTCGGAAGAGAAGTCAGCAACTACTGGTTGAGCTTGGGTGACTGGGCTCCCGACGGCTCCTAACTGTGGCCATGTATGTCTTTCCGATGCCTCGAGGGGCTCAGAGCCTTCCAATAGCGAACGGACCATCGCGGTTACCGTCAGGAACCAGCGCTCTTCGGACAGGGCAGGCTGCGCCCTCGGATTGTGCCGTGCGTTGCAACCGCTGCAATGACTGTGTGGGAAAGAGCGGGGGCAGGGCAAAATGGCAGATGTCTGCGGTTGCAGACTTCAAGCTGTCAACATGAGAGAATCCGGTAGCTGGGAAGGAGCGCAGTGTCCGTCTTGCAGCCGCAGCCACAGACTCCAGGCCCCGGGCGGGAGTTGAAGAGGCTGTCGCAGCCAGTAGTGTTCAGGAGGGAATGGTTGCACCTCTTGTGCTCGGATGCCCCAATCGCATGTGATACTGTCAAATCTTGAAGCGATTTCCGTCATGTTCAGACTCGGTGACATCGGAGATTGCGCATTTCCTTCCAACTCCCTCGCCAAATATACATGCTCTTCCGACTAGCATGCAGAAGCGGACACGACACTGCTGGTGCATATTTTGGAGGGAACCATCATTTCCACACACTTGCGCTCTCTGCCCCTAACTTCTTCCATTCCTGATAGGTTGCGTCGAGGCTCTTGTAAAGATCCTTTACCCTGACAATTTCGTCGCCAAGACGCTTCCGCTCGGCCGCGTCTGTGACACCCTCGAGAAGATCGGCCAGGCTTTTAGCAGCAAAGAACTTGTTCTTCCGGTTGTAGAGAGGCCTGGCAGCCAGAGTCGCTGGGGTGTCCGAAGGGGCCGGCACACGGAAGACTTGTTCGAGGATGTCGATGTCGTAGGGGATGGAGAATAGATCCCGGCTGTCCTCGTAGGTGAAGAGATAGTAGAACTCAGTGAATCCTGCCCACGCAATCCCACTCAGGCACAGAGAGCACGGCTCGTGGGTCGAGAAAAATAGGCAGTCCTTGGTGGCCGGACGGCCCTCGGGCGAGGAAGCGAAGAACTCCTGGATGCAGTTGATCTCGCCATGGAGAAGCGGAGATACACGCTCATTGTTGGTTGCAACCGTGACCGGGCTGAGATCTGACCGAGTAAGGATGGCAGCACCAAACACTTTACTGCCAGAAGAGACGCCAGCGCGGGTTAACGGCACGATCCGATCCTCGGTGATGCGGAGGAAGGTGGAAAGTAGTGTGTTTGCTGAGTATGTGTCAGACATGGTGCAGACGAATGTCGGCACGGGCGGGCTGCTGCTTCGGATCAGAAAAAAATAATTCCTGCACCACGAAAAGCTGATCCTCAAGGAAGGAGAGCGATGGCAATTAGTGTAATCTGTAGGCAGGTCATGTTCTCGGCGGCGTGCGCTCAACTTCTTGCCCGGCGCTCGGCAGCGGCCGGGAACCAACCAAGCGGTTTCGGCGAGGCCCGCATCTTGGTTCCTTCTCTCAAACGACTAACGTATCTTGGTGGAGAAGAGGCCATCCTTATCTAATCGGCACACTAGACGATGAGTAATGATGGTATGCCCATCCTGACTCTAATGTGAATTGAGGACGTTGGTGCTGTTGTTGTTGGTGTTCTTGTTTGCTGTTGTTGAAGTAGAGGCAAGAACGAGAGAGGCCGTGTTGGGGATAAGGGAACGATGATAACCCTAACCCCTGCACCCCGATTCCTGCCCCAAACCCAAAATTTCCAATCTCGTTGCCCTCGGTCGAAAACGAACCCGAGGGCTCAGCTATGAGCAACTCGGCCTATTTTCCAACATGCACTACATAAGATTCTGCCGGCCCCCCGAGGTCCAGGCCGGCAGGTCGCATGCTACCGTCAAGATTGTGCTGACAATCACCACCGACTTGAGCGACTCGTTCCTCTCGCCTCGCACTCCCATCCAATTGGCCGTCATCGGCGCCTACACGGAGCGCCGAGATGGAAAGGACCAACTTGTACCGGTCAACTTGACTCAAGGCAGTCCGCCGACATGGCGAGCCGGCATGAGAGTCCTCAAGCTGGACCTGCCTTTGCCACCGCAGCCGATCGAGACCATCCAGATCCGGCCGCTGAGTCGCCAGCTGACAGCGATGGGCACGGACGACGTCCTCCCCGGCAACCGGGGCTTGATCATGGCGGTCTATGCGGACATGCCCCGGCCAGGGGATGGGCGTGCGCCCTCCGTATGTTTCCGGAGCCTGCGGTTGTCTACCGGCGATGTTGCCGCTGGCCAGACACTGCAGATCGAGGAAGAACTCGGCGAGAGCATCGCACGCCACATCTGGGATTCCGGCATCGTCGTGGTGTCTCTTCTTGCGGACCTCTGCTTATGTAACACGGACGAAGCTGGCACCAAGCCGTTACCGATGCTTCGCAACATCCTGCAGGGTCCGGACCGGCCATTGAACATTCTCGAGCTTGGCTGCGGTGTTGGGGTCATGGGCATCGGTCTAGCACGAACCATGTCGCTGAGACGGGCAGGACAGCGACCCCACATTCTTATGACAGACCTTCCGGAGGCGGAGCAGAAAGCACGGGCGAACATAGCCCGCCAGGCAGATCATTTGGGTGACGCTTCGGCCAGTCTCGATTTTGAGCCCCTCGACTGGGAAGATGGGGCAAATGGCACATTTGGCGAGAAAGCCTCGTCTCGCCCAGTCGATCTTGCCGTTCTTTGTGACTGCACCTACAACACCGACACTCTGCCGCCCCTAGTCAAGACGTTGTCAGCTCTCCATCGTCACTCCGAATTGTTCTCGGCCCCAGAAGGACCCGTCGAGACCAAGGTTTTAGTCGCAACAAAACCCAGGCACACATCCGAGAGGGCCTTCTTCGATTTGATGTCTGATGACGGATGGGTCATTCGGGAACAGACTGTTCTACCCCTGCCTTTACTCGACGCTGAGGGGCAAACGGTGGAGATGTATTTGTTCGGAAAAGAAAAATGAGGGCCGGTGCTTGCCCCAGATGCTATATGTGCCGATGCTGGCATGATGATTCGACAGTAGCGACGAGAATCATGTACCCGGTGTGACCTCTCTTTAGATTTGGCTCTCTGACGGGGGCGCGGCTCGCAAGAATCGGGCGCCACTGACACCGAGGCACTGCTTTCACAGCCTTTGTATATCGCAGATTTCCAACTTCGGCAACGGCACAAACAGTCGAACCCTGCCATGATACCCCCCTGGCAACTCGCCAACAGCACGCAGCCGCAGTACGGGATTGGAATGAACTGGTTTTTATCGCGTTATATGGGCGAATGTGGGTATAGTCCAAAGGAAGGCGCAATTGGGTGCCTCCTGCTTGCCAGATTTGTTGGTAAACCAAGATCAAGAGAAGTTGTCGCAACACGGCAGGTGCGGCCAATGGCAGTTGAGTGGAAAGCAGAAACAGGATCGAGGGTCCGAAAGACGTGGGAGCAAAGTCAGTCGGCACATGACATATAGTCCGCCTATCGAAAAACGTACGTCAGGTACCCAAGGTAACTTAGCAAGGCAAGTACGATGAGACACTGGCGACAAAGGACAAAGGTGATGTGAAATACGTCGCCTGTCATTGGCTGCAGGTTTACGCCTAACCAATCAGAGAATCGACAATGACCCAATTTGGCTGTGCCAGGACCCACAGTTTCAGCTTGCAGCCTCGCCGCCAACAGGTGACACCAAGTCAACATAAAGGTGTATATAAGTCACTGTGCATCGCTCTTAGTTTGTGTGATGCTCTTGACTTCTGACATCCTCAACGTTCGTCTTTGCTTTTCTCAGAGATTTCCGCTGCAATCAACTTCCGTCGATCTCGTTCTCTCATTTGTGCCTGGTATTCGATAAGACTTGCCGTCTCAGGTTACCTCGCCTCTTACATTTCACCTTCCCAACAAGGCAATCAAAACACCATCTTAGCAATGGCGTCCAAGCCGTCTACCTGCTGCGGCAAGAGCGCCGAGTGCGTTTGCGGTGAGTTTATTCCCATGACGACTCCAACCATCCGTCCTCCCTCCTCTTCGTTCGATACCTCAACTCCGTCGCTGCCGGCGGAAAGAGCGGTGTTCTCCATACCTCGTATAACCATCAATATCATCAACCGGCAACGGGCTCCTCGTTTTGAACATAAACTAATTTTCTGTTTCTTCTTCATTCAACAGCCCAGCAAGCCACCTGCTCCTGTGGCGAGCAGCCTGCTCTCCACTGCAACTGCGAGAAGGCCAGCACCGAGAACTCTGTCGAGGGTGCCCGCTGCTCGTGCCGCGCCCGTCCCACCGGCCAGTGCAACTGCGCGCGCGCCGAAACCGAGAACCAGAAGCCCAGTAGCAACGCCTGCGATTGTGGGCTCCGTGCCTCTGGTGAGTCTACCCTTCCCGTCGGCCCCCTCACTCTTTCCCTAAACTTTTGGGCCGAAGTAATGTAACTAACGTGGGTATGGACAGACTCTTGCACGTGCTCGAAGGCTGCGGATGGTGGTTATAACCCGTCTGAGCACGAGACGGATTTCACCACCAAGAAATAAATCTCTGGATCTTCTTGGGGCAGGCACAGACATCGTCGGTCTGCGCCCGACGGTACGGCGTCGGTGTTACGGAGTTACAGGGCATTTCAGGGTTTGTGGCAGCGACTAGACGGAGAGGTTGCGGGAGGGGCTAGTGTGCGTTTAACAATCGGGAAAATGGCGGGAAACAGGCACACAATGATGTTCGATCACGACACCGATGATTTCAATGCAGGAACCGGCTTCGATACTTCGTCCAGGCCCAATTGTTCTGATGGTGGCTTCGCCGATTCTACGCCCCAGAGGACGACACATACGGCGATCTTTCCCGGCTGCGTTCCGAAATCTTTCTGCATCGATGTGACTCCTGAGCGCGAAGAGGAGGCCGAGTGTTAGTATCTCCGCCTGCTCTACAGCTCCCTAGGGAAGCCATGGCGTATCGCCGGTCGCGTCAAACGTCGAGGCAAGAGGGCACAAAGAATCAGCCAAATATCGGGTTGCATGCACATTTGATGAAAGCGACCAGCGATAGACTTGTAGCGACTTTCAGAGTAAAAGCTTAATGGAAGGGGGTAATCCCAAGCCAACTTGGAAAACTGAAGTCCATGAATGTCTTGCGGAAGATCAGCTGATCGGTCGACTTGGACGACCAAAAGGTCAGATGGCGCAGGGCTGTGTTGGTGCATTCCAGCTGGCACCACGACGCGTTGGGCTTGATCTTTCGTTCAATGGCGCGACAGCACCTTCAGAGTGGGTCGTCTTGTAGAGGTCTCGCCAAGGGTGATCGCCAGCAAAAAGCAAGGGGAGCTAGGGAGCTAAAGCCACCGCCCAAAGATTTCTCTCCGAGTTACGGAATGACGAAGGGTACCCGGACGAAGGGTACCCGGGTACCTGCGCCGCACGCAGACTAAATGAGCTCATCGAAGAACTGACCAACAATCTGGGTCAAACGTGGCTAGATATCACAGATATATAGTAATATACTCCAAGCAATTGAGGAACCAGGACGGGCATTAGAGATGCAACAATTTTTATTGTCTATTTTCCGAGCCTGTTCAGGTACAATTGACTTCGCAACGAAATTGAACAACAATCGCCGGATGCGGGTTATTGTGGGCCCCCGCGTTACCTTATTGAGAGGTGCTCTGCTGATGCCCCGGAACCAAAACAAAAAAATCGGGTTGGAGCCCGAAAAGGTCGCGCCTTTGCAAAGATAAAATTCCTCGACTTCTTTGTCCTACACACTAACTCTTTCACTCACTCTCTCAATTCCCGTCAACAACTGTTCTCGCGACCAAGGTTGCTACTTTGTGCACTCGATCACTTGGTCTTCCCTTCGGCACGAGTTAATATTACCATCGCGCAAGTTTTCTGAGCTCCTTTCCTGATCAACTCCATCACGCGCATCACACCATCCCCAGCGATGCCTCCCAAAAGAGCGCCGGCGGCGGCGGCGGGCGAGTCTGCCCCGGCCGCGAAGAAGACCAAAGCGGCTGCTGGTGCGGCGAAGATAGCCGTCGTCTCGGAGAGGCCCAAGAAGGCTGCGCCGGCCGCCAGTAAGGCCGCTGTGACCAAGAAATCGACAACCGCTGCGAGCAGCGCGGCGCCCCCAAAGAAAGCTACTGCTAAAGCTCCCGCCCCTAAGAAAACGACTGCTAAGGCCACTGCTTCGAAAAAGGCCGCGCCCAAAGCGGCCGCTGCTCCGAAGAAGGCTGTCGCGTCGTCGCGCAAGAAGACTGCCAAGGCCGTCGAAGAATCAGACAAGGAGAATGAGGTCGCGGAGCCTCAAGTCAATGGCGTCAAGCGTAAGCGGGAAGAGGAAGAAGATAAGGAAGCCGGCGAGCACGCCGCTGGCGATGCTGGAGTTAGCGACCAGCGGGGCACCAAGCGCGCGAAGAAGGGTGAGGACGAGGCCGCGCCGGCCAAGAAGAAGGTCGCGGCCCCCAAGGCGGCACCGAAGCGCGCTGTGCGCGAACTTAAGGAAATCAACAAGCCGCCGACTCAGGTCATGGATATCTTCGTGTTTGGTGAAGGTACCGCCGGCGAGCTTGGCCTTGGCAGTGTCCGCGTCGACGGGAAGAAGCCTATCGACGTGAAGCGCCCGCGTCTGAATCCCAACCTCAAGGGCGTCGTGCAGGTCGCCTGCGGCGGCATGCACGTTGCCGCTCTGACCATAGACAACAAGATCCTGACATGGGGCGTCAACGATCAAGGCGCTCTCGGTCGCGACACGACCTGGGAGGGCGGTCTGAGAGACGTCGATGATGAGGACGAAGATTCGGAGGATGGCGACGATACCGGGATGAACCCGAAGGAAAGCACACCCGGAGAGATTGACACGTCTAACATCCCCCATGACGTCAAGTGGGTGCAGGTTGTCGCCAGCGACAGCGCCACCTTTGCCTTGACCACGACCGGCCAGGTCTATGGGTGGGGCACGTTTAGAGTGAGTCGGCTTCCAAGCGCGCTTCCGAGACGATGCGCAGGATTCCTGCAGTGCTAACAACTGGTCTGCAGAGCAACGAAGGCGTTCTCGGCTTCAGCCGGAATGTCCTCATCCAGCGCACTCCCACCCTTGTCCCCGAGCTTTCCAGGATCAAGCAGCTCGCCGCTGGCCTGAACCACGTCCTTGCCCTCGACGACAAGAACAAGGTCTACGCCTGGGGCGCCGGCCAGCAAGCCCAGCTCGCCCGACGGCTCCTCGAACGCGACGACTCGGCCGCCCTCTACCCCACCGGCATCGGCTCGCTCCCCGGCCGCGCCAAGGTCGCAAAGCTCGCCTGCGGCTCGTACCACTCGTTCGTCATCGACACCAAGGGTCGCGTCATCGGCTGGGGCCTCAACAACTATGCCGAGCTCGGCGTCGAGGACGAGGCCGGCCAGGACGGAGGCTTTGTGATGCGGCCGCAGCTCATCAAGGCGCTCGAGCCGTACGAGATCACATGCATCGCCGGCGGCGAGCACCACTCGCTGGCGTGCAGCAAGAACGGCGAGCTGCTCACGTGGGGCCGCATCGACGGGCATCAGGTCGGCCAGCCGTCCGGGTCCTTCTCCGAGGACAACACGATCTGGGACGAGCGCAACAAGCCGCGCATCCTAGTCGTGCCCACCGTCGTGCCGGACATCAAGGACGTCGTCCACGTGGCCGCGGGCACCGACCACTCCTTCGCTATCACCGCGGACGGGAAGGTGTACTCGTGGGGTTTCTCGGCCAACTATCAAACGGGCCAGGGCACGACCGACGACATCGAGTCCCCGACCCTCATCGAAAACAGCGCCATCCGCGATAGGAAGATTGTTTTCGCTGGTGCTGGTGGCCAGTACGGCATCGTCGGAGCGCTGCCGGAGAACTGAACACTGTTGTGGAATTGAGCAAGTCCTTTCCACGGGGGAGAAGGGTGACTGTTACCCTTGGCTACCTCCCAAAAGCGCAGACGGATTGGATGTTCATGTTTGCTTGTTGGGAACAATTGCATAGAGAGAGAGAGGGAGGGAGGGAGGGAGGAAGGGAGAGGGAAGCCCGCATGCATACGCGGGGATCTCCCGTTTGCCTGACGCCTGAGTCGGGGGCGGTCCATTGACACGGATGGATTTTGGTGGGTTGTGAGGTGGCTGAAAATAAAGCCGGCTGCTCATCGTCGCCGCATATATCGGCGCATGGGGTCTGCCTTAGGGGCCTGGGCTGATAATGGAGCCTTGTGTTATTGTTTTCTATCTGGTTTTTGCTAACTTGCTGCTTTCTTGAGTTGGTTGACCTTCTTGGGAGCTAATTGGTTCTTCATCTCGGGGTCTCGGACGGGCGCGCATTTATATAGCATCTCTTTCTTGTTTCCCCCTGCCTGTACCACTATTATAGTTGCCCGTCCGTCTTTGCGGTTGCGGTTGCGGTTGGGTTGCATGAGATGGCTGCTTTGCTAGGCGCAAGGAAAGGCATGGGTCAGTGTTTCGAGATGAAAAATGGAAACCCAGTTGACCTCGATTGTGCTTCAGAGTTTCTGCTGCTTGCCTTGGTCTCATGGCAATCGCTGATCAAGAAGGTTGAGGACGGCGGAGAGGCCCTCCGAACATCTATCTCCTGGCGAGACTTTGTTCAGGTGGGCCAGCATCTCCTGTATTGTGAGCTTGCACTCTCCTGTCTGATCCGTGCTTTGGCCGGTCGTCTTCATTATCCCGTCCTGTATCATTGTTGTCCCTAATGTATTTCGAAGGTAGGACTGACCTACAAAACGTAGCCGGAACGTTCATTATCTTGACGTCTTTTTCTTTTCCCCTCTATCATTATATCATCCCAGGAGACAACCCTGTCGCTCATTGATCCTGCGCGAAAGCGCAAAGGTACATACATGCACTGATACACACGCCTAACAACCGACGGCCTTCCCCCCTTCCCCTTCCCCTTCCCGGCCACCGACAGCCAAACCCCTGATGATCGAACCATCTTCTTTTCTTCGTCACTTCCTCTCCTCCGCATCAAACCGCCCCCGAACCACCAGCGACCTTGGCAAACGACCCGCTTCCCCGGCTGCTAAACACGGCGATGATACCGAACCCGACGTAGAAGAGCGCCAGCGGATAGGCCACAAGGGCGCGCATGCCGCGCATGCCGCCGACGGCGCAGAAGATGCCGCTCGCGCTCCAGGTACACCACATGATGGCGGCGCTGGAGAGCGTGATGCCCGCGGGCTTGTCCATGGGCAGGAAGATGCCCACCAGGCTGGTGGCGACCAGAGGCAGGAGGCAGTAGCCCAGGACGGAGGCGGAGCGGGCAAAGGTCAGGTTGCTCCCCGTCGCGGCGGGCTGGGCGGCGCCGCCCATGGCGGTTACCGGTTCGGCGCCCGGGTAAGCTGCGGCGGCGGCGGGGTCGTGCGCCTGTTGGCTCTGGGCGGAGGGGGCCATGAGGGAGAGGATTCCGTGGAGGAGGACGGAGCCGAAGACGGCGAGGCCGTAGATGTAACCAAAGTGGACGCGCCCGGAGAGCAGGAGGAAGGTGCCGTAGAGGAGGAAGAAGAAGAGCGGGCCGGCGAGGTCGCTGTCGTCCATGAGGTGCTGGTCGATGCGGCTAAAAGGGTTGAGGACGGCGAGGGTCTGTGGGGGGAGAGAGAGAGAGGGGATGCCGGGTCAGTAAAAGAGCCAGAAAGAAAGAAAGAGAGGGCTGCGGGAAGAACGAGAGAGAGAGAGAGGAGGACGGTACCTTGGCACCAATGTGTCCCACGTTCACACCGAGCTCTTCTAGCAACGGTGGCTCGCCAGGGTAGCCCTCTGTTGAGAAAGCGGCTAGCCAGCCGGTTCGAAGACCGCCCTGCTCGCCCATGCGACCGGACACGTCCGAGGCATCGCCGAACCCCGAAGCGAAAGAGGCGGAAGCACCGTAGGCGCCCGCAGAGGGCCCGCCATAGCCGTAGGATGCTTGTGATGGAGTCGCATGGCCCGAGACTGGTTGTGCGTAGTTTGATGAATAGAACTGAAGGTTCTGGGCACCGGTCGGAGCGTAGCCCTGGTTCGGCGGTGCGCCGTAGTATTGTGACATTGTGAGGGCGCGCGAGGCAGAGAGGTTGGTTGTCCAGGATCAGCCCGTAACTTCTTCGGTTCGATTTGTGGTGTATTTGCCAGATATTTTGGTTGTTTTCGTCAGAGGTGAATATGAAGTTCTATTCACCTCTAGGGGAGTGGGTGTGGCCGACGGAGGTGACACAGTCGTCGTTCGTAGGTTTAAACGTTGCGATCTTGCTACAACTGACGACGCATTGTCAGAAGCTACTTCGTACAACTTAACTCTACGCTACTGTGGAAGCTCCCTTCAACCCCTTGTTTCGACAAGTGGCAGCTGAAGGCTTGGCTGTCACTCGGAAGAACAGCTGGCAAACAAGCCGGACCCGCCTCGAGGTACGGATTACAGTACGAAAGTACCTCGAGCCGCCCGAAGAAACCCCGGCAATGCGGCGGCGCAGGGATTCATTGGACCGATAATTTTTTGAGCTACTAGTAAAGAGGCGAGTCGGAATAACCCCGTCATGCCATTTGCCGTTCAAACAAGTTCCGCAGGCTTCGAGAAACAACATCACAACGGCCGGACGCTCCGAGGCCTTATTTTGCGCATATCCTTTTCATTGAGAAGAAGGCTAGCACCGCGGCCGACTCTTGCCACTCTGCACACAATGGTATGTGCATCCTCGCGTCTGAATCCAAAAACCGCATCGTCATGGGCGACTGGGCGACGGGCCAGCGATCAAACCACGCAAAGCGATCATGTTAGACTAACTCCCATTTCCCGCAGGCACACCGCCTGATAACCCAAGTTGTTTTTATCGGCACGCGCGTGATCGGCCGCGCCTTCGCCGAAGCCTACAAGCAAGCGGCGGCATCGAGCCAGTACCAACGCGCGCAGGCCAAGGCAGGCAACGGCCTGTCAGGGCGCGCCAGCGTCAGCACCGGCATGACGCTCGACGAGGCCTGCAAGATTCTCAACGTGAAGCCACCACAGAACGGCAAGGCGGACATGGACGAGGTCATGGAGCGGTTCAAGCGCCTGTTCGACAACAACGACCCCAAGAAAGGCGGGTCCTTCTACCTGCAGAGCAAAATCCTCCGAGCACGAGAGCGCATCGAGGCCGAGGTGAAGCCAATGATGGAGAAGGCCGAGCAGGAGGCGGAAATAAAGGAAGGGTGGAATCCCAAGATCTACAAGGACAGGTAACCGTGGCGCACCTTTTGCCACCATGTCGCGGCGTGGGGAGCGGAAGCGCGTCGTCGCCTCTTCACTTTGTCCCCTCGACTGGGAACCTTTAAAGCTCGGCTAAAGAGGCGGACACGACAAAAGAGTGATACACGGAAGTGCAACCGCACGAGGCGAGATCGGTTGACGAAGAGCGACGGATGACAATTGCTCGGCGGCACACGTAAGGGGGAAGGGCTCTGGACAGCATCAACTACAACCCCGTGTACACAAATCTTCACTCGACTTTGGGAAGGCCTGGCGTTACGTGGTTGGGGATATTCGGATGGCGGGGATGTTTGAATGCATTGGATTAGAACGCCAGACGTCGCCGCTGTACGCCATTTCATTTAATGTTTGTACTATATACCGGCGGCGACCCCTAGGCGACGGGTGGTTCAACGTTTAGGGTGCATCTAGACAGATAGGGGAAAGAGGAGTTGAGGCTCATCCAACGGCGGCGACGTTGCCATGTAACAGCCATCCAAGTGAAGACGGGGCCGGTTTCCAACACTGCTATAGTTGGACTGGGGCGTCATTCCTTCGCCTTGGGGTCGCAACAACCCACCACTGCTTTCAGCCAGGCCACATGTCCCAGCACTCGCCGCCGTACCTCTATGCTTTTAAAGAAACTGGTTTAATATTTTCGAGCTTGTCGACTTCTCTGTGGGGAAATCATTCTCCTCGACCTAGCCGCATATCGGACGATGGCAATCTCTCCTGGTCCATCCCAAGGGGGGCACTGGAGCTGTAGCAATTGAAGCCACCGGTTCGACTCGGTCTCAAACGAGGATGCCACATGCTCTGCGAAAAGGACGTAGAGAGTCTCGATTTTGGGGCCTCCGCACATTCCGTTGGAATCTTCCCCTTTCTGTTTGCGGAGCCATTCTTTTTGACATCTATACACTGGAATATGATGCGCACCACAACTCCAACCCCCCAGAGCCTCTGCAGCCCGTCACCCGTCCCATTTATTGGGGTGGCGAGACCGGTGAATCATCAGGTTTCCCTGCTCTTGCCAGTCCCTCACGGCTCCATCGTCTCTTCCTCGGGAACCACCATCGTCCCCGGGGTCGCGAGTTTTTGCGTCGGCTCTTGTGAGCTCGCCCAGCCTCGATACCGGATTCCGCCGCGTCGGGCTGTTGGGATCGTTCATCCCCAGGACCAGGCTCTCCTGGCTGTCTCCCCAGCCTCCGGCGTAGCCCGAGCCTGCGCTGGAACGGCGGCTGTCTAAACTGTGGCGTACCGCGGCTCTCGCAGCGCCCTGATTCCCCCTCTTCTCACCGTCGCCGTACCCGATTAACAGCTCGTAGTATACCTCAAGCCCGACCGAGCTCCTCCGTTTCCAAGTTGTTCCGTCCCTGCCACTGAACTCCTCCCCCAGCAACTGCGTCCTGTCCTCCCAATCCATCCGCCCCCGGCTCCTCGTCGTCGCGCTGCTCGGCCTCATGCCTTTCACAAAACTCCTCAGGCTCAGCATGGTGGGCGCGCGGGGTGTGGCCCTGACGGGCGGCGGCGGCGAGACGTGCGGGACCTGCACGGCACCTACGCGCACCGCACTTCCCCCCTTGGCCCACTCACCGGCCGGCGGCGTTCCGGGCAGCAGTGACGAGCCCGGGTCCCTCAGCCACGGCTGCTGCTCGTAACAGCGGACGACGCTCGTCAGGCTCACGCCCCGCTCGTCCCCCCGGACGCCCCCGCGCTTGGGGAGGAGCCTGCCGAGCGGCGCTTTGTCCCCCCATCTGCGCGGCCACCCGCGCGCCAGCAGGGGCCTCAGCGTGGGCGCGCTGGCGCAGACGACGGCGACGTCGAGCTCCAGCACGGTGACGACGAAGAAGGCCGGCGACTCCGCCGGCGGAGATCCGCCGCTGCCGCCGGCGGCCACCAGCCGCAGCGAGACGGCCAGCCTCGCCATGCCCGCGGCGACGACGAACACGCCCAGGCTCAGCACCCCGCCCAGCACGGCCTTGTTGCGCCGCGGGAGGACCCGGAGCCGGACGACGCAAGGCAGGATCAGCGCGATCAGCCAGACGTCTGTCGCGGCGTGCAGCGCCGCCGACGTGATCAGGAGCGTCTTGAACGGGACCGAGGCGCCCGAGGCGGCACAGCGGTCCTGCACGGAGGAAAGATCCCGGTGGCATTGCATAATGGTGAGGGCGAGGAGAGGGATGATGTAGAGAACTACTGCCAGGGCTGTGAGGCGGGTCAGGGTGCGCTCGGCTGGCGAAGCTTTTCTCGGCCCCTCCGAAGAGGAAGAGAAGATGCGGTAGTAGAGGGAGAGGGTGGAGAGCTTGATGACGAGGTGGGTGAACTGATAGAGTATCAGGGCAATGTAGGCGCCCGTTGACAAGGAGGTGACTATAGCGCTGGTGCTGTTGTTGTTCTTGTCCCTGTTCAGATAGTTGAGATGGGATCCGGAGAGAGCGGTAATGATGCTGTATACAATGCAGACGGCGGTGGATATGGCCCAGGCCAGGAGGATGAGCGTGTCATCAAGAAACCACTTGCGCAGGATAGCGATGCGCGAGTAGGCCCGGGCGATGATGAAAAGAGTGCACAGAATGTGCGGGACGAGGATGCAAGCGAGGGCACCAGGAACCGTCTGGGGAGTGGTGTTTGTTAGCGCTATGTCCCGGCCAGTACGACTGAAGGTGTGTTTATTCACCATGTCTCCGCTCTTGAGGTCCTCTGCGGGCCTGGCATTGCCCGTCACCGCCAGGTAGGTGAGGCTGAAGTTGGTGTAACCCGGCTCTGTGATGACTTGGGCGGACATGTTAATGACAGGAATCAGACGAGACCTGGAGTTCGTGAGGCCACAACGCAATCGCCCCGAGGTCGTGCACATGCCACCATCTCATAAGGTCGCGTGTCTATTTGGCTGGAGAGTGCATCTGCAGTTGATTTTGCACCTGTCCCTGCTGCTCGCTCTATGGCTCGCCTTATACCGTGTCCTGGCGAATTGTTTAAATGGATAGCCTCCAGCTGAAGGTGATTCTGGATCATCAACTTGCATCTTCTAGACTCTCTCCAATTTCAGAACAGTAGACTGCCGCTGCCAAGTTCATGGCAGATCGATGTATGGTAAACTTGCCTCGATCGGGCCCATTCCATTTCCCGCCAGGGCACGAATCAGCTTTGACACAACATTGCAGGTCTTTGACTACACCATGCCCTGCAACGCTTCGAGACACGGAGCGAACGGTGCTTCTTACAGCAGCAGATCGGATAATAATTGGCCAGCCGGGAGCGGAAGCCGGAAGATTTTGCAGAGGGCAACACTGCGGTAGAAGCCCGGAGGGGGCGGGGGTGGGGGGCCGAGGGCCGAAACTGTACCCAAGCGAGACAAATACGCAGGTCAATGCCGGGGTGGGATGGCTGGTTTCATTCCGGAGCGCGGGGCCGGGAATGGGCGGGGAAGATATTCTCTCGGAATGCTGCTAGTTTCAGGGCCAGACTTAACAAAGGAGGCGGGGCAGCCACTTTGCCAGTGCTGAGCTCGCCCTGTCCAAGGGCGAGAGGAAGCGTTGGAGAAACGCTGGTGGAACCAGCTCGGGAAGACACCATAGTCGATGAATGCAACGAGCATCTGCCCTCGAGAACCCAGACTGGGAAAGATGATAGACTTGAGGACCCCTCTCGAAGCTCGCCCAAGCATGCCCGGGTGTCGGACGTCGCCACACGGGCGCAGCTATCGTTTACCGAGTTCACGCCTTCGACGTTACTGTGGGAAAGAGTGCGCACCCTCGATGTTCTCATTGCCGGTCGGTAAATGGGTCGCGTGAAGCTTGGGTACAACCCCATTGGCCGGAAGCAAGATATGTCGTCCTTGTGAAGGCCAAGTGGAACATTGGCCATTCGGCAGGCCATGTTCATCGCAGCCACGTGCCCGGCTAAGGTCCGCGAACTCACCATCATCGAGAAAGAACCTGTTGCTCGGTACGCATAGTTCGGTGTGAGGGCCCGCTGCGCTCGGAGAGTGAACATGGCGCGGGTCCATGATCTGCTGCAGCATAACAGTCTCATGCAACCACTCAACGGCCCATTTGTGGGGAAGAAGGTCAGAGCTCCTTGGCTTTTTCTTTTCCCTCCTCGCTCGCATTTGGTCTCACCCAGCCACTGCAACTGCAAGGCAATAGCCAAGGTCTGACTCCCTCGCCATGGTTGGATGGCGACGCAACAGGGCTGCAATCTGCAGTCCCTTTCGGGCCGCCGGCGCACGGCTCACGGTTCTGTAGGCGACGGCCATGCCCGAGAACACCAGCCCAGAGGAGGGCCCAGAAACACAGGAGCCTCTCAAATCTTCCTCTTGACGAGGCCCTTCCAAAAATCGAAGCTATTCTCGTCGCTCTGTAGCGCCCACACCTTGCCCGTCGACCGCAAAGCGCCGTTGATGCCATTGTCGGCCACCTCCTCGGCCATCAGCATGCCCCAGTCTCTGGTGATGCCGACTACACGCGCCTTGACCCCACCCTCAGCCTCAAGCGTGACAATCTGGTTAGTATGCAACCAGTGCTGGTAGTATTTGCCCTCAAGGTCCCGCGAGAAGCCGTTGCGGCAGAACTCGGTATAGAGGGTTTCGAGGCGGGTTAGGATCCGGGCTAGGAGCCTCTCGATTCGGAAGGACCCGAGTTTCTTGCCGCCCTCTAGCAGGGGCAGCACCGCATCGAGACTGGTGGTCGGCCGGGCATTGTTGGTGTTGATGCCGATTCCGAGGACAACTTGGAAACTTCCCGACGAGTAGGCGCAGTTGGCGAGGATGCCGGCAACCTTGACGTATGAGACTTCGTTTGGTTTCGAAGGGTCTCGGACGTAGACATCGTTGGGCCATTTGATCTTGATAGGGAACTCCGAGTAACCGTCATCGTACGACTTTACCGCCTCGACAATGGAAAGAGCGGCGAGGTACTGGATGAAGACAATGGGTCGGGTTGCTGCGTAGTGAGCCGGATGGTTGATCACGGTGGACATGATCAAGGAGCCGGGAGGCGCTACCCAGACGTTAGCACCTCGGCCACGGCCTGCTATCTGAGTCGTTGCGGCAAAGGTGAACCCAGTAGGTAACTTTGAAAGAAGATTATGGTTCCTGAGGTCGAGTTTAGAATCACATCTGCTCTCCGAAGTTGTGGAGTGACTCACTTTTCAAGCAATGTGTTGGTGCTCGTGACTACCTCGCCATACATCAACACATTGCCCCAGCTCTCCGCCTCCTCCGCCTCCTCCTTCTCTCGGAATTGCCGAAGGCTTGAATAGAAGATTGAGTGGTTGAAGTAGGGGGTTTCCTTGGGTTCTGGCCAGGCGTCCTCGTGGGACACAATCCGTTTGGGGACGTGGCTGTAATCGGCGGTTGGATCTGGGGAGGTTCTGCCCGTCTTTTTCTTTGACTCAACGACATCGCTCAATAAGGCTTCGCTCAGAGATGCTAGAGACCACCTCGAATCCGGCTTTTCGAGGTGAAACAGGTCATTGCCACCTTTGATATACTCCTCGCCGTTCTCTTTGGTGATGATGTCTTCAAACGAACACAGTATCTCGCTGACGTCGGAATGGTGGAGCGCAGAGAGGTGAATCTTGGATAGACTCGGCACGGGCGATGCTCCCTGGCTGACTTCCAAGCCGAGTTTTGTAAGACAAGCCCTCAGGAAGATGGTTCTAGCATCTTCATCTGTTTTTAGTGCCTCGATGAGCTGATCATACCCTGGGACATCGACTTGGCGGCTAAGGTTAACAGCATCGAACCTATGTAGATTGTCAGATGAGTTATTGTCGCGGTAAACTCAGTGAAGAACTACTCACTCGGGGTGAGGACCTGTGAGGAGCGCTGCTCCTTCGCCGACTTTGCAGTACACTATCGCGGCTTTGGTCGCGCCGGATTCAACCGCAATATCATCCGTGTACTCAGCAAGCACTTGCACATTGCCCGACTCCACCGCGAGCTTGTCCGCGTTCACAAACACCCCTCCGCCGTTGTAGTAGCA
Source organism: Thermothelomyces thermophilus ATCC 42464 (assembly GCF_000226095.1). Classification (NCBI taxonomy): domain Eukaryota; kingdom Fungi; phylum Ascomycota; class Sordariomycetes; order Sordariales; family Chaetomiaceae; genus Thermothelomyces; species Thermothelomyces thermophilus. Next base: position 3,063,312 of record NC_016475.1, read on the forward strand.
TCGGAATTCACTGGGGAGCGACGCCGAGTCAGGAAAGGCGTCCTTTAAAACGGAGATCGTGGTCGCCCTTGCACCCCGCTCACTGTGATACTCAAACCCCGGAAACGCGCCACCCCGGCATGTCCCGGGGTAGAAGGCCAGCTCTCGGCTTCCAGTAACCTCTAGCTCCAGGTTTCCGACCTCAAACTCGCAGCGGCGACATGCGTAGTAACCACCAGCGCAAAAGCCGAGGTAGGCGCCACCACGGCGGACAAACTGGGCGATACTGCGGTTGCCGGCGCCGTTCAGAACACGGCAGTAGCCGAGATCAGCGCCGCCAGGGAAGACAAGGAGAGCGCACGTCGGGGCCCAAGGCTCTCTCAGCAAAGCAGACTCGGTGATGGGGTTCACGGCATAGTTGGGACCGAGCAAGCGGCGGAGAGAGTAGATGCAGTGCCGGACTGACTCAATGGTCGATCCGGTGCCTGAAGCAGGTCAGCGGTGTGTAAAGGCAAGCAGCAACACACCGAAGAGTGAATTTCCGAGGCAAGACTGACCTGTGTACACCAAAACATTGAGCTTTTGCGATGCCATTCCGGTTTCCTGATTCGGTAGTCGGTTGTTGAGTCAGAGCTCCCGACTGCGCCGAAAAAAAAAAACGGACGAGATTTGTGTTGAATTGCAAGTTCCGATTCGGCAAGCGGACCCGTGCGAACAAACAACGTCTGACGGCCTTCTCTCCACGAGTTGTATCGTTCCTATCTCCGCGCAATGGGATCTTCTAATACAAAGGAAGACACACCGCCAAAGGCAGAGCAGGAAGCGCCTGATGCACTGGAAGAAGATGACGAGCCAGATGAGTGGTGAGTTCGGCGTTGCTCCCTCGGCGAAGTTTGAGCCGCTTGTTGCCGCACCGACCCCTCCTCGAGCACAAGAGCTGGTTCTCACTCAACACGACAATGCTGCAGGGACAAGCGAATCTTTAGCACAGGCTGCGCCGGTACGTCTCAATTGAAGATCAAAGTCTTTAATGGCTCCCGGATCGTCAAGGGCCCATCCGATCGCTCAGATGCGGCTTGGGACAAAAGCCCCGAGCGGTGCCGCTCACCTCGACGCAGCGCCCCACAACTGCTGACGAATTGATGCGCATGGCAGATGAGAATGCGAGATTGACCGACTGCTACCACGATAAGAAAGATTGGAGAGCCTGCAAGGACGAGGTATGTGACAAATTTCGGATCCTGGAGGAATACGGATGAAAGCTGATGAAGCGGTGCTCAAAGATGGAGAGGTTCAGGGAGTGTTGGAAAGCGCAGGGAAATGACAAACGGACCAGCACCGTAGACTCTACGTGACGCCAATCCCCCTTTACCTTGGTTTGTACAGTATGTATGTATTATCATCATTATTATGTACTTGTACGAGCATCGAGCAAAATGCGCAAAGGGGCTCTACCAATAATTATTTGAACACCGAGTTGAAGGCTTTCAACTAAAGGTAACCGCTGCGTTTGTGTTGCTGTAGCGTGATGCCATCCACTGTGGCCGCCAAATGCCAAGTCCTCTTTTGCAGTTTTTAGGCCTGCACACCCCCTTCAAATGAGGCTCGAGCCAGAAATCAAGAGAGTTCAACACACAAATTCAACACCTAATATTAGCCCACCCCCTACATATATATAACACGTATATAGATAGCTATATACTTTAAAATCCATAGATATTAAAGTATATAGCTATCTATACATGCATGTTACACGCGCGTAGGGTGTAGGCTGATATCAGGTGTTAAATGTATGTACGCAATTTGGGGGGCAGCAGCACCCCTGCTCCCTGGAGCGGCCGCCAAGACCCGACGTCCAAGCTCCACAGCTGCAACCTTGACGACCAGACCGTTCGTCCCAGAGCTTTCAACGCGCGCTCATCAACGCCGTAAAATCCAAACCGTCCAGACAAGATGAGGTCGCGCGCCTGGCTGCAAGCGCTCCGCCCAATGCGGATAGCCTCCCCAGGCGTACTACCAATACAGTACCTTCGAACCCCTACCAGGCGGTCGCCCATCCTCAAGCAGATAATAGCCCGTTCCGCCTCGTCGTCGTCCTACACAGCGAAAGCGAGGACCGCATCATCATCAACACCCGCCTCCCGCGCCCGCGCTGCCTCCGCCTCCAAACCTTCCACGCCTAGCACTCCGGCCACCCCCGCCCCCGCCCCCGCCAATCCCGTGCTCGATCCTCAAGCCGCGATCCTCCCGGCTGCCACCGTCGCCGACGTCGACCCGCAGCTGGCCGCGGACATCCCCACCCCCGAAGCCAGCAGCAGCAGCACCTCCGCCGCGTCCCCGGCCTTCGCCGCCGCGCTCAGCGGCAACGCCAGCGGCAGCAGCAGCGGCAACAATGGCGCGGCGATCGACTGGTCCTCCTCCTTCCACGGCCTCTCGACGACACCCTTCAGCCCCGAGACGGCGGCCGTGCTGATGCAGCCGCTGGACCCGCTCGACATCGAGATCAAGCCCGACGGCATCATCTATCTCCCCGAGATCAAGTACCGCCGGATCCTGAACAAGGCTTTTGGCCCCGGCGGGTGGGGCCTCGCCCCGCGCGGGGAGCTGGTGGTGGGCGAGAAGGTGGTGACGCGCGAGTACGCACTCGTGGTCCACGGACGGTACGTTTCTTCTCTCTCTCTCTCTCTCTCTCTCACACACATTCTCTATCCCTTCCGGGCGACCACCCTCGAATATAAAAGAGAACGAATGACCCGATCTGACGTTCTTGTGTGTGCCTCTGGTTCCCCCGGAGGGGGGGAGTGTTTGGGGCACGAAATAAAACAGATTCATCGCCCAAGCTCGCGGCGAGTGCCAGTACTTTTCCGAGGAGACGATCCCGACGGCCGGCGAGGGGTGCAAGTCGAACGCGCTGCTGCGGTGCTGTAAGGACCTGGGCATCGCCTCGGAGCTGTGGGACCCGCGCTTCATCCGCGAGTTCAAGAAGACGCACTGCCACGAGATCTGGGTCGAACACGTCGTCAGCAAGAAGCGCCGCCAGATCTGGACGCGCAAGGACGGCGAGCCGGCGTACCCTTACCAAGCGGTCAAGGCTGGGAGCAGGATGTGATTGAAAGACAGAAAAAATGGGGGGGATACATCGGCACAGCTGTGCATGACAAACGTACCCGATTGACTGTATAGAGAGGAAGGGAAGGAGGGGGGGGGGGGGGGGGGGATGCCGCTGGCTGCTCGACAGCCTGTACATTATTATTGTATTATATAGAATCTCTCACGTCATCGGAGACCAGGAGTACTCCTCTTTGGAAATGGGATGGGAATCCAAAGGTTCCATACGGCTTCTTTGTTCACCGAGACAATTTGTTCGAACCCCAAGTTATGCGTATAACTCTGCCGTGTAATGAATCATAAAACAGAACGCCATCAGCCGAGCACCCCATCCCACACACACTCCAACCCAAGTCCCGAGAGGTCTACTGTGCCATAGAAACCATGCGAAATCAAAGGAACAGAAAAAGATCAGTCCAGGCAGGTACTATCGGATCTCAACTCACTTCTCCACCCCCGAGCTCCTTCCTCCCCCTTCCCCGCCACCCGTGCCCCAACCCCACGACATCCATCCCCCACCGCTTCGACCTCCAGCGGGCGTCTCGGGCGCGCCCCCAGCCCTCCTCCTCACGCCTGCCGGTGCGCTGCCCTCGTCCTCCTCCCCGCCGCTGGGCGCATCCAGCTTCTCAAAGTCCGGCTCGGACCGGCTCTTGCTCAGCCCGCTCCCCACGCTGAGCTCGCTGACCGACTTCCGCTTGTCGCCGTTCCCTCCGGCTCCTCCGCCACCAACAGCAGCAGCAGAAAGCTGCTCGGGTCCCTGCGCCTGCTGCTGCTGCTGCTGCTGCTGCTGCGCCTGCTGATGGGCGGCCGCCTCCTCCCGGTCCAGCGCCGACAGCACGATCCGCAGGCGCTCTCGCTGCGCCTGGATGAAGGAGACGCTGGCGGCGGCACCGGCTGCGCGGATCGATTCCGGAATAATGCTGCTAGTGCTGGTGCTGGTGCTGCTCGCGCCGGCTGGCGATTTGGACGAAGAAGAAGAAGAAGTAGCCGAGGCGGCGGCGCTGACCGCCGAAGACAGGAGGTTGAAGAAGTCGGTCGTAAGGCCGCCTCCCCCAGTTGCCTGCGCTTGTCCGCTAGCAGCTGCGCCTTGGCGGGTATTCCACCTCGTCGAGGGAAGGGTGAAGCGCGCGAGGAGGGATTGGGTGTATGACTGCGGGGTTTGCGGCTCCGGGGCGGCGGCGGCGGCCGGCTCTGCGGAGGGCGGCATGCCGAGGACGTTGGTCTTGAGCAGCTCGATGGCGCGGCTTAGGTAGGCAATGCCGGCACGGCGGAGGCGGTCGTGGGCCGAGGTGATGAGCTCCTCGATCGCTGTCTCGTTCTCTTCGAGGCAAGGGTGCAGGTATTCCTCATAGAATAGGCGCGCCCCTTGTGTTTGGGGAAGGACGAGGTAGAGGAGAAAGAGGAGGCGAATGTAGGCGTAGAAGGGAATCCTGGTGCTGTTGTTAGAGACCCGAACGTTCGTTTTTGTTTGGGCGGGAGCGGGCGGGAGCGGGCTGGAGCGTACCAGACCAGGAACCATTCTATCCACGACTCAACGAGAAGCGCGCAGGCTAGGACGACCCAGTACATGAGCCATGGCGTCAATTGGGCCGGGTCAGACGTCTTGAGGGCCTTGTAGCTCGCGAACAGTGGGAAGAGGAAGGACGTGATAGAGCTGTAGCAAACAGGCTGGGGGTCAGATCAGTTATCCACATGTCGAAGGTTCACACACGCACGAGAGCAGCTTAGCAAAGATGTCGAACATGGTGTCGGGCCTGTCGCAAGGCGCGACTTATCCATCAATGTCGGAGAGGCGCTGTCTGGGCAAGACGAAAATGAGCGGATGAACAGGTAAAAATAAAGGCCGCGTAGAATCGGCTCGAGATGGGCACCTCTCAGGATCAAACGGACCGATGTCCAAACAACAGACGAGGAGCAAGGATGATGAGCGCGGCACGGGAGCAGGCCACCTGACAGAACCTGGAACAGCGGCCTGAAATACGGAATGCCCCACCGATCAGGCTTTAAGAAACAACGAATGGGGCCTTCTTCCAACAGCCGAGATTGTTGCTCGACTTGAATCAGTGGCGTTGTTGCTGCAAATCAAGGTCGGCTCGGCCACATATTCCCAGAGTCGCAATTGTTGTTCGATATCAAAATCCGATGTCATGTAGTTCAGCACTTCGATTACACTAAGCCTGGGGTGGCTGCCTTGTGTTCCCAGCAAGCTCTGCCCCACGGACCCCACGGTCATCGACGTAATGCGGGGTCGGGCTGTCAAGTAACCACACACTCCACCCTTCAGTCCCCGTTTCATCCTCAGGCTCGGTTGATACCGTTGCACCGTCCGATCTACCGTACCTCAGCCTACTTGTTGCTACGCTTTTTAGGTTTTGTTTGCAGTATAGGGCCTGATTTGCGCTTGAATGCTCGGCGCTGCTTACTTGTCCGATGTTTGTCTAACATGATTGAAGGCTGATGCGTGGATGCTGCCTAATTTATGACGCGTTCGCTATTCGCTAACGGGCACGATGTGGCTTCTTGGAGTGGCTTCTTGGAGAAGTTCTTGTGTTCGAAACATCCAGTTGTGGAGGGTGTCCTGGCCGCCTTGTCATATTAGTCTAGTTGTGTCGTAAACCCGACCTGGGAGGACCAGGTATCGACGAAGACGGCCGCATCAAGGAAGTTGTGCGTAGAACTGGCCCACCCTAGGCTATATGTATTGTCTTGATTTCTCGCAAAGCATGTGATAGCTTAGTGTAGTGCGCATTGTTCGGTAGCTGCTCGAGTGCGTCGTTTATCGTTCTAGGTAGGAGAAGGCTGCTTGTTGGCTACGCGGGCAGCGAAAATAACAGCTCCCGGGACTATGGGCCAACTCTACTGCAACAACGAGGCGATAATGCTACTAGCCCTTTTACATGCAGCGTCCCAGTATGTGCCATGGCTTGTTCGCTTCAGGCCAGGGTGCCTTACGCGGAAGGGAGGTAGATCTGCCACCCAGGGTCCTATCTGGAGATTGCTACGCTTATGTGGTGGCATTCAACGTGACCTAGCCCTGTCCTGATCAATAATATGAGGGCACCGACGGTTGTGTCGGACATCAAGCCGAGAATGTCATCCGTGGAGTGGGAACTTCCAATATCAAGGGTGAGTACGAGAGAGGGGAAGAGAAGGAGAGGAAATGAGTGCTCGTTGACAGATGACGAGCCCCAGACCGGTCTTGGGCCTCCTGTTATGCCGGTGAAGTGACCCGAGACCGGGCTAGGGAGGTGCGGTGTTCTCGATATTTCTGAAAATACACTTAACACTACACTCCATTTGGCTCCTCGGTTTAACCCCCAAGCCTCAAGCCTCCCAAATTGCAGAAGCCGAACAGTCGGGTTCTGGAAAAGATGCCAAGATGTCACTAATGAAGTAGGAGACTTACACTAAAGATATCCACGCTCCTAGCGGGGTCCTGTCTGCGGGGTGGATCAAGCCCATTCCTATGTGGCAAAAAGTTGGGGTTGATGAGACCAGTGGAGGTTGCGGAAGGGCTTTCATGTGGAGCGCTCTGATTCCAAAACAAAGCTTGGAATCGAAGCCGGAATTGACCCCCGGCTGTTTTCGGGCCAGAACCGCGGGGACTGAAAGTTGGGGTAGGGCGCCAAGACCATCAAAACGTGGGGTAGCGCACCTGCTGTACGGATTACTCCGTACTTGGAGACAGCAGGTGGAGTCTTGCTTGGTTGACTGCCAGGCAGCTAGCTGGCCAGCGCTTTGCGCCACTATCATCTAGTGCAATCGACCAGAGTGCGTGCTAAACGCAAAGCAGCAACATGGCCGCGGCGGGGGGCCCGGCCACCTTCCGCGCGCCTTTGCCGGTGCGAGTCGTAGCGTACGGATTACTAACTTGGTAGCATGCGGCACGTACTGTATGTATGTATGTATGTATGTACATACATACATACATACAGTACATACTAGTAGGCAGATTACATAGTAGTGCAGCGTGCACTAGCAGCGTTTCACTCGCAACCCAAATGTGACCCTGGGGCTTGCCGACCCTGATTGCCGTGTGCACACCATCAACGGCCCCTGGTTCTCGCTCGACCACTGGGAAGGGGCAGGATTGGTTTGTGGGGGAGATAGCGTAGAGTCGACCGCGGTTCCCCATGGGGTTTGCAACGGGGATTGACTGAATCTGGAAAAAGGGCCTGGCTTGAGCGGAAGCAGACAAGGTTCGCCCACCATCACTAGGCGTCATCGCCATCGCCATCGCCCCGGGAGATCAACATGATAAAGGCTGCGTCGCTCACTCGCTCCTCGTCCAACTAAGAGAAGGTTCTCTGTCTGCTCTTCTCGCACGTCCACTCAGATTCGACAAGATACAGCAGCACATTCAAACAAACCAAACCGACGCCGCACCTCAAGACTCGGTCAACCTCCCACATTGTCGTTGTTCCTCCCGACCGCCATGGCCGACGAGAAGAGAATGGGCTCGTCGGACTCGGACAAGGCCGCAGTCCAACACAGTGAGACCTTGCCTGGTGTCTCCTCGACCGCCGCCGAGAGAGGCTTTGCGGCTACGGACCAGTAAGACGGCTCGCGCCTCACGGCGCCCTCCCCTTCCCGGCATCCCCACGATGCAGACACTGATCTGCTCGGCTCAGGAATGGCCAGCCCATCGTTCAGTTCGACCTTAAAGCCGAGGCCAGGCTCCGCCGGAAACTAGACTTGTTTATCGTCCCGACTGTGTCGCTCCTCTATCTGTTTTGCTTCATCGACAGAGCAAATATTGGTAAGAGGTCGCACGAACAAATCGCAACGCAGCCTTTGTCCCTGACTGTTTCGTGTCCATGACATGAAAAATTAAAATAAAAAAAAGGAAACGCCAGGATTGCCGGTCTGGAAAAGGACCTCAACTTGACGGGCTACGACTACAACGCGCTCCTCTCCGTCTTCTACATCTCGTACATCGTGTTCGAGATCCCGTCCAACATCGCGTGCAAATGGATCGGGCCGGGCTGGTTCATCCCGGCCATCTCCCTCGGCTTCGGTGTCGTCTCCTTGGCCACCGCCTTCGTGGACAACTTTGCCCAAGCGGCCGGCGTCCGTTTCCTCCTCGGCGTCTTCGAAGCCGGCATGATGCCCGGCATCGCCTACTACTTGTCTCGCTGGTATCGCCGCGCTGAGCTCACCTTCCGTCTGTCGCTCTACATCGTCATGGCACCCATGGCTGGCGCCTTTGGTGGTCTCCTGGCCTCGGGTATCCTCTCCCTCGATCACGTCGGCGGGGTTACCGGCTGGCGCATGATCTTTGTCGTCGAAGGCATCATCACCATCGGTCTCTCCGTGATCAGGTCCGTCATATGCTCAGGCTTTCTTCATATATGACTGACGGACTGACGTGCCGCGACTCACCAGCTTCATTACGCTCACCGACCGGCCCGAGACTGCACGGTGGCTCACCCAAGAGGAGAAGGACCTCGCCATCGCCCGCGTCAAGTCGGAGCGCGTCGCCACCACCGAGGTGCTCGACCGCATGGATACCAAGAAGCTCATCCAGGGCATCCTCAGCCCCGTCACGCTGGCCACCTCGTTCATGTTCCTGCTCAACAACATCACGGTCCAGGGCCTCGCCTTCTTCGCGCCCACCATCGTCCGCACCATCTACCCCGACAAGTCGACCGTGATGCAGCAGCTCTTCACGGTGCCGCCTTACGTCGTCGGCGGCTTCTTCACCCTCGCCCTGCCGCTCCTCAGCTGGTACCTCGACCGGCGCCAGATCATCATCCTCCTGAGCACCCCGCTCGTCATTGTCGGCTACAGCATGTTCCTCGGCACCACCAACCCCTCGGCCCGCTACGGCGCCACCTTCCTCCTCTCCAGCTCGCTGTTCGCCGTCGGCGCGCTGTCCAACTCCCAGGTCAGCGCCAACGTCGTGTCCGACACGGCGCGCAGCAGCGCCATCGGGTTGAACGGTAAGCCCACACTCCCCCCCCCCCAAAAAAAAAGGTCACCCTTTTCCCGCTCCCTTCCCGCCCACCTTCCCCTCTCCTCCCTCCCTCCTCTCTCTTTCCCTTCTTTCTTCCCAATATCTCGAGTCATCTCGTTCCGTCACTAAAACAGCGGGCGCGTCTGCGCTACACCATAACAGTCATGATGGGCAACGTGGGCGGCCTCATCGCCACCTGGAGCTACCTGCCCTGGGACGGCCCCAACTACAAGATCGGCAACGGCCTCAACCTGGCCGCCTGCTGCACCGTCCTCATCCTCTCGGCGGTCACGCTGCTCTGGATGAAGTGGGACAACCGGCGGCGCGAGGGCCGCAACGCCGAGGAGGAGCTCGCCGGCATGTCGAGGCAGGAGATTCAGGATCTGGATTGGAAGCATCCCGCTTTCCGCTGGAGGCCTTAAGAGCGGGCGGATGTGTTGGTTATTTTTTTTTTTTTTGTTTTTTTCCTTCGTCTTGTCTTGTCCGCATTCGGTAGAGGCGGGCAAGGAGCCCACTACGGCTCAGGGCTCCCCACCCGGGTCTCTGGGAGTGGTGTCGCGCTGTTTTGGTTAGAGTGGTTTATATAGTCTACGCACACAGGGCAGTTGCGCAAGCGATAGTCCTGGTTTACCCGAGCCAAAGACGTTGGTCCACCATGACATACGTAGTAGGGAATCTGACATTTGGTGTCGAGAGGTTTTGACGACGATCGTCCCGGTCCCAGCACCCACTGAACTGGCTACACTGTGAAGAGTTCCTGTTGCTCCAGCCCTGTTGCAACTTGGGGAAAGCCAAGCCTGCTCGCGATCGGACGAACGAGTAATGAATAATGCCAAACTTTTGTTGATCCACCCACCCCTCACTTTCTGCGGGTTGTTGCCGCTAAACTTCGCCACGGACTAGCTGACGTTGGTTACTATAGTATGTAGATAGGTCAGAAGGCGGTCTCGGGCCCTGAAATAGAATGTTTATCCCGCAGCCGGGCGGAAAAGTCTTTATCCGGGTTGTGACTTCGGCGAAGACCTCCTCTCCCTTCCCTGGCATGTCCTGTAGCCCACCTGCCACAGCGCACAAGTAGCCGTCGGGCTTGAACTGGGTTTCAGTAAAATATAGACTCGGAAGGAATGAGAAAAAAAGCTAAGGGGGAAAAAGAGAGAGGGGAAGAGATAAAAGAGAAAATATGCCTACGAACCAAGAAAGAAGGAGAAATAGGCAGCGGACATCATGAATCGTGAAAAATAGCAGAGCAATCGAATTGCAAGGAAAGGAAGAGAAAGAAAGAGCAGAGAGAAGCCTGCTGGGAGGTGAGAAGGGAACATTTAAAATTGATCTTGCTCGGCGACGGAATGCCGTCTGGCATGCTGCCTGCTGCTTTGCCCAGTCATTGTTAGCCGGGCCCGTCTTAGGTCATCTCGACTCTAACGGCATTCATTTACTATAAACCTGTTCATTTACTAGAGGATCAAATTCCAGATCGTGCCACTAGCAGTTCTGCGGCCATCCCGTCGCCTTGCATCATGCACAGCCGATTCAGATGTCCAGTACTGGCGTAGACTGACTATTCACCGGCACAAGGGCTGATGAAGCAATAAGAAGAAAGCAAAAATGGCTCGGTTGGTATCTCGTGAGGTCGCGATTCTCCGTCCACATGAGCTGATATGACGGAAAAACACAAAGCGCTGGCCTGATCATTACTTGAAATTTCCGTGAGTCACCCATTACCCTGACATTGCGCACCAATTCTTCCTTCCTTTCCTTGGCCGAAACGATCCATATTGACCCGCAAACCCTACCCACGCCGATCCATTTGTCCCGGCCGGGGGGGGGGAGGGTCGGCAATCTCGAGCCAACAACGCTGCTCTTCCATCTATTGTTGCTCTTGGTTCTGCTGCTGTTGCTGTTGGGGTTGCGGTTGGGGTTGCACTGGCTGTTGTTGTTGTTGTTGCTGCTGCTGCTGCTGCTGCTGCTGCTGTGGTTGCTGAGGCGGGTAGTAATAACCCTGAGGAGGCGGATACTGCTGTTGCATCGCCTGCTTCTGCTGCGCAACTTGCAGGTAGGCCGGCAGACCCTGCACCGGCTGTTGCGGCGGCGGCGGCGGCGGCGGCTGCTGCTGGTACTGCTGGTACTGCTGGGGCATAAACTGCTGCGGCGGCATCGGCTGCACTGGCATGACAGGGTACGCGGTGGGAATGATCACCATGGGCGGGTAGTTCCACTCCGGCGGAGGCTGTGACCAAAGGCCCTTGCGCTTGCGGATGCCGAGCGAGAAGAGCATGACGAGGATGACAAACATGGGGATGAAGTCGAAGATGGGGTTGACAATGTAACCGATGGCAGGGTCTCGTATGAGCTCGCCCGCGACCGCCAGGGCAGTATTGACGAGGAAGTAGTCGATGTAAATGGACATGCCGACGAGGTGGCGGACGAAATCAAGGATGGTGCACACCAAGAGGAGGATGGCGCCCTAGGAAAGGACCAGCAACCGGTCATCAGTAAGGGGGCAGGTAGCGGGGGCAAGCGACAGGCAAGCGACAGGCAAGGGAACTATTCGACATACACTGCGCAGTAGCGGGTGCCCCTTCGTTTTGTGGACGACGGAGGCGGCATAACCGAGTATGGGCAGGGTGGTTAGCCACATCAAGATGACGACGGCACCGCTAAAGCGGTACAGCCTGGCTAGGGCGCTGTAGAAGCCGAAGAGGTCGTCTTCAGCGTCTCCCCATGTACCATAGCGGGAGGCGAACGACTGGCCGAGGCCGAGCTCAGTGATGGCCAGGACGACGAGGACGAGGGCCCACGCCAGCACGACAGTGCGGCCGAGCTTGCGGCCGGGGCTGGGCTCGCTGGGGCCCTTCAGGCAGAAGATGTAGCCGCCAGCGATCTCGACCAATGTGACGAAGAGGAGAATACTGGCCAGGCGGTGGAAGAAGTCGGCTGTAGCGGATATGTGGCTGACTGCCCGATCGATTTGGTCGGCACGGCGTGATGAGATGGCAAAATATCCGTACTGTGAATAAACTTGCAACCCGCCGTATGCGACACGCAGCACCAGCGATCTATGGGCCGCGTGCTTGGTCAGTCGCCAGGTGCAGTGGACGAGGGGAGGAGTGCAATTACAGGATCCATAGCGGAAACACCGCTTTCATCCAAGTGAAGCCGACTCGCGCCGGGTCATGCTTCCTGCGCGCCTGGACAAGACTGACGATCCACAAGATAAACAGCGGTATAATGAATATACCGGACAGAACAACGAAGCCGATAATGGTGGCTCTGTAGTCCGACATGGTCGCTTTGTCGAGAGAAAATTGGCACCGAGGCTGGCTGGTTCCTCGAAGCTCAGCTCACGGCGGAGAGGCGGGGAGGAGAAAAAGAAAAGAAAAAAAAAAAAGAGGGTAAAAGAACGATAGTGTGAGGGACGAGCCGTTCGGGGGAGCAGGCTCTGATGAGGCTCTCAGCTGCCTGCTGCTTTGCTTGGCAAATGCGCCCAGCGCACGAGGGCGAAGATCTTCCCTGCAGAGTAAGAACGGCGCAATAAGACACCGCTATGCCCCAGTTTGTCCTAGCACCTACGGAGTACTACAGGGGAGGGGGAGGATCGCTTGCAAGAGACTAGTTACTGCGTAATCTATTCGTACACTAATCACATCTTGACTACTAAGTACTCTACTTGTAGTATACATGCTCGGCATGTGTGTACACAGCAATCCGTAGTGTATGAACGGATTACACACGCTATAGTACTACAAGGCAAGGAGTGTACATACCATAGTACGTAGTCCGTATAGGATAGGAATGTCCATTCGGAACGAAATATATGGTATATATGGTGCATGTGGTGGAACAAAGCGGCAGCGGTGGAAACCTGACTTCTGTCCAGTCGAGGTTCCTTTCTACTACGTGGCACGCACCTTCCGTAGGGTCAAACTTGTTCGATCATTTGCTGTTAAATTGCTGTTCCAATGCCCGCTGCCACAGATCCCAGCCTTGCTCGTCTATACATAGTAGTTATTCGCTGGTGGTGTTACGTTGGAGATGTCGAAAAAAGAAGTCCCCGGTTGAACAGGCCCGCTTTGGGCTGAGCCTTGCGCAGACTTGCTGTGGTGGACCGGGCCCCACTAGGGTTCCCGGCCCCACCGGGGTTGCAGCCACCCACATCTTCCCTGCAGGGTGGCTCTGGTCAGCCTCTTCCTTCTTCCTCCCTCATCACCACCGTAGCAGTTATACGAAGATCGTTGATTTCCGCATCCACCCATCCATCCACACTTGACGTGCCTGCAGTAGCCAAGACCCATGCGCCACAAGCTTGCACGGGATCTGACCAATGACTTGCCGTCCCAGCTGCACATTTCTGGAGCATGGAGGTCAAGGGCCCCAACAAACGGCCATGCCTACGAATAGGACGCCCGGCTATCTTGGGCTGGAGACTGGGATACACTAGGCTCGCCAAAGGTCGCTGCTGTTGAGGCTTTCCAGGCCAACATGGTTTAGTTAAAAGAAACCCGCAGCCGTCAACTCATTTGACACTGTCCAATGTTGAGCAGTCTGTTATTGGTTCACTCTGTACTCTCGGGTCGCAGCCATCTGCCGAGTACAGCAACTCACCACTGTTCCAGACAATGGGTACCGTGCCCCCCTTTGGGCAGGCTTATGAGTGACTGCTTGCTCCTCAATTTTAGGGCATGCCCGGAGTTTAACTTCGAAATACGGAGTACTACGACTGGTAGGCAAAGGTCAGTAAATCGGAAGCCACAGTGCCGTCAGCCGAATAGCTGGCTCTTGCCACTCCAAACATGAGGTCCCCCGTCCTTGCTTTCCCCGCCATGAACTCGGTAAGGCCTGGACAGCCCGGATGTTCCCTGGGCCTAAAACAACATACGAACCAACAGCTCCACAAGCAACTTCGGTATGAGATAATGCTGTTCGCCGCATTCCTCCACATCCTCCGCGGTTTGACCGTTGCCCTGTCTCTCCCCGCCGAGCAATCCAGTATTACGCCTGCCCGAACCCCATCCTGCAAGGTCGATCGGCGTCGACGTGTATACATCAACAGATGCGAGCCGATGTGGCGGGTTCGAATGGTATCCCAACCGGTCGACTAAAACCTTTACCGACTTTGCCATCCGCCCCGGCGACTTTGTCACCATGACCATGGTCGCGACTTTTGGCTCGGCCGCAGCGGGCGGGCAGATAGCGTCTCGCTGGCTGACCTGGCGCTGCTAACATGCGGGTTCAACGTGGAGCGGATCCTCCGGGATTTATGAACCAGTGACGGGGTGCCGCTCGTGGATTTTGGAACCATGTTCGATACCGACTCGGGCATCACGGGGGGCCGTTGAGGGGACCAGGCTTAAATGGGGTCAAGGAAAGCAACGGTGGAGGAGCCGTGATAGAGTGCGCCAAGCTCAGCGGAGATTGCATCAGTTGCGACTATCAGCAAGGTGCTGACGGTTGAACGGCGTTTCCAGTGTGATGCAGAGAGATGCCTAGGGTACCCATGGTGAAAGCTTTGACGGGAGTAACCATGCCGCGGAAGGACTTGTTGCTCATGCCTCAGATCTAACGAGTTGAAATCTTCTACCCTATGTACGCTGGAAATGGCCTGATTTCTCGGCGAGCGGCAGCGTTTTCAGCCCAAGAAAATCCAGTGCATGTTGAGCTCTCCGTTCGTTTGCGGGACTGGCGCATCCGCTCTGCTCCGGCGGCGCTCTTAATGCTCAGCATCATCGGCAATTGGGGCACCCTCAGGAGGAACGAAGGGTGTGCTGGCGGCAACAGCTTGGGCGACGAATCTGGTTCGTGTCAGCACGGCCAGGGCCTCTCCCCTGCTAGGTGCTACGGGGGGTGTTGCGCTTACTTTGTGTGGCTTCCTCTGGCAACTATGTTCCGATTCTTATCCCAGAATGTTACCGTGGTATACGCCAGCGTTTTTCCGACTGTGTGGCAGGCGTCAGCTTATGAAGGTCCGTAGTCTCGGTGAGGGGGTTGGTACTTCTGTCACAAACGGCCGTTCCCCTGAGCTTGTCATCCACCTTGCCGCCGCCGCTGATGTATGTGACTGAGAAAGAGTGTCAGTGTGAAGCTGCGGGACTCTGAGAACGAATACCACACAAGACTCACCGTTGAGGTCGGTCGAGACACCGGTGGCGTAGTACCCCTTGGAGGCCACGGCGAGCGAGCCCCCGAGGTCGACCAAGCTGGCGATGGTGCCGCCGTGGATGATCTTCAGCCGGTTCTGTAGGAAGAGTTTAGGCGAGCTCTCTCTTGCGGTTAACGTTGTACGGAAGGAGCACGCACCGTGTGCTCTTTGGCAATGTTGAGCTCGAAGTCCACGACACCTTCCGTGGCATTGGTGACGCGGAACTGCTAAGGTCAGCATTGCAATTGGGTATGAGCCGGCGGCTGTTGCTCGCTTACGTGTTTCCCAAGAAGCCTGGCGAAGTAGATGTCAGATTTGCGATCAGTTGCTGCCCATGTTTTGCATGTCGCTTTGGGAGGGGGGTTGCTCTCTGTTTACCGAGGCTCAAGTCCGGAATCGGCCATGAACGAGTTCATGACCTGCGAGTCCACAAGGAATTATCAGTATGTAATGGGCCAGCAAAGCTCGAGGGGAATACCAATTGCTTACCGTTCGGACGAATCTCAAAGGACTCAGCTTAGTGCCTGCGTTTGCTGCCATTTCCAGACTGCACCCCAACCAGAGGTCTACAGTAGTTCTAGGGGGGGTTTCGGCGGATAAGGATGCGGCCCCGTTCGTCTGAGCCGAATGACCGAAGTTACACTAGATTCGGGACTCGAGACCGGAACAGATCCCCACTGTGACGTTTTGCTGGAACCTGCCCGGAATGGCTTGCAGCGGCACAGCGGCACTTCGCGCTGACCCCCCGCTAGACTTACACTACAGTAAGGACCCCTGTCGATAGCGCTGCCTGCAGGCTTGGCATTGGGACGTGCGCCTGAACAAGGGCTTCTTGATAGCAGTCCATCGAGGCCGAAACCTTGAATCAACTTCCACAACGTCGTCGTCAACGGGCGGAAGCTCCACGGCAGCGCTACCTTGGGAGTCCCCGTCAGCCACCACGCATCCCATCGCGCTGCCGCATCACAAGCCCGGCAGTGCGAGCCGCCACAGCGCCGATAATGCGATCGGATAGCACGGAAAAAGTCGACCCTGCTGCGCGACGCGAGCCCAAGTAACGACCCCGACTCGTCGGATCGAAAATAAAAAAAAAAAAAAAAAAAAATGTCGGTCGGCCAGCAGTCGTACCAGCTCTCCGACTATCTGGAGAAGCTGCCGGGCACCACCTTTCGCAAGCTCTACCAGCAGCCCTCCACCGCCTTTGCCATCTTCCGCCGCATGCTGCCTCCCCTGGCCAAGGTCTTCGTCCAGGCGCTCCTCTACATGCCCTCGCCGATGCTGCTCTCCGAGCTCGATGTCTGGGTGCGCCCCGAGGGGAAGATGCAACGCGATCGGGCCCTCTCCATCCTGCGATCGCTGCACATTGTCCAGATCACCCCGCCCGGCAAGGACAAGCCGCAGGAGATACAGCTCACGACCAATTTCAGAAACAGCCTGCGTCTGGCCCTCGAGGGCGGCGGTACCCACAACAGCTTCGGCGTGCCCAGCACCCTGCCGGTCGACCCCCGGATCGATATCGCCTATCTCGACAGCTACGCCCGCAGGAAATGGGAGGACATTCTGCACTACGTCGTCAACAGCGTGCCCGCGCAGGGGGAAGGGGGCGGCGGCGGGTCCGTCGGAGGCCCCAAGGCCAGCGTCAAGGATCTGCTGCTGATCGGGCGGCTGGTCGAGCGCAGGAACGACACCAAGGCCGGGGTCGGCATCACCCAGGCCGGCTTCACCTTCCTCCTCCAGGAGGCCAACGCGCAGGTCTGGACGCTGCTCCTGCTCTGGCTCGAGGCGGCCGACCGCGCCAAGGGGGCGGCCGAGCAGGGCAAAGGCGGGGGGGCGGCGGCGGCGGCTGCCAAGGCGGACAGCATCGACATGCTGTCTTTCCTCTTCATGCTCGCCTCGCTCGAGCTCGGGCGGGCATACGACACGGACGCGCTCAGCGAGACGCGCCGCAACATGCTCCCGGCCCTCGTCGACTTCGGCCTCATCTACATCCCGCGCGAGGACACGCGCCAGTACTTCCCCACCCGCCTGGCCACGACGCTGACCAGCTCGGCCTCGTCCCTCCGCTCCGTCTCGTCCGGCTTCAGCGCCGCCGCCGCCAACAACCCGGGCGACGCCTCCAGCTTGGGCACGACGCCCGAGACGTCGGCCGCCAGCAAGGGCTCCGTCATCATCGAGACCAACTACCGCCTCTACGCCTACACCTCCTCCCCGCTCCAGATCGCCGTCCTCGCCCTCTTCACCCAGCTCAACATGCGCTTCGCCGGCATGGCCACCGGCCGCCTGACCCGCGACTCGATCCGCCGCGCCATCGGCTTCGGCATCACCGCCGACCAGATCATCAGCTACCTGGCCTCGCACGCCCACGAGCAGATGGTGCGCGCCGCCGCCGCCACCGGCCGGCCCGTGCTGCCGCCCACCGTCGTCGACCAGATCCGGCTGTGGCAGCTCGAGAACGAGCGCATGCGCACCTCGGCCGGCTTCCTCTTCAAGGACTTTGACTCGCTCGACGAGTACCTCTCTCTGAGCGCCTACGCCGAGGAGATTGGCGTGCTGGTGTGGAAGAGCGACAAGAAGAGGATGTTTTATGCCAGCAAGATTGAGCAGCTCAGGGACTACTTGAGGAGCCGTAAGAGGGCGGAGTGAGTGGCACATGCACTATGGGTCAAAGAGCAACAAAGAATGTACGGGATCGGCTTCCTTTTTTTTCTGGGGGTTTACCGCATTAGACGGGGTTCTCCGGCGTTGAAAAGAACAACTGGAAGGGAGGAGAGTTTTCAACTTTGTTTACGGGGTTCCAGGGGAGAATAATAATGACTTCATGAACACGCTGTTCAGATCTTCTTCGCCTGGTGTAGTGCTGCCAACCCAACCACGCCGCCCGAGTTTCTCCCCATTGTGTTCCAACCGTCGACTGCTCCCGCTCAGCACCAGCCGGCCAAACGTTGTCAAATCTTGCGCCCATCCTGAACCTGATTAGGCTGCCAGTCGCCGACAACGGCTGTTCATGTACGCCTATTGACTATTTCGTACAGTGAGTAGCATCCACATCAAACAAAAGGCGCTCATACCCAGTTGCTCCTCTGAAAACAGAACAAAACATAAACAGTCTGAAACGAACCTGAAAGCCCAAGAACGCTCTAGAAGAAGCTAAACTATGTGCCGCCCTCCCTTTCCTTTTATTTCTCCTTCTCACTTCCCCTCTCTCTCTCGCTCACTGCCAGACTCTCCAGGTCCGCCAAGTACCCTTCCGCAGCTTCCGCGCTCCCACTCCCATCACCACCGCCAACACCATCACTCTCCCGCTCCTCACTCCCAAGATGCTTTTTGCCGCTGTTGCCGCCCCCCACAAGACTGCGCTTCAGCCGCCTGACCATTTCTTTTCCCCGCCTTCCAAACTCGTGCCCGGGGCCAAGAGACGGCATCGGAGGATGCTAGCGCCCGACACCAACACTGGCATAGAGGGAGGCGCCAACGCACCCGTGACCCATAGCTCCATGTTCCTCCTTCTGTTTCTGTTTCTGCTCCGTGCTCGACGCTTTCGCCCTTGCTTCCATTCGATTGAGCCCGCCATCGTTGCCCATTCTGTGCGCATACGCGGCCTGCCACTGGCGCAGCGAAGCCCGCGCGGCATCTGTTGTGCACAGGCTCTCGAGGTGCACAAAAACACGGCGCGTGCGCGAGGCGTCGTCTCCGTCAATTGGAGCAGCGGCAGTGGCAGCAGCCGAGGCGGAGGCGGCCGCGGCGGTGGTGAAACTGGTGAGAGGCGTGTTCTGATTGATGGTGATGGTGTTTGCCTCTTGGCAAATGGATGATCCTGTGACAGTGATAGCGCTGCACGCCTTGTCATTCTTCATACCGCTGCCATCGCCGTCGCCGTGTGAGTGGCTGGGAGTTGCGGCCGAGGGAAGCTCTTGGATGGTGTTCTCGCCTGTCGTCAGGAGATGGGCGTAACCGTGGCGATTCTGATAGGGCACATGCACAGTGGCGGTGTTGTCGTTGGAAAAACAGCGTACCGTGTGGGCATAAGAAGGGGGGCTTGACTTGGTGTTATATGACGTGCGCTGCAGCACGGAGCAGCTCGTAGAGGAACAAGGGATAAGGCTGCGGCTTCGCGGTCGCAATGAGCTGTTGTTGGGGACGGAGCTATGTCGGCCAACTTGAACAACACGGGGGATGGCGTAGATTGACATCGAGGGATTGTTCTGTGGTGCCACTGAGGCCTGCGGAGTGATACCTCCAAAGGGCTGAGCCGATTGACCTCCGCAGATCCGGGCCAAGCGGTGAGACTCAAGAAGCTCATTGTGGAAGCGGTCTTGTAGTGCCATGAAGCGGCCGGCCCAGTACTGCGGAGGCATGGCTGTCGTGATCTCTTTGGGGTTGTTCGAGAGGGATGGATAAGAGCCTGATGTTGGTGCTGTCAGGGACGTCAAGTGGGTTTGTCGGTTGCCGGATGCATTATGCTGATAAATGTGCGATTGGATGGTTGCTCGACCTTGAGCCGGTGTCGTAATGACCTGAGATTCCCGGCTCACATTTCGGCTGGTCTTCTGGCTCCCGAAGGTGCCACTCGAGAAGGACTGAGTAAGGCTGGAGATAACGCTGAAGGTACGAGACTTGGGGATTGCGACGCTGGGCTGTGACGTTGTAGAGTCTGAGTCTGCTGGTTGAGGTTCATACTGATGTTGCCCATCCCTGCTGATATCAACGAGGAAAGACGAAGAATGGCCGGAATACCGATCGGTGAAGGAAGGTTTCAAGTAGCCAGCAGTTCGGCTGCTGATTATTTTTGACTTTCTGTCGACTTTGAAGCACTTCTCAGGGTCATGCTTTTGGAGCTCATTGGCCTTCACAGCCGAGCTGAGAGTTTCGGCCCAGGAACCTTGCTGACTGTGGCCGTAGCAACCTCGCTCTCTGTTTCTGGGGTTGGCCATTTCCGATCGAAAAATCCAACAACCCAGCCAACAGTGGACAGAAGCTTGAGCAGGATGACGAGTGCGCTAAAGAGCAGGGCGGTGTATATGTGACGGGCGAACAGTAGCCAGACCCTCACAACTTCCAGGAGAAGGAGACAGTCGGAGCTGACCGAGCACCCCAGCACAACAAGTGTCGAATGAACGACAGCCCCAATAACCTGAACTGAACCCCACGAGATCTGTGCAAAAAGAACGGCCGCACGTCTGAGAGTGTCCACGATAACGGTGAGCGGCAGAGTTGCGGCGCCCCCCGTCTTGGCTGCTCTTTGCTTGTCTTCGGCGGTATCGCTGAAGTTCTCAGACTCTCCAGACTCCGAGTATTCAGAATCTATGGCCGAAGTGCTGGTTTCTGGTGGATCTGGGATTCCAACGCTCAGATCTGGATCGGGGATCTGGGGAGGCGGAAGAACTAAACTTGACTTCTGTTTGAGACTTCCCAAGAGCTTCTTGAAGAGATTTCCGTATGTCGAAGCGAGCAGCCCTAATGACATTAGTGAGAGACACCCATAAAGATACATTGGAACGTAGGTAGTATGCGTACCTCTCGGCGAGATGGAGAGGTCTAACTCCTGGGCCTCGCGAATAGCTCGCATAGAATGGTTGGTGAGATCGCGCTTGACCGGCTGGGTAATGGACTGTGTCGGATATTTCGGGTCAATGGCGTCCAGAAGAGTATGACGCTTGGCCTTGTCAAAGTCGAGTGGCGAGTCGGGGAAGGTGTCTTCTATTCCTAGCTCTGACCAGGAGCTCGTTATTGGACCCCGGACACTGACCTGCGCCTTTGAGCTCATGGTATTTTAGCGGAGAACTGAAGATCGCTATTGAAGTGTGAAGACAGGGAGGTCGAGTTTGATAAAGGTTGGGAATGAGTGCTGGATCCGGGCGATAGTTGGGTCGAACAAAGTGTGTAAGAGCCTGGCACAAGCCAGGACGGATGGGGTTCTGCATTTAAGGTAGGTACCTTACCTTACCTTCCTCAGACGACTCAGTAGTCGAACAGGGAAGTTCGCAAAGATGGAAAGCTCGCAAAGATGGAAAGCTCGCAAAGATGGAAAGCTCGCAAAGAGGAAAGCTCGGGCAACACCAAGTGCGGAAGTTGGGGGAAGGTGCGATGATATGCGGCCGTGGTGGACGGAGAATGAACCGGTCAAGGCAGAAGGCGAGGTCGACAGCAAAATTGAAAGGGGAACGTGTGAGCTAAACGCGATGTGCCTGCAGAATGAACCAAGAAAAAGGATTGCGCATCAAATGGGCAATGTGGAAAACTAACGCAGAACAGACGAAGGGCTGCCGAGTTCGACACCAACCGACATTCACGCCAACCTGCCATCTATCACGTCCGCCTTAAAGCCCAGCTCTACAATGGTAGCAATTATCGATGCTTTTTCTTCAATGACAAACCCAAGGATGCCCAGTGAACCCCAGTCAAAGACCTCGGACCATACAACGCTCGAGTTAGTGAACCGGACTCCAAATCTCATGCAACTCTCAATCCTCTAACCCGGGACCAGGGCCGTCTTGTTCACATCGTGGTGATAACAGATGGAAAGTCCTCAGGGCAGAAACAGCCTCTATTCGCGTGGCTCCGCCTCCTGCTGCCACCCCTCAATCTTGAACTTGAACGTCTTATCCCCCTGCCCTCTCGGGATCGCATTCCCGTTGTCATCCCACAGGGCGCGCTCCGTATATGTGACGTTGCCCTCCCAGTCGACGAGGATCACGGTTTGGCGCTGGGTGCCGTAGAGGCCCGTCTGAAAGCCACATGGCTGTTCGTCGGGCCGCGCCACGCTGGTTAGCGTTTCGGCGGCGGGCAAGTTGCGGTCCCTCTGCTGCACCTTGCCCCGCTGCTGCGCCTCGCACATCTCTCTCTGGTGCTCCTTGTCGCCAAAGGCCGGGATGAATATGGAGTTCTTGAGGAGCGGGATCCCTTCTTCTAGGTCGATGGTATGATCTGAGGGGAAATTGTCCGTGTCTAGGACGTTAAAGAGGGAGTCGATGAGTTCCTGCTCGTCGCTGGCCGTCGAAACGGCGCGGCTGAGCAACTCCCTGCCGCTGCGGATCTTGGGCCATAGCGTCTCTTCGCTCTCTTCACCCTCATCGAGGTAGGTGGCGTTGCTGAGGCCGTAAACGGAGCCGCGCTGTCCGCAGATCCAAGCAACCTGGCCGGCGTGGTCGCAGCGATTGGAGATGATGGCGAGAGGCTCAATATTCTGCTCTCCCGAAACCTTGCGCAGTTTGCCGCAGATCAGCGAGAAGCCACCAACGCCCTTTACCCCGCCGCCTTCCAGCATGCGATGTACGAACTGCTCGGTCGACTCGGCAGGGTCCGCCCGTAGCCACGCAGTTACCATGCCGCCTCGGCTGCGCGTGCCGCATACGGGACTCGCGGCATTGTGAGTGTCCGTCTCGCGGTAGTTGGTCAGCACGGCGAAGTTGCCTCCCTTGGTGATGCCCAACCACGTCCCACGCTCAGCTCTTTGCAGGTCTCGGCTGGAGAGTATCTCGACTGGACCCGGCGATTTTGCCTTGGTCGACCCGTTAGCACCATTGGTCACCCCGTTCGGGGCGTGGTGCGTCTCGGGCTCGGCCGTCCACCAGTGCGGCCGGCTTGTTGGGCGGAGGATGTACTCGTCCCGGTTGTCGATCGCTACCAGCGCGTACTTGGGATGTGCCGTGGTCACGAGGACTATGCACATGTCGGATACTTGTGATGGTGTGCTTGGAGTGCTCTGTGGATGTGATGCTCTTGCAGGGTAGTTTGCTGTTTGTCGGGATGCAGATGGATGATCCGTTCTAAAAACTGTACTGCAAAAAGACTCGTCGATCGAGAAGGACACTGTCCGTCAATTGACCTGGTGCTGCGCATCTCTTACTTGATTTATATATAGCAGTCCCGAGAGCTGGGACCTTGGAAGGTTCACTTCCTCGGCGCAGACGCAGATGCGGTCAGGCCACTGTCAACACACGGTGTTGGCAACGCTTAGCCTGGGCCCAGACACAGCAACCCATCACCTGACAACGCACCAAGCAGGGACTGTGAACGTAAGAAAGCCAGTAGGAGCCGAAGCGGCATGGGGCTGCAATGGAACGTCAGCACGCGTCTGACCAACTGTAGTTCTTGCGAGGACCATTGACAGGAACAAGACAACTTTTGGGACCGAACGTCGGCTCTGGTCATGATATGAAAAGACAGTCAACGGGCCCTTCTGACCCCGGATTTCCAGCAGTCACCCTCAACCTCTGGAAAGATCTGGTGGGGTTGGCTGGGGGTGGAAGGGGCGAGATGGAAGCATTGACCACTTTGGACCCCCACTATAGAGGTACAGTACGTGACGTACTCCATATGCGTACCGAGTACTTAAAACATCTATATATCCTCCGTACATTACGTAGGTAGTGTACCGAATGCAGGCAGGTATGTTCATATGTAAATTTGTAAGGCACATAACGTTATGGTACATAAGGTATCTCTGCATCCAGCGTTCCAAGTGCCATTCCCGTGTCGGTCTTTGCGGGGTTGCGACTGGGGCACCCGAGACGCTGGTGTACGGAGTATATCCGTACAGTTTGCAAACCTGTGTTGCCAAACTAACTTGTAAGGTATGCACACAGCGAGAAGGCGCTCTTGGGCGGTGTGGGGTGGTTTGGATGCTTCTCAGAAGAGCTGCACCTGCAGTCGACTCGGAGTTTGCAGACTGTACGTCCGTACACCTCCCGCGTGTCAACCTGGGGCGGAAACATGGGCATAAGCCAGCAAAGGACGACATGGCATGCCATAGGAGGAATAATGACAACGCACATCCACGCACACAAGCAAACTGCAGGAATATTGCCTTCGCACCCCCTTGGCATATCTGCCAGTCATCAGGAACTTCAGCCATCTGATACATTGGACAAACCGGTACCCAGGCCCCAACCGGACAGGCTAGAGTAAGAGGAGCGTGATGTGTATACACAAAACATTTATGTTAGCATCTGAGAAGAGCACTCCTTTTGCTCCTCGGCTCCTTCAACCCAGGCTCAGTCACTTGCTCTTGGCTGTGGATATGGTGAGCGCTTGGCTGCTCCAATTTGCGAAATTTACATCGTGCGTACCTTACCGTACAAATGGCGGACAAGTCCGCAGGACCAGGACCTTAGCGCATGCACCTTGGATCGTTTTTGGATCTGGAAGATGCGGACGGGTAAAAGTTCGGGGCGGACCCTGACGTGTGCGAATCGAGTTTGACAGCCGGCCATCCAATCACAATCGTTGTTTTGGGGCTGCCCTGGGACTCCAAGGGGCGTTCTTCCCAGTGCACTGCGGGGCGGGCTTGCTGCGGTTACCAGGTGCCGGCCAAAGAAAAAAAAACTCTGCTTGAGTCACTCACATTGGGGAGGGGCAGGGGAAAACGAGTATTTCAGCGACGTCGGGAAGCTTCCCATCTCTCCCCCATTCTCTTGCTCATTTCAAACAGACTCCTTCCCCAGAATTGCTCTATCTCGCGCAACACCCAGACCCGGCCCCCCAAGGTAGACAGGAACAAGTGACAATGTCTGGCACAAACGGAACAAACGGTGCGGCCAATGGCGCCAACGGTACTGCAAGCCAGGTACGTATGGTCTTGGAGAACAGACGCCCTTTATCGTCGGGCCTTATCGAGGCAACCACGTCACCTCCCGGCCCCTCGCTGCCGTGATGCTCGCACTCACACACAATTACAGGGTGCCCATTTCCGTTCGAGCCCCTACCAGCCCATCGGCGATTTCCTGTCCAATGTCGACAAGTTCAAGATTATCGAGTCGACTCTGCGCGGTCCGTAATCGGCGCCAAAATGTCCCTCCACCCTTCCCCGCTGACTGCTATTGATAGAGGGCGAGCAATTCGCCAACGCCTACTTCGACACCGAGACCAAGATCAAGATGTTCGTATCTCCCGACATGCTTGTAATCTTTCTCTTTGGTCTTTAACTGATCTGGATCTTGTCTACAGTGCCAAGGGTACGACAGTCGGACCCTCGCTCGAGCCATTGTCGCGCGCCACTGACTCCGAAACCCAGCCCTCGATGAGTTCGGTGTTGACTATATCGAGTTGACCTCGCCCGCTGCGTCTGAGCAGTCGCGCAAGGACTGCGAGGCCATCTGCAAGCTCGGCCTCAGGGTACGCTCCTCCCTGCTTCCGAGACACACATGTCACATCGGCTAACTGCTCGCAATAGGCTAAGATTCTGACACGTGAGTCACCGATCTCGGCGGTCCACCCAACGGCCCCCTGCTAACGCCCCACCAAGATGTTCGCTGCGACATGCGTGATGCCAAGCTCGCGGTCGAGACTGGTGTCGATGGTCTGGACGTTGTCATCGGCACATCTAGCTTCCTCCGGGAACACAGCCATGGCAAGGACATGGCCTACATCGAGAAGACGGCGATTGAGGTGATCGAGTACATCAAGTCCAAGGGCCTCGAAGTGCGCTGTAAGTGGTACCCCCTCGTCGCATTGCATGTTCCCATTTGAGCTGCCTGTGCCCGCTTCCCGGGTCGTGTTGTCGTCAGACCAAGGCCTTCACGGACTGGCGAACGGACCAGACCTTGCTGCCCCGGGCCTCTGCAGGCCGGCCGTTCTTTAGCCCGTGCCCTTTTTTTCTTTTCTTTTTTTTTTCTCGACGCAGATTCTAACAGCTGGCAGTTTCCAGCGAGGACTCTTTCCGGTCCGACCTCGTCGACCTTCTTTCCCTGTACAGGGCGGTTGACAAGGTTGGCGTAAACCGTGTGGGTATCGCCGATACCGTTGGTTGTGCTTCCCCCAGGCAGGTCTACGACGTATGTGATGATTATTCTGGGTTGTTGCGCCTTCTTGTGTTGACATACCTTCCAGCTCGTCCGGACGCTCCGAGGCGTGGTCTCCTGCGATATCGAGACCCACTTCCACAACGATACCGGTTGCAGTATCGCGAACGCGTACGTTGTTCATCCACGCTGTTTGACTGACGGCTGCTAACCCATCTCAGCTACTGCGCCCTCGAGGCCGGCGCCACTCATATCGACACCAGCGTGCTCGGCAGTAAGTACCGCCACGCTTATATTTTCAGCCGCTGGTCGCTAACCGGATGATCAGTTGGCGAGCGCAATGGCATCACTCCCCTTGGCGGTCTTCTCGCCCGCATGGTTGTGAGCGCCCCTGAGTATGTCAAGAGCAAGTACAAGCTCCACATGCTCAAGGAGGTAAGTCGCGCATTCCCGCGTTTTTTCACGAGCATGGCCCTGACCCCTTGTTCACTCAGATTGAGGACATGGTCGCCGAGGCCGTTGAGGTCAACACCCCCTTCAACAACCCCATCACGGGCTTCTGCGCCTTCACTCACAAGGCCGGCATCCACGCCAAGGCCATCCTCAACAACCCCAGCACATACGAGATTCTCAACCCCGCCGACTTCGGTCTGACCCGCTACGTCCACTTCGCCTCGCGTCTGACTGGCTGGAACGCGGTCAAGACAAGAGCTGGACAGCTCGGCCTGGCTATGACTGACGACCAGATCAAGGAGGTGTACGTATATCCCAGAGGCGCTCTGGAACGAGGCACTGGACTAACGGCTCGTTTCTAGTACTGCCAAGATTAAGGCGTTGGCTGATGTGCGGCCAATTGCCATCGACGACGCCGACTCGATTATCCGTAGCTTCCACTTGACGTTGCAACAGCCCGCTGCTCAATCGAACAGCGCTCCGGTCGAGGTTGCGCAATAGGCCGGCTGAGGGGATGCTTTGGGTTGTATGAGGGTGTTTCAAACTT
Source organism: Thermothelomyces thermophilus ATCC 42464 (assembly GCF_000226095.1). NCBI lineage: Eukaryota > Fungi > Ascomycota > Sordariomycetes > Sordariales > Chaetomiaceae > Thermothelomyces > Thermothelomyces thermophilus. The sequence goes on from NC_016475.1 coordinate 3,090,230, forward strand.
TTCGTCATTTGCTTGATCACATTATTCCGGAGTTGATTGGGGAAAAAAAGGCGATGTCTGGTTTTACATCTGCGCATAAAAGCACCAGATCCGGGACACGAAACAAAACTTCTGCATGGTGTTGCAAGAGAGGCAAAACAGAGGTAGAAAATACGTGCCAATATCTCTCACAAAATCCACCCCTCTCCCGTCTCGCTTGCCGGTGTTTGATCGAAGGGCCGAAGCCGAGGAAGAGCCGCTCCGCAAGTTTGGACCACTCATTGAGTTCAGCCAATGATTGAGGCTTTCATGATGCTGGATTAAGACGTCATGGTATGTATCTATGTATGTATGTATGTAATCCGTACATACCTGCATAACAAGCATAGCCGGCAAACCCTTCAAACAGCAGCTAAAATTTCCATTCATTCAACGCTCGGCTTGAGAGTGGGAGTTGGACGGGGCGGGACGGAAGTGCTCAATGTCTTAAGAGGAGCCTCCAAAGGGAAGCACCGAGCATGATGTTATCCTGATGAACCATTACTAATTATGTAGAACGTTAGATTCCTCTGTCTCGGCCGGACCGGCGAGCCACCACGGTTTACCCTTCCGGTGCCGAGGTACCATAGTGGAGATACCAAGGAGGGATCTGCAAAAGACAGTCTCAGAGCAAATGCTTCCAGATTTGGTGCTCAGTCGGAGTCTGGAAGTGCCGCAAAACCAGGGGATGCCTTGCTTCCAACACCAAGACTCCCTACGTGCACTCCTCAGTGCGTGGCCATGCTAAAGTTTTGTAGGCCGTGATTTCCATCTACCGCGAGAGCAATCCGTACACTCCTCCGTACACTACTCCGTACACTACTGCGTACACTACACAAGACCGACACGAGGAAAAAGTTCGGAGAAAGTTCGAGGCTTTGTCGGGGTAATGTGGGTCTTGGGCTTTTGCGCTTGCCGTGAAACGAGCAGGGGGCGGCAAGCTTGCAAACGAGGGGCTCGTTACACCATTGGGTCCGAGGGCCTTGGCGTCCTCTTTGGCTCATGACCCCCCGGTCGACTGTGTCGTCATCAGACCAACATTCTCCTGCAACTCGTACAACTTGAACCAGGAACCAGTGATTCCGCCCTTCTGGAGAGACCCAAATATCGATCGGACCATACATATGCAAGAATCACCGACTTCATCCCATCTAACTTCTGATCTTGGGAGCGCACGCCTGCGCTCCGCGATTCTGCCCCACTCAACCAACCCAAACCCCTCCTTCCCTGCACACACTCACACACCCGCACACGCAACATTGGGTTGACCCTGCGCTACCTCCCCAACCCGACGACTATGGCCTACCGGACCACTGCCGACCGTCCCACGGCCGAGCGCTGGGACCGCGACCGGTTTGAGTACGAGAGAGACCGCGACCGCCACGGCGACGTGCGCGAGCGCTTCGAAGAGGAGGACGACCGCGTGTACGTGCGACGAAGGTCCCGGCCTCCACCACACCGATTCCCCGACGACGGCAGCGACAACGATGTCGTCATCCGCGAGCGGGAGCGGTCGCGCGAGCGACGGAGGGTCGTTTACGACGACGACGATGACGATGTTGGCCGCGGTCCGCGACCGACCCGCCGGAGGCGGTCATCACTCTCACCGCCCGAGTATTGGCGCCGCCCCGTCTCGCCTCCTCCGCGAGAGGAGGTGGAGAGGTCGAGAGTGGTGATCGAAAAGGAGCGATACCGCAGCCCCTCACCGGAACCGCCGAGGTGGCCCGCCGCCCGGCTGATCCGGCGGCAGTCGAGCCTGGATACCTTCGATCGGAAGCCGGCGAGGCGGTACTGGGAGCGGGAGCTGGACCGGGACGAGTACGGCCCTCCGGCAAGGAGGGACGATTACCGTGTGCCCCCGCACGTGGACATTCCGCTGCCGCGGGCCAAGGCGCTGACCCCGCCGCAGAGGTACGGCGAGAGGGACGAGATTCACGTGGCCGGCCCACACCGGTACAGAGAAGACGACTTGCACGCTCATCCGGAGAGGGTGCGGGAGACAGAAGTCATCAGGACGCGGCGGAGGACGAGGAGCCGCGATTCGAGGGGAGCGAGCCGGAGAGGGCGGTCCAGGTCGTCCTCCAGGTCCAGCAGCTCGTCGAGCGAGAGTCGCGGCACCATCCGGACATCGAGGAGCGAGTACCCCAAAAGGGGCAAGACGCGCATACCGGCTCGGCTGGTGTCGAAGCGGGCGCTTATCGAGCTAGGATATCCATATGTAGAGGAGGTAAGGCTTTCGCGTGCATCCAGCCCTGAACGCAAAGACCGTACGGCAGGAGATGCTGACGGGTTCCCAAAGGGCAATGTGATCATTGTGCAAAAGGCGCTCGGCCAGCAGAATATTGACGACCTGTTGAAGCTCAGCGACAAGTACAAGAAGAGTGCGTACATCATGATTTTTCTCCGTCCAGTTCCCGGGTTAGCGGAGGCTGACCGAAACAGGCGAACTCGAAATCATGGCCGCCCGCTCCAGCGCCGGCGACATCATCGAAGAACGCATCGAGCATCGGACCGAGGTCTACGAAGGCGCTGCTGCCCTGCCGCCGCCGCCGCCTCCCCCGGCCACCCAGGTCGTCACCGGCACAGTTTCTGGAAACGGACCAGTGATCATTGAAGCCAATCCGCCACCTCACTACCAGCAACCCGAGGTTGTCAAGACGACCGTCATCCGCGACGTCCGCGACGTTCGCGATGTCTCGCCCAGCCGCTTCACCACGTCCTCGTACGACACATCGTCGTCCTACGACACATACACCACCAGCCGCACCAGCAGCCCGACGACCGTCGTGGCGCGCGAGGTGTCCAGCCACGTCCCCATCGGGCCGGTCGCGCTGGCCGGGCGCCATCGCCGCGACGCCTACGAGACGGAGGACCTGCGCTCCGAGATCCGGCACCTCGAGAAACAGCTCGCGCGGCGGGAGCGCAGCCGGCACTCGCGCAGCCGGCACCGGAGCCGGAGCAGAGGCGATCTGGTGCGCGCCGAGCGGCTGAGCACGGGCGAGCTGGTGCTGTACGAGGAGGAGGTGGAGAGGATCCAGGAACCGGCCAGGGCGTCGGGACCGAGGATCGAGAAGGACAAGAGAGGTAGGCTGTCTATTAGCGTGCCGAGGTACCAGTAGTCTCCTGACGGTGCGTTTTCTTTGCGCGGTCTTGTACCATGTTATTTTCTTTTCCCCCTCTTTTCCCTCTTGTTTCTTCTTTTTTTCTCTTGTTCTGTTGTCGGTTTTCTTTCTGTTTGAGATCTTAGGTTGGCTGGTAGTACCTTCACCTTCCTTTCCTTCTTCCCCTGTCCGACGGTATGCTGTTTCTGGGAACGTTCCACTAATCGCCTCTGGTCACTGATACAGGTCCTCCGCCGAGGCTGATGAAGGCCATGTTGGCTACTCTGACCTGACAAGACCTTACTGCGGTCCTGCGAGCCTGGGCGCTCGTGCTGAAGATGGTTTGATGACGACACGAGATGAATTACGATGATGCCGTCGGGTTTCAGATTGGATATGACATGGCAGATATGAGTCATGAAATGATTACGGCATGTTTCCCCTTTTTTGTCTTGTCAGAAACAGCGATACACGTACCCAGCCAATGTCTTGTTTGGGTTGGGACTGTTTTCTCAAAGTCCGAGCGATATAGCAACACAATTTTCGGAGCTCCGAGGATACAACGGCGGCTGATGCAGCCTTCCGGCTTCATCTCGCCCGGGATCCTCAACAATCTTTCAATTTAAGAGGTGAACGATGATGGGCTGCCAATATATTCACCCGGAATTTGTAATCAACACTGACTAGTAGAAGCCCGGTGTTCAACATGCAAGCTACCTAAGTGTAAAAAACAGCTGGGTCCTCGAACTGTGGTTACATGGTTCATTGATTGATTATCAATCATCGACGGTCCTACGCAGACGGAAAGGAATCTTAATCCGGAGAGGCCCGGAGTTTAAACCCCAGCCCCTGGCGCCCCGGAGTTAGGGCGGTCCCTGCATAACATCAACAACTGCAGCCTACACTACTAGGGCGCAGGCCTCGGAGTTAAAAAGGTGACGGATGTTCTCTTCGAAATTCAATAGTAGAGTTCATTCAGCCCCAGTCAGGCAACTCAATATTCACTTCCAACCGATAGCAACGACCACGCACCGACGGCCCCTGTTTTTCACATCGACCATGTCCACCAAGACTATTATTGCGACTGGAGCCTCCTCCGGCCTGGTAGTTATTCCTTCCTCTTACTATATATATATAGATGTTTGTATATGTATTGAATACGAAACCGCTGACAGCATACCTAAGGGGTTCGAGCTCGTCAAACAACTGCTGGCGCGGCCCCCCTCCCCGGCGTACCGCATCGTCTTGGGCGCGCGCGACGTGGCCCGCACGAAGGCGGCCTTTGACGCCCTCACCACTGCGGCCGCCCTCCCCCACAGCAACAGCAGCAGCAGCAGCAGCAGCAGCAGCAGCAGCAGCAGCAGCAGTGGTGGCGACAGCGGCGGTGGCAGGCACAGCGTGACCGTGCTGCCGCTGGAGCTGGGCGACATGGCCGGCACGCGGGCCTTTGCGCGGCAGGCGCTTCGGGCGATCGCGCGGGACAGCGGAGACGGGGAGGAGAAAGAGGAGGAGAAAACCAGGCTGGACTACTTGCTGCTCAACGCGGCGATCACGGGGGGCAACGACGCCCGGTGGGTTGGGCCTTGGGGGTGGTGCGAGGGTCTGGTTGTCAATCATCTGTGTCGGGTCTCTTCCTTTTCTCCCCCCACCTCTCCTCCTCCTCCCCTCTTTTTCTTTCTCTTCCCTTGAGCAAGGGGTGTTTGCTGGCGTCTTTTGCTGACTGGACAGTTCCGAGCTTAGCCCAACATTACCTAGTGCATCTTTTGAGGGAGAAGCTGGTGGAGAGCAACTCGAGGGTGGTGTTTGTGTCCTCGGGGGCGATACGACAGGTGTCGGACACAGGTTCGTCTTCCTTCCTTCCTTCCTTCCTTCCTTCCCCCCACCACCTCGTAACTTTTGTTACATTGCTGAGGCCTTCGCTGAGGCCGATGTGGGGTTAACTCTGAATGGGTGAGAAAGGGACGTTCGCGGCTGACAGGAAGTGAGTAACAGAGTCGCTGGAGGCAGACGTCAAGGCGGGCTCGGGCGCCCATCCCTTCACCACGTATAGCCAGACCAAGTTCATCCAGTTGCTCGGCGCTCACTGGTGGCGGCGGCAGTTGAAGGGGCAGGCGACCGTCGTTGCCGTCTCGCCGGGACTGATCCCTGGCACAGGTCTGGGGCGGGGAAGCGGGACGTTTGACATACCCAAGATTCCCATGGCAGATGCGAAGCCGATTCCTGTCGGTCAGTATTTTTTTTTTTTATTTTTTATCTTTTTTTTTTTTTTCTTTCAGTAAGCTCCGTGTCCCGAAGTGATAGGAGAGCTGACAGGCCGCTAGGAGCACAGAGCATTCTCCGCGCCTTCACGCGCGACGACTTCCCCGAGGATCCGCAGCAGATCTTCCTCACCAGCTGGGGCGAGTGGTGGCCCAAGGAGGTCTACCGTCTTACGCTTGACGAGAGTCTTCAGGACAAGTGGTGCCCGAGCAAGGAGGAGATCGAGAAGGAAGCCGGGCTGTCTGGCTGAGCTGGGTCTTGAGAGGGGCCGGCCGAGGACACGCCGTGCGTGTTGCTGCTTAGAATGGTGCAGGCCATGCCAGCCTTTTCTTGTTCCTCAGCCTTCGCAAAGATTGTAACTCAAATCCGAGAGCAACTTGGACGTTTCACGGAAAGATTGCAATGAAGTCCAGTGAAGAGAACCGTCGTACTGGATCAACGTACATGTGCACGTTATTTCGCACAATTTCAACCTTCGAGGTCAACCTGAGGGCTGGGGTCTTCGTGGACTGAGTGAGGTGGTGCAAAAACAAAACAAAAAAAAAAAAATAACTCAAGGCTCTCGCTGCTACCCAAGGTGGTTCCTTCCATTGCTGGAGAGACGACAGTGGTCCAGACCTGCCAAGGGACCTTGTCTCGCACCGAACCCCCGGGAATACTCGGTAATCGGCAGGGAGGATACCCTGGATTGCAAACAGGCGAGTGGAAACCTGGATTGCAGACAGGCGAGTGGAAACTTGGCCAAGCTCGAGGTCTGGCGTCGCGGTAACAGCTTTGAAGGGAAAAATGGTACAAAAAAGAGGAAAACTAGAAAAATAATTACGACTTAAATCACGGAACGTGCGGCGCAATGGAATGACTCACTCTTAATGACAGTTTCTGAATGGGTTACTGCCGTCCTTGTGGGTAAGCTCGGCATCGTTCGTGTCGCGCCCGTTTTGTGCACCCCCCTCTCTCCCGCGCCCTTGCCCAGGCGCAGGATTTGCGGTGGGGTGATTTGCGGTGGTTTGGCCTTGGATCCCTGTCAAATCGGCCCATTGAGCAAGGATCTGCTTATCAGATGGATCTGATTAGATGCGCTGATAGGTTTGGCCGACTCGAGAGACAGGCCGCGGGGGGACAGGCAGGGACTTCGGTCGCCCCTTCTTGGGCTCTTTCCCCGACAACCCAGGCAGTGGGCGCGTGATGATTGGTGCTACTGTTCCACGCGCGAAGATCCAGCCTGCTTGGAGATGACGCGGGCATGAGAAATTTTCTGTGCCCAGGCGGGCGAGGCACCCTAAACGGGTTGTTGTTTCCACGCAGAAGCACTGCGCGTGTGTGTGACTTCCATATTTAGGTATACTATGTTGTATAGCAGGCACTCACTCCACTTCCGCGGTAGCAATAAATACTTGAAGGTCAGGTAGATACATCCCACTCATTGACAGCCCGGAAACCAACCTCTGCTTCCTTCCACCCTCCCGCCCTCCCACCACGACCACTGGTGCAGCATATCGCCATTGCCGGGGTGCGCAGTTAATCGATTGGCGCCTTTTGCCGACAAACACAGTAATGGGTACCAGCGACGACAACAACTCGTCCGTCGCGGCCGGGCCGGTGGCCGGCAATTCATCTCTCCCGGACCGGCGCCCGCCCTCGGTTTCGACGGATGACAAGTCGCCCGGTGTCCGCCGTGCCGAGGCTCTCGCCGCTGTTTTGACGACCACGGACCGCGTCTTCATCTTCTTGGGCGTCTTCCTCGTCGCCTTCGCCTACGGGCTCGACGGCGTCCTCCGCGCCTCCTACCAGCCCGTGGCCACGGCGTCCTTCAACCAGCACTCGCTGTTGGCTACTGTCAACGTGCTGCGGTCCGTCATCGCCGCTGCTGCCCAGCCCACGTCGGCCAAGATCGCCGACATATTTGGACGCGCCGAGCTAGTCGTCCTGTCCGTCTTCTTCTATGTCCTCGGCACCCTCATCGAGACCGTCTCCAACAACGTGGGGACCTTTTCCGCCGGCGCCATCATCCACCAGATCGGCTACACCATGATTATGCTGCTCGTCGAGGTCATCGTCGCCGACATTTCGTCGACCCGCGCCCGTCTCTTCTTCAGCTACGTCCCGGCCATGCCCTTCCTCATCACCACCTGGGTGAGCGGCAACATCTCGGCCGCCGTCCTCTCGGCCACCACCTGGCGCTGGGGCGTCGGCATGTGGTGCATCATCTACCCCGTCTGCGCCATGCCACTGGTGGTGAGCCTGACCCTCGTCAGCCGCCGCGCCCGCAAGCGCGGCCTCATGGAGAAGTACAGCGAGGCGGTCAAGGGGGAGCCCTGGGGCTCCTTTCTAGTCGATCTCTTCTGGCGCCTCGACGTGATCGGCGTGATCCTCTTGATCGCCGTCTTCGCCCTCATCCTCGTCCCTATGACCATCGCCGGCGGTTTCCAGGCCTCCTGGACGGCCCCGCACATCCTGGGCCCCCTCATCGTCGGCGTCTGCACCATCCCCGTCTTTGTCCTCTGGCAGATGCGCGCCCCGCACCCGCTCGTGCCCTTCTACCTCATCAAGGACCGCGCCGTCTGGGGCGCCCTCGGCATCGCCGTGCTGCTCAACTGGTCCTGGTACATGCAGGGAGACTACCTCTACACCGTCCTCATCGTCGCCTTCGACTTTGGCACCGAGATGGCCACCCGCCTCAGCTCCTTTTACAGCTTCTTCAGCGTCGTCAGCGGCTGCCTCCTCGGCCTCGTCGTCTTCAAGGTCCGCCGCCTCAAGATCTTCATCGTCGCCGGGACCTGCCTCTTCATGGTCGCCTTCGGCCTGCTGATCCACTACCGCGGCGACGCCAACACCTCGAGCCGCGCGGGCGTCATTGGCGCTCAGATCGTCCTGGGCATCGCGGGCGGCATGTTCCCGTACCCGGCCCAGGCGTCTCTGCAGACCGTGCTGAGGCACGAGCACCTCGCCGTCATGACCGGCCTGTACCTGGCCACCTACAATCTCGGCTCGGCCTTCGGCAACGCCGTCTCGGGAGCTATCTGGACGCAGGTCCTGCCCGGCCAGCTCAACCAGCGCCTCGCCCCCTTCAACAACGCCACTCTGGCCACCCTGGCCTATGGCAAACCCTTCGACTTCGCCGCCGAGTACCCCGTCGGCACGGGCGAGCGGCAGGCCGTCATCGACGCTTACAAGCACTCCCAGCGCCTCTTAACCATCACGGGTATCTGTCTCTGCGTGCCGCTGATCGCCTTTGCCGCTGTGTTGCGGAATCCGAAACTGAACGACCAGCAGACGCTCGCTCAGGACTCGCCGGCGGTCCGCGCTCCTGTTGGCGCTGTCGAGGGACGCGGAGATACAAAGGAGGTTTCGGCGTCATGATACCCTAAGTGCACAGGAGAAGAGGCTTGTCGTAGTAGTACCTGGTCATGTTTTGGATAGTTTCAATGGACTGTTGATGCATCACAATGACTTACTTGACTTCCCGTCCGACGCCGCATCAAAGTGGGTGCAGGATTCAGGGACACAGAGGTCAGACTTGGCTGACCCACCACCGGGAACGACGGACCAGGGGCCGACATGTATTTATAGAGCTTCTACCAGTGTCTTCTGCACCTGAAGAACCAACGAACTTTTATCACCACTTCTGAGTCTCATACTAGAGTTCCAGCAGTGCCTGCCACGGCGCTCACACCGCTGTGGTTGTCCCGATTGCAGCACACCCTGCCGTGCTGTAGCAGGTATCTTGTCTAAAAAGCGGTCAACGCCTTTTATATTTCTTCTACGTCTCTTTTCTCTTCTTTTCCTGCAGCACAACCATCCACTCAGCCCATTCGTCGTCGGGAAATGGTAGGTCTCACTGCAGCTTTGCCGATTGGCCCTCGCGTGTGCATGCGGATGCCAAAACGAGGCCCAACCATTGAAAGTGCTCTCCTCTGCCACATATTATATATCTATTGATGCAGTACGTTGTCTACGGACGCGTCCATCATGTAAGGTTAGATAAGATAAGACCTGTGGATCTGGCAAACGGGCTGGCAAACGGAGGGTTCTTTGTTCCTAATCCTCTACTTATACCAGAGCCACAGGGCCAGCAAACGTAGGAAGAAGACATCGCACTTTTGAACTATTTATAACTTACTAACTTTCTTCCATTAATTAGAACTATCTTCCATCTATTAGAACCATCTTCTATTAAATGGTAGTAGAAACTCTGCTTTTAACTATTTAAAACTATTAGTACTAGAATTAAATCGCGTTAATGATTAGTTTAGTATTACTTTCGTAATAGTTACGTTTAGTCTTAGTAACTTAGTAACCGAACCGGGCAATTCTATTATAACTACTATAAAATCTCTCTATTCCTAGTAACTTAGTAACTAGGACAGTCTTCTATCTACCTTTCTAAGCCTAGTGACTTAGTAACTAGTGGCTAGGCAAACCCTATATTAACCCTAGGATCCTTTCCTATAGAGAACCTTCCTAGACCTTCTTATCCTTTAAACTCTCCTTCTAAGAAACTATCCCAATAGGAACTATCTAACTATACTAAGAGTGTCCTAAGGAGGCGTAATAAGATACCTTATATATTATAGGTATAAGTGTTAGATTCTAAAGACTAACTATAAGAAAATCCTCTATAGTGTCACGAGCCAACCATATACCACGACCCGGTGGGGCACAGCAGGCTAAACGAGCCACCAATCAAGAAGGGCACGGAGCGAGGCTGACACGGGATCGCTAGGGAGCGCGGGCTACTACAGGCGAACAATTGCCAAAAGGGAAGGATAGCAGAGGATAGCTAGCTACCAAAGGCGATCCTAGGGCAGGCTAGAAGGGGACTATAAGCAATTAATAGAAGTATATATACATATAAATAATCACTCGTTATAGTAGACTTTAGGAGTTTACTAGTAATAGTAACCTATAATTATAATACTTATACTAAGTATTGCTAATTACTATAAGAGATAACTCTAGTGTTATTATAAACCCTTTAGCTTTACCGAATCCCTTAGACGACCTATACGCTTATCTTATTTAATTTACCTCTGTCTGAACCCTTTTAGAAGAAGTCTAAGTTAGGTTCGTTATACGTTGCTATTACTCCCTTTGTTCTATTATAGCTTAGAACGGAGGTGATTTCGACTTTGATATTAATATAGCTATTAACATTACGGCCGAATAGCTGCTTACCTAGCTTAGTTAACTCTAGTAGCAGATCTAGGAGTTAGATTAGAGAGATAAGGTTATTTAAGCTTAGATTAAGGAACTCGAGAATGGTAAAAAGCATTTGTAGAAGCTAGTTAATAAGGCCTATACTAAAATTAAGGCACTTAAGGGTGCTAAAGCGAGCCGTATTAAGATCGAACTACCTAGTAAATATAGAGGAACTAAGGAGGATCTCGTAGGATTTCTAATAAACCTCTAATCTTACTTCTAGCTTAATAATAATAAGTTTCTAGATGATAAAGCTAAAGTTCTCTATATAGCTATAAGACTAGAAGGTAAGGCATTTAGATAGTTTAAGCCTATATAGAATAACTATCTTACTAAGGAAGACGAAGACGACCGAGATACGTTTATATAGGCAGTCTTTTAATCCTATAACTAGTTTGAAGAAGAGCTTTAGAAGGTTTTTAGCAATAAAAGGTTTTTAGCGATAAAGATAAGAAGATTTATATATAAGAAAGACTTGCTAATCTCTAATAGACTAAGTTAATAGCCTCCTATACTATATAGTTTAGATAGGATATACTTAAGTCTTAGCTTAACGATAAGGCGTTAATATAACTATTCTATAATAGCTTAAAGGAAAAGGTCAAAGACAAGCTATATAAGTATGACTAGCCTAAGACCCTAGATAAATATATTATATAGGCTATTAGGATCGATAATCAACTCTATATATAAGAGTAGTAGAAACGAGGTTAGATAAATAGAACTATAGTCAAGGCTAATAACAAGAAAAAACGAGCATACATTAGTACCTTATATAGGACGTATCTTAGAGCTATAGATATAGACGTAGTATAGAAGCAAGATAAGAAGAAGACGACTAAAGACAAGTCTAACGTTACCTATTATAACTATAGAAAGAAAGGATACTATAAACGAAAATATCGAAGCCTAAAGAAAGACTAGAAACTAGTCCCTAGAAAGAAAATTACAGCTATTAACGAAACTGCCAAGGATATTATCAAAGTAGCAACTACAAGCTACGAAAACAGGGATAGCGATATAGATAGTCTTGGATACGACAGCGACGATAAAGACAAATAAGCACCGTACTCCGAACTAGTTACTATGGACCTAGAAATAGGTCTTGCCGAATAGGACACGGTAAGAGAATATATACTACTAATTTCAATTCTCCTAGCCTTAAGGTAGTAGGGTTTTATAGTTACCTAGAGGTAGGATAGATCGTAGACGACCGATACCTAAGGAATCAAAAGACCTAGACCTAATGTTCTATTCCTCTAGGAATGAATCGAATAGTACTATAATAAAGTTTTCCGGCTTAACACGGAACTATATAAATAGGATAGACGCTTAATTTAACTTACCTAGTAGAGCGATAAGATAAGGGACAAGATAAGGGAACTCTAACATATTATAAAAACTATTAAAGGGGAATAGCCTATGATATATGATAGGCCTAATAGTTACACCAAGTATTTTAATAATTAGTAACTTAGCTATGACGTATAGAACCTAGAGTACTAGTTTATATATATAAATCGTAGAAAAGACAAACGTATATAGGAAAACTATTAGAAGAAATACTCCTACCTTAGTATTAGAGTACCTATAGTCTATATATAATAGGAAGAATTTAGAAAAGAATTTTAATACCTTCTAGGCAATGCTATACGACTATACCTACGATACAAGGCATATATATAAGTGCCCTAGTTCTAGTATATATTATACAAATGCTGATATTACTTTTACGACAAATTTAAAAACAATTACTAGCCGACCTGACAAGGAAATGAGGACAGAAGCCTCTGCCCTATAGAATAGGTCTATAATATAGGAAATAAAGTGGCCAAATTGCTTTAGAAGATCAAAGCCCGTAATCTAGAAGGCATTACGGTAATACCAAAACGAGCCTAGCGTAGGTACTATAGAATAGAACGAGACATATAGGACTCGTGCTAAAGTAACGACTATCTCTACTACACGGACAAAAAGAAATCGCGGATCTAGGAGCTTTAGATAAAGCTATAGTATATATAATAGAAAGTAGAACGGACCTAACAGTAGGAAGCTGCTAATACTTAATAGCTTATGGAAATAAGTACGATCGACGAAGCCGCTATTAGCTAAACAACTAAAAAGGTTAGCACTAACCTAGGAAACGGGTTAGGGCCCTCTGAGGGGCCTAAAAACTATTAATACCTGTATAGCAGCGAGTGGTAGCGTAGTATAGGAGGAACTAGCATAAGAGACCACTATATCGAGACCTCCCGGCAGAAATATAGGAAATCGCCGCAATCTTTAGGCGACGGCAGCAAGACAAGTGATTATGGATAATAGCATAATGGAAATAGCACGAAATGCTTATACTAGTAAATAATAGAGTAGAGATAAACCTGATTTCGCCAATACTTATAAATTAGCTACGGATACCCTAGAGAATGAAGTAGAAGTATAGTATAATTAAAGGGCTATTTCTAATATAATAGGTATATAGGGAGACTAAACTAATTAACATTACTATAGTAAGGAAAACTATAGTAGTTATATTTAATATTATAAATATAAGTAACGATAAAGATATAATATTAGGATTATTATAATATAAAGATTATAACCTAGACATTAGCTAGAAGAATAGTAGCTACCTATAACCCTAAATAGAGTCGTATTTGACTAGCAAGATAGAGAGTATACAAAGATCGCGAGCAGACGATACCTAGGGGAAGGCATATCCTACGGATCCACCGTAAGAGACGGATAATAGTAGGTAGACCACTATAGACTCTAGAAGAAGTAGTATAACGACACTGACGTTACGACAAGAGGAACAAGCTAAACTGCCGATAGCTATTCTCTCTATTGACGAATACAGAGCATTATAACTAGAGTAGTAGGTTAAGATAGGAGAAATTACTAGTATCGCTATAGATAGAACTAAGTTTATATACTATTAGAAAGCCGAGAGATAAGATAAGACTAAGGAAGTACCGAAGGAATATAAAGGACACCTAGCATTCGAACCGAAGTATCTAAAAGGATTACTAGAACACGGCCTATAGGATTACGAGATCAAGCTTAAGGAAGGAGTATAACTAAAGTTCTTTAAGATTTACTATATAAGCTAGATATAAAATAAAGAACTTAAGCGATATTTAGAGGAGAATCTTTAAAGAGGATATATCTGCCTATCGATATCGCTAGCAGGCTACCTAATCTTATTTATACCTAAGAAAGATAGAAAGCTATAGTTATACGTTAATTATTGGTAACTTAACGAATAGACCGTGAAAAACCAATACCTATTACCGCTAATCTTACGGCTCTAAGATTAGTTAGTAGGAGCCTAATATTTTACGCGTCTTGACTTACTATCGGCCTATAACTATATATAGATTAAAGAAGGCAACGAGTAGAAAACGGCCTTTAGGACACCCTATAGCTACTATAAGTACCTTATTATGCTATTTAGACTTATAAACGCGCCGGCAACGTTCTAAGCTTTAATTAATTAAGCTATCCGATCTTTTCTTGACAAATTTACGGTATATTATCTTGATAATATACTTATCTTCTCTAAAACAATAGACAAACACCGGAAGTATATAAGAGTAGTACTAGACACGTTATATGTATATAAGCTATTAGTTAACAAGAAAAAGAGCGAATTCCATATTAGGAAGACGGTATTTTTAGGATATAAGATATCCCTAGGACAAATTTAGATAGAACCTTTAAAGATTAAAGCCATTAAGAATTAGCTATAACCGACGTTAGTTATAGAAGTACAAAGTTTCATCGGGTTTATAAACTTCTACCGGATGTTTATTAGGAACTTTAGAGCGATTGTACGACCTTTATACGAACTTACTAAGAAGAACACTAAATTCTAATAGGAAGAGTAATATAAGCAAGTATTTATATAGATCTACGATGCCATTACTAAAGATCTAGTACTAGTACTACTAGACCCTAAAAAGCTATTTAAGGTAGAAACGGACGCTTTAGACTACGCCATTAGAGGATAGTTAGGATAACGAAACGAATAAGGGAAGCTATATCCTATAGCCTTCTTTTTAAAGAAGCTTAATGGACTATATCTCAATTATCTAATCTATAACAAGGAACTACTTGCGATTATTAAAGCTTTTAAGGAATAGCGACTATACCTTAGTAATACGATCGAACTAGTATAAGTATATATGGATTATAAGAATTTATAATACTTTATAATGACGAAGGAGCTTAACAGACGACAAATATAATAGGTAGAATTCCTTACGGAATTTGATTTTAAGATCTGCTATAAAAAGGGCAAAGAGAACGTACGAGCAGATGCCTTAAGCCGATAAACAGATTATATAGAAGGACGAATAGAAACAACACTACCGTTATTTAAGGAACAAATGGACAGAACGCTATATCACGGAATGTAGACACCTATAGAAGATAATCTACTTGACTTGTTCCTAGAATGTTATATAATCTTTCAAGAAGAAAGGATTAACGAGATATAATATCAAATAGCACCTAGACTAGTAGTACCTAACGGAGTAAAAGAAAAAGATAGGAAACTCTAGTACCGAGGTAAAGTATATATCTATAACAAAGATTAATAGCTATAAATGATTTAAGACCTCTACGAGTTAAAACTTAGAGGATATAAAGGAGTTACGAAGACTATCGTATAAGTTAAGAAACATTACGACTTTCTATAGTTAACGGTATAAGTTAAAAAAGTCATATAGAACTACGACATCTATAATTAAAGTAAAATAGCACGATATAAGCCGTATAGGCTACTTTAGCCACTACTAATAGCTAATAAACTATAGAGTTTAGTTATAATAGACTTTATTACAAAACTGCTAGAATCCAAAGATACGGCCATAGGGGTAATCTACGATAGTATTCTCACTATAGTAGACTGCCTAACTAAATGGGTATACTTCTTTCCCTATAAGGAGTCCTAGATAGTAGAATAGTTAGTAGACGTAATCTATTAGCAAGTTACATTAGTATACGCTTAGCTATAGGAATAGATTACCAATAAAGACACTAAGTTCGTATTAAAGTTCTAGCAAGCGTTAATATAACGATTAGGCATTAATAGCAAGCTATTAACGGCATACTACCTATAGACTAATAGATAAATAGAGCAACTAAACCAAGTTATCAAGTAATACCTCTATTCTTACATTAACTATTAGCAAGACGACTAGGTTATACTATTACTAATAGTATAACTTGCTTATAATATAATACTAATGGAAACGACCAAAGTTATACCGTTCTTCGCGAACTATAGATATAAAGCAGACCTTAGGCAAGGACTAGAGGTTATAGTGCCGAGAGCAGTAGTTAAAATAGAACAAATATACGTACTATATAAGAAGCTTAAAAAGGAACTCGAGTTTATTAGAACCAGAATAAAGAACTACTATGACAAACATAGGCTTAAGGGACCTTACTTAAAGAAGGGAGATAAAGTCTATCTAATTATACAAAACCTGTAAACTAAACGACTAAGCACGAAGCTAGACTTTAAGAAGGTCGGACCCTTTATTATTAAAGAACAAATCTTAACATCTAACTACTAACTGTCGTTACCGTTATTCATACGACTATAGACAGATATTTTTCATATTTCACTTTTTAAACTAGCGCCGAGGAACGCTAAGGTTATTATATATATCGAAGTAAAGGATAAAGAGGAAGAATAGAACGTCGAAGAAATCCTAGATTTATATTTTATTAATAGAGAACTATAGTACCTAGTCAAATGGCTTAATTTTAGACTAGAAGATAACTTATAAGAACTAGTTAAGAACCTAAGTTACCCTAGGAAACTAGAGTAGTTCTACTAGTAGAATCCTAACCGGCTATAAGAACCGGCTCTAAAGCCTATTCCCCGATAGAAAAAGAGGGGAACCTACTAGAATTAGGACTAGGATCTAACCTAATCAACTCCTAATCGAGCATGTCAAAAGTACCTAATACCTAAGCCTAACCCGCGAGGGTCTACGTCTCTAATATCGGCAAAGGAGTATCTAGTTCTTCCTCCTCCTCTAGACGAGCTACGCTACGACGAAAAACTTCGGTACTACAATCGCGTAGGGATTACTACAAACGACGTAATTGGCTTAAACGGCTTAACATCTAAGCAAGAAGCGCCTCGGTCTTAGTAATCTCTTTCGAAACCTTCTCCTGCTCTAACAAATTCGAAAGGACTAAGATAGTTAGTAACCTAGGACTATAAAGAAAAATAATAAGGAACCTATAGACATCTATAACGTTTAGGCTACTATACTTCTTACCTATATAAATATAATTTTAATATTTATTTAAACCCTCTATTATTATATAATGCTTTCGCGGCTTCGTATTCTAATAACGCTTATAAGGTATAGTAACCTTATAACCCTCTCGCTTAATCTTAATCGTAATAGCGTATTATTTATACTTAAGATCGCGACGGTTCCTAGGAATACAATCAGCTATAGTAGAAGGAAGCTAGCAAAAGAAGGACATTACCTATAGGGAAAAAAAAAGGGGGTATTAGCAGTATTTAAAATAAGTTATAAGAAGCTTTCAGGTCGAAAGCCCTAAAGAGGGGGTATCATATCACGAGCTAACTATATACTACGACCTGGTAGGGCGTAGCAGGCTAAACAAGCCACCAATCAAGAAGGGCATGGAGCGAGGCTGACACGGGATCGCTAGGGAGCACAGGCTACTACGGGCGAACAATTGCCAAAAGGGAAGGATAGCAGAGGATAGCTAGCTACTAAAGGCAATCCTAGGGCAGGCTAGAAGGGGACTATAAGCGACCGACAGAAGTATATATATATATAAATAATTACTCGTTATAGTAGACTCTAGGAGTTTACTAGTGATAGTAACCTACAATTATAGTACTTATACTAAGCATCGCTAACTACTATGAGAGATAACTCTAGTGTTGTTATAAACCCTTTGGCTTTACCGAATTCTTTAGACGACCTATACGCTTATCCCGCTTAATTTACCTCCGTCTGAACCCCTTTAGAAGAAGTCTGAGTTGGGTTTGTTATATATAGGAGCTAGAATCGCTACTTAGATTTACTAATAATTATAAGTTATATTAAGCTAAACCTGATAATTTTGGCATTAATAAGGAAACGATAAACTAGCTAAATGGTAAGATAGATCTTTAATTTAACTAGTTAAAGAAATGAACTAAGTATTTTTCTAATAAGACTAAAGGAGCTATCTATAAACTGTTATAATAACTTGAAAAGAGTATCGTTAAGATAGACTATAGCTTTATAAACTACCTAAAGGGAGTCGAAGATTAACTTTATAGCTACCTAGAGAAGGACGTTCTTATAACGATAAAACCGATATTTGATTATATCAAGGATTTAGAAATATATATATTATAATATAGAAATGTACTTAGCCGGATAGTAATATAGATAAAGGAAATATTTAATATAATATATAGTTAAGATAGCGAAAATGATAATTAATTACCTAGTCGTTAGTAATCTTCCTTTAATCTTACTAGACTTAGTACTATTATAGAAGAAGTATAGTAATTTAGTAATCTTATGGAAGATATATAATATAATAGTAATACTTTCCTTATACTTCCTAAGGGCATTAATATTAGCTATTGTTATAATCTTGGCCGCCCTAAATATATATAGTCTTTATATAAAGTCCTATATCTTGTAACTAGCAGTGGTAGAGGCAGAGATCCTGATCCTTTAGAATCTGACGAAGATAATGCCTTATCTAACCGTTACTAACCTTTAAGAGACTAGAATCTAAGACGCTATTAAGGTACTCTATACCTTAGTAATAGCGATAGTAACGGTAGAGGTAATAATAGTGGTAATAATGGTAATAATAGCAATAGACGTTATAGATATAAGTCTATATATAATACTACTATAAATATATAGAGCCGCTTAGACTTTAAGATTAAAAGGGACAATATTAGCTAGTTCGATCCTTCTTTTCCTAACCTATATTCCTTAGGTATTATTAATAATAGTAAGAACCTAGTATTTACCGACGTCTACTACTTTGCTAACCGTATTAAAATCTTCCTAGAAAGCGACCTTAATAGTAGTATTAAAACGTAGATTCTATCCTTCTTTTAAACCCTTCTTAGTAGCCTAGCTATCATTTGGTGGACTAACGAGCTAAACGGCGCTATATATAGATAATTATATAAACTAGGTCTTCGAGCTATTATAGATCGACTATAGGAACGCTTTATACCTGACGCTATAACTGTTACCTACAAATTTAATAAAGCTAGCCTATATTTAAAGGATATCGTGAAAGACGAGTAAGCGCTTAGTTTCTTCGTTTAGAAGATGTTTCGTTAGGCGCGCTTAATATATATATTTAACGAATATAATAATAACTAGTAAGGAGTTATAGTTTAAGTCTAGTTAGCTATAGACCTTTATATTAAGTAGTATTTAGATCCTCCTTAGTAATACTCCTTACTTAGTACCTATATATAGTATATCGAGTAGTCTCGATCTATTGTTTTAGTAGCACTCTTGACTACTACCTATATCTATAGAAGAAGCTATCTATAGATAGTAAGTTAGAGTCTCCTAGAGCTAAGAATAGGGGGTCGTATAAGCCTATATGCTATAATGCTAATCGACCTTGACAATTTAGCTATAGATATAACAAGCCTCTAAGATATAACTAGTGTAACTACGAATTTAAACGTAACCGCGGATTTAACTAGAATCGTAGGTTTGATCATGATTATAGATTTGACTATAACTATGACTAGGATCGCTATAATTAGAATCGCTATAATCAAGGTAATTATGGCCAAAAACAGGTTAGATTTAGTAAGGATAACTACTAGCGAAAGGAATATTATAACTATACTAACTTTACTAAAGAAGCTAGCGATAGCTCTAAGCTAGATCAATCTAACGCGTAGTTAGCTAACAGTGCCCCTAAATCTAGATCTAAATCTTTAGGTAACGATACTAGTATTATATACCTTATTCTAGACTTGTAACTTACTTGCTATAAGTGCTATAAATCCTTTAGCTTATATATCAAACTATATACTTATACTAAGCGATACTATAGAACTAGTCCTCTTCCTTCGATCCGTAATTACAAAGCCAATCTTACGGACTTAGCTTACCGTACCTATAGTTTCCATAATATCACTCTAATAACACGAAATGCTCCCTTCCGGCATCTAAAGGTATACGAAAACGCCAAATCTGGTAATATTTGCCGCCTAGTAAAGATTCCTAGTAGGTAGTTAGATCTACCCTTTTCGCCGCCAGAAAACGCGTACCAAGCTATAGACGTGCTAACTACGTCGCCGGCAGACACTACGGCAAAAGCGTACTAGGTTAGGGACATACCTCCTAGGCATATGCCTAACCGCTATGGTTTATTACTAGGATATACTTATCTACGTGTCAGGGCATACTGCGAACCTACGGATTGCGAAGTAGTAGAAGTATACCTAGATCCTGGCGTTAGCCGCTCCCTAATTGACTATACTTTCTTATAGCGATTAAACCACTAAATTAAATGATATAAGGGCAGAGTCAAAGGCGTAGGAAATGCTATATTAAGCCTTAACGAATGGGCGTTTTTTGATATCTACTTGTTAGGTATAGAAAACGGTACTCCTACCCTAGCTAAGTTTACTTATATAGTGTAGGTTATTAACTCTCTAGCACTAAATCTTCTAATAGGTAACGAATTCCTGGATTTATATGATACGAATATCGACTACTAATATAAGGAAGTTAATTTATAGTTATTTAACTTCTATTTTCCTTTTTCTATATACGTATATATTATACCCTATATATAGAAAGTTAAAACCACTCGCGAAATTACTCTCCTACTTAACTAATAGGCAATGGTGCCCGTCGAGTACAAGCCTCTTCCGACAGGTCGCGCCTTTATATTTAACTTGGCTTATATAGCCGTCTATAACTTCGTTATAGATATAAAGACCCTAAAGGTTATACCTATTGAAAATACTATATACGGAACGCTTTATATTCCGAAGAGGCACTCTATTAGAAGGATCGAAGAAATAGAAGACAGTGGCTACTTTACCTACTTATAGACCACCGCTTTCTATATAACGGCGATCGTAACTACCACTTTAACGATGGCTATAAACGACGTTAACCCTGTGTTAGTAATCACTAATTAGTATAATGTTATATTGGTAAACGCTTCCTTTGATTTAAACTGCTATTCGGGCGTAATCCTCGAAAGTAGTCACATCCCTACAAAGCTACCTATAACTATAGCCTTATTTATAGCCTCTAATAACACAAATTCGGACACTCCTATTAGCGACTTCGTCTTCTAACTTGCCTAGTAATCTTAACCTTTTCCACTATAGGATATTTTGCTAGAAGCGATCCTAGGAGTTAACAACGTAGAACGTAAGCCATATATACCTAAGAAGCATTCTATACTAGGATTAAAGATACCTAGCTCCTTGTCTAAGATCGTTATTAATAACGGCGTCTATATCTACGTAGGCGACCTAGTATTAGCGTAAAAGTTCGCTAACTTGGTTAACGGATTTCTATAGCTCTAGAACAACGCTAGTCTGATCGATATACTATAAAACGAATAGATAAAAGTACTACTCGTAGAAGGGTAGTAATACCAGAAAGTATACTCCTATATATACCTGTTAAGCCAGAGGGATAGGGAAGTCCTAGATAAAACTTTTAACATCCTCTATTAATAGGGTAAACTACGGTTTATAAAAGACGCTACTCCTTTTGCCTATCCTGTTTTCGTAGTCTGGCGTACCATTAAGGGTATTGCCAAGGGTCGCGTTATTATCAATCTGTATAGTCTAAACAAGGTTACCGTTCCTAATAACTACCTATTATTACTATAGTTAGAGATTATCACGGCTCTATATAGAAAGAAATTTATTACGGTAATTGACACTACGTCATTTTTCCATTAGTTTGGTATATATCCTCTACATTGTGACAGATTTACGTTAATTAGTCCCTACGGTCTAGAATAGCTAACTGTAACGCTAATAGACTACCGTAATTCGCCTACGTACGTATAATGATTTATAGATCAGTTATTACGACTGTATTCCTCCTACTATCGCGTGTTTATTAACAATATCGTTATCTTCTCGAATATAGCCGAGGATTATATATAGCACTTAAGGACGATCTTTACCCTATTCTCGAAGAAGAATATCGTTATCTCGCCTACTAAATTATATATTAGCTATCTAAATATAGAACTACTTAGCTTTTATATAGATAGTCTTGGCCTTACTAATATAAATTAGTATATTAAAGCGTTTAAGTAGTTATTCTTTCTATATACGTTAAAAGCGCTAAAATGGTATTTAGGCACTACTAGTTTCTTTTAACACTTGATTCTATATTATATAAAGATTACTAAGCCGCTCTAAAAACGTAAGACTAACTTGCTTATATATAGCTATAAGTCTAATAAACTAGAAGTCAGTAACTATACCTAGAGGATAGGCTACTATAGCCGTACTTCCTTTAAGCTAACTAAGCAGGAAGAAGCGTCCTTTGCCACCCTATAATAGACTAGGGCTAGAAGTTCTTGATATGACCAGAGGGATATAGGGTACAGTTTTGTTTTTCCGGTTCTATAGAGCTTTACTATATACGATAGGTATAAATAGAGGTTACCTATCCAGGGGCACTAGACAAGAAAGATAAGAACAATAGATAGCTTTTAACACTCGTTTACTCTAATAGATTAGAGTAATAGGATATAGTTCTTCTTTCTTTTGTAAGTTAGGGATATCTTTTTCCACGTAAGTAGACTCTTTTACATCTGTCCAGAAGGACATTACTATTACTACCTTCGCCCCTATTATCATTACCATCCAGATGGTCAGACTTACCTACTATGACCGCGAATACTCGGACGCCCTGGACATTTTAAGCCAAGGCTCCTCCCTATCTGACTAGACGGAGGTTTAGTTCTAAAGGTACTAAGTAGTACCTTAGAGGGTTAGTACTAGCTTATATTTTTAGGGGCTTAATTAGGGAAGAGTATAGCTCTAAGTCTAAACTAGACTACTAGACTTCGAGTATAGTAGGATAGTAACATTTACGATAGAGGAGTAAAGATATACGTATAGAGGTATATATGGCAAAACTATTAGGAAAGTAAGAAGAGCAAATGTAGGTGCCGAGAGATTGGCATGTCTAGTGGTAGGCCAGGGAACCGCCCTTGCCCTAACGTAATAATACCGTTAGTAGAGACGGCGGGAATCACAGGATGATAAGTTTAAGGGAGTTTGACGTCTGTCTAGAGGGATAGAAACTCCGAAATGTAGATCTATAACACTAGAACTATCTAGGATTTAGAAATGAGATTTTGGAGTTATATAGACATCAGAGGAGAGCTTTATAGCTATCCTAGCCCTAGTTACCTTGGTATTAGCGCTTACTAGTAAGGGTATGTCTACTTATATATTATTACTCTTTAGTAGTCTAGTATAGATTTGTCTTATTATTTTAGGAGTTCTAACTTTAGGGGTTAGAGTGCTATTATTATAGAATATCCCCTATTAGAAGGTTTAGGAATAGCTTTACTAGGTATACTCTAAAGGAGTAAAAGTGGTAGATTAAGTTTACATTTGATCTTACTAGTTACTAGAAGACTTAAAGGAAAGGAGGAAGTCTTTTTAGATTAGTTACTTAGATAGAAGAATTATCTTTAAGGAAGTTACTTAAATAGGAAGGTATAATTAGAGATAATAACCTTAGATACCTCTCTTTTTATTAGTTTAGTAAATACCTTAATTAGAATTATTACTCTTAATACCTCTTATATCTAGGTATATTAAAACCTCGTTAGGAAGGACATTATTAGAGTCGCCTTAATTACTAGAGTTTAGAAACCTTACTTTAGACTTAGAAGTTAAGTGTTATACTTAAGTAGAGATTATAATAGATGGACTTATTAAAGTTATTCGGGTTATATTCCCTTTACCGATAGATAAGGGATTACCTAGCCTCTTCTCTAGTTATAACGTTACTAAATACCTTAAGCATTTTATAAAGGCTTATAAGATCTTTAGTAAGGATAATAGTAATAAGATCTCTTATTTCAAGTAGTAGTATATAGATAACCTTTAGGAAATTCTTAACTAGTGGCCGGAGTTAAAGAAAAAGGACTAGGCTACTTTCGAAGCCGCTGTTAAGGAACGCTAGAAGTAGAACGACTTTCGTTAGGAAACCTCTACTTAGGAGCTAAAGTATCTTCTAGATTCCTAGTATATAGATTTAGCTAAGTCTATCTATAACTACCTAGAATATATTAATATTCTGCTTACCTAAGTGCTAAAGAAGAAGAAAGCGGTCTATTAGTTATTAGCTATTTAGAAGGTATAGGATAGGTTTCCTCCTACTCTCTAGACTAATCTTCGAGTCTATAAAAAAGGTAACTTATAGGTCGATAATATAGAGTAAGAGGACTTCTATAACTTTATATAGGAGTATCTATATAAGGGAGTTAACGCTAGATTAATATATTATAAGCTAGATCTAAAAGGAAGAGAAGTTAAACTATAGGTAAGCTAGACTATTAAGAAAAGTCCTTTAGCTCCCTAGATATAGGAAAGTCCTTTAGGTTTATCTGCCTAGAGAGATACTACCTTTAATAAGATCGTCGACGGGCTTATAGATGCCTTATATAAGCTTTAGATTAATAAGGGCAAAGTTAGCTATAAATCCTTGGATAGAGGTAGGTATTCCTATAACTAGATAGATAATCTAAGTAATGATAAGATTAAGGAAATCCGAACCTACCTATCGGCTGCTTAAGAGTTTTAGTAGAAGAAGAAGAGTAGTAGGTTCTGGCCGAGTTCGACCTTAGCTATACCTTATAGCTATTACTACTATAGTAACTAGATATACTTTACCTATAGGTATCTAGTCCTAGTAAAGGATATCTATAATAGACTTATCTATTAGCTTAGTTTTAAGTAGATCTTAGGTAAGAGAGATTCTACTTTTCTAGAAAGCTAATAAGTCGAAATTCTTAGTAAGGATATAATTACTATAGCTAATTAAGGGACCTAATAATATATTATTTATACTTATACCTTTCTCTAGCTAGATCTTCCTAGCTAGGAGCTATATTAATAGTTTATAGAGAGCTACCAAAAGGAATATAGTTAGGAATACTATCTAGACCTAAACTTTATTACTAATAAGGCCTTCTTTTAATATATTAAAGGTTTATATCTACTAGAAATGGTTATAACCTCCCTTAATCGCCTTATTAATACTAAAAGAGTTTCCCTAGAGTTAATCTATAACTATACTAAGGCTAGGGAGATCAATTTCTAGATAGATCGCAAGTAAGGTAGATATATCCTCGTCTAATAGGTGAAATAGACGGCGTCTCGGACGGACAACTCCGTTTTTGCTACCGACTACAAGGGCTTACCGACAGACACGTCACGGTCTGACTAGACAGTGATATAGGCTTTTAATACTATCGAATTAGAGGTTAATAGTAAAGATATTTCCAATAGGGATAGTGATATAGTGACTATAATATAGAGTATTACCCCTATAAAGCGCTATTTTATAGAAATAGAAGATAAGCTAATATAGAATCTTATTAGGTAAGAGGGGACTAATAAAGTAAAGACTATTTAATTACTAAAAAGGAATATAGAAGTAGGAAGAGCTTACCTTCTAGCTATAAGCTAAGGGGTTATAGCTACCGCTAAGAGGGCTACCGATCTAGCTAGTAAGGGAGTTCTCCCTCTAGCTAGATAGAAATGAACTATTTACTTTAAGGAATTAGAGAAATTAACTAAGGAGAACGTAGCTTATAATATACTCTCTCTAGTTAGTAAGGCTCTTTAAGTAAAGATACTTACTATCGATAAGGTCTTAGGGATCTCCCTAGCGTTTAAGAACGTACTAATTATATTTCTTAAGTAGGATTATAAAAGTCCTTAGGAGGTAATCAAGTATATAGGCTTGGTTATTCTCTTCCCTAATAAGCTGGCTTTATAAATAAAAAGGAGAGCGTTATAAGAGGTTAAGATATACCTTAGCCGTTTAGGCGGACGGAGTAGCGTTAAGGAAGAAGAGTCTATAATTACGGTTCTAGTATTTCTAGGGGTTACTAATAATAGTTAGTAGGCTATTATAATAGACGGTTTCTAAAGTAACTACCTTACTAGATAGTAAGACTAACTAGATTTAGAAGAAATTAAAATATCCTTCTAGGCTTTAATTTATATACTCTCTACTAGTTAGAAGATCTAGATAGGTATACTTATATGGATATATATATTACTAATGCTCTATTATAACTTTGAGGATCTAAGGGGTAAGAAGGTACTTACTCTAATCGATACTAGATCTAAGTATAATATAATTACTTTTAGCCTAGTATAGAAATACCATTTCCTTATATAGACGATAATAGTAATTTCCTAGGGTCTTTATAATAGTAGGCCATTTACTAGGAAAATGGTTAATATGATTATCTTAGGGGCTATCTTAATCTATAAGCATTTCTTCATTTTAGATAGAGATACTAGTAGTTACCAAATCTTATTAGGTATACTATTTATTCGTAATATAAGCCTAACGTTTAACTATAAAGCTAGCTATCTACTTATAGTGAATATTATTACCAGGAATAAATTAATTAAAGCATTAGTTATCTCGGATATTATAGCTAAAATAACGTTCGAAAGAAAACATTAACTTATAGGGGATAAACTTTAGTATCTAGTTATAACGACTACCGCTACCCCTACATTTACTAACATTTAGGATAACGAAATTCTACTTAGATTCCTTGATAATTAAGCTAATAAAGCCATTTTTAATATAATACTAAGGATTTCTTGCTTACCTCTTATTAATACGCTTACTAAAGTTTCGACATTTTGTTTTAATAGATAGGACACTTTAAAATAGAGATACCAGGAAACGGAGGGCGAAACAGATAAGCCTAGCCGTCTAGATAGACGGAAAACGCTTAGGAAACTTATATTAAAGGTCAGAAAAGGGTTATAGGAGGTACGGACGTTTACTATATAAAAGTCTACGGCTAGAAAAGTTTACCCTATAGATACGGCTGTTAGCGATGGTTTAGTACCTAATAGTAACCCTAACTAGTAGGAACGGTGCCTAGGGGAAGCCATTAAAAAGATAAAGTTTAGGTTAGAGTGGGATAGCCTTATTATATTACGGTTTTCGGACCTAGAGCCTAGGACACGGCTTACGGCTAAACGGCTTAATATATTACTTATATCTATAGAAAGCTTTCTATCTAATTAGGAGAAGGAATTCTTTATATAGGTTCTACGGAATAGGGAGACCGCCTTAGTATAGGATTTTACTAAATATAGACAGATTTACCCTAACATTGTTCCCCTTTAGGTTATCCAGACTATCCCTTATATAGTATAGTAATCAAAGAGTATCCCTATCCTAAAGCCGTTAATGCTAAAGGTTATTAACCTTCTAAAGTAACGGATTTAGTATAGAATTATCGAGCCTAGCTATAGAAGCTATTATAATAACTGGTTTCTAATCCTTAAAAAGGATAGCGGCCTCTGGCTAATTAATAACGCCTAGAAAGCTAACGCTATAACTATATAGGACGTATTCGTACTACCAGCTATAGAGGAATTTAGTAAGGACTTTGGTAATTATAAAGTTATCTCCCTCTTAGACTTATTTTCTAGGTATAACTAAGTTAGCCTTAATAAACAGAGCTAGGATCTTACTACCTTTTAAATGCCTATTGGCCTCTTCTAGATGTATACCCTCCCTATAGGCGGAACGAACTCTATTACCTAGTTTTAACGAGCAATGACCTAGATCTTCTAGAACCTAATTCCGGATGTCTGCCACGTTTACCTAGATAATATCTATATAAAGGGGCTATAGTCTGACTATGATAGGGAAGAAGTTACCCCTAGGTTACGGAAGTTTGTAGTTAAATACCTCTAAAACGTTAATATGGTTCTTCTAAACGCTAAACTTGCCGGAGCTACTATTACAGCTAGGAAATCCTAGTAGTACTACCTATAAGTAGTGTTACTTGGCTACCTCTATATACCTAAAGGGCGACTACCTAATAATGCCAAAGTTACGAAAATCCTTAAATAGACTTCCTATATAGATTTAAAGGATATTCGTACCTTCCTAGGAATCGTTAGCTACTACCAGATCTAGATAAAGCACTTTGCCATGATTACTTGGCTATTATACAACCTAATAAAGAAGAATACCTATTAGGAATAGGGCCCTATTTAATAGCAGGCTATAAAGGAACTCTAAACTTAAATAACCACTACCCTAGTCCTTGTACCGCTTATTTTCGATAACCCTAGATATAGTTAGATATACCTAATGACCGATATAAGTCTTTTCGGTTAGGGAGGAGTTATTGAACAAGTCGGCCCTAACAAGAAGAGGTACCTATACCAATTTAAGAGTGGGATATAGTCCGAGGTAGAGAAGTAATACGACCCTACTAAATGAGAGCTCTATAGATTGCTTTTCCTATTGAAACGTTTCTAATAGTACCTCTTCAGTGTTTACTTTATTGTAGAAACGGACGCTCTTGTCCTAGTTTACTAGTTAAACGGTATAGCTAGTGATATACTAGGAGCCTTAATGATATAGTAGATTATATAGATTTAGCTATTTAACTTTGAGGTTAAGTATATTCTAGGTTCTAAAAATGCTATTACTAATAGGCTTTTATAGAAGCCTCCTAGTCTATCTAACCAGATAGAGAAAGCAAACGAAGAGGATATTGACGATTAGGTTAATATATAAATCTATACTAACTACGTTAACGATCCTCCTGAACCTATAGACCCGAACCTTAAGAAAGGATACTCCGAATACTCTAAAGCTATCATATAGTACTTAGCCACTCTAGAAGAACCTATAGCCATCTAATTATACTAGTAGTAACATCTATTCAAGAAGGAAGCGCTTAAATATTTAGTAGACAAGGGCTATCTATTCCTTTAGCTAGTAAATAATATCTAGAATCCTCACCATATAATAGATACCCTAGAAGAAAGGTAATAAATTTTCTAGGCTTACTACAATGAGATAGGCTATAAGGGTAGAGAAGCTACTTACTAGAGGGTTACTAACTACTATTATTAGAAGGGAATATACGCTAACGTAGCAGAGTAGATTTATACTTGCCTAGAGTACTAGGTATAGGATGCCAAAAGATTTAAGAAGGTACATTTATATTTAGAACCTTCTCTAATTCTATTTACGAAATGGCACTTAGATATCTAGTTTATACCCTCTAATTAGAGGGGGAAGCCTTGTTTCCTCCTTGAGATACGTAACGATCTCTTAGGATTTATAGAAGCCGAAGTCCTACCTGACAAGTTAGCTAGAGCGGTAAAGAACTTTATTAACCGTAATATTCTCCTTTGTTAGGGGCTCCTAATAGTTATAGTCGTTAATAGGGGATCTAAATTCAAAGGGGAAGCGAAAGCTATCTTAAAGGAACTAGGGGTAAAACGTATTATTATTTCTCCCTATAACTCTAGGGCTAATAGTATTAGTAAGGCTAGGTATATACCTATTACGGCTACCCTAGCAAAGATAACCGTAGGAACTAGAAAGAACTAGCGATAGCTTCTTCCCTATGTCCTATATACTAACTGTACTACTATTCGAAATAGCTATAGCCACTTACCCTTTAACCTTATCTATAATTATAATCCTATTAACCTGATCGAAAATGATATTCCTACCTAGCAAATCCTTTACTAGGACTCTGTAGCCGTCTAACTAGATAGAGAAAATTAAGTAGAGGCCTATCTATAACTACTAGAACTCTATACCAAGGTACTACTTAATACGGAATTCGATCTGGAAGTTACCGCTAAAAAGGTTACTAAAGCCAGACGAAAAATGGCTAAACGCTAAAACGAAGCCTATTACTATAAATTCAGAGCCGAGAATGCCTGAATTAAGGCAAGCGATCTTGTTCTAGTATACGATAACATTTGGTAGATCGATATAAGCTCGTTTCAAAAACTCTAATACCGGTAGTATAGTCTATACTAGGTCTAGGAAGTTAGGAATAGAAATATCTACTACCTAGAGACTCTTGACGGTATAACTATATAGATACTATATTCCACGAACCGTATTAAGAAGTTTTTTAAGCGGGATAGAGTTTGGCTTAAAGCCGATAGATCTAACAGTTTTCTAGGCAAGTAGAACCCCTAGAACTAGGAAGTAGGTTCTTTGCCACCGGAAGCGCTTAAAGAAGTAGTAGTAGAAGAGGAAGCTCCTAGACAAACTAGGTAACTATAACTAAGCGACTAACTTATTAGATCTAAAGCCTAAAAGCAACGATAGTAATAGTAGGAGCTTATAGTCAAACTAACTAAAGGGAAACCACCTAGATTTTAACCTTCGAGCTATTAATAGAAATATAAGTTAACCCCGTTTAATTTCACTTCTATTTATTCTTTACTACCTAAACCCCTAATTATCCCTTTTCTATACTACCTTTACCCCTTTTCCCTAAATCCCTAATTCCCTACCTATAATTACTATTTACCCTATTTATAAGCTACCCGTTAATCCCTAACTATACTATCTAAATCTATTAAAATTAGAGAGCTCTTTTTCTATATTACTAGCTAGACATTCTTTAGCTAGCTATTAAGGTCAAATTTAACCTGACCTATAAGCTAAGGGTTAG
Source organism: Thermothelomyces thermophilus ATCC 42464 (assembly GCF_000226095.1). NCBI lineage: Eukaryota > Fungi > Ascomycota > Sordariomycetes > Sordariales > Chaetomiaceae > Thermothelomyces > Thermothelomyces thermophilus. The sequence continues at coordinate 3,120,568 of NC_016475.1, forward strand.
GATCTTAGGAGCTATCGTTAACTATATCTTCCTATAAGCACTTCTTATTACTCTAGTAGTAGTTTCCGTATCGTCTATCTAGAATAGGACCCATTAAAATGTAACTATAGAATGGCTATATAGCGTAGATAGTAATAGGCTTCTTATTCCTTAGAGGGATAACCTTAGTTATCGACCTTTGGTAGGACTATTTATAGGCCTAGTACAGTGCCAGATTCCTATATCCCTAATTAGCTCTTCCTCTAACTAAAGGGAGGAAGTTATTCTTATATATCCCTAAATACCTAGATAAACAAACCGAGAACTCGGGCTTAGTAGGTAACTATGGTGTAAACCTATCGACCAAACAGACCACTATTATTAATTTCTACGAAAACCGGGTATAACCGCTTTGCTAGAGCTCCTTTGTAGGTATAGAAGAATTCTATATAGGTAGGAGTAAGTCTTAGGATTCTAAATATCTACTCTAAGGCGTTAGGATTAGGGTTTAGCTCCTAGCGAATGTATAGGATTACCTATATCTTAGGGTACTTAATAAAGAAGAATCTATAGTATAAAAGGAATAGTTCGTATTAGTACTATATTAAGGCTATCTCTAGATAATCTAAAGGTATTAGGGGATCTTCTAGGTAAGCTACTCTTACTACCTATATAAACTTAGAAAGTACTAGGAACCGATTATCCTAGGTAGTCATTAAATCCACCGGCCGGTTAGTTATTAAGGGAAGTATAGGCTTAGTATCCTCGTTAATTTCTATATCTTCCTAGACGGAGGATTTATATCTCTAGCGCTTAACTCTTTTAGTAGATATAGTAGTTAAACTTACTTATAAGAGCTTATAGCAAGTTCGAAGGGGAAGTAATATAGGATGAAGCAATACTAGCCGTCTAAGTAGAGGAAGACAATTATAAGCAAGAGTTAGTTAGAAGGGTGGAAAAGTAGGAAGAAGTTTAAGGAGAAATAGGGGATACTTATCCTTTAAACGATTTAATAATTAAGGTACTAGAACTACTAGACTTCTATTCGAAGAAGGTATACCTAGGCTAGAATAACCTATTATATAATAGGTTATACTCCTTTATTACTACTAGATAAAATGTAAGTTAAGGTTATTCCTTAGGGTTATAATAAAGAATAACCTAGTTATATAAAGGCTAATATAATTATCTATTAGATAGTACCAGAACCGGTAAATATAGCTTAGAATAGCTAGATAAGGAAGGCATCTAAGAAGAACTAGAAAGTCTATAAATACCCCTAACTTAACCCTCCTCCTCTCTCTCTTTCTATAACTAATAACTATAAACTACAAATCGCTAACTTACAAAAACGCTAAATAAAATGTCTTCTCTACCTAGTTAGATAGCTAGGTACCGTTAGGTAAGTATTCTACCAAGCGATTTATTTCTAAATATTAGTAGTCTAGGTTTTAAGCGACTCTATTTAAGTCTTCCGATAGTAAACACGTATAGGGATAACGTTAGAGAGTTAGATCGAAGAAGAAGAAAAGGATCGGTTCCTCTCCCTCCGACTAGAGGGCCGAGCTAACCAAGTGTAGGACTACCTTTACTCCTTCTAGGAGAAGATCCCGAAACCCTAAGGCTCTTTCTTTGGTACCTCTTTATGACTTAGGTTCCGGGGGAAGAAATCGCTAACTACCTAGGGAGCGGTAATACCTAGAAGCTCTTTAATAAGCTATATGCTAGGCCTATTCCCTACCCTAGGGAGGTAGTAGCTAGAAGGCTAGAATAGCTTATAAGTCCTGGCCTTAAGACTAATAAACGGATTATTAATTACCTATTTCCCTTATATACTAGGCTATATAGCTAGAGGAAGACTTACTTTGGCTAGTATTAGTATAATATCGTCATAAGCCTATATAATATCGAAGGGCTTATATTAAGAAAGGAATACCTAAATAGCTATAACCTCCTAAACCTACTTTAGTATATATTAATATCTTATAAGCTATATGTCTATATCTTTCTAGAGGCTATTAGTAACTTAAAGCCTAAGTGGTCGGCATTACCTCTATAAAAATAGAAAGAAGCGGCTAGAAAACGATTCTAGGTAATTCTTTACTACTTATAATAATTATACTAGGCTATAGCTATATATAACTAGATAGAGTCTTATCTCTATTATATAGACTCTTACCCTTCTAATAAGTAGAGTTAAAAAAATCTATTTAAGACTCTATAGGATAAGGTCATTCTCCCTAGCTTTCTTTTTCTACCGCCCGGAGGTTATATATATTAGCCGATAATATAGGTAATATCAAAGCAAAAGGGTTAGTAGGAATATAGCATCTAGATAGTTAAGTTCTATCGTTTCTACTTTTAGGAGATATAATAAGGAGATAAGGTATAGCTTAAGCTCCCCTAGTAGAAGGGCCATCTATATATAGGGCTAAAAGTAATAGAGGCCAAGAATAAGATATTAATACTCTGGCTTAGAATAATCTAGATAGCTCTAGGCTATCTACCTAATAGCTCCCTCTAGCTAGAAAAGCCAAAGAACCCTTAGGGGGATATCTATCCCTATTAACTACCTAGGTAGCCTATAGATAAGCCACTTCACAGGCTACCGGTTCTATAGCTATAGTTATAACTAAGATAGGCGAAATCGGTTATCTCTATCTAGATAGAGGAAGGAGAAGATAATCTGCTACCAACAAAGGAGTAACTAGTTATAAAAAAGGATCGCCGGGTTCCCTTAGACGATGCCATCTAGCAGTTCCTTAGCAAGGCACCTAAGGGACTTAGGCCGCCTTAGCTACTTTAATAGGTACTCAAGTATCCCTATAAACCAAGGATAGCTATTTACTAGTATATAGTAAAATAGGTAAAGGAGTAACTTATAGCCATAAAAGGACAAGGAAAACCTTTAGGGTCGTAGTAATAGTAACTAGTAAAGTAGGCACCTTTAATAATATAACGGCCGCCTAGTTAGACTAAGACAAAGCCGAGTAAGCTAGTATAGACATAGGAGATACGCTCGACCCGAGCCGCTAAGAAAGGACAGGCTCGTTAGCATCGCCCTAATGATAATCCTACTAAATAGACTCGGCCCCTACTATTTAAACGTTTAGGGCCTAAAGATCTTAAGCTAGTTCCTAAGTACCTACTATAGTTTATAGGCTAGGATACGTTAGATACTAAAGTAGAAGCCTAGTAAAGTCGTCGGGTATCTAAGAAACGGCCCTTACCTAAAGGTAACAGTAGAGCTAAGCAGGCTAGGCATTATAAGGAACGTAAGTAAAGTTTTAGGTCCGAATTCGCTAGTAGGAGCCTCAGGGCAAATTCGAAGGGGAAGTATAGACTAGGGCTAGAAGTTCTTAATATAACTAGAGGGATATAGGGTATAGTTTTGTTTTTCCGGTTCTATAAAGCTTTACTATATATAATAGGTATAAATAGAGGTTACCTATCTAGGGGCGCTAGATAAGAAAGATAAGAACAATAGATAGCTTTTAATACTCGTTTACTCTAATAGATTAGAGTAGTAGGATATAGTTCTTCTTTCTTTTATAAGTTAGGGATATCTTTTTCCATATAAGTAGACTCTTTTACATCTGTCTAGAGGGATATTACTATTGCTACCTTTACCCCTATCGTCGTTGCCGTCCAGATGGTCGGACTTGCCTACTGTGACCGCGAATACTCGGACGCCCTGGATATTTTGAGCCGAGGCTCCTCCCTATCTGACTAGATAGAGGTTTGGTTCTAGAGGTACTAAGTGGTGCCCTAGAGGGTTAGCACCAGCTTAATAAGAAGCTATATATTATGAGAACCTAACTATCCTTTACTACTTTAATCCTAATAAGTAGCTATATATTTAACTTGATAGCTATTTAGAATGCGGGTTTGGTATTATAGTCTTCTATACTTATAATAGATATGATTAACGCTTAGGTAACCCTATTCTAGCTAACAAGGTACTACTAGTTATATTCCTAAGCTACCTATTAACGAAGGCTAAGATATAATATAGACCCTCTAAATAAAAAGTTACCTATCTAGTGTAGGTAATTCGTAAACTATATATAATGGTCCATTTAATACGTATACTAGTTATTGTTCTAACTAACCACGCTACTATATATGGTATTATAGAACAAACTAACCTAGATATAAGTTTAACCGACCATGTTAACTGTCGCCTAATTAACGTGTCTATCTACCTGTTGTAGTACGACCTTAAAGTCTACTACCTGCCTAGAAGACTTAATTTCGTACTAGACGCCTTAAGCAGATTAAGCGCTTTAGGAGACCCTAAACCTTCTAAACGCCTAGATAGATTAGCTATACTTGATAACATTTAGTTCGCTTTCACTAAGGTACAGATAGATCCGGATCTTAAGGCAAAGTTTGTTAACGGCTATAAGGCTAATGCTAAGTATACCCCTATTATTAAGGACCTTATTAAAAATAAGCGCGTAAATAGGACTATCGATAATAAGGGTATCACTGTTTATTCGCGCTATAGGCTACTATTTATCCTAATTGACAAGCTCTTCTACTATATTTGCCTAGATGGTATATATACGTTATACATTCTGTTAAGCCTTGTATAATATATCCTAAGCTTGGCTTATGATGAAAAACATTACTTTGGAACCAATAGGATAATATACGACTTATATAGCATCGCGATCGACAGAAAAACCAGGTATATATAGGACTATATAAAGCACTGCCCTATCTGTCAAGTTAACGCCATAGATTGTAACCTTCCTATAGGCGACTACTAGCCAATTTATCTATTAGATACGCTATCTATATAAGTAATCGCTATCGACTTTATAGTAGCGTTCCTATTAGTTCTATTAGCCGGAACGCTATAGTATTTAAATAGGTATAATAAGTTTAATTTGATAATAACTATGTCTTATAAATTATCTAAACAAACGCTCCTTATACCTAGCTACTCTAACTATACCACTATAGACTAAGGCTATATATTAATATAATAACTGCTCCTATCTGACTAGGGAGTACTAACCGCTATTATATCTAACCGTAACTATAAATTTATATCTAAGCTATAGACTAGTATATAGAAAGCGCTAGGTATAAAGCTGTTAATAACTACTATATACTACCTGTAAGGAGACGGTCTTATAGAGCGAAAGAACCAGACAGTAGAAATCGCTCTACGCTTCTTTATCTATAAGAAACCTAATAACAATTAGACTACTATACTTCTATAGCTTTAGTAGTATTTAAACAGCACATATACTACCTCTATTAGCGTATCTCCGTACGAGCTGCTCTATAGTTTCAAACCAGCCAGGCTATTAGAAGCGCTGATAGCGCTATCATTAAAAACGGTATAGGATATCCTAGTTCTATACGAATATCTACGCCAAGACGCCTAGATAGTAATAGACTTTATAGCAGCTAGAGCCAAACGCGGATACGATACTAGCTACCGTGACATCGAATTTAAGCTAGGTAACTAAGTATATCTATACCTATACTATAGCTACTATCTGCCAGGTCGACCGTTATATAAGTTATCCTAATAGCGTGTCAGACCTTTTGAAGTCATTGAACGCGTTAGCCATTTAACGTACCGTCTTTGACTACTACCAAATATAGATATCTATCTTATAATATCTATAGTATAGCTATCGCCTACTCCTCCTAGAACCAACCTATACGACCGTACTATATTACCTCCTAACCCTATTAAGGATAGCTATACCAATAGTAGCTTAGAATCTAGAAATAAGTATAAACTTAAATATATCTCGAACTATAAGCTTATATATAGTAAGTATAAGTATCTAGTTAAATAGAAAGGACTTAGCTATAAATATAATATCTAAAAGACCGACTTCTAGCTATACTATATATATAAGTTAGTTAATAAATACTAGGTATATTAAGGAGGTTAACCTATAGTAGCTTAAGTAACGTAAGGTAATTACCTATATAGATATACTTATAAGAAGGTATCAAAGACTCCCCTAGAGGAAGCTATATATAGAAGATACTAAAGTAAGGCTATAGGTAGCTAAGAAGAAGATATATAAGACACTATAATAGTAGGATAACACTACTACTTTCTATTATAATATTACTATAGAAAGAAAGCACGTTTAAGAGCTATTTAGAGCTATAATATAGGTACTGCGTTTTTCCTTCTAGGCAGGGGACTTGATGTAGTACGTTGTCTATAGACGCGTCCATCATATAAGGTTAGATAAGATAAGACCTGTGGATCTGGCAAACGGGCTGGCAAACGGAGGGTTCTTTGTTCCTAATCCTCTACTTATACCAGAGCCACAGGGCCAGCAAACGTAGGAAGAAGATATCGCACTTTTGAACTATTTACAACTTACCAACTTTTCCATCAATTGGAACCATCATCTTCCATCAATTGGAACCATCTTCTATCATCTATATAGCCTCGGGACGGGGAGAAGAAGGAGCATTTGAATTCGGTAACGATCTCATCACTACATCGCCATTCCTATTAATACCGTTTCCATCACCATCTTCCATTTCCAGTTCCCTCGCCATTGCCATTGCCATTGCCATTGCCATCAAACACTTACTCACTATTATTAATTAAAGCGCCCATAATGGCATCTAGCACCTGCGCCCTCCCTGTTACCCTTCCCATACGTACCAAAAGGGTCGTCAGCACCGGCGAAAAAGGCAACATCGGCAGTAGTAGGGGCAGGATCATCCGACTCGCTACCGTCTTCCACCCGCAGAACGACCGCCTCTCCCCGGAAGCCCACTTCCCCGTGAGCAGGGTCCAAAGGGCCTCGGGCCCCCGCCTCGTCAACCGCTTCAACCGCTGTGAAATGATGCTGGTCATCGCCGGGTCGTGCCTCCGCAACGGCGGGTACGCGCCCGTGGGCGGGTGCGCGTTCGTCTTTGGTGGTGGTGACGATGATGATGATGATGATGATGATGCCGGTCGTGACCGCGATGAGAGCCGGAAAACGGACGGCCACGCCGTCGGTGTCGGGGCGGTGGCGTTCCGGCTCGAGAGCCGCGACGCCGATCCGCCCTCGTCCCCCGAGGATACGTGCAACCGGGCCAAGCTGAGCGCGGCGATTGCGGCGCTGCGGATCCGGGACTGGGCCGGCGAGGGCTGGCGGCGGGTCGTCGTCGTGACGGACCTGGAGTATCTCGCCAAGGGCGCGACCGAGTGGTTGCCGAACTGGGTGCGGAGTAATTGGCGGAAGCCGCCCGGGGCCAAACCCGGAAAGAAGGGAGGCAGAGATGACGAGCGGAGGTGCTACCTGAACCGCGACCTGTGGGAGGAGCTGCAGGCCAGAATAGAGGAGCTGATGGCGGCGGGGTGTGAGGTGTCGTTCTGGCAGGTGAATGGGGAGGAGTACGATAGGAACGACCAAGGGGTTCTTGCGCGAGCGAAAAGGGCGGCGCAAACGGCTATGAGGGGCTCATGAGGGGACACACACACACACACAAAAAAAAAGAAGGCTCGGGCACACTCATGTTCTGTTTTTTTTTTATTTTATTTCATTTTTTATTTTTATTTATTTTTTATTTATTTTAATTAATAATTTTTTTTTTTTGGACAAGATCGATCCGCGTCGAGAACACCATGACTTGGGAGGCGCCTGGGCAGAGGCTGAACCTGCTTGGCAGGACTTTGCACGGCGCGTTGAGACACTGATCTCCTCAGGTCGGTATTCCGCGGGATCATGTCTGTATAATAACCGTCTGTCTTTTGAGGAACCGCGTGTGGCCCGATCCGGGCATCCTGCCAGTCGGTTAGTATTTTACAGATAAGGCATGTACAGTACTATACCTGCACCACACATGGTCATATTCTTAGCTAAATGTGTTTCGCAGCCCGCGTTTGAGGGCCGACCCACCGCTTCGGATCCGGCAGCGCGGAACTGCGGGAGCTTACACTAGCGTTAACGGGCGGGACAAGGGCGGGGCGGCGGCTTCCATCGGACAACTCCAAGTGGCCCCGCCTCGGGCCCGGTAGTGAACGACTACAAGATGAGGAAGTCAACAACCGAACCTCTAGAGATTTCCGGTTGGCCATCAGCATTCATCAGACAGTGTCCACCATCCTCCAGATCTAAACATGGCCAGTTCCTGGGTGCCCGACATGGACCCGGCCAGCGACTTCTCGCTGGCCAACATCCCGTTCGGCATCATCTCGACCACGGCCGACCCGGCGCCGCACGCTGCCGTGGCCATTGGCTCGTTCGTCCTGGACCTCAAAGTGCTCTCGGCAAACGTGGACCTGAGCCAGATCTTCCCCGGCATCGACGGCCTTGCCGAAGCCTTCTCGCAACCCACCCTCAACGCCTTCGCCCAGATGGGCCGGGCCGTCCACCGCCGGGTCCGCTCCGCACTCCAGGACCTGCTCTCGAAGAAGACCGCCCACCCGGCCGTCCTCCGCGACAACGCCGCCCTGCGCAGCCAGGCGCTGCTGCCCCAGTCAGCCGTCAGGATGCACCTCCCCATGGCCATCGGCGACTACACGGACTTTTACGCCGGTTACCACCACGCCTACGCGGTCGGGGTCATGTTCCGCGGGCCGGAAAACGCGCTGCAGCCCAACTACCTGCACCTGCCCGTCGGCTACCACGGCCGAGCGTCGAGCGTCGTGGTGTCGGGCACGCCCATCCGCCGGCCGGTCGGGCAGATCCTGCCGGACCCGGCGGCCGAGCCGAAGCGGCCCGTCACGGCGCCCTCGCGCAAGCTGGACATCGAGCTCGAGCTGGGCTGCTTCATCGCGCGCGGAAACCACATGGGCGACGCGATTCCCGTGGGCGATGCCGAGGAGCACATCTTCGGATACGTCCTGCTCAACGACTGGAGCGCGAGGGACGTGCAGACGTGGGAGTACGTCCCGCTGGGCCCGTTCAACGGCAAGAATTTTGCCACCACCATCAGCCCGTGGGTGGTGCTCGCCGACGCGCTGGAGCCGTTCCGGACCCGAGGGATCGAGAATGCGACGGAGTTGCAGGGCTATCTCAAGGAGCCGAGGGAGGAGCGCGTGTTTGACGTGAGGTTGGAGGTGGATTTGACGAGTGAGTTTTCGGGCCTTTTTCTTTCCCCCCCTGCCCGGTCTTCTTCCTGTCCTTGAAATTAAAATAATTCCCCGACCCGTAATGTGACTACTACCAAACCAGAACAGAACCAATGCTGACAGCTGGTTGCTGCCGCCAGCTGCCGAGGGCACCACTACTACGATTGGTCGCACCAGTTCCAGGCACCTAATCTGGTCCTTCCCGCAGATGATCGCCCACCACACCCTCGGGGGCTGCCCGCTGCGGCCCGGCGACCTGCTGGGGTCGGGCACCATCAGCGGGCCCGGAGGCGTCGACGAGCGCGGCAGCTTGCTGGAGATGACCGAGAACGGGAAGAAGGAGGTGCAGCTGGCGGGGATGGACGCTCGAACGTTTCTCAAGGATGGCGATACCATCACGCTGCGCGGCTTTTGTGGGGAAGAGGGTGCCCGAGTCGGATTTGGCGAGTGCAGAGGGAAGATCTACAGCGCCGTACAGAGATGACCAAGCCAGGTGGAATGCCGAGGTACCTCTTAACTTACTTCAGAAAGGACACAATGTTTCTCGCACCTGTACGGACAAAACGGAGTTTGCAAATCGTAGTGTACTATTGTCAGGTACCTTTAGATTACCACCTTGGAGTGTTACTGGCCCAGTATCCGTAAGCCTGGTGTAAAATGGACGGATGGACGAATGTAAAATGACCGATGATATTACGGATTGCTCGCAGGAGGATTCGCCAAGATCATCTTCTATTGAATCCTTCCAGTATGCAGGAAATTCGAACTGGGAACGACCAGGGAAGGTAAGAGGCGGCGGAAGCATCACGTGCCGCTCCACTTTGGGGGCCGCCCCAGCCCGTTGCGCTCACTCATCAGGGCAAGGGCGGCTCACGGGGCGGTCGGGGGTTGGAAAACGCCCCTCGTCTCGCGCGAAGCTCCTCCGCTGCGACCAGGTTGCTCATCGGATCGGACCATTCGCGCAGTGCTCAGCACTGGTTTACACGACGCCACGCTGGCAGCAAGGTCGCACGTGTACATAGTCGCGAGTCGATGGATCTGCTCGAGAACCAGGTCAGCGATTTGCGCTCGTTTCTGGGGGCGGGTGCGGCAGAGGTAGCGGCTCCGCAAGGCCCAGACACAGCACCCGCGCCAGCGCACGACGTCGCCGGCTGCGCTCCGTCGCCCTCGGGAGCTCCACTCCGCAGCACCAGCAGCCACCGCTCGTCGCTTTCCGCCCTCGGAGACAATTCCGCACCGCACCACCACCACCAACCCCTGTCCCCGCCCGGAAGCGGAAGCAACATCAACGGCAGTGCGAAGAAGAGGGTCAACGAGGCCGAGGATGGCCCAGCCAAGCAGCAGAGAAGCAAAAGAAATAGGGTATGTCATCTTTCTGTCTGAGCTGATTTGCCTGTTTGTCTCTCTGTCCCTCCTCTGTCCTTCCGTCTGTTTTCATACCACATCGAGTGAGTTGCCCAGTGGATTGGATTAGGCTCGTATACCGCATTGACGCGACATCCATGCACATCCTTACATATACATGTATGTACGGAGTACGGAGTACATACATATAATTATGTACATACTACAGCTCCGCATCAACCCACGTCTCCCTGCTCTTCGCTTCTGAAACGGAGTTGGCTCCGCGTCTTGGCTTGTTGCTCCTCGACTGACCAACCATTCCTACGTAGTACATCTCAATTGCATGGTGAGTGCTACTACATAAACACTGTCTTCTGAATTCCGATCCCGGCCCCCCCGGGAGTTCGTCGTGGCCACCGCATTCTGCATCTCTGGGGTGCCACCGAGAGTGGACAGCAACCTTTCCGACTAACCCATCCTCTTTTCCTTGTGCGCATCAGCAATGAGTGCAAACGGCGCAAGATCAAGTGCAACGGCCAGACGCCCTGCCAGCGGTGCGGTCACCTGAACCTGCAATGTCTCTACGCTCCCAACTGCTGCTCCAACTTCAAGGACTCGGACGAGTTCCGGCAGATGGCCGATCAGGTCAGGCAGCTGCAGCAGCAGGTTGACACCCTCTTCACTTCCCTCGAATCGCTGAGACAGGAAACCGCCCGTCTCGCCCCGCTGCAGGACCGCGTCCTCCCTCTCCCTTCGGCCGCCGCGCCCGCCGCTTCACCCTTGACCTCGTCGAGCACCCAGTCCCGGCCGGCCCTCGCCTTCCGGGTCCCCTCGTTCTTCAACGGGCCAACCAGTAGCGCCTTCTCCGTCGGCGTTGCCAAGAACACCCTCAAAACGATGGGATATTCAGGAGCCGGAGACGCCAGCGAGGACAGCGGCACGCTCCCGGACGCGACACCACAGACCTCCCCCATGCTGGCGCCCGTATCCTCCGGGGCCCCACTCCCACAGGGCCAGGCGCCCGCCGATCCGATCTGGGAGCTCGACGAGCCCGAGATGATGCGCCTCTTGCAGGTCTACCGCGAGGAAGTCGACGCCATGTATCCCGTAACCTCGGTTCATTCCGTCGAGGAGCACATCAAGTACATCGCCGCCTGGATGGACACGGCTAGGCGAACCGGCACCATGCAGTCCCCGGGGTCCGCCGAGGTCATCCAGGACACCAAGACCCTGCTGCTCAAGATCGTATTGTGCTGCGCTCTCATGGTTGACGAGCACGGCAATAGTGATAGGGCCGCTCGCCTCTACGAAAGCATCCAGCCGACCGTCGACAAGATGCTCATGACCCAGCCTGCCGACGTGACCAAGCTACCCTTCCTCGCCCTGTGCGCCGGCTATCGCTACCTCTCCAACGACGAGGTGCTCGCCTGGCGGATGATGGGGCACGTCGCCCGCCTCTGTTTCGAGCTCGGCCTGCACCGGCGCGAAGGCCTGCAGAACATCACCGACCCGGCTCTCCGCAGGGACGCCCTGCATACCTTCTGGGCTGCATATATCCTGGACCGCCGCTGGAGCTTTAGCACCGGCCTGCCGTTTGTGTGCCACGACGACAAGATCGATCCCAGGCTGCCATACCCTGTAAGTGATCGCCTTACTCCTTACCCTCGAGGTAAAACCTTTTCTAATTCTTCTGTTCACCTCAGGAGGGATATCCTTTCCTAGTAGCCATGATAGGACATGCGAGGCTCGGTGCCAAGATATGGAGGCTTGTCGACTATTTTGAACCTGCCATCGTCCGGGAACTAAAGCCCCGCGACTTTGAGGAGCTGGATCGTGAGATTATGGACTGGTACGAGAGCGTTCCGGAGGAGGTCAAGACCGGCCCGCTGGACGTGGACAAGATGTCAGTCCCTTCAGGCCCGTATGACATCCAACGGTTGCGGATATGGACCCGCCTTCGGTTGAACCAGGTTTGTTCTTCCGTTCCCCTTGCTCCCCTTCTCCCTTCCTTCCTCTTGCTAAACAACCAATTTTAATTTTTTTTTAGGTACGAATTTGGCTGTACACGCCGGTTTTGCACAGCGCCATCAGTATCTTGAACAACGCGCCGCTCGCCCAAAGAGTGGTCGACTTAGCCAAGGAGACCATCCGCCTCCTCGCACGCCTCAACAACGAAACCGACTTCTACCGTCGCATCCAAGTTTTTTACCATCAGTTTCTCACCTCTTCCATAGCGGTGCTGTTCCTGGCTTCCACCCACGCCCCGCTGCAGTTCAGCGCAAACTGTCGAGAGGAGTTCTACATGGCACTCGACCTCGTCAAGGAGCTGTCGGCCAAATCCTGGGTGTCGCAGCGCCTATGGCGCACAATCCGCTCGCTGCGCGCGTACGCGCCTCGACTCGGACTCGAGGACAACCCGGGGCGCACGGCAGCCAGCGGGACGTCGCCCTATGCGCACGCAGGTAGCGGGAGCACCGGCCACAGCCCCGGCTTGTCGGCATCCTTCAACGGCGGTGGTAGTGCCGTGAGCCCTTCGCCCGCCAAGGGCCCCGCGGCCACGGCCCCCACCAACGCCAGCGCGGTGCCCACGCCGGGGTCGACGCGGCCGATGCAGCTTGACGATTCCCTCAGTAACGGTCTGCGGCTGCAGAGTGAAATGTCGCGGATCTATGAAGGTTACACCTGCGTGACGAGTGCGGTCGGGGCCGAAAGTACCACCGGCAGCAACAGCATACCCGGGCCTGCGGCGGCGGCACAATTGGATTATGACGAACTCGAACTGAGCATTGGTGGGTGTGGGGGCGGGCATGGATTCTCACGCCAGGGAGACGGGAGCGTCTATGAGCACATGAAGGGCATGTTCTAAAAGGACCCGATCGGATTTTTTTTCCCCGCCGTGCCGCTCGCTGCAGCCCGCCTCGCCTTCTCTACTCCTTGACGTGGGAGCGACGCCGTACAAGGGCAGCTGGGGTTAGTTCTTAACCGACGTGTCCACGCCGCGTTAGTTGTGTAAGGCTTGACTGGAGGCAGCCTGCAGACTCTTCCATCCAACTTGATCGGGGTGACATCAAGTGGAAAGTTGACCTTGTTACTCTTTCACGGCGATCCCGTATCACTGGATGGCCCCTTGTGCTCTCGAGACTGCCGTTTTGCTCCCAAACTCTTTTTGACGTGTCCGGGTCCCATTGCCATCAAGAACCGCTCAACTCACACTGCCGACAGGAGGAGGCAGGTCTGAGAGGATCGAAGGGGCGGGAGAAAAGGGGGGCGGCTGGCAAGCGAATGACAATGCCGTTGTCCTCTCGCAGACTGTCTTCCTGGCCCAATCTGAGTTTGTTCATGCAAGGGAAGACCCAAGGTTTCCTTATTCCGAGACACCATCGCGTTTATATTACTTCGTAATCAACCATCGCAGCCCCATCATTCATCATCCCACCCGTGGAGAGGGCACCACCTCCTAATCGTCAAACTCCGCGTCGCAGTGCAGATAACCTAGCCAGGGGGGACGCGACTCTATCGTCGCCCTGCGTCCATTTGTCCTTGGAGTATGGGTCCGGGCTTTGGGGAGTTCACACTTGCAGCACAGGAAAGCGTTTCGCAGCAGTCAGGGCAGGTCAGGTTATTTTCTAGATACTAATCACCTTCGTGCTTCGCCCGCACCGATTTGGAGGTCAATGTCGAGACGTGCCTAGCCCACCACAGGCTGGCGCGCCCTCTTGAAATGTTTTTATCCGCTGCTACTTTTAACCATTATTTCCATCATCATCATCATGATTGATAGTCACAGAATAATAATTAGAAAACTAGTATCCTGAATACAAGCACAGGGTATTCTGGCTGTCACTGAACCACTAATTAACATGGCTAGAGTCAGCTACCCATCTCGGATTTTGACGCTCGAGGCTCTGATGGTCCCGTTGAACGACGCTTGATGTCATCGCTCGGGTTGCCTGTTTTGGATCTTGCCAACAAGCTGATTGGTAGTTCCACTTTACACCTGATCACCCGGTTCCGATTCTGAAACATTGCCTTGGGTGCCCAGCTTCTCAGGAAATAGGTAATGTACGGGAAGCGGAAATGGGAGATTAGTACAATATCTTGAAAAGGGAGAGTGTTTCCAAGCAGAGGTAGACTTCGCAGGGCTCCCGGGAGACACAGCATTTGCCCCCCCCCCCCCCCCCCAAAAAAAAAAAAAATTATGTGGATCGATGTTCAGCTTCCTTCCATTCCCTGCTGGGTAGTAGTAATACATCCATACATTGCCATTGTGCATTCACACATCTAGTCGACTTAACGGGCTCTCGTGTCAAAAATAACACTGTACCTCTGCTTGGTCAGTTACTTATCAAGTCTGACAAGAAACATGATATTCACTCAGGATTCCGTGCGTACAATATGGAGTACGTGTATGTTCACGCATGCTCACCAGTTTACACTAATTATAAACTCATCCTTGACCCCAACTTCCGGTCGCTCCGAGAATCGGGGTGCCAAAGCAGGAAGTGGCATGATGACGGTATCTGATGTTTGTGGTCCGGAACGTCTCAACCGGTTGCTGCCCGGACGGGCTGCCGGCTCGCAGCCCTTGTCTGTTTTGGGAAGGGCGTCGCGGTGGATGCCGCTTCCAGGCAGGTCGAATGCCGGGGTTCGAAGATGACCGGGCAGGGGCCCGCTCAGCCGCTCGACGCTAGGACTCGCTTCTAGATGGATGGGGCTTATCAGAAACCAGGCACACCAGGACGGGATTATTGCCGGTCAATCAATCACACTGCTCAGGAAGGGCAAGAGTTCGCTTGTTCTCATCTCCATGCATATCCCTGCGGCATCATTTCACCAGAAACGGTCCAAGAAAAGTTCCAAAGTAGTCACAAGGCAGCAGATATGGGGACCGCGGAGCGAGAGGCCCAGTAAATTGGATCAAACACTTTTCGATTGTATCCAGAGGAGAGGTATCATGTGGTTGCCAAATATTGGGCAAAAATGGCCTAAAAGCAGAAAAATACTTTTAAAAATCCCGCCAACACAAACAAGTCAATCATCCACCGTGTTTCATCTCTGTTTGGTAATGACCAAACAAAGAAGCTATTTAACCATTATCGTTTTGTGTTCCTTCATTTCTGCCATAAAATCCCCGTTTTTTGTGTGTGTGTGTGTGTGTGTGTGATGACGGCCGCGGAACGCTCAGTCAATGGTCAAGAATACACCAATTACTGCTTGCCAGGGAAGGTCATGCCGGCCTGGGCCTGGTAGCCCTGCTGCTGGACGAGCAGCGGCTCCCGGTGCGCGGCCTCCTTGTCATCCTGAATGAGCTGGCAGCAATGGCAGCAGCAGGCACCGGCGATGTCGAGGAGGCAGCTGCCCTGGAGGTTGTGCTTGGTGCGCAGGTCGGCGCGCTGCATGGCCATGGGGATCCAGTGGAGACCGAAGCAGCCCGTGGCGCAGAAGAGGAGACACTGAATGTGGCATCTTTTGTCAGCCTGGGCATTTTTTATCTTCGTTGTCGAAAGGTAAGGGAAGCTAAAGAGGACACAGAGAGAAGGAAAGGAAAAAGGAAAGAATAATGAAGAACATACCGAAGTGTTGATGGGCTCGTAGCCTTCGAGATTGGCGTTCTTGCGGGTGCGGTGGTGGGTGCGGCCAAAGACGACGCAAGGGCAGCAGTAGGCCAGCAGGCAGGTGTCGATGGGGTTGAAGCAGCCAAAGAAAGAGTGGTACCACGGCTGCGCGTTGGGCGGCGACTGGGAGTTGAGGTACTCGCCGGGCCGGGCCAGGACATCGTTGAAACGCGCCGTCCAGTCGGCAATGTCGTCGTTGTTAACGGGACCCTGAGCGGCGGTCTGTTGTTGCTGAGGAGCGGCCATTGTATCGGTGTTTTTGTGTTGGTTCGTTTCTTAAATAGGGATCAAGAAAACTTGGCTCGAGCTGGGTATCACAAGTGTTGACGATTTTGTCGGAGAGACGGAAAAAGAACCAAAAAGGAGCGACGAGAAAAAAGTGGTTTGCTGGCAAGTCGCAAGTTGTTGCACGAGTTACTGCTGCTTGCTGGATGGGAATGAACCAGGCGAGAACTCAAGCTGACTCGAGGGCGCCTTTGATCTTTTAATATCGTGCGATTTCTCCCGCATCCCCAATCCATGTTCCTTGCTAGCTTGGTTCGGTTGTGATCTCTCAGGGCAAGCGGTGTATAGCACTATGGTAGTGTATGGACACACGCAGTAGTGTACGGATTACAGGACAACTACCACAGTAGTGTAGGGTAATTTCCTAGAACGTGCACACAGATCTGCCTGGTTCGCGGTGGGTCGGTGGAGATGAGATCGACAGCAACTCTCCTGCTTGGTTCGTGCTTGGCGCCATACCCTGGGGCAGGGCTGAATGGGGACCACACCAAAACCTCAAAGGGGACGGGACCCCTGCTCAGCCCTGCGGTCCGCCGAGGGCAGCCCAACTCGGGCGAGTCGACCCGAATTGTGCCTTGTCTTACTGAACTGTGTGGGCAACGTTTTGTTTTATTGCAAAACCTTTTTTTTTTCGTTTCGCATGAAGAACGGTTATCTTGCTTCTGCACCTTCCAGGAGATCGCCCAGAAGACGGCTTTTCTGGGCAATCCAAATCTCGGCCAAGCACGAGATCTCAACTCTGCTGCTTCCACGTCAGCGCCACTCTTTCTGGCCCAGATTGGACCAGCAGCCCGAAATGGGCACGCCAGCTTACGCAGAGCCGCCATTCGACATGAAACATCCGGGACTCTGAAATTTTCCTTGAGCTGTCGAGAACAAATGCACGTCGGTTGTATCCGTCTCCCGTTCTCGGGTAGAGAGCAAGCAATATCCAGAAGCTTGCCGAAAGTCATGCTAGGCTCGTCTTTTCGCGGTGCATTCTCGATTAGGGAACACATAAGAGCGCTTTAACGAGGACGGATTACACCCCTACCTACACACCTCCACCGCAATTCAAGGATCGTCACCAAAATAGACGTGCTACACTGATGTATATATAGTACAGAGAAATGAATTTCTCTTGATTTGTAATCCTGCCTACAGGCCGAAAACTCCAATGGTATCATGAAGGAGGCGCTCTCTCGATTGATGTCCGGAGGAGGAACATGACCGACAATAAAAATGTTCTGTCAAAATTGAACAAGCAAAAGCTCACCAGCTACCAGCCCTCTCCACCGGTTGGAGAGGGGTAACAGGCTACGAAACCACAAGTTGGTTTACTCCGATTCGTGGGAAGAGGACCTTGAGGTCCCAAGGGATAAGCTTCCTCCTCCCTAGAGAGGATCGTTAGGAGATAGACATTGAATGTTTACAGACCAAAGTGCATCTTACCGATGATGGGAACGGGGGGGTTGTTCCCCCGTTTCCCCCCTTTTTTTTCACTTTCGGTTGCCCCAGGGCCCTGACTCGAACTCGCAACCTCCCGGTGAAACCGGTACGCGGTTGACCAGCCGAGGTAGTTGCCCGGGGCAGAGGACCACCGCCAGTGACCATTGGGCCACTGCCGCTAGGCGGTGGTCCTCGTTGGATATTGACCATCCGGCCCTTGTCTGTATATCACAGGCACAGGTTGGTTTGCTCCCTTTTTTAAAGCACGTACAGTACATCTGGTACTCATGGTGCCCTCCTGCTGAGCCTCGTCTGATCTCGCAAAACTCCAATGCCCGCCGCCATTTGCATGCGCTTTAAATCACAGACTGGATCTCAGAATCCGCGATAGGACGCGTAAATTATTCTAAGCCGTGTTCCCGCGAATACCTCATCGCTCTCGCCAAAAACAACAACAACAGGCTGCTCCGAACACTGTGGCACCAGAGGAAGCGAATTTGGCGATACGCACTGTGGGCAAAGTAGGTGAGGCATGGATTGTTAACTTGAACTTTTTACTCTAATTATTTACAAGGTTCGACAACTCAACAACCCCGTCACTTGAAAGCTTCCACCATGTCACCCATTCTCATCCACGAACCCGTAAGCGACATCCAGTCATTCCCTTCCTCCTCCTCCGCCACCATGACGGGAATCCAGCCGTCAGCCTCATCGAGCGGAAAGTCACGAAACAAGTCATACTCTACTTCCTCGCTCTCCAGGTCAGAGCTCGCCTCCGAAAGAGCAACGGACCCGTCAGAGTCCTCACCCTGCTCGACCCCCGCCTTCGCGTCGGTCCTACCCGTCTCGTCCGCGGCCGCTGCCGCCTTCTCCTCCTCCTCCTCCTCCTTTTCCCCACCCGCTTCCGCCGCGGCTCTCTTCTTCGAGCAGCGGGAAGCGGCGCCCGCCACAACGAACCTGACCACGTACGCCGCCTCGCGATCCCTCACGACATCCTCGAGCGAGAACCCAGCATCCCTCTCCCCTTCCTCGTAGCGCAGCAGCAGCCGCCCGGCCCTCACTTCCTCCTCCTCCTCCTCCTTCTCCTCCTCCCGCCGCTTCAGCGCCCCGATCGCCGCGGCAACATCGGCACCGACATCACCACCACCGGCGGGATCCCGCCACCCGTCGCTCGGCAGCCACACCGACCCGGCCTGCCCGGCCAGCTCGCGCCCGTGGGCCACGGGGTCGTCCAGGACGCGCACGAAACCGCTGCCCCGGAAGCGCGGAGTCTTGCGCCACACCGCCGGCCCGCCGCCCTGCCTGGCGGTCCCTACCGGCTGCAGCCTGGCTCCCGCCGGCTTCCGGCTGATGCCCGCGGTTGCTTGCCGCTGCTGCTGCTGCTGCTGCTGCTGCTGCTGGTGGTCATAGTAGGGGATATTTGGGATGATGACGTGGCCCCTGACAAACCGCACCCTCTTCTTCTGCTTTGGGGGCTTGTTGCCGTCGGTGTTCTGGGGGTGGTAGGCGCGGTACCCGTTCGAGAGCGTCACGCGGGTGATGCACCTCCGGCTGCTCTCGGGAGGGGGTTGATTTGGCTTGGAGCCGGTAGGGAGAGTTGTCGAGGGAGACATGGGAGTTCGATTCGTCTTCCCGTCTGCCGATTGTGCCCGACAGAGACTCGGTAGGCTTCCTTTCTCGTTAAGATCCTTCTCGCGTGGATTGGAATCTGAGGAATGGATGTGACTGGGTGTTCAAACGAATCAAACTAGAAGTAGCGTGGGTGTAAATAAAGACAAAGAGGACAGAAAGGATAACAACGGAGCCAAGAACGGGATTGTTGAACAGAAACGGGCGAATCAACTCCGGAAAGCCAGCCGGATTATACGAGGTTTGAGATTTGGGACACTGGCAACTTAACAAGAGTCGCGACTAAAGGAGTCACTTGACAATGCTCGGATTTTGACAGCAGTTTCGATTATGCTTGATTAGCGGGCCGCAGACTATGGCCGTGGCCATCAGTGCGATTCGCCAGGGCATAATTATTTTTTTCATAACCGCGTTTCTGGGAGAATGCCTTGGGCCTCCAAACATGGCCTCCGAAGGGCGCAGCAGACCCGGGTCTCGGCCGCCGATTCAGAAACTGATCACATCATGCGAAGAAGGAGAGAGGGGGGAAAGGAAAGGAAGCCTTAAATGTCATTTATACATTTTACACTGGCACGCCGCGTCTGATCTGCCAACTTTTGCGGATTAAGGACCCCAGCGTGTGGACATACCTCGCGCAAATCCTATTGAAGCATGTTAGTATTATCTCCAATTACCTTCCTTGGTAAGAGGCGAATGTGGTCAACCTTTTCGCAGAGACCGTGGCGCAGCATGATTGGGGACTGGATGCCTAGGATTCTAGCTATATTGTTAATTTTTTGTCTTTTCTCATCCACGCATGGCAGCCCTGTTGAGTCAAGCAAACGCGTCAAGTCCCCCTTGTACTACTTACTCGTGCTCCTCACCTGTCGTTGGTCTTCGCGATCTGGGCAACATTCTTCCGACCAGAGCCTGGAGAGCACTCTACTTTCTTAAACACAAATTGAAGAGGCAATAATCTCGGACAGATGCGATGAATAGCTCAAACAGTCAGCATTTCAGGTGTTTGGGGGCGATTCGCTGCGGACCGAGTCGTGTAGCACGAGAGGGGGATTTCGGCTGGCAAGGTTGTAAGGCATGGCGCATGAAGTAATTATGAGCTTCCGGTTAAGAGCGCCGGGCGATCAAGAAGCCCCCGTCGGGCAGGTAGTTCCTGCCTCAAACACACTCGGGAGCCCGGCTAACAACGACCCCCAAGATGAGTAAGCTCTCGGAACCCTGTTCAATATCCTGAAAACGCTTGCTCTAGCTACCGTAAATTCGACGGTAGGCAACGCGGGTTAGGGGAGATAAACAAAGTTCTAGTGAGAAATCTCGCCAAGTGGAACGGGAAGGGATATATATTTATCCCAAAGACATTGGTTTGCTGTCCCATTGTCGGAATCGGCCCAGCTGTTTATGTTCCGATCTACCCAAAAGGTCTCCTTTGTTTCATCAATCCCAGATTATGCCACAATGAATCCACTGGGCGATACATGTCCATACTGTACTCATGCAGCTTGAGTTCTCGTCCTCCCCCGATTGTCTGCGCTCATCTTCCCACTGAGTCATTGCTGTAGATCAATTTGGCCGTTGTTAATGTTGTTGCTGGTAAGTATGTGCAACGTTGCTAGATGGCTTAGTGAGGGCGGTTCATAACGGGGCGAAGCACTCCTGGGGGCGGTTACCAATGTTTGCGCTGGCTCTGGTTCAAGTCGATAATTTGGTGCTAGTACCTTTAGCCGGTGACGACAGGGGCGCAAGAAAGGGTGGGCAAAGGCAAGATGGTCTGCCGCAGGTTAAAGATACCCTGAAAACAGGTGAGGCATGCGATTGTGCTACGAATATGCCGTACACGCTCAATGAGAGCAGCACTTTTAGGTACGTGGAAATCAGCAAGAGGCCGCCCTGCCAAACCCTCCAAGACCTTCCTCTTCGGCCTCATGCCGGAATGCGGCCTAGCGCGCGAAGGTGGGAGCTCTCGGGAAGTGGAACCGCGTTCCTTGGGCCATGCATTCCGGGCGATCACCCAGCACTCATGGCCGCAGTCCTCCAACTCTCCCCTGCCTGCTTCACATGCTGCCATGCATTAATTACATTGCAGTTGACGAACTCTGGGTGAGCGGTGAGAACCAGACTTACACACATGCCCGAGGCAGCTTAACGTTATCGTTAGGCTGTTTTCGCAATCAAGGCATATATAAATAGAGAAAACATGCAGGTTTTTTTATAGCATGATTATTAGGGCTTGTACGGCGTTATGATAAGCGCTCCTGCTTCAGCTCGCCTCAACTGCCTTTGATAATAATTAAGAAGTGATGTGTTCGGAGTAGCTGTCCAGAAGCTAGGCGCCTAGCCTGTCTCGCAAATCAGTTGCATTACATCGTTTGCCCGTCTTGCACAGTGTATTTCTGGAACGATGAGTCTGGAAATCCTAGGGACGCGGCCTTACTGAAGAGCTGAGCCTGACGGGTTGGAAGAGACGATGCCATACTCTCAGGTGTGCGATACACTAGTAAAGAGCCCACAGTCCACAATGAGCCGGCCGGAGCGGCCCAATGGCGGAATATGACGTTGACAGGCCTAACAAAAGAGACTCCACGACTTTCGGAATACATTACTCCGCACGTTTCACGATTCCAAACCCACCTTTTCGGGAACCCCTGGATAATTATGCAGAGTCGAGAATCACTCGAGAACTAACAAGACCAACACCCAACCCATTTGGTTTGAGAAAGACCTTCTGACAGGATGCCTGGCTCATCCCTCTGGCTTCTGCCTCCCGAGAATCGTAAGTCAAATGAGTTCAAACACCGTAACGCCACCTGCCGCACCCCGCTCTTCGGCCAGTTTCTCTCTGCCTGTCTAGCCTTCCTCCCTTTCCACTCCATGAACCAACCTCACTCACCGATACGCGATGTTACATATGTTTCACTCTTTCAAATCCTTTTTATTGTTCTAGGTAATTGTACCACACGACTAACTAATATTCTCTCTATCCCCTCTTCCCCCCAAACCGCTCAGACCCCCTCAATCCGGTCCTGCGGACCCTCATCACCAGCACCCTCCCGTCCGCCTTCCCCCGCGAGGCCGCCTCCTCGCCCCGCGTCGTCCCGCACTTCTTCCCCGCCCACGTCACGCTCACGAGCGGCATCTCCCCGGACGCCTACGGCGACGATCCCCAGGGCTGGCTCGACCGCATCCCCTTTCCGAAGAAGGGAAGAGGGGGAGATGATGAAGAAGAAGAAGGAAACAGTGGAGGTAGTAGTAGCCGGGCCAAGGTCCGGTTCGAGAGGGTCGTCAGCCAGGACGTGTTCTACCGCCGCTGTTTCATCAGGGTCGCGTTTGATGGGGTGAAGGAGATCGCCGGGGTCGCCAGAGCGGCCGCAGTACTAGGGGAAGGGCTGGAGGTGGACGCAGAGGGAAACGTCAAATTCGGCGGGGAGACGGAGAAGTGGTAAGTACTGCCTGTTCCAACTCGCCCTTCCCCCCTCCTTCTCCTCCTCTTATTCCTTCGCCGTTCTCGATTTGTTGCTATTGAAGTGCCGAGTCGAGTTCGGATTCGCGTCGGGATCGCGGGTCCGAAGCCACCGGCTCATTAATAGCATGGGGTAACCAAAGAAGTGGCTGACGCTATGCTGCCAAATTATAGGCTGAGCTGGTGGAGGGAAGAGTTTGGGCCGCACCTCAGTCTGATCTAGTGAGTCTGCATCCTCGACCTTTCGGTCATAATTACACCAAACTAAACGGAGTGCGTAGCGGTAACGAGCCGATCCTAGATGGCGCGCTGCGAGAAATCACCAGGGTGGTGCAGCAGGCAGGAATCAAGTTGTCTGACGAAACTGAGAACGGTGCGAAAGAGGGCGACGCTCTGGACGGTTGGGACGGCGGCGTGATCTGGCTGGTCCCGACTGACAAACCCATTTCGGAGTGGGGGAAGCCCATAGCGACAAGGAAGATTTGAGGAAAATATTTAGGAGCGGTCAGGGTCGATTTGAACGTCACAAGTCCCGGTCCTCGTCTCCATGCTTGACCGCTCGCAACGGGTGGCCTTTGGCAGCTCTTCCACTCGGAGTGTGTAAAATGAAAACAACGTACGTCCGAGACGACTCACTCTGCAGCCAGCTGAGCGGTCTTCAGATCATGATGATTACCCTGATTCAGACGCATGTATTCCAACTTCTGTGCCAGCTCGCCCTCCGTACCCCGCCACGTCCTCCCCTTGAGGTGCCTCATGCAGAGTTGCTTCCCTTCGTCAGGGTAGTATAACCAACACGCCCATTTCCTCCACTGGCCGTCCTTCATCTCCGTCCTAGCACGGTGGCCGATGGTGTCCTCAATGAAAGCACCCCGGGGCAATGACGCCCGGTTCGGGAACACCCGGGCCAGATAGTGCTCCGTCTCGGCCACATGGGGCTTGTCGTGCCAGAAGAAAAGCGGCGTGAGCGGAATCTTGGCGGGCTTTCCGTCCTCAGACCTGACTGTAAAGTTCTGCTTGTGCAGATTGGTGAGTGCGCGCAGGGCGGGAAACTGCATGACATGGTCGGACCTGGCGTACTCGACCATGCGAACCGAAGGAAAGCAGACATATTTGATCGGGACCTTGACGGCCTCGAGATCGTCGAGGTCGCCATCGCCGGGTTGCGAGTGCTCTTGCATGACGGCGAGGAGCGGACGGAGGGGGATGTCCGCCACGAGGGCCCAGTCGTGCTGCTGAATCCACACATAGGGCGTCTCGGTCAGCCTCAGGGCCGAACGCACGGCAAGGCCGAAACCCAAGCGCTGGAGGGGCTCAATGAAGGTGACCCGGCCGTCGTCAGTCTTGGTGATGGCTAGTGGCACCGCGTTCGTCTGCTGCGCATATGCGGTGGAGCCAAACTCGGCTGCGCCGTGCTCTTCGATCAAGTCCTGCTCGTGGTAGCCCCGTTCGCCCCGTCCGTATTCCTGGAGTATGAGGCGCTTGGCGTTCTGCTTGTATTCGATATACTTCCTGGCGCCTTCAGCCGTCACATGGCCCTTCTTCAGTCGCGCGGCTGAGCTTATGTGGTCATATGTGTCGAGAACCAAAACGACTCGGCAGTCGGTCAACTCGGGGCAGTGCTCACGGAACGAGCCCAGAATTTGTGACAGCAGCTCAGTCGACGGGGCCGACGGGGTTGGCGACGTAGTGATGATGAGGGTCAGCAGCTCGGCGGCAAGATTTGGGGATTTCCCGCAAGCGCCGCCGCTGACAGCCGCTGTCGGAGCTCGCGGGACCTCTTCGTCCGAGGTCATATCGCCGACGGCAGCGACAGCAGATCGCACCGCTCCCTCGACTTATTATTAATTAAACCCACATGCAAGCCAACCGAGGGTTACAGGGCCTGATATCAGTTGCGAAAGAGCGGAACAGCGGCCATCTATTACAACATGACCGCCGTCATGTGTGCTTTCGGTGAATTCAAGAACGTAGTGGGTGGAAGAGGGGCGGCTAATAGTCTAGTCTCGAACGGAAGTGCTGCAAGTAATCCGTAATTAATTATTAGCGAGAGCAAAATTCCAAAGGCCCATACAGTATCTGCTCACATTAGATGGTACTGTAGCTCGAGCGCACAGAGTCAGCAAACTGCACTGTGAAAAAGCTAGTTTCTCACGGAGTTCTCTCTCCCTTTCTTAACCAAAACTCCGGACAACCTGAATTAATAAACCCATTTGAATGACAAGAGGCCGTCACGGTCTTGTTACGGTGCAACAACGCCGGCAGCAACTGAGCCCGAATTCCAAATGCAATAAATATCCTGACATGCTCCCGCCACGTGAATCTGCCCCGTTCGTCACCGTCTTGTTCTCGTTTCAGCCTTCCTTCTAATGCTTGTTCGTCCTCATCTTCTTCGTTTGATTTTTCCTTTCTTCTTTTCTTATCTCTCATTCCTCAAAATATAAGGATAACCAGCAATGCAATTTGCCCGAAGTCCAGATTGAGGCCCATGACACGCAACCCACAGACACAGCAATTTGATCAAAACGATGTTTCGCCCAACTGATGAGTCCAGCTTGTCGGGGACCTCAGCTTCCTCCGCCTGCAGGGTCGGGGAGTCATTTTCCAGATCCGCCACTCTCCCCAGATCGCAGTCAGAAGCCACAACGTCCACAACGCAGCAGCCGTCGCGATGTAGGCGATCTTGAGCTTGTCTGACGCCCCCGCGATCCACAGACCAAGCCCCCCGTTCACGATCCCGAGCGTCATGCAGATACGTCCGTTGAAAAGATGCACATACGACGCTATCGTGCGCCGCCGCAGGCGCTTGAACTTTTCGTGGTGGATGATCCCGAAAATCGGTTGGAGGATGAGGCAGGCCATGACAACAAGGCCGATGATGAAGTGGCTATTGATGTCGGAATCACTCATCTGTGTGCACACAGAAGCCCCTGTCAGCAATCATCTCGGGCTCTCTTGGTCGAATCGTACTTGGTCAAACAAGACGACAAGGACAGTCTCACCAGATTCATGCCGGTTCCATTCTGCACATCTTGCACCAGATGGATGCCCAGCCCAACCGCCGCGACCAGCACACAGATGGCCAAGATCTGCATCAGGGCATGCACCCAGAGCCCGACTCGAGAAGGGAGGATGCGCAGGAGAATAGCTTCGCTGGGGAACAAAGCGACCATGGCGGCGGCCCCGAGGATGCCGTGGATTGCTCGGAGCCGCGTGGCCCGTTCCGGGTCAAAGGTGCCCCTAAAGCTGCCAAAGCCTGAATCGAAGTCGCCTCCAGACCCGGGCCCAGACGCCGGGGCGGAACCGGATCCGGATCCAGACGTGGACCCGCCGTCGCCGTTGCTGCTGGGGGGGCTGCCGCTGCCGCCGCTGTAGAATCCCCAGAATTGCTGCGCCTGCGCCTCTCTCGCCAATGCTACGCCGTCAGTCAGCCTATCAAGTCAGAGAAGAAGGGGGAGGAAATAAGAGGCAAAAGAAAGTTTAGCGGGAGACGGCAACAGGTCACTTACCCAACATGGCCAGCGTCATCCATGTGTTGTCGTCCATCTTGCAAGCGAAAGCCAGGTGTGTTCGTCGCTGTTCACAGAAATGAAAACACAGAGAGAGGGATGGCAAGAGGAACAATGTTCCAAGCAGCGGGGCACGGGTTCTGATTGCCCATCTGTACCTAGGCACCTCGGGGCCGTCCCGCATGTCCTCATGCAGCTTCGGCGCACGGCATCGGAGTCATAGCTGCAGCGTCGGACAAGCGATGGGGTAAAGTCTGTGGACTTCCGGCACCTGATATGGGATGGATTACAGCCTATCGCCTCCCTGGAACGCCTCAGTAGTCCCATAGCCATCTTTCTCGTTGGCATGGGCGTATTGGCGTGACATGAACCGCCTGGCTGAAGCTGGGATGCAATATGATAACATCTAGGTGAACCACGAAATCAGCTGTATGTTGTTGAGATGATTACATATAGCACTAATGGGAACGTCATGTACATATGTCTGTCAATAGACGCATTTAGGGGACGCACTCTGACGCTCGGTTTATGTTTCTTCGTGCGGTGAGCGAGCAGGCGGCCTTCAGCCGAGCGGTGGGCGAGATGAAGTGTTATTAATTGAATGTTCCAAGGCCTCTGCGCTACTTGAAAGCATTGGATTGCCGCTATAATACCTACCTTATGGCTTCCATTTCCCAGCCGCTTAACTAGGTAGGTAGATACCTATTTTTCACATCCTAACCAGGCACGGAACCTCATATTCTCCCCATAAGCCCCCTCCCTTGTTGGTTCCAGGGCGGCTGAAAACCTGCAAGAAAAGCATCAAATTTAGGGAAACCCTTACATACGCGCGCTCTCTAGACACCGCTTATTCCTCCTCGGTCGCCTTACTATTTCACACTTTATCAGACGTCGTACTCCTGAAGATGATGGCTACCTGTACCTCCTCGAGAGCCAGGTTTCGGGCACACAAAAGTCAGTAGTACGTAGAAGGTAGATGTTGACTGGCCCACGTGTGGGCGGGTGATCGAAGTTGCTTAGACTGGTTTACCAGGGCCACCTTACATTAATTAATACCCTTGCTATCTATTTGTAGGCACTGTCCGTTGGTGCTGTACTCAAGTTTAGGAGGTAGGTACTTTTTCTTTTTCTTTTTCTTCTCTTCTTCTCTTCTTTCTTTCTTTCTTTCTTTTTTTTGTTGCGCATTCAAGGGGGCGGTTTATAATACCGGCTTACCAGCTTAGTGTTTAAGGGTGAATTCTACCCGCGGAATGCTACTCGAGTTCCTCCCGTCCAGTCCCGTTTCGGCCGCTGTAGGTCCAAGATAGGAAAACCCGATAGGGACTCATAAGCGTCTTGCATGCGCTGAACATGCACAAGGCATGCTTGGTTTGTCTATTAACTTCATTTGTTTGACTGGCTTCTCAAATCTTATAAAATGTTGGTGCTGCTGCTTGCGGCTGGTGATTCAATCCTCCCATCCTCCGGGAATCAGGGAAGACTGTCACCAGGGTTGAAGTTGAGTGAAATGCAATTTTTTTTTTCTTTTTTTGCGTTTTGCTGACCGGGTGCGACCAGAAGAAACCTTGAGGTCTCGGCGGTCGCCGTCGTTGCCCGCGAGAACCAGGCCGCAGATCAAACGACACCTTCCACGAACCGTTAGCGCCCCTTGCGCCGGGAGCCCCAAAGCGGGCCCGGCACACTCGAGGCGCGAGGCGCCGCTGCAGCGACTGGCTGGGCGGGGATCCTGCTCTTTTTTCTCTTCCACTCCCCACGCCGAACCCGAGCGCCCGGCCTAATCCATGCATAGTGGGGTTGTTGTGGATGGCGGGGGGAGGGAACTTTTTTTTTTTTCTTGCCTTAGAAGCACATGTCGTTCACGAACTCCATGTTTTGTTATTTTGTTCTCTCACACGAATATATTTTTCCGGCCGATACTCTCTGTGGTGAGTTGTACCGCTCCCACCATCGTTTTACCCACCCAGCTGCATACTTACGAAACTCACCCGTCACACGGCAGACACCCCGCTATACGGAGTCTCACCCGCTAAGACCACCCTGAGTTGTTTGTCGCCTTGTTAAAAGAATCGCCCCGCCAAGCGCCAAAATGGTCGAGAAACTGTACATCACTTACAACGATGTAAGCTGTCTGCCACATTGCCCATGTCGGCGACCGAACAACAACAGCATGGGGGACTAACCCGCCCGGCGCGGCGATAGGTGCACAAGCTGTGCCAGGAGGCGGCCCCGCGGATCCT
Organism: Thermothelomyces thermophilus ATCC 42464; assembly: GCF_000226095.1. Taxonomy (NCBI): domain Eukaryota; kingdom Fungi; phylum Ascomycota; class Sordariomycetes; order Sordariales; family Chaetomiaceae; genus Thermothelomyces; species Thermothelomyces thermophilus. Next base: position 3,149,109 of record NC_016475.1, read on the forward strand.
GGCCGAGTTCAAGCCGCAGCTGATGATCGCCATCGGCGGCGGCGGGTACGTGCCCGCGCGCATCCTTCGCTCGTTCCTCAAGCAGCCCGGCAGCCCCAACATCCCGATCCAGGCCATCGGCCTCTCGCTGTACGAGCAGCTGCCCGACGCAGCCGACCAGGCCGTCGAGGCCGCCGGTACCAAGGTCACGCGCACCCAGTGGCTCGACCTGACGGCCCTGGGCGAGATGGCCAACCTGGTCGGCAAGCGCGTGCTCATCGTCGACGAGGTCGACGACACCCGCACCACGCTCGAGTACGCCGTCAAGGAGCTGCAGAAGGACGTGGAGCAGGCGCGCGCCAAGCTGGGCAGCGACCTCAACACCGAGTTTGCCGTGTTCGTCCTGCATGTGCGTTATTCCCCGAGTTGCTCTTCCTCTCTTGTCTCTTCTTGAACTGCAAATACTGATGGAGGACCAACAGAACAAGGACAAGCAAAAGAAGGGCACCCTCCCCGACGACATCATGAACGGCCGGTACCTTGCTGCCCGGACGGTGGGCGACGAGTGGATCTGCTACCCGTGGGAGGCCACCGACATTGACGAGCACGACCGCAACGCGGCCGAGGCCAAGGCCAAGAACGGCTTGTGATGGCGAGAAGAAGTAAAAGAGAGAGAATAAAACGAGACAGAAAAAAAATATGGGAGCAACCCGGCACAGCCCACCGTACGTTGTGAGTACAGGGCAGTAATGAAAGGCGGGTTGTCCTCACCAGAACTCGCCGCGTGGAAACGAGTAACCCAGGTTGGTTTTTTTGGCCTTCATGCCACCAACCTCTGGAGACAAAGCCGGGCAATTCAGAGGTGGGCTGGGGGCAGCCGCTAGCATCGCGTTGGAGTTAGGAGACGGCGGAGTTGGGATGGCTACAGCACTTTGGCAGTCGCAGAAGAGAGCTTTGGTCCGGGATAGACAAGAGGAGCATGTTCAGAAGGGAGGGAGGCGTTTGGAAGAGTGCGTGAATTGATACCGTATTTGACCACTTCCCATCGGTGACACCGCACACCCTCGTGACGACGGTCTATTATTACCTCTCTAACCCCGCCAAGTCCCCGAAGTCTATCAAACACGCGAAAAGCCGGATGTATTGATACACTGGCAGCGTCAGTCCAAATCCTTCCCACCTAGCGTTCCCTCTCGCCGGTGCTTCTCCTTCAGCCGCTTCTCCTGCTTCATAAACTCCCTGATCCCGACCGGCACGTTCTTGTACAGATCCTCGTCCCAGAAATCCTCTGCAAGCTTCCCGCCCTTTCCGTGGTCATCCGTCCGGCCGACGGCTGTTCCGGTCTCCCAGTTGCCCACCGAGCCACCGCCGTCGTCGTCCATGCTGGCCGCCCCGCGATCCGCCGCCTCGTCGTGCACACCCAAATCCATCCCGCCAGCGGAGTCGGCCGTGCGCTCCATGCTCTCCTCGGTGACGCCGACCTGGGGCCCGGCGTCCTCGGCGGCGAGCCGGCGCTCGGCCTCGGCGCGGCGGGCGGCCCACTCCTCCATCTCGTCGCGGTAGCGGTCCCAGACGCAGTTGACGCACCCGCTCATGCAGCAGTTGTCGGGCTCCTCGGGCCGGGGCGGGACCAGCACGCCGGCGACGAGGCGGCTCTCGGCGCGGATCCGCGCCAGCCGCTCCCGCCGCTCGGCGGGGCCGGCTAGGCTGGAGGTGAAGACGACGCTGGCGCGGGTCTGTACGTCGTTAGACGGCGGTTCTTGTCCTGATGACTCTTCTCCTGGCTGTGATGGTGGTGGTGATAATTGTGATGGTTGTGATGATTGTGGTGATTGTGGGAGGAGGGTTGGGCCGGGTGGTGTTGGGGAAGAGGAGGCAGCGGTGAAGTCGACAGAAGAAGAAGAGGAAGTGGAGGAGGAGGAAGAAGGTGAAGAGGACGAGGAAGAGGTAGAGGAGGAGATAGAGGAGGGGACCGACTTGGCCTTGGAGTTGGGGGTGCTTGTCTCCTGCTTCGGTTTGCGGGTGCGCCGCGCGGGTTTCTTGTCCTCTGATGCTGCCGCTTGTTCCTCGGCCGCCTTCTTCTCCTCAGCCACCGGCTTCGACTGCTGGTGCTCGGGCGCGGGCTTGGGCGTCTGGACGGGCGCTGACTTTGATGTCACCGGCGGGTTCTCCGGCTTCTCCTTCGGCTGCGGCACCGGGGTGCGCAGGATGGCCTCGTAAAAAGGTCCGACCGGGTGTGCCTGCTCCTTGGACCGCACGACGGGCGACGGCGCGGCAAAGGTGCGCCGCGGCTGTTGGCCGCCTAGGGCACGGATGACGGCGCGCGACGGCCGGGTGTTGAGCAGCGTTCTGCGCATGGTTGCTTCTGTGTGCTGATTATTTTATATTCGATGGCGCAGCAGGTGGCAGCTGCGGATGACGCGCTACTGCGGGAGGAGCATGAAGCGGGCACTGAGCCTCGGGTTGAAGGAAGGGGTTCTGCCTGCTCGGGTCGGGAGCACGAAGCAGCTATCAGACGAAGAACGAGGCGCAATTGAACGATGATTTTTTGAACCGGGACAGGGGTCCAGCTCGAAGTGCGGGAAAGCGGAAATCCAAGGATGATTTTGCCGAGGCCAACGTCATGACTGGCTTATTGACAGTGCCATTCGCCCTGCACCGCGCACTGTCCCGCAACTCCCTGGCGATGCACATGCAGCTTCCCAAACAAAAACATCGAGCCCCCCCCCCCCCCCCAGTCAGCCTTCCCTACTTCTAGGAAAGATTCTAGGAAAGACACCACCCCCCCAACCGCCACTTCGACGCGTTACCGAGTGATATTTCGCGCCGAATAGCCTCGCGATGATGAACGTATAATCGGCCACCCAATTGGCGCCGCGATGGACTCCCCCGCACCCAAAAGGCGGCGAACATCGCCTCGAAACGCCGTGCCCGCCGACCCAGATGCAGAAGCACAGTCGGCAACACCACGAGACGCCCCGCCGCCGTCCGCTTCTTCGCCCAGTCGGCCGTCCTTTGCCTCTCTCACGAGAGCAAGCCTTGAGCGGTACAATCCCGACATCTTGCGACGGCGAGAGAGCCAGCCAAGGCGACTGCGCTCGTCGCCAGATGCGCCTCCCTCTGCCTCGCGCGCGGCTACGCCCGATAGTACGGGGGGTTTGACTCGGGCCATGCGGACTCAACTTGACCTGCGCTCTGCGACTCGCGATGGTGGAGGACAAGCGGCATCGGAAAGGGACAGTGTTCTGCGATCGCCTGCGAGACGCCTGGGTCCTAGGAAGAGCCCAACGCGACCAATGCCGAGACCACTTCCGCCGCCTGCCCCTGAGGAGGATGACGAGTTATTGAAGGCCATTTCCGCGCGTCTGCACCCCGGCGTGCCTCCTGGGGTCCTCCCCGACGTGGCCGATCCCGAGCCTGAGCTCCCCCCGACCCCTCAACATCCCGATCCGGTCGTCAGCACTCCTCCTTCCGGGATACACAACACACCTTCGCGGCGACCCAAGCGGAACCGAGCACTGGCCGAGAGGCTTAAGAGTTCCTCGCCACTCAAACCGTCGCCGATACGCCTGGGAAAGTCCGCGAATGGCGCCCTCCCTTTCTCGCTGCCAGCCAAGAACGCTCAGGCTGAAACGGCAGCCGTTACGGAGCCCGCGCCGCCTCCCGCTGAGTCACGCGGTCTGAAACCGGCCGACCCAGACGCGGAGAAGAAGAGGCTGCGCGATTCGTTGCTGGCCGAGATCAGCCGCCTCGAGCGAGACCTGGACATCGCAAGCAGAGAGAACGAGCGCATCCGACAGGCGCGCCTCTCCCGACGCGAGCCGTCCCCTCCCGCCAACGGGGACGAGATCCTCGACCTCCTCGCTCGCCATGTTCTCCCGCCAGGCACCAGCGCGCCAAAACCGGACCCCATCGAGGACTTGGTCGCCTCGGCGCTCAACCCCATCGCCTTCCTCCCGTTCAGCAAGCCCTCCCCATCCGGGCCGCCGACCCTCCAACGAATCCAGGCACCGCGCCGGACGCAAGCTGGAGAGGACGGCGGCGGCGGCGAAGAACTGCCCCCGCCCGTCTCTCACCACCCCCTCCCCATGACGGCCGCCGAGGCCCTCCCGTACCTCCGGGTGTTCACCCCGCTGACCTTCACCGCCCACGTCTCGCCGCTGCCACGCGCCGAGAGCGGCAGCGGCGGCGACGGCACCGCGGATGCGCCCCTGCTGCAGCAGCACAGCATCACGGCATCGTCCGCCTCGCCGCGCGGCCTCTTCGCGGCCCGCATCGAGATGACGGTCAACACCAAGACCATGGCCGTCGCCTCGCTCGCCGTGCCCCGCCTGGACCCGGCCGCCGAGGCGGAGCTGCGGCCGTTCATCAACAAGGTAGTAGGGGCGGGTGAGAATGAAAACGGCGGCGGCGGCGGCAGCAGCGGGCTATACAACAACGTCAGCGTCTTGACCTGGGCCATGGGCGAGTGGCTGCGCGTGGCGGTGCAGCGCGCGAAGGCGTGGATCGTGCTGGAGAGGGAGGTTGGCGGCAGCAAGGAAGCCTTTGGGGAGATGGTTCGCAGGATGAGGGCAGGGCAGGTGGCGGGACAAAGGAATCCGAGAAGAAGGATGAGGAGGAGGAGAAGGAGGCGATGGGTTGAGCGGGGAGGGGAGGAGGCGGAGGCGGAGGCGGAGGCGGCGGAGGAGGAGGAGGAGGGGGAAGACGAAGAAGCGGATCAGGATGGGGGAAGTGAGGGGGAGGACGGAGAGGGCGAGAGCGTAGATGGGACGACGATGGAGAAATACGGGACGGCGGATCTGTTGCCGTTTATGGGGCGGACGTGCATTGACCTGGAAGTCCCCGTGTTGGAGGGCCGGGGAAGAGGAGAGAAATCGATGCTACGGGTGCAGTGGCGGATTGGCTTTGACTGGACGGGAGAGGCACAGAGCGAGATTGGGGTGCTGGTCGGGTTGCCGGCCAAGTGTGAGTGACCAACCCCCTCCCCCCCCCCCCCCCAAAAAAAAAAAAAAAAAAGGTTCCGCCCTCGTTCCTCTGACCCCACTAACGCGTAACGGTAGGGCACAAGCACGACGAGAGAGGGCAGCTGTCTGGCCTTCCAAAGCTGTTTGATGAGCTGATTCAAGGGGGGGAGGATCCCCTCAATGCCGTCCGGACAGTGGTCTGCTTGCTAGCAGGGGAGCAGCGAGCGACTTGAAGACGGAGGAGAACAACCCAAGAATAATAAAACCCGTCCAATCTGCATGGCGCTGAAATGTTGATTGGAAGCTCTCCGGGCGGTAATGGAGGAAATGCTATGCCAGAGAAGGCCAAACTAAAAACCTCCCCTGATGCTCCTGCCGGGGGACAGCAGTACCCTCGAGCTTGACTCTTTTTGCGCTCGCATGGCGCGCAATAAAATACCAACTCTCTCTGAACCACAACTCCCCGACCCGCTCAACCAGCGGTGGTAAACAAGCATCCCTTTTTTTTTCGAAGTATCTGTTGTACAGCTGGAATATCGTAGGCGCTCGCCCATCCGTTCCAAGCCCTCGTTCGTGACAACTTGTGTACACCGTGACTTCCCCTAATCGACATCCACGCCCTTGGCCCTCAGGTCCGCCTTGGCCATCTTGATCTCCTCCATCAGCTCGGCGTAGGCATCGGGTGTGTCGCGGAAGGTGAGCAGGCCCCAGCCGAGGCGGAAGAGCAACCAGGCGCCGAAGGAGACGAGGAACCAGAAGGGCAGCTGTGGGAAAAGGACGAAAAAAAAAAAAGAAGAAGACGCGCCATGTCAGTCTCATGCGTGTGCCCACTGCGAGAGGTTCAAAGGGGAGAGGAGAAGGAGGGAAAAAAAAGAAAAGCAATCTGTCACGTACCACGGGTACAATGGCTTCCTGGATGATGGGCGGGAGGGGGAAGAGTCCGAGGTAGAGGGAGAGGTAGAACTGCCGGGGGGGAGAGGGGTGCGCACGGCGGCGATCAGCACATTTTGTCCGCTCTGTTTTCCCAAGTTTCCAAATTCATCATCTTGTTTCCGCGGCTAGCGTACCGAGCTCACGAGTAGCGCAAGGGAGATGGTCTGCTGGGCGCGCGTCATGGTGTTTTCTTCTTTGCTGGGGGATCACGGAACGGATAGAGGATCAGAGCGAGGTAACGAGACACGACGACGACGGCTTGAATCGCCTGTTCGCGGCTGGTCAGTTAGGCGAGCAATAGCCCCGACTTGATGGCCTTGTTTGGTCGGTCTGCTGGACAGGAGCGCTGACAGGACGTACAGACAGATGCGCAGCGGGTGAATTGGCTAGAAGCACGCTGATGTGATGGTTGTCGAGGACAGGTATGTACAATACCCATTTTGGGATGTGACGCCAAGATCGCCAGACCCAGAGCGCGGCGCGTTCTGGACATTCTCAGGGGTTGCACATAGAGGGTTAGGGTTGTTAAGGGCCGCCGCGCTGTTGCTCGGATCTGTTGAACAACGATGTCAACACGGCTTATTAGACAACTCTTCTTTGCCTAGAGCAGCTTTAAACTCACTAGCAGCCAATGCATCCCTTGTTTCCTAAGCTAATGATACAGTAAGCAAAACATCGAATCGAACCCCCAAGGCCACAGTTGGCCTGGACGGAGAACGAAAAAAGAAAAAAAAAATACATTACATTACAAGAGGTTGGTATCATGAAACGAATACAAGCAGCGAACCGCTGGACGAGTTGCTTTATAAAGAGACACCCAAGGGGAGACGGGGGGTCCGGATGGCTGAGCCGGTTAAGAGCAACCGGGCCGGGAATTGTACAAGGAGAAAACTACGAGGAACCGTCTAGGAACCCCCCTTCAGGAGATCCGATCATTCAATCCACGTCATCGTCATCTTCTCCATTCTCACCCTTCCAAGCCCCCATCTCCGCAACGGGCACCCGCCCCCTCAACCACCGAAGCGTCGCCTCGGTTCCGCGCTCCAGCACATTCCACCTCGGCACGCGGAACCGGTTCCCGCTCACGTCCAGCCTCTCCAACCCGCCGCTCCCGCCCAGCAACCCGATCCGCGGATTCAGGTGTGCAATGTCGTTGTTAGACGCATCTACCACCTTCAAGCCTCGGATCGTCTCCGGATCCAAATCCGCGAGGTGGTTGTTGGACGCGAGAAGCACCGTCAGGTTGGGAAACGCGTCGCGCAGCTGAGTGCCCTGCGGCAGCGCGGCGAGGCGGTTGAACGAGACGTCGAGCTTCTGCAGCTGAGGGGCGCGCAGGTGGCTTGTCAGCGGGGTGAGGCCGGTGATGTGATTGTGGGTGAGGTTGAGTTCCTTGAGAGCGGGGAGGTCGAGGGACTCATTGCCGCTGGCGCCGCCGAGGTAGGTTTCGCCGACAAGCTGGTTGTGGGCGAGCGAGAGCGCAGTGAGGGTTGCGGCAAAGAAAGTGAGGGACTCGGGGAAGCCAGTGAAGAGGTTGTGGTGGAGCTGGATCTCGGAGACCTTGTGGGTTGCGGCCAGCTTGGAGCAGATGACCGGGTGGAGGGAGGAGGACTCGGTGTTGGACCTGTCGAGGACGCCGCCGGACTTGACCGGCCACGTGGCCGTCTGAGAGCGCGATCGGGCCGGAGAAGCCGGGGCCGACGTTGGCGGAGTGGCAAAGTGTTCCAGGTCGGAGCGGCTTTCGTCATCTTCATGGACGTGGTTGTCGGCAGCCGTATTGATGGCCGAATCGTCGGCGGTAAAATACTCGTCCTGACCGTTAGTCGCCGGCTCATCCTGATGCTCCACTGCCTCCGGCTCCAACCGCTGCGCAAGAATCGACTTCATCTCCTCGGTGCTAATGGTACTATATTTCTTCTCACGAAGAGGATTGCCGCTCAACCGGAGGTTGGAGAGGTTCTCCATTCGTCCAACCTCGGGTGGAACGACGCGGATGTCGTTGCTCGAAAAATCCACAGACCTCAGCTGCTCCAGCTTCGTGAATCCTTCCGGGATGGCATTGATGCTGTTTTCGTCAGCCGCGAGGGTGACAAGGCTGGTCCAAGTGCTGACATCAGGCAGCGCCTGCAGCCGGTTCATCGAGACGCAGAGTTGGTGAAGGGCGGGCATCCTGACGCTTCTTCCCCACGAGCACAGGTGGGCCAACTGGTTCGAAGAGACGTCCAGCGCCTGAAGCGTCGGCATAGCATCGACAGCGTCTTTGATCAGCGTGCCACTGAGCTGGTTCTTGCGGGCAATCAGCTCTCTCAACGGCAGGCCAGCCAAAACATCAAAAGGCAACTCTTCGAAGCCGTTTTCGCTAAGATTGAGGATCCGGAGACGGGAGAGGTTGCCAAACTCGGCGGGCAAGGATGAGAGATTGTTGCCGTGGAGGTCGAGTATCTCGAGGTTGACGAGTTTGGAGAAGCATGGATCAAGCGGACCATACAGAAGGTTACCTCCGAGCTTGAGGTCCTTGAGTGAGGTTACTTGGCAAATCACCTCAAGGCAGCTGTTTGACAGTCGATTCAAGGACTACGGCAAAGGGTCAGCACCACATATCAGGCAGAACAGACAACAACCAAAAAGCTTCCGTACCAAGTTGAGGGATGTCAGGAAGGAAAGGCGCCTCAGGCCCATCGGTAGGTTGACCAGAATGTTTCCGTGCAAGTCAAGAGTTTCCAATCCGGCAAAGATGTTCCCTTGGCTGTCCTCGTCCTCGGCAAGTTCCTGCGGGTCGACGTCGGGAAACACTGAGTCGCTGATCATTTCCAGCTCATTGTCGGCGGCAACGAAGCGGGTAAGGTCAACACTTTCGGCCCAGGCACTGCCAGACTGGCCGATGGACTCGAGGTTGTACATATTGAGCACTTCGGCCGGGATCTCCTTCAAGCCCATCGCGGCGATGTTGAGCCGGCCGCTTGTCCTTGCGGTCTCGAGTCGGCTGCGCAGTACTTTGGCCTGCGATTTATCATCGCGGTTCTGGTTGAACGGATCGTTAGAAAGGCCAAAGTCAAAGCTGGCATCCGCCGGCACAAAGGCGGGTTCCTCAGACCCGGCCGCGGTGCCCACGGCGTTCTGTTGAGCGGCGGCCTTCTTCGCGGCCCTTGCCTTCGCAATTTGCTCACGCAAAGCTGCCGAGGTCTTCTTGTACGACTGGCCGGGCTCCGTCGAGTCCGCAGTGATAGCTGTGCTTCCTGACGCAACCGACGCGGTGGAAAGGTTGCTGCTGCCTTCCCCCGACGTTGCAGATGAGCCCCGCGAGGCCAGGGACGCCTTCCTGGTTGTCTCCGGCTTGGCCTGTGCCGAGGCTGCTGGCTTCTTGACGAGGCCGTTGACAGAATGCCGTTTGTTGAGCGGTCGGGGCGCCAGTGTTTTCGAGGCGGACTTGGGCGCTGGGATCTCAGGTCCCGTTTTCCCCGGGCTAGGGGTTCTCGCGCGGGGGGCCACAGTGGCGTTAGGTGGCCCCATCCCGTACAGCGATGTTCGTCCTTGCCTGACCGACGTAGTCTTTGCCGAAGACATCTGGAGAGACTGAACACTGCGTCGGCTGCGAAGGGGGATGCCTTGGACGGGCGAAAGCGGGTTATCGGAGGTGGCAAGCTGGGAACGGAAGCCGGATATGGACTCATCCAGGCCGGAACTGGAACCGGGTCTACTGGCACTCCTTGGCTGCCCACCGGATCCATCTGACTGAGGGTTCGACTCCGAACGAGACCCCTGACTTTCGATGGGAGAGGTCGGCCTCGTGGCGGCAGCGTCGTAGAATGATGCCGCGCCTCTCCCTTTGACGGAGGGCGACGATGGTAAGCGGGAGAGAGTTTCCACGGTTCTTTCCACCAAGGACGGCCGCAGCTTGGAGGGAGATTCCGGGCTCGTTCCCCCATTCGCATCCTCCTCAGCGATTATGGTCGAAGATGCACCCAACCCAGGCTCTTCCTCTGGCATGGTCCCTGCGGAAATCCATTGCTGGGAGGATTGGCGGCGGAGCGATCCAGTGGTCGCCGAGCTCGACCGGACGGCGTGGCCGACTGCGTATGTTCCTCCTCTTTCCTGTCCTGTTGTGTTCGGCCCCGGCCTGAGATCTCGCGCGTTGCCAGCCGGGACCTGATTGACGCCCGCCCTGCTATGAGGCGACGATACGGCACGCAGGGGCGCAGTGCTCGGCTGAGAGCGGTTTGTAGGGGCTGCAGTCGCGGTGGGCGCGGGGGCTAGCTGGTCGCGAGAAGGGGTAGTTCGGAGCTTTGGGTTTCGCAGGTGTCCCGTCCCGTTGGCGCTGTTCAGGCTCTCGCGTGACGGAGAGGTCCGAATCGAGTTCGTTCGTGGAAGAGGGAGTTTGGATGTTTGGACGGGGATCTTTGACGGCCGGGGAATGCCGCTGGGCCTGTTTGGGCGCGTCTCCTCCATGCTTATAATTCCGCAGCTTCCCGTCCCTGTTTCGCCGTTCGATATTTGGCCGAAGGTTTCCTCAGGAGACAAGGTAACAAAGGTTTTAGCGGGACACTGGACAACTCCATGCACGCCAGTCCCAAACAGCCTACCAGGCGAATCTGAAATGGCTAGTTGTTTGGGACCACATGCGACAGCCAAGATTGTGCGGTTATACTCTGAACGTCAAGAAAAAGAGAAAAAAAAAGAGAGAGAGGAAATGAAAACTAAAGCGAGGAATGAGCGGAAGTGCCCTGGCTTGACAGAGAGAGTTAGCGTAGCGCCGGCCCTGCCGTAACCAAATTGCAGTGGAGGGCAGGTACCTGCACTGCCCCCAATATCCGTTAATTGCAGATCGGCAGCAACCTCACTGGGCTTGGCATAGAAGCTCGGCTGATGGAGCATGGGTCCAGGTTCGACGCGCTTAGTTCCCGCTAGCGCGTCCCAGGGCTGCGGTTGCTGTCCTGCCTGCAGCTTCATCCTGACACCTGCTCCCCCTTCTTCCGCAACCCGATTGGCGTCAATCTGAACCCTCGCAAACAGCATATGCGCATTGCTGTTCATCCAATGAAATCTTCAAAAACAATTGACACTGTGCCTTCATAGCATATGTGTAGTACGGGCTACTGCGTGTGTATGGTATGTATTGTACATTCAGAGGTCTGGCAACTAAGAATGGTTCCGTGCACTGATGCCGTTCGAGGTTTTCTTTTTAAAAAAAGCAACACAGGTTGGGGGGGCCCAATGATTCCAGCACTAACTTTGGCTGCTGTGATCAACAAGCTGCCCCTGGACGTTTCTGGGCGCGGCCAACTCGAGGCATCGAATTAATACAAGTGGAGTTTCGGTGTACACTACTCCGTATGTATGTATGTACAGTGCAACGGCGTGCTAAGGTAGTAGTACTCCATTATTCTGAATGCGGAAAAGAAAGTGAATGAAGGCAAAGAGGTATACGATCTCTACTCAGTTCCCGTGACTTATTCCGCAGCTCTTTCCCAAGTAGGAGCTTACTACAGTAGGTGCCGGAACCGGCCTCTGCCCCACCAAACGGAGCTCGCCCGGCTTGCCGAGACCCACTCTGGCTGGCCATTCAACCCGGCCACGAACCCGGTCGGCGTCCAACGGCGGCGGCCGGTGGCCATAACTGAGACAGGAAATACGGGTCCGACCAAGAGTGTGCGTTTCAACTTGTGTACCATACAATGCACCTCCCGAATGCGGGACATAATCCATCCACTGCCGACACGACGGCAGCATGGGCAAGTTGCATGCAAGGAGACGGAGGCCCCAGCATAACTAGGCTGACACATCGATCAGCACATTTGACTGGTTCCCACTTAGCGTACATATATGTCGAGAAGAATCCCGAGTCCCTCAAGCGGTCGGTCGGTCCTTGTGGCCTGTGGCAAATAATTGAACCATGACCGGCCCTCTTTTGAAGCCAGGATGTATGTATGTATAAACGAAGAAACCATACCCATGACCGCTTACTCTACCAGTTAATTAGCAGCCCTGTCCCACCCAGAGTTGCCCATTCTTCTAGCTCTAGCCTCCTTTAAAAAGAATATTGTATACAGGACCCAAAACAAGGGTTCCTCATCATTACATTACCGCCAGCACCAGGAGGTGCGACCGCAAAGACTGATGCTGTCGTGAGAACCGCAGCAACCTCCCAAGCTAGACGCAAGGGGAACTGATCCATGAAGTCAGCGAGGACGCTGTTCCCATTGCTGACCTTAGCTACTGCTGGCGTAGGAGCAGCGTCCGGCCAACTAACAACCTCGAAACCGACACCGGTGAGCACACCCGTCATCCCACTGTCTCCTCCTTGTCCGCACACAATACTGATAACCGGTCCCAGCCAGACCTCGCTCGCCGCAGAAGTGATGTTGTGACCCTCGCCGCCCGCTTCGAGGTCGAAACGGAGCGGCGTGTCATAACCGTGACCGTGGTTCAAGGCAGCGATGCCAGCGAAGACGATCAGCCAGTGCCGACACAGAACGGCGACAGCGACGATGAGCAAGACGGTAAAGAGGATGGTGCGCAGCCCACCGAGGTCCCGAGCTCTACCGTGAACGCTCCCACCAGCACAGACCGTTTCTTCCCCAGCGATATCGACACTCCCAGCACCACTACCACTAAGCCCCCTATCAACAACAGCCAAGATGAGCAGGGAAACCACAGGACGGGCCTCTCCGCCGGCGCGGCAGCAGGCATCGCAGCCGCGGCAGTTGCGTCCGCCGCTCTGATCACCGCTGCTACTTTTTTCCTATGGAGGCGGCGCCAAGGCGGAATCCGCGGTGCCGTCATCACGGCTGACTATCCGCGCGGTCTGGAGGATGTGCAGGGCCAAGGACCGAACCTGCCGGTCGTTCCTCCACCGGCAGAGAGCGGCGGTGGTATTGGCGGGCAAATAGGATATGACGCAGCCGAGGGACGTTACTATCCGCCCCCCTGGCTGGAGGAGCACGATCTCGGGAACGGACGGGAAAGTAGCGCGGTCACCGGTTCAGGTGGCAGCAGAAGAGAGGTTGGGCAATCCGGATTTAGGATACCACCGGCAGGGACGATGCCCGGCGACCCGGGGTTTGACATACCAGGGGAGTATCCGCCGCAGCAGTCCCAGCAATACCAGGGGCACCAGCAGTCTCGGTCAGGGGGAGATCTGGGAGAGGCACGACCCGTGAGCGCATTGACGACGTGCTCTTCGCCGGGTACAGTCCTGCCCGTATCTCCAATGACGCCCTATCGGCCAGAGAGTAGTGTCTTCCTGACGCCGGGACAGTACCCGCAATCGCGATCGCAAGTCTCGTCGTATTACCCCGACCAGAGCAGCCCTGATCTTCCAACATTCTTGATCCCCGGGGGAAATAAAGCGCGCGCCGTGAGCTTCTCCAGCGTTGCGCATGTGGGAGGAGGGCCGCGCGTGCCCGAGTTGGTTGGTTCGCCGCCGCCGCCGCCTCAGGCGACCTCGGTGATGATTGTTATCGAAGAACATTCTCCGACACGGCACAGCCATGCTGACTGATCATAAAGAGCGATGTGTGTACATATCGAGCGGGGCGTTTGCCGTGCCAGAGGTCAAGAGTGTCGACACAAATTAAGGATAATGAATCCACTGCGATCCGTGCTATGTCCTGCTCCATCACAGAACCGAAACCCGTAGCCTAGCTCAGATGTCCCAGTTGACGTCGAAAAGGCCAGCAATCCACGTCTCCGACTCGCTCGGCTGAAAGAATGGCATGCCGATTCCCTCCGCGCTGTTGTCGAGAAAGGCATCTGTCATTGTGGTTGCGCTCGGGCCCGGATTGCGTTGGGCGGGAGCTACCTCTGGTGCCCAGTTGGTCTTCATTGTCCGGACTAGTTTGGCGAACTTGGAGAACGGGTCCTCTTCCACGGTCGGCCCGGTTTCAAGCCGTAGCTGTGCCGAAACTTCGTCGAACCTTATCCCCAGCTGGTCTAGCACGGCAAGCAAGTCGATCCTGTTCCTCACCGCCTCACGATTCCATCCAGGCTCGTTGAGGGTCGAGATCTTGGAAAGCGTGAGAAGACAGTGGGCCATGCTCCACCAGTACGTGAATGTCATGCCAATGTAGACGTAGCTGGGAATAGAAAAATGCCTATCGAACCAGCCCTGGATAGCACTGATGCACCCCTCTATTGCTTCACAACGTTGCATTTCGGACGTGATCCCGCTGAGGTCTGCTTTTGGCTTGTTCATGGCCACATCGTGGATCGCTAGTTCGGCGTAGAAAATGTGACAGAGGATGGTGTCTTGGCATGGTTAGTCAGAAGAGAAAACAAGTTTTATCTTTTTCTTTGCTCATATCGGAGGAAGAGAGGGGTGGGGGAAGGGCATACCGTTCTGTTGCAAGTGAGGTGGAAGTTGAGCCTTGATAGCTTGGAGCTGTGTCCGAAGCGAAGACAAGACGTAGCTTGGCGGAATGCCATCCGGGGACTGGGAAATATTGCGTGCCAAGCGTTCGACTATGAGCTGAACCTTGACCTGGGCCACTAGTAAATCGTCGCCCTGCCATTCTCTCTGCTCGGAGAGCTCCTGAAGGCACTCGTCCATGTGGGAAGTCCAGGTCAGCGCTTCCATCCGCTTTATCGTGTATGCCGCCCTACATCCATGTCAGCTGATCAATTCGTATGGAAAAGGGAACTCTTCACCAACTGAGAAGTGAGGAGAAAGCATGCAAGCACCGCTCGCCGCTCTTCGAGGGTCTTGTCTCGTGGAGACGAGTGATGGGTCGGCGCTCTTAAGAGAGCCGAGATAAGAGTCTCGTATGGACCCTTGTTGAGGCCCAGGTCATAAATCAGAGACTTTGCGAGAGACGCCAGGACGGAAAGTTTTGTCTTATCTCCCTTCAAGTGATAATGGGTCCTGAGTTGTGAAGGGGTTAGCACTGCCCGCCGTATCCTGGTCCACGAAGGATTGGTTCTTACCAGCCCAACATAGCAAGGAGCCCAAGTAGGAGATCCATGCTTTTTTCATGCTCAACGACTACCCTCTGAGCGACGAACCTCTCGATCGCTTCAGTCATGACGAGCCGCCGATCCACGTTCCTGCAGGTGACGGTCATGATGCTGAACCACAGGAACGGATGCGATTCCCTGAGTTTTTCAGAGGTCAAGGTCGCAGGCAGGTGCACGAATGGCAGAAATATGAGCATGTACTTGCGGAAAGTCATGAGGCGCTCGGCCGCCTCAGTGGCGTTTGGCTGATAGACACAGGATGGCATGGACGGGGGCTCTGCCGAGGCGGCCGGGGGGGCGGGAGCTTGGGGTCCCACGACGTCCCCAGGGAGAGAGCTTAGGCATGATGGTCCTGCATCAACTTTTCCTGGGCCACGGTCTGGCCGTGTAAGTGGCAGACCAGGGGCAGGGGTGGGATGGGAGGAACCCTGCTCCGACTGGCTGGTGGTGGTTGAGTGGGTGCTCAAGGTTGGCGTACTCGTGTCGATGTTTGTCCCTGTGTTGCTCAGAGATGGCGTCTTGACCGCTGGGGCGGCCTGATGACGGAGCAGCGTGACAAGGTCTTCGATCTTGGCCTCAAGCTGGGCAGTGCGTGACATATGGGCCCGCTTGCCATTGCGTTTCCTGGCCGTAACTGAGGGGACACACTCCTTGCTCAGCCGGTAGCATCTATCTTTTATCAGCGCAGTCTCAATGACGGCTATCAGGGGCACGCCAGAGCTTGTTCGGATGAGGATGGGCACGGGCCGGATGACAGCCGGAAGCGGATTTCGGATCCGAGCCGGAGCCGGGCCATATAGTTCACGTCTTGACGGGGCTAGGACAGGATAGGCAGCATGGAGACTGCAGCCCGGCAGATTCAACCCCAACGCTAAACCAAACCGGAAGAAGCCCCCAATGCCGTGTTACTTGCTGCGGAACGGAATTGGAATGGGAGGATAGGCAATCCTGGGCAAATGTCATGCTGGGTACACCAGATTCATACCTTTCACAACCGGCCCCATTCGACCGGTATATACACCTGCATTTTGCACGAGCACAGTTTGTACATGCTCTCCCGTAAGGCGCTGGGGTGCCATTCGATGCTCCACTGCCGTCTGGATTCATCGTTCTCCCTTTCAAGAAGAGCAACGAGAAGACGGCGAAAGTGTGTCGGGGTTAGGGTTGCCTGCGCGCTGACGATTCGAGCAGGAGTGACGCAGAAACCAACACGCTGGTCAGGCGCACGCCTGACGGCGGTGGGATGCAGCCCGCAGGGCCAAAGTATGCGTCGAAGGCGAGCGGTGTGGGGAACGGCAGTTGATGGCCCTTGACTCGGGATCGAGGGCGGGCGGCTGCCGAATTGATCTTCGTCTCTCAAAAAAGTTGAAGGGCAGAACTTGCGCGGAAATCGGCCAAGGAGGGTACATCCGAAGTCCGGGTAAGTTGACTCCGAAACTGCCTCGGATCTCAGGTTGGCCAGGCACCACGCTCTTTGATTGGTAAAGAGGGTTAGGGTCTACCTATCGTGCTACATACGACATCGCCTCACTGTCTCCACCGACGACGCTTCTGATGATCACAATCACTGAGAATTAGCAGCAACAGAATGAGTGCTATTGTCTTAGCTAAAAGTGTAGAATTGCGGACATTCTAACCGCGATTGTTCCGTAATTTAAATGCAGCCCCCCAATATGACAACAGCTGGTTGGGGCAACGGCTATTAGCTCCAATTGCGTGTACTGCAGTACAAGAAGAGAGAAAAGGGACGAAAACAGCCGCGGCCTCTGTTTGATGGAAAGACTCTGTTTAGAACCGAAGAGCTTAAAGTCTACGGCATGAACCGATCAGACCAAGAATGTAAACAGTGGTCAAAGAGTTATTTGGATTCTGAGTGCTCCTAACGCCAACATCAAACACCGGACTTGTTGCGATCCCCAGACGAATGCAGCTACCTGTGAACTTCTTCTCCATGTCGCGGCGGAAGTGCCACGATCACAGTGAAAAAAATTGGTAGCGTCTCTTTGAGTAGCGTGTCATCCTTAGTGCAGGGGCCATGCTAATCTTCTCTGTATCGTTTCAAATTGACCAAATGCCCCGAAGGGCGAGGAAAGAAAGAAAAGAAGAGGAGGAAGATCTCGGGAGAGAAGAGGATCTTAAATACTGCTAGCTAGGTGGCCAATGCACGACTGCACACTGCGCGGCTCAAAGCCACAATTGAACCTTAGTGGACAGATAAAGCGCCACTTAATGTGGCTGTGCCTTTGGCTGTCACTAGGAACTCCAGCCTTGTTGACGTCTAACGAATCAAACGTGCCCATCTTGAGCTCCCAGCAGCGCCGAGGCTGGTCTCGTTCGACCACGACCCTGGCCTTGCAGGTGGGCAAGTGTGACATAGTCTTCCCACAACAACTACTGTTCCAAAAGGAACAGTCCATCATGACGCGAATATCGCTTACCCTTCTTTTTCTCGCCGTTCTGGCAACGCTTGCCAGTGCAAGTAAGTTCGAAGTCGCCATGCTTACGACCCATCGCCGAACCTCGATTCCGAACTTCACTCCACCGATCCTCTCAACGGCCAGGCCTGACTGACACACTTCTTAACCCAGCGGTCCCCTCCTTCTGCAAGTGCACTTGCTTCCAGAACAGCACCATCATCCCGCTCGGCCCTCAACACGATAACAACAACAATAACAACAACCAACAACCGGCCCCTCCCCCGCCATTAAACCCAACCAACCCCGACGGCAACGAAGACGTCGACGGCACCAAACCAGGCCAAAGAGGAACCCAAACCTCCCTCTTCCACCTCCTCGCTCCGCGTTCCTCCTCAACATCATGCAAGCAATGCAACCGGGCCTTCTGCCTCAAGTACAACCTCCCGATCTGCAAGGATGCTGAAGAAAAGGACATCAAGACAAGCTGTTTCCAGCGTGACAGTCCAAAGGACAGAGTCATCGTGTGGGGCTTCATCGTCGGCACAGCCGGGCTGCTGGGGTGGGCAGCACTGCGGCGAGTGATTGACTCGGCGCGGGAGAGGGGGCAGCAAGGCGGCTTACGGGGCATGAGCGGAAGAGCGGGGGGGCACGGGAGTCTTGGAGGGATGGCGAATGGCGGGCGGGGCGATAATGGGAGGGGCCTCAGGACTGGCGCCGTGGACAACAGAGCGGCATATGACCCCTTCGAGGACGGGCATGATGAAGGTGTGACCCGCGGGCCAGGCTAGGTGGAAATTGTTACTGTCTTGTTTTCTGCCCATTCCATTTAAGCGATGCTCAAATTTAGGTTATTCGTCACTTGCCAGGTCGACCACAAGGATCACTCGTCCACGGAGAACGAAGACAATCTGCACGAAAATGGATCCATCGATCTCATCGGGGCATTCTATTATACTTTTTTAAGAAGAAGCTCGTAGCCCCGTTGATCCCTAGACCTGTTAGAAAAAGGATATAATGATTTTGATTTTGCTCAGCCCTCGCATGCTTCCATCCCTCACCCGGTCCACCATGTTTTTTCTTTTGACTCCAACCTCTGACGGCCTGTTCCTCTTTTTAAGCGAGACGAAGGGAATGGATAAGACTTAATCCTCCTCAAGAGGTGTCGTCTTTGGCGAGCCGTTGGTGGCGCCTGCGGTTACCTTTCTGCGTTCCCTGACAGCAGCCGCGAGATCCTCGAGAACCTCAACAGTTGTCTCCCAGTTGATGCACGCGTCAGTGATGCTCACACCCTTCTTCAGTCCCGAAGGGCCCTCGGGTGGCACCTTCTGGTTGCCTTCGTTGATGTTGGACTCGATCATGACACCAATGATGGCAGTCTCGCCTTCACGGAGCTGGTCGGCGACGGCCTTGGCCACCTTGGGCTGGTTCCTGTGGTCCTTGTTCGAGTTTCCTACTCACATTAGCAAGCCAGCCACAATCGCTTGGTGCTCACCGATACTCACCATGGGAGCAGTCAACCATGATGGCCAACTTCTGGCCCTTCTTGATCAACGTCTCTTTCGCGGCCTGGATACTGGCCTTGTCGTAGTTGGTGCCCTTCGAGCCTCCTCTCAAGATGACGAAACCGTGCTCATTACCCTTTGTCCGGGTAATAGCTGCCAGCCCCTGCTTGGTGACGCCCATGAAGTGATGCTTCGCCGCTGCAGCGCCAATAGCGTCAATGGCAACGCCGAGGCTGCCGTCGGTCCCGTTCTTGAAGCCAACCGGGAAAGACAGGCCAGAGGCCAGCTCACGGTGCAGTTGGCTTTCGGTGGTCCGGGCGCCGATGGCACCAACAGAGATGAAGTCGGCCAAGAACTGAGGAGAGATAGTGTCCAGCATCTCGCTGGCGATGGGCATGCCAGACGAGGTGAGGTCGCGGAAGAGCTGTCTGGAGACGCGAAGGCCCTTGTTGATCTTGAAAGTCTCATCAATGTCGGGATCGTTGATCAGGCCCTTCCAGCCGACTGTCGTCCGCGGCTTTTCGAGGTAGGCGCGCATGATGATCACGAGATCCCCCGAAAGCTTCTCAGAGAGCGCCTTCAACCTAGCGGCATACTCAAGGGCAGTGGCGGGGTCGTGAATGGAGCAGGGTCCGACGATGACCAGCAGGCGGTCATTCCAACCCATGATGACACCAACGGCATCCCTCCTTCCCTTGACCACTGTCTGAAGAGCCTCTTCGGTCATAGGGATTTCGGAGATGAGCAGGGCGGGCGGAATGAGGGGATCCTGGCCCAGCACTTCGCAATGAATGTCAGCGGAAGTCATGGTTGATCAAGTGATGGAATGAATGTTTTCTGTGATTGAGACCAAAAGTTGCAGGCAAGCAAACCGGCTCAGAGTAACTCAACCGCCTTCGTGCTCGTTCATGGGGGCAATCATGGAGCTTGAGAGGGCAATAACAATACCTCTCATGTCATCGGCCTGAAGGGGCGCCATGTCGACTCCGGGTATCGTAAAGAATTGTCTCGAGGAGATCGGACGGATAATGTCTTTGGACGTAAAAGGGAGGAACGCAGCACGCGCCCGCGAGATTCCAGGTGAAGTTCGTAGGAGGGATTGGAGCTTCACGCAGTTAAGAGGAGTTCCGCGGAGACAGGGAGGTCTAGCCAGCTTAAACGCGATGAAGATTTTATTGTAAAAGTACCAGGATAGGATTCAGCGAGAGAAACCACCAAGGGGATAGGCTGCGGGCTGGATTGAGGTGTGGGAGGGTAGAGGGAAGTAAAAAATGGAGAGCGGAAATCTGTTTAAGTGACTCAGAGTGCTCCAGTCCAGTGGTTCACGGGGGAGGTCGGTCCGGGCGCGAAGGCAAGAACGGGAGACCAAAACAGAAATCTAGAAAAAAAAAACACTGGCAGGGGCTATGGGAGACAAAAAGCAAACATTTCCAAGGCCGTACGGAGTAGAGGAAAGAACTTTGCATGAGTATGCCTGATGAAAGCATTGGGCTGGTCAAACAGCTAGCTGGCATGCTGTTCACTTCCAGTTCTGCATATGGCCGAACACGGAGCGACATTGATTTGGATTTCGGCCTAAATTTCCACACTAGGCTCAAGGCACTTACTCGCGAGCGGTGTCAGAAGATCAAATGATCAAATGCCCTGTCTCAATCAAAATATTGCATTGGCAAGTGGGGGAGGGGTCGTTTTTGGCGCCTCCGTTCTTTCTGCCCCCTTCACCGCCTTCCGCCTATTTACAACACTCGTGATTGGACGGTCCCAAAGCACGTCGCCTCACCCGCGACTCCGATTGAGCAGCTGGTTTGAGGATGAAACAAGATCCTCGGTTCTCTTCTCCTCCATTGCAAGATTGGTCATGTTGTAATCCTTTGCTATGTCTGACATTTAAACCCATGCTTTGTGGCGTTGCCTGAACGATTAACAAATTGTTATTTGATGGTTACGGTGCACAACAGCGCCCAAACATTCACTGTTTGCTCAAGAAGGCGGCTGGTCAACAGAGACCTTCCCTTTAGTCAGCGGAAGCTACGACAGACAAGGACCGGCCTCTTCGTCCCCGCGACCCACCAGGCCGGCTCCGGTTCCAGGCGGCCGCGATGCGGCAGAGGGACAGAGCGATTCGATTGTAGGACTGGATACGCGAGGTCTGACAGGCTCTTGTCTCTCCTTACACCGCTAGCCGACAATTTGGTGCCGGTTTGGTTCTTTCGTTACACATTATCATCAACAGCCAATAGGTGCCGTCGCCGGCCTGGAACTTGCCCTCCGCTATTGAGGGGATCTCGCAGCCTCGCATCCCGCTGCTCTTCAAGATGGTTGTTGCGGCTCAGTTTCCCGATCAACACCGCAAGAGGTTCAGAGAAGAGGATGGGGACACTTCTTCGACCTATCCGGTCGGATTCACTGAACACAGAACCGTAAGGAAATCCCTCCGTAACACGCTACGTCTGTCGTGCCCCTCGTTATCCAAGCCTGGGGGGCATCCGCTACGCGCGAGGAATTGCTCTTGCTTCGGCGTCTCGTGCCGGCCACGGGGCTTGACAGAAAACGCGATCTGACAAGCGTTGCAGAAACGCCTCCAGTCCCTCCCGCTTAGGACGTCTCCGGACTCGAAACAATGGTTCGATCGACCGAGCTTCCGGCAGCCGAACGCTTTCGCCGCCACGAGCAATGTTCAAACCATCACACCGGAGGAGCCGATAGAGGAGCACATGTGGGCAGATGAGCCTGAACTGGTTCCGGCCGCACCACAGCTCGACAACGACCTGGACATGATGGACATGGCAGATTCAGTCGCGAGCCGTGACCAGACAGGCCTCGAGGGTCAGATTCGCGATGGACAGGTTTCATCTCGCGCGGATCGAGACGCACCCAGCGTGACTGGCCGCATACCGACGCCGATCCACTGCAGTTTTGCGGCGCAAGTCCGGGGCAACAACTGGAACGGCGGAAACGCGGGCCACGGCGATAGCCTTCCGGCAACGCTCGAAGAGCAGAGTGCAGCAGCCTTAGACAATAATCAGCTGGTGGACATATCTACCCAGAAGTATACCTCGGCAACAGCCACACAGGCCATGGCAGACTGGAGCGTGGTCCAGAACCGGCGACTCCCGTCGCCCATCAGCGAGTGCGGGGCGGAAGAAAGCCAAGGGAGTGCAAGGATGGCGCTGGATTCGCCATCTTCGCACGGTGACAGCTTGAGCCGCGTTACGCATGAGCACCCCTTGGTGGCCGGGCTCCCGCTCCGCGGAAGCTCTGCAATGCCAGCGCGGTCGGGACGGGAAGGCACCCCCGCGGTCGACAGTCACGGTGGCAATGCCATGGATGTCGAGTCTTCGGTCACACCATCACTGCCGAAGAAGGGACACACCAGGTCCAAGCACACGCTGAACTCGTGGACGGCATTGCAACCCGGCATGACGCGGACGTTCAGCATAGGGTACCGAGCGGACTGCGAACGGTGCCGGAACAAGGTGCCAGGCCACTTCAACCACATCATCATCTCTTAGGAGGGCTACGACGGCCAGCATATGACTATGATCGAGCCGGCGGCTTGCAGAATCAAGAAGCCGGCACAAGCCGGCCCTGTGTCGGCTTGCTAATAATGCGTGGATACGAAAGGTAGTTTCTGATACTGCAGGGCGCGGGCGGTTTTGCACGGCGTTTTTGGTCACGTACGGGAACGATAGGCGCTTGAGGTCGTCGCTCATTCATAGCTTAGCGTGGGAAACTTCCTTTTTTTTGGTGACAGCGCGAATTGCGCGGTTTAGTCGGCTGGTCATGT
Source organism: Thermothelomyces thermophilus ATCC 42464 (assembly GCF_000226095.1). Taxonomy (NCBI): domain Eukaryota; kingdom Fungi; phylum Ascomycota; class Sordariomycetes; order Sordariales; family Chaetomiaceae; genus Thermothelomyces; species Thermothelomyces thermophilus. Next base: position 3,171,637 of record NC_016475.1, read on the forward strand.
ATCTATTCACGTCATGGACATTATGGCGCGCTTGGTTTTGGGACTGGAGCCACTGGGAAGGGAGCGAGCGGATTCAGGGAATAATTGGTCATACCAAGTAGTTGAATGAGTCGATTCCGTTAGCCATGCAACCTTGCTCTTGCCGTTTGTACGGAGCGTACCACTCAGATTTGGGCTTGGAAGCTTTTGAGGAGAGAGGTGCCTGACGTGTGGGCCATACTAAGAGCAACGGCTATCGAAGAGAAAGAGCATTGTACATGCAATGATTTCCTTTGGGTCGAATCTAGCGTGAATGGTAGCACAGCTGGGAAGCTTCACTTTCCGATTTCAACTACGTACGTATACATGCGCAGATTCCGCGCCAGATGAATGCACGCCCAGTATCCCCTACTACACTATGATACAGTTCACGCCCCCTCGCTCTCCTTCTCCTTTGGTACGGGTTTCTTCGCCAGGCCTTGGCCAGCAAACCCAAAGATCGCTGCCGACAGCGTACGCGCTGTCTGGGCGGTCGCATGACGTAGGAAGGCGGTATACCATGCTCAGCTTACCAGCCCTGCGACAGGTAGGCAACTGGCTCACCGCCACCCGTTTTTTTTTTTCCCTCTTCTTTTCTTCTGTTCCCATCATCCCCCCCCCCCCTTGATACTCCCATCGCAGTTCACGGGCAAGAAAAAAAAGAAGACGAATCACCAGAACCAACCCTTCTTCTTCGGCTTGTCACCGGTAAGCTGCTCCCCATCCTTGGCAACCCCGGTCTCCCCCTCCTGAGTCCCGACCCGATCGAGCGGCCCGCCCGACCGCTGGTTCTCTCTCTCCTTGTCCAGCGCGGCCTGCGCCTTGGCCTTGAGGGCGGCCCGCTTGCTCTCGACGGCACGCACAATGTCGCTGTCGCGAACGCCGTTCTCGTCATCCGGGCTTAGGGATTCGTAGCCGAGGCGGGGTGTCGAGGGGGGAGGGGATGATGAGGAAATGGGTTCGTCGGCTTCTTCGCGCTTGAGGTTCGAGGTGAGCCAGGACCAGATGCCTGAAGATTTCCGCTCTTGGTCCTGGTCCTGGTCCTCTTGGTCGGCGGGCAGGGCGCCGTCCTTTGGTGGCCAAGACACCCTCTCGGTTACGCTGCCGGGTTGCGGGAGTGTCGTTGTGGTGGATTGGGGTGATGTTTGTGCGGATGATGATGATGATGATGAGGAGGAGGAGGAGGAGGAGGAGGAGGAGGAGGAGGGGTTGGCCGTGGCATCGGCAGGCTCCGGTGTGCTGAGGACGCTCAAGTCGGAGAAGAAGGACGTCTTGCGGCCCGACTGGCGCTCGCGCTCGAGCTGCTCCTCGACAAGCTTGATCTGCTCCTCGGTTGCCTTGCCCGTCATGTAGGCGATGCGGGCGGCCTCGAGACTGTCGGCCTCCAGCTTCTTTTTCCTTTCAATCCACTCGGCATTACGCCTCTTGTTGTACGTCAACATGTCGACGGCGGTGTAGGCGGTCGCGAGGCCGGCAATGACTGGTTCAAGCGATCAGTTACACGAGCGCGGGTGGCAAGGGAGCGCGTCTCCCCCCCGGGGGGGGGAGGAGGGAGGAGCCGATTACCTGTGAAGCCGATCAACCCCGCAACCGTGATCTTGTGGGCCGAGTCAAACACCCGACTGCTCGCGGCGATGATGCGGTCGAGCCTCGACGTCTGCGCCGCCTTGGCCCTCAGGTGTGCTGCCCGTAACCGGGCGACCTTCTGCTCTGGTGTCTCATGAATTGGCCCGCCCTTGCCGCCGGCGCCGGCGCCAGGAGCAATGTTTCCAGATCCCGACTTTGGAGGCGCAAACCGCGGTGGTGGCGCGGCGGCCTTAGAGCTCGCATGCAGCGTAGTAGCCGTAAATCGCGTTGCGTCTGAGACGCTGCGCGGGGCAGCGGATAGCCGCACCGTCGGCTTCATCTTTCACTTCTCGAAAATGGCCAGCGCCGGGGGGAAAGGTTGCGCCCTCGAGGATTCAGGATGTCAACGAGACGGCAGGATGCGGGTGCGAGTCGGAGCTGTGCCGAGCTTTTCCACCCCCCGAGATTTGAAAGCTCGGGTCGTTCAACCTCTGATCATCCAATGCCAAGCCAAAGGTTTTGATCAAAGCTTCGGGTTCGGCAGGAGCTTGCAGGTGCGCAAGCCACATTGCACACACGCCAATTGCCGAGAAGTGTGGCTGGTGCTGAGAGCGATTGGACCCCCTGGCAGCAGGGAGGACCCGCTTGCTTCCCTCCGGAGCCCGCCCGTCTCGGATGGAAATTTTGGCTGGAGCTTTCGCTTGGCTCGCGGGTCGCGCGGTGCGAGAGCAAAAGACAAACCTCACAACGCGCCGCCAATTAATTCGAGTGTTTGTCGTCTGCAACATCCAGACATGCGTCGTTTACCGAGGTTACCGACACCCGCCTCGGCGGGTCTCGTCCCGACGTCGACGTCAGCCGGCCCCCTCCGTGCGTGTGCGCCGGCGGCGACCATCTCGTCGAAGACGCCGGCTCCCACCATTACGACACAGAACAGGCAATCCCGCCGCTACCTCTCGACGACCCCCGTCCGGCTTCAGGCCCAGAACGCGACCGAGGCTTCCCCCGAAGCGGTTGAGGGATTCAGCGAAGACTACCTTCCCTCCTACCGGCCCCGGATTAGAACGCAACTAGTCTACCCGCGCGGTGTATCCATCGCCCAGCCGGCCGAGGACGTCTCGGATCTGTCCTACACACCCGCCGAGTCGGCTGAAGGTCTCGAAGAGGTCGGCGGCGTCGCCGACTGGTGGGACGAGCCGACGCACTGGGGCACCGAGGGCGGCGTGGCGCAGTATGTGCAGTCGGTCGTCGGACAGTTCGGCCCCGCCGAAAAGGTCACCGACCCGGCGGTGCTCGAGGTGCTGGCCAAGAGGGCGATCGTGGAGGCGCTCGTTGTGGCGCGGTTCGCGGGCGCCGAGAAGAGGAAGGCGGTCGACCGGCTCTTTGCGCACGCCAGCGGGACGGACCGGCTGGGCAAGATTGTCAGGGCCGAGGTGGTCGCCAAGGAGGACGGGACGGCGACGCTGAAGGAGGCCGCCGACTGGACCCGGGTGTGGGACGTGCTCAAGTCGGCGGTGAAAAAGGCGCGGCAGCAACAGCAGCAGCAGCAGCAGCAGCCCGAGCAGAACAAGGCGGAGGGGGAGACGGCCGAGGCCGCGGAGGCTGAGTCTCAGGAGACTGCGGTGGCACAAACCGAGGCCAAGGAAGCAGCTCCTGCTCCGCAGCTGACACCAAAGATGGCCAAGAGCCTGATGGGAACCTGGAACAAGGACTGGAAGAAGGCCGAGTTGAGGGATCCAGTGGTTAAGTTTTATGTCAGTCCATCCTCGATACCCTGAGGGTGTCCCCCCCCTCCCCCCCCCCCTTTTTCTTTCTTTTTCTTTCAATTGTCGCGTTACTGACACCGTCGCAGGCTGTCAAGCGCATCCAGCAACTGACGGGACACCGGATTCCCGACGGCAAGCTCGTTAGCATCCGCACCATCGACAGCCTCGTGAAGCAGCTCATCGAACCGCCCAAGCCGAAGAAGCTCGCCGAGCTCGTCGAGCAGGAGGCCTTGTTCAAGGGCCTTCCAAACGTCCGTGTGTTCCCCAGGAGGGTGACGCCGATCGACAGGGAGCAGATGGTGGGTCGCTGGAAGATTATCGTCAAGGAGCTCGAGGACCGCGGTCTGCCCGTCACTGGCACGGGCGACTATGGTCCGCCGATCGAGAAGAGGTGGATCGAGGGGCGGGTGTAGAGCGGTGGTCGCCGAGGAGGACTCTTGTGTATGATACGATACCTTGGGCTGTGCTCATCCTGTGTATCATGTATAATGTAGAACAACTTGTTGTGTGCTTGTTGGCAATGGGTTTCCCATTTAGTTCGGTGAAGGTCAATGAGATTGTTTGGTTGCTTCGGTTACGTGATGAATTGCCAGAAGAAAAGTGTCTAGCGGTGTTCCTGTTCCAGGGCGACCTTGATTGTTGAGGTAGGTATCCGTATCCGTCGTCGGATTGTCAGGGTTCGATGTGGAGGAGGATGCTTTTGCTTCGGCTCGAGGGCGAGGGTTGGCGCCGCAATCCAAACGTGCCGCGCAGCGAGAGCAAGAGGGAAAGCAACTACCTAATTCATTTAGCATCGACCTCAGACCTCAGCAACGCTGATTGCTGCAAACAAGTCAGGCAGCCTCAACTTGTCCTTCGAGACAAAAAAAAAAAAATTAGCTTTCCCCGAATTTGAGAGGAGTTTACTTGTGCCACACAACAAGTGGGAAAATAGACGAAAAGAAAAGGGGTCGAAGCGCTAACACGGCTAAAGAGCTTCAAATAATGTGCACACGAGAAAGCGTTGCTGCCCTGCTTCGCAGCTCAAATGGAGGGGTGGCCGAGCGCACAGAGCAGTTGAAAGAAGTCCTTTTTGGGCTTCACAAGGAGGCTGATAATAGTGATCGGGCTGCCGTGGTCGAGGCTCTTGCCGACGGTGCCAGAGATGGTGAGTTCAGCACATGCGCTCACCACAAACGAAGGTGATGATAATCGTTACGCATGCTAAGATGCTCTATAACTTCTCCTCTAGCATCCTGGAGGTTGCCTCTCGGAGAGTCAGGGCTTCTCGACTTTGTCCTCTCCTCCGTGCCTGTCAAGGAACCCCGACATCCCCTGAACAAGCACGCCCTCCGCTTGGTTGGCAATGCTTGTGCAGACTGCGGTAAGCGTCAACACCCAAGCCGGCCGTTGCTCTCTGTTCAATTCACTGACACAGTCCCAGACGAGAATCGAGCACGCGTTGTCAGCTCTGGAGCGCTCCGCACCTTCATTATGTACATCATCGAGGATCCCAGCGAGGATGACCTTCTCCCGTTCGCCACCGCAGCAGCACTGAACTTGTGTCTGGAGTACAGTAAGACGCAGCGCCATTATTCTGGAATTCTGCCATGTCACTGATCACTGACGGCCTGATCCTAGCACCCGCACAGCAGCACGCTTCCGAGGCCGGTCTGAGCCGGGTCCTTGTCGACCTGGTCTCGGGAGATCGAGGGTCGTCCGACTCGTGCCAGTCGTCTCTCAGCCGTATCATGACCATCCTAGAGTTTCTCTGCAACCAGGGTATCTAGACTTCACTCTGCTTCTTGAGTCATGGACGATCATGTCGCCTAACCAGAAGTTCATCAGATGCCGAGCCCAAAACCGCCAACCCGAACACGCCCGCACTGCTCCTTGGACTCGCGACTAGCGAGCGATACGATGCCGACTTGGAGTCCTTCATGGAGATTTGCACGCCTGCCCTGGCCTATCTGACATTCCAGGATTTCCAACGAGTTCTTTTGCAGAACGGAGGGATTGAGCTGCTGCAGCTTGCCTTCTACCAGCTGTACACACGCTTCGACACGACCGAGGCCGCCTCTGATACCGCCGATCAGCTCAAGCAGGTTGGAGACGCCTTTCTGACAGTCTTTGCAGACATGTCTTCGCTACCGGAATTTTCTAGCACCTACCCGCTCGACAGCAAAGCCGTCCAGACCTTGGTCGACTGGCTGAGCTTGTCATCGCCGCTCGTCGGCCTCCAGACAGCAGCTTGCCTCTCCCTCGGCAACCTCAGCCGCTCTGATGAGTCGAGCATCAGCCTCGTCCCAAGGGTCCGAAGATCGCTGGTTGAAATTGTTTCTCGCGCCACGCCTCCCGCTCTTTCATCTCGCCCTACCCCAGAGACCCCCCGGCCTCCTCTGCAGCTTACCCACGCGGCCCTGAGCTTCCTCAAGAACCTCGCCATTCCCCAGGTCAACAAACCCATCCTGGGTGCCGCCCTGCTTGACCCGGGAAACCCCTTCCTCCCGCGCCTGTGGACCTCGACTCGCACCCAGCCCCAGCTCCAGTTCGCCGCCGTGTCCCTGACCCGCCTCCTCCTGGCCAACTGCCCCGTCAACATCCGCCACATTTGCGCGCCCACCACAGCCAGCAACACCCGAGGTACCACCAGCAGCAGCAGCAGCAAGAGCGACAACAACGGCAGTAAGAGCAACCTCGCCTTGCTCACCACGACCGCCGCCTCCGCCGACGAGGATCCGATCAAGGTCGAAGCCGCCCGCGCGGCCAGCCAGGTCTGCCGCGCCCTCCACTCCGTCCCGGTGACCGACGTCCTCGACCCGTCCTGGACGTGGCCTTCCTCCACGGACCCGGCCCGGGCGACCGCAGACGAAGAAGAAGAACGCGCTCCCGCCGACGCCGAGGCCGACGACGCGCTCCGGGCCCGCTTCTACGCCGCCCACGGCCCCGCCAGCATCGCCCCGTCCCTGCACCACCTCCTCACCCACCCGCGCTTCCCGGCCCTCCGCTCGGAAGCCGTCTTCGTCCTGGCGCTCATGAGCCGCTCGCCCGAGGGCGCGCGGGCGGCGCTGCAGGTCCTGCGGCACAACGCCGCGCAGACCGCCGGCGGCGGCGGGGCGGGTTGGCAGGCCGTCGCCCGGGCCATCACCGGTTCCGAATCGGAAGAGTTGGCGGCTGCCCTGGAGGGTTCTTCGACGGCATCCCTGCGGGTCGAAGAGGCGGGGGCGGATGGGAAGAATGAGGGTGGGGAGCGAGGTAAGGAAGGTGAGGACGGAGGCGGAGAGGTGACTGTTGAGAGGCTCAGCCTGGAGCCGCAGCTGGTCGATGTCCAGGGCCACAAACAGCAGCAACCTGCCCGGGTGGCTCGGATGGACCGCGAGAACGCAATGGTGCTCGTCGCCGAACTGCTGAGGCGGTTTCCCGAGGCACTGTCGAGCCTGCGGAAGCCGCTGGAAGGTCTCCTGAGGAAGGGCGGCGAGTTGGTGGCGAAGGACCGAGGAGGACAGGAACAGCAGTGATATATATGTAGGAACGAGCATTCCTTTAGGCAGACATTCAAGTACATTCATCCAAGCATCGGCAGATTAACCCGGTTGATTCAAAGTCCCCAGCATCAAGCGCGGCTTGGCCGTCAGTCATGCTTTTTCCTGTCCATTCAGTTGCGATGCTCTAGCAAATCCCTATGATGCGTGTAAACTTTCTGAATCCTGTCCTGACGCAAGTCCCCGAAGATACACGGTCATAGCAGAAGGAATCCATGTTCCTCGCCCGGGTTATCAGGAAAAGCAGAAAGCGAGACCAGACCAGACCAGCCAAACGAACACCGGGAACCGTCCTATCCGTCGCCACCAATCAAACCGAGAACCGTCTATTTCTTGGCGGCATCGGCCTCGGCCTTCTCCCGCGCACGCTTCTCCCGGACACCAACCAGGCGGGCGTCCGACCTCGCCTTCCGGAGAGCCTTGTAGGCACCACCCTCGACGCCCGAGGGCAGCTCGCTCTTGGGGATCTCGGTGAAGCCGGGAGCAAGGGGCTGCTCGACGCCGAAAACGTCGCGGATATGCTGTGTGGTCTCGGCGGTCTGCTGGTCCTTGGGGGTATCGGCCTTCTTGGGCTTGTTGGACTTGCGGGGGAAAACGATGAGGCGAGCCTTGTACTGCTTCAGGCGCTCAACGTTGATGGCGAGGCTCTCCTCCGAGAGGTTCTGGCGGCGGGGATCGACGGCGATACCGATGGTGCGGGCATAGTGCTTGGGAATGCCAGCAGCCTATTTCCAAGTCAGAAATCCCATCCCACAAACTCATCCCACAGCGCCACTCCTCCCCCCCCCCCCCCCCCAAACAAAAAAAAAAAAAAGCGTCTCTTCGTACCTTGAGCTCAGCCAGCGTGAAGCCACGGCCGAGACGTGTCCGGCGGTTGTACTTGATGGTGCTGCGAATCGCTATTAGACTCTTCCGTTCCACCCACGGCTGCATGATCGGAGCAAAACTAACGGGCATCGGACAATCGGGCGGAGCTTGTCGACAGGGCGGGGAGCAAGCGCAGCAGCCTTAGCACGGCGCGCCAGACGGCGGGTGACCTTCTTGCCGGGCTATTATCCATTACACGTCAGAACGGGGCTTCGTTCGGTTGCCGTGCGTCTTTCCAGCATATCTAACGAACCTGGTCGAAGTGGCACCGCACACGCCGCTGCCAATGCTTGCGGAAGTCTGGAAACTGAGCGTCAGCGTCGTCCTCCTCCGTGCGGAATACTCTTCGTCGTCGGGTCGCGCTCACGGTTGTTGGGAATCGTCTGGTTGTGCTTGATCGCCTGTACGCAAGAAATGCATCAGTAAACCGTCCAGACAATGGACAGCAAGAGCGACCACATTTGCAATCGCTCAAGAAACTTGTTACTCACCATTTTGCCGGTTGTGGATCAAGCCCTCGGTCCCTCTGGTTGTCGAAAATATCGCCGGTCGTGAAGCGGGTGCAAATTGGAGGTCGCTTGCTTGGAGGAGCTACCAAAATTTTGGCAGGGCTTGGTAACCCTATGAAGGGCGGTGTGCGGGTCCGATTCGACCAAAATCAGCCTCGGTGGGGCAGCAGAGCACACGGAGAATCGAAGCAGAGTGACTGTCAATTGGCGGCCAGCTGCCACCACCGCCAGCAATACACAGTACAGCTTGAGAGTTGTTACAACCCTCCTTTTACAATTGAAACCTGCAGCGACGTGTTCGGAAGTACATCAGTATACTGGTCAAGAATCGGCCGGGTCCTGAGACCTCTTCCGCGTAGTTAGAGGCATTTGGTGGTGTTTTTTGTGTTCAGTTTCCCCGTTTCAATACTCGCGCTTTCTTCCTACCTGGTATCTTAATCCGCGGAATGGTTGACCAGACCATGTACGCATCGCTACTCCGTTCTTTTGAGAACGGACGATTCACGTCTCTTGGCAAACCAGATCCGAACTGGCAAGACGGAACGCGGAGTATCTCTCCAATGAATCAGCACAGATGCGGCGCGCGTACTCAGATAGCGATACAAGTATCCGTACATGGGCCAGTCCAGATCTTCGGACTGCCCACAAACTGACCGTTCACTCACCGCGATCCCAACGTAGCAGTCATACGCGAAGAGCCAATTGGCATCGCAACGCATTATCAGATGAACACTTGGCTAGGCTCGATGAGTTTAACAGCAACAGCTACATAAAAGTATGGGTTGATTTCGTACCACTCAACGACCCAATTTGGCAGACCAGCATCGAGATCGAGCTGAAGGATCAACATGTCTGTTAATTATATAGTTCTTCATATTCAATATCTGATCAATTGGTTCTGCGCTGGTCGCCATCATCTCACGTAAGAAGATAATTAGATCAATTTCGACCCGGCTCAACGGCTCGTGTTTCCCGCGCGACTTAATTGTAGGGTATTATGTGAACGCTTATACTTCATGCGATGGCAGAAACCATTCCAGCGTCCCGCCAATGATAACCACAGGGTTTTGAAAGTTATGTACACAAGGACGCCACATCTCTCCTCTGTTCTCTCGTCAACAACTTCGCTCGTGTCCCCTTAAGCGTGCTAAACCCATTAACCAAACCGGTCTCGGGGTCCCTCGTCAATCCTCCTCCTGTTACCACACCCTCCAGGCTGCTCAGGCAGTCCTGGTCTCCGTCGGATGTCGCAGGCGCCGGGGCTGCGGCATTCATGCTTGAGGAGACATCTATGCACAGAACGATATCGCAAGGGACATGGTGAGGCTCGCGGTTGGCGGGCTCCTTGGGTGGCCGGACCTTGACGATGAGGCCGCCTCGTTCGTCGTCCGACTTGAAGGGGTGCAGCTGGACTTGGGGCGCCTGGCTCTCTTTCGTTAACCCGACGGGTAGCGTGAACTTCGTCCTCAGCCGAAGCGCTGCCAACATGTAACAGCCCGTGGCCATTGCTGAGGATCTTGGTAACCATCCTGTTCCTCGGGCAATGCCGAAGAAGTCAGCTCGTTGGGGATGGGAAGCGTGACTGTTTGACTGGTAATTAATAATTAACTATTGAAAAACTGCGCGTTGCTGTTTCGTGAACACCTTTCGCCCAATAGGAGATTACCCGTCTTCTAATTTCTGTTCCAAGACGGTCGACAAGGCAATGGGTCTTTCCGGATTAATTATAAGAGGATTGAGGAGGGAAAGCTCTGGAGATGCTTGGAACTGGCACTGAACAATCGAGCTTCGGTTTCTTGCTTTTGAGGCCTATTTAACTATAGTGATGCGACCATAAGTCTAGGTGGGCAACCTACATTCCAACCTTACTGCGTGCCTTGCCTGCTTCGAATCCAAGGCAGCCCTGCAGGCTTCTCTAAGAGATCCATTGTCGGCTGTGTTGGCTGTTGGCGGTGATCCTGCACCGCGAACTGGCTGCTCCTGCCCCGCAAATGCTGCGGCGCTAGAACGCTTCGCTGGGCTGTGGTGTCGGGGGGCCTTCGACCTTCGAGGCTTGGCAGCACTAGCAGAGGCAACCAATGCAGAGGACAAGGAGGGCAGAATGGTGGGGGATGCAGGGTCCATGACACACTACATAGTACACTAACCACGCATTCCCAACCACACTGTCGCTTTTAGCCCTCTGCTCTCCTTTCCACTCCGCCTCGTTGAATTTCGCTTGTCGGCGCGCTGCGAGGGAAGATGCAGACCCCTACGCCGACACGTAGAGTTTGGCAGGAAATCGAAAAGCCAGGCGTGAACACACGAAAGTTTATTTGAACACACCGTGCATGCTAGTACTGTAGTGAACTCAACTCGAGTCATTAAAAGACCCGGAGAGGAGCAGGTTCCGCTTCTCAACTAAACGTTAGCCTCACTCTTTCCCTTTTTGAACCGGTTGGTCTTAGGTTATCGGCCGGTAATTAAATTACGCGAACGACATCATCGAGCGAACCGAGAGCTCTCGCTCAAGAGCAGAACTAGGTGTCCAATTAGCTCTAGAGCTATACGATGGTGGGAGCGAGACCAGTGGCGACCGTCGGTCGTCATTACGTTAGCTACTCAACTCTTATGGCCCAAGGAGCACGAACTCGGAAAACTTGTTTGTCATGGTCACGGTCATGGGCGGATCGAGAACTTTTAAGAGGGATACGGACCGAGTCGAGCCACTCGTCGTTCCCCTCCATGGCCACCAAGTGCTTTCCGGATCTGGACACATTTCAACCTCCACCGCGATCGGTCAATCTCAGATCGTGAACCAAAAATGTTGGTGTTTCTCTGCAGGGTACTGCACCACTGATGTCATTTGCGTTGTAACGCGGAGATTGCCGCTGCCGTGCCCCCACACGAAGCTATAGCACTTAGCAAATGTTTAAACCTCATGCGTTTCTCTTATTGGAAGTCGTGTGCTGCTCCGACCAATCCGGGCCGCACGATAAATCGCGGGGAATGTGCGATGATCTTGAGCTAATGCGAGGCAGAAGAAGTCTGTGTGCAGGGTACCACACCCACCTTCACACCTTTACCAGTTGCAATTCCCCAGACATCCCGCGCCCCCAGCATGGTCCGCAATTTGCTGGCAAGAGCCTGGCCCGACGGGTCGAACCACTCAAAACGTTGCGCCTTGCGACTGGGTTCCGATTTCGCCCGCCTCTGGGGAGGCCAACCTACCTGCGAGCCCTCTGATTCGCTCGAGCTTAGACAAAGGAGCGAGGCTTCCCGGAACAGGACCCTACCGCAATACTATGGTAAGTGACCAGCACAGCAAGGGGAAAAACCTTTGCCACCCACCCCCCGACACCACCAGCGGCAGCAGTGGACGTATATTAAGCTGTGGAAGCTTACCTCTGCCGCTCTGCTCCCCCTTCTCCGGCCTCATCCTCTCCCACTTGCCAGATCACTTCTCACTCTCCGCGAATTCAAAGAGAAACAACAACCTCCATCGATCCAGATCTTTCAACATAACTCCTAGCAACGACAACTCATCCCACAATGTCGGCCTACCAGCCTCGCTGCTGCAAGTGCGGGTCTATCCTCGTCATCAGCCCGTCGTGCAGCCACTGCCGGCACGGTCAATGCGTTGACTGTGTCTAAACGACAAGACGGCAGAAGCATTTTAATATTTGTTATCATCTATCTGCGGGCTTTCCGCTGCTGCACTCTCCCTCTTCGGCGCGCAACTACACATTCAAGACGGCGCGGAGATCGATGTCAGATCCAAACTGAGACGACCCAGTTAATCGGTCCACTTTGCAACGGAACAAACAAAACGAGCAAAAGCGACATGCGCCCGCAACCTTTCCGAGACGGGGTGACCGCGACTGGATGGTATCACCCGCTTGATTTGCACCCAGCGACTTCGGATGCCGGGTTTGCCGGCCCCTCACGCAGCAACAAGGAATATCCTTCTTGAGGCTGTTCACTTTGCCATTTTGGGTCTGGAGTTTGGGAAGCGGCGTCATGGGCTTGGACTTGGGGCGCATGGTTTGGATTGGACAAGACTGATACCCCGACGGCTGGATTTCGATGGAACTCGAGGATGGGGATCTAATTTTTGGGTCGCGCGCGCTGGGCGAGGCGGTATATGTCTCTTTTTCTTCCATAGTCAATTTATACCGCTTGCTTTCTGCAAACTGCGACCCACACCACACTGCGCTCTCCCTGTAATTACACACTGCCGGGGAAGCCTGGAATCGGGCATCGACTTGGCTGCAGGGAGTCCGCAGGGTTCGAGGTTCTAGAGAACGCCTAGCCAGCAACTCGAGAAACCAGCCTTGGGAATTCCTCCATCTTCTCGGATCTCCAGAGCTTTAGGCCCAGGATGGGATGACGGAGAGGAGCTGTGGTTGTGTCAGCTTATTTACACGGTCAGATAGCAGCTAATAAACCATTGCGTGTGTAGGCACAGAGTAATATATGACTCCTGGCTCATTGCATGGACAAGGAACCCCATACTTTCATCCCACATTCAAGGTAGACAAGACAGAATCGAGGCACGGGCGTCGCAGGATTGGAGGAGAAGGCCAACGAAGAAGTGATAGCTCCGGAGGAACACCACATATTATCAGCCACGTTGACACACCAGAGAAGTTCACTTGCCGCCCGTTTTGAAACGAGCACTCCTCGCTCGAGGGATAGGAAACATGTCAGTAATTAATCATTCCAGGAACTGGGTACTTTGAAATCAACGACTCTCTCTCCACCCCCTTCCTTCTTATCCCTTCCGCCATTTCAAGAGTGCTGATGCAGTACGTTGTCTGCGGACGCGTCTTTCATGTACGAGTAAGGTTAGATTAGATAAGTCTTGGTGGGTCCTGGCTTTGTGGGTGGAGCCCTCTTTGTGCCCACCCTCTTCTTTATACCTGGCTGCAGGGCCAACTTACAGGAACCCACGAACTCGAGACATCGAACTATTGAACTATCTTGATTTACAACAACCACCATATTCCATCAAGTGCTAATTAGACTTCAAACACTCTAATTAGACTGGGATGACCTAGCAACTCATTCTGCTCAAAGTGCACCAGTCAAGCGACGTTTAGATTAATGTATAATTATATTCCTTTCCCGCCAAGTGCGCAGGGACACGTAAACCGTCTTGAGGGACCTGTCCCGGTCGGTGCTTTAATTAATACACCATCGTTCTGTTGCTCTTGGTAATCGATGACGTTGAAGCGCTGTATTATTCTTGGGTTGGACGAGAAAACACAATCTCTTCCATTCCTTTTTTTGAAAGAGATCCAAAGCCCTCCTGACCATGATTTCAGTATTCACAAGAAAGGCCCAAAAGCAAGAAGAAAAAAAGGAAGAAGAAGAGGACCGACTGACCCAAGACCTCCGGCCCCGGCCCTCTTCCCCCAACCCTTATGCTACCTCAGCACCTAATAATTAATTAGTAGCGCTTCCTTCACTCCCTGACGAAGACGCCTGCCATGCCCATGCCGGTCCCGATGCACATGCTCACCACGCCCACCTCGCCGCCGGTCCGGCCGAGGCCGTGCATGAGCGTGCTCACCATGCGCGCGCCGGTGGCGCCGAGCGGGTGGCCGAGGGCGATGGCGCCGCCGTCCGGGTTCACCTTGCCCTCGGCCAGCTCCTTCTCGAGGCCGAGGGCGCGGACGCAGTAGAGGGCCTGGCTCGCAAAGGCCTCGTTGATCTCCCACCGGTCCACGTCGGCGTTGCTGAGCCCCAGCTGGCCCAGCAGCTTGGGGATGGCCAGGGCCGGGCCGATGCCCATCTCGTCCGGGGCGCACCCGACCACCGACGCGGCGACGAACTTGCCCATGATGCTGTCGGCCAGGCCGAGCCGCGTGGCCGTGCTGCGGCGCATCAGCAGCGTGGCGGCCGCGCCGTCGCTGACCTGGCTGGAGTTGCCGGCCGTGCTGGCCCCGTCGGGCCGGAAGGCCGGCTTGAGCTTGGCGAGGGACTCGATCGAGGCGCCGGCGCGGATGCCGTCGTCCTGGGTGACCGTGATGGTCTTCTCCTCGCCCACCTTGTTCCCTTGCTTGTCGACCTCCTGGAAGCGCGTCGTGACGGGCACGATCTCGGCGTCGAAGGCGCCCGAGTCGCGCGCGCGGGCCGCCCGGAGGTGGGACTCGACCGCGAAGGCGTCCTGGTCGGCGCGCGAGACCCCGTACCGGCTCGCCACGTTCTCGCTGGTCAGGCCCATGGGCATGATGCAGTCGCGCGCGTCCTTGACGGGGGACTCGCGCAGCGCCGGCCAAAAGTCGACGGGGATGGCCTTGGAGCCGTAGTTACGCGTCATGCTCTCCATGCCGGCGCCGATGCCGACGTCGATCATGTTGGTGCGGATCTGCGAGGCAATCAGGGCGATGCTCTGCAGGGACGAGGCGCACGCCCGGTTTGCCGTGTACAGCGAGGTGGTCGACGGGAAGCCGACGTGGTTCATGGCCATGCGGGCGGCCTTGGAGCCGCCCAGCTCGTTCAGCACGACGCCCACGGCGACATCGTCGATGTCGGCCGGGTTGAGCTGCGGGTTCTTGTCCAGGGTGGCGCGGAGGACGACCGAGAGGAGCTCTTCTGGGTAGGCGTCCTTGAGTTGGCCACGGTAGGACCGGCAGATCGGGGTACGGAGGGATGAGAGGATGACCACATCGGTCGGCGCCTTGGCCAGGACGGCCTTGATGCCGTTAGGCAGGACAGTCATGGCGTCGTCTTCGACAAAGAATTTGTTGACTTGTTTAGAGAATCCGGTACAACAACAGGGAGACGAAGCTTGCCCGATGCTTGTGAGCTGTCGGAGCACAGACAGGGAGCTTTTCGGCAGTTATTTTGGGAAGGTATCCCTAGTACGGAAACGCCAATCGCTTGGATATATCAAGGCAAACCGAACGCCGGGGTATCTGGAAGATGATACGAAATAGGAACAAAGAGGGAAAAAAAAAAAAAGAAAAAAAGAGGAAGAGAGAAGGCTAAGGAGGCATCGCAGCTTCTTGATGCCTCCAACGGCGGAAACCCTTTGATTCGGGATAATTCGCGGCCGCGATGCCCGGTGGGGATGTGAACGCCCGGCAAGTGGAGAGGGGGAAAACGCAGACCCGGGAGGCAAAAGGCGGCAGTGTCAATCGGCAGCGCGGGGTCCCCACTCCTGGGGTTGGGGTACCGAGCTCGGGCTCACTGGGGAGAACGATGGCTTGTGCCAGGCAAGGGCATCCACTGAGCAGACAAAGCTTTCACAGGCCTCGACGTTTCATTTTTCCCGGTCCCCCCGCTAATCGGCCGGCTTTCAACCACCGCAAAGCTCGAGCCAATCTGAGAAGCATACTATTACATGCAAACCGAGATTCCAGCAAGGGAACATCATATACCGCCCTCCGTCCTTGACCATTTCGCCGTTGCATCATCGAAACCCTTTGGCCAACCCGGTGTGCTGACTGCAAAACCACCGTCCTCATCGTCCACCATGGCCATAAACCAAGAAAGCACACAAATTTTGTTATTCGCCGGTGTACCTCAAAAGGAAGAAAACTGAAAAAGTTCAAACGACCACTACCTCGTCGGTCGCCAACCTATATCTCCCTGCCATACTGTATTCCTAGCCCGACTCGACCTGGATCCCTCAGGCCGCCAACCTCGCGCAACTTCTTAGTTGGGCTGGTGACGGGGTCATGCGCCGGGTAGCCATCCACAAGCTCGCCGTGGTGGTGCCCACTATACTTGCGCTTGCCCGGGACCGAGAGACCGCTCTTATTCAAGCCCCCAAAAAGCTTAGCCTGCAGCTTGGCGCTCCGATCCGCGGCTGCTGGTGTGCCGTCCCTCGAGTTTCCGACCGAGGCGGCCAATTCAAAGCTCTCGCGGGCGTCCCGGCGGAGCATTTCCGAGGCTGCCTGGCTAGCCTGGCTCTCGTAGATCTCTGCTCCTCCATCCGCGTCTGACAAACGTCGACGCGAGCTCTGCGAATGGTGTGAACCGCGCGAGACAATGGATTGCAATGCCTGGCGCGCGAGTTCCTGGTTATCCTCGGCCGAGATCGTGCTCTCCCTACTCCTGCGCCGCTCACGGCCTTTGGGAGTGGCAGGCGTCTCGGGTATGAACCGGGTGTGCCGCTGCGGCGGCTCGGTTTGGGGTACGAGGTCGATCGACGGAAGAAGGCCTCGGCTGTTCCCGGGGGTTCGGGCCAGGGGGGTGGATGGCAGGGAGGACATGGACTGGACATTGCGTGTGTGCTTCAGGGGGACACGCGGCCCAGGCCGTTGGCCGATCAGCGGAGTTGAGGGAGCGCTATTGTTGTCCTGGCTGAGTGCCTGGAGCAGTGCGGCAAAGCCTTCCTGATGGGCGTCCCGGTGGGTTTCTCGGTGCGATGTCTTGGGAGTCTGTCGTGGGGTGGCTCGGTGCTGCTGAGGGCTTGGGGCTTGGGGCTTGGGCGTCACGGCCCCGTGAAACATGCCTCCAGGGCGGCAGAGGCGGTGGAAGTGGTCGCGATTCTCCCGGATGCGGTTGAGCAGCATCTCCCGATCGTCGAGCAGAGCGGCGATCTCGTCCTCTTTCTGTTGTATGACCTTCCTCGCCGCCCTGATCTTCTTGTGCAGGGCCTCGTTCTCTTCGAGTACCCGTTCGTGCATAGCCTTGAGCTGCAGGTACTTAGCCTCCGTCAACTCGGATGCTGTGATGATGTCGAGGCGGGCTTGACGAGCGCCCTCGGCCTGCTGCAGCGCCTGTACTTCCTTCTTCGTCATCTCGTGTTCGACGGCGGCACGCTTGGTGTCCTCTTCAGCCCGCATACTGAGCATGTTATACTGCAGTTTGTGGTGGGCAGCCTCCATCTTGAGTCTTGCGTGCTCGGCCAGGCACCCTTGGAGCATGCTCCGGAGCTCTTCGACCGAAGCATCGGCAATCTGGGATGGGGTTGGGGTAGCAAAGTCGTCCGTGGCAGCCTCTCGCTTGACGCCGTTCATACCAGTTGCTGGCGGCGAAAAGATACCCGAGCGTTGCGAGCCGATGAAGCCGAGGGAATTGACGGCACCTGTGACGGCAGCGCTGGGTACTTGCGACGAGGGAGGAGGGGTGAGCGACGAGGGAATAACAACCGAGGCCGCTATGCGGTCTTCATTGTGCTCCGTCTTAAACGACGATGTCGGGTCTACCGGGGAGTTGGGAGCCTCGGTTGCGGGTATGCTCTGCTGCGACGAGGCAGGAATGGACTCTTCGTCGAGCGGCGTGGTTGATTCGTCTTCAAGGCCGGCCTGCCCCGCGTCGGGAAGGCCATTGAGCACCTGCGCAGATGGTTCCGAGTCCGAGGACATCCCGAACGAGCGACAGAAGCCTGAGTTTGGATTCTACCAGCGAGATCTGGGAGTTGGGAAATGGCTAGAAATGTGTGTCGTGAATAGGTCGGAAGTTGGATCGGTTCTGTTTGCGATTCGCCGATTGCAGCTGCGCAATTGCACTGGACCACGTCACTCCGACTTTATGTGGGCGGCAGAAGAAGGGGAAAAAAATGGGTTGAAGCAGGGGGGAGGTGGGAGGGCAACGCAAAAACCAAGAGCCGCTAACGACTCATCAAGCTTTCTGGCTTCGCGCTGACAACAACTCCCGTCGTGAGCGTTGATGCGGACAAACAAACGCGAATGGGGATGGCGGGAAATGGCAGCGATGAGGGTGGAGAATCCCCCAACTTTGACGAAAGTAACTGCCTTGGCTGTTGCCCAGTGGACGGGGGAGGCTGAGGGCTAGATTGAAGGGGTTGGCCTGCCTCCGCTAACCGGAACGGGGCATTGTCCCCCTATTTTGCCGTCTGAGACCGCTTTCCGCCGACAGGCCATGTGCGGTATTCCCCAGTCACCAAGCGAGGTCTCCAACAACCACCACCGCTTGAAGTCAGAAGTCGTTCACGGGCAAGCAGGCATGACGTACGGTAGGTGATCTTTGGGTAATGGCTTAAGAATGCTCGCGGTTGTGCCGTTGCACTGTTCAGGGTGTGGTTCTAGCAATGGTAAGTTGTCTTCATTAGTTGGTGATTGTTGATGCCGTGACGCTAGCGCCGCAGCTGGTTCGACGGGACGACTACACGATATCAAAGCCTCCATGTTCCAACCATGCAGAGCTATTAATACACACTTAAACTGATGACAAAAGTCAGTTGATGCAACAAGAAAAGCCAGTCTCCCCGATCATCCTGTTGTTAGTGACCGGAATCCTCACTATCCCCGGCCCCCGCGGCACAACATTTGTTCGTGTCGTCGAAATAGTGATAAACCTCTGGGGCGTGTGTATCATTTCCGTAGACGCTGCCGCCGTATGTGAAGTAGTTCTGGCTCACAGACAACGGAATTGTGACGATGTCCTCGGCGTCTCCGACCACCCAGATCGTTTCCATGCCTGAGAACACAGCCTCATGTCAGCAAATGCCATCCGGCAAAGCACAAGCTACGCAAATGAGACATCAGGTTAATATACTCACCCATGATCATGTGTGCCAGAATGTGACAGTGCACCATCCACACGCCAGGATTGTTCATCTTCATCCTCCACGCCCTCCACCCGGCCGGCTCGCCGGGCGCCACCTTGCCTTCGCCGTACCGGTACACCATTGTCGTGTCCCGCTTGATTGGCCGGTATCCCAAGCTCGCCAGCTTGGCGTTATTGGCCTCGGGATCGTACTTGCCGGGCCCACTGCCCACATCGTAGAAGTGCTGACCGTGGGCGTGGAAGGGGTGCGTCTCGACGATGCCGCTGGCACCGCTGTAGTGCGATCCCGTGTTCTGGATCACAATCTCGAGCACCTCGTCTTTCTTCGCGGGGAACAGCTTCGTTGCCGGATCCCAGCCGTAGTTGGTCAGCGCCGCGGCATAGTCCGGCATGGCGGCCTCCCCGCGCTCGTATATGTCGACTAGCACCGGCTTGTCGCGTGACATGTCAGTCCAGGTCATGTGCGCGAGCTTCCAGACAAGGCGACCGGTTGCAGGGTCGATCTTTTGCTCGGCTTCGAGAATGACGCGGCGGGTGACCTCTTCGGCCGTGGGAGACAAGCTGCTCGAAGGATGAAGTGGCTGGAAAGTGTATTCCAGCCAGTTGTTGACTTCGGCCGGGAGAGTGAGCGCCGGAGTCGTGGGGGCGGCGGGGACCGGAGTGCCGAGATTATACCGTAGGACGCCATAGCCGCGGTAGGGATCGGGACGATCGCGGGTTTCAAATTGCAGGAAATAGGTGGTCTTGTCGCCGTTGCATCTGAGCTCCTCGGCCGTCTTGGTGCGGAGAAGAACGTCGAAACGTTGACCTCCGCCGAGCTGGATATGGTCAACCGTTACCGGCGCATTGTACTCGCTGCCGTCGACCTGAACAATAGTGAGATCGTTGTGATCCTCGAAACCCATCGTCAAAAGGGACAGGCCTGTGGCACCAATGAAGCGGAGCCGGTAAGTCTTGCCCGGCTCGACATCGATGACCGGGAGAGTGCAGTCAGTTGGAGGTTCGATCTGATCATCGCCACGTATCCCATCCCAGGAGTTGGAGGTGCCATCACCCGCGCGGAAATTTGAGAAACGGTGGCTTCCAAAGAAGCCGCTGGCTTCGCCTGGTCGGCCCTGGACGGCTGCTTGGTTCGGCGAGACGCCCCTGCCGTTCAGTAAGATACCCCGTGTCTCGCCGGTCCACGTGAACTGCGTTGACGTCAGGCCTTGAATCATTTCGAGATCGCTCTTCTGGAAGTGGTCTTGGAATAGCAGTATTCGCTCGTCGTCGTAGTGGTACGGTGATGATCCACAGTCCTCCACGATCAAGGGCCCGGTGCAGCTCAGCGCCTGCATGCCCACGTGTGAATGGTAGAAGTATGTCCCTGCGTCTTCTGGTTCGGTCAGAATTTCGTAGTCGAAGAAGTGCCCGGGCGGTATGGGCCATTGCGTTGCGGATGGTGTCCCGTCGGAGAACGGGGCGAATCGCTGAGAAAGGCCGTGCCAATGCTGCGAGTCTCATCAGTGCCCGTGCATTCCATGAGTACAGAAGCGCTGCTCTACTCACCATGCTAAGGTTCCGGTCATTCATGTCATTGTAGACACGGATCCAAGTCCTAGCGCCAGGAAGCAAGTGTATGGCAGGCCCCGGTGAGGTCCCGTTGACGACAACGTCTTCCCGGTTCTCGCAAGCCGAGGGCACCTGGGCAACGGATACCCTGAGAATATGGTCCGGGATGAACTGTTCATCATGGACAAGAGTTCCGGCATACACAGCAACGGACAGCCATTTGGCAAGCAGAATAGATAGTTTCGAAAGTAACATGTTTGCTTTGAAATGAGAAATGGTAATGTCTGAGAGTTGGTAGCGTCGGATGTGAGTGTCGGTGTGGGAATAGCAAGGGATTATCGTGGAAGGGCAGTGTTTAAAACGGGATTTTGAACCGGAGAACATGTTCCCCCATCTGGGAAGGAGACGCCCTTGACCGGGTACAGGAGATGGCTGTAAGCCAGGGAACGTAATTAGATGGCATAATATGAACTGAGGAAGGAGACGGCTGGGATCTCTGGGGAGTTCGACTTCGGCTTTCGCGGTGTGCATGCTCCAAACTGGAAATGGCGCCCCACGACAGACTTGGCTGCTTGGTTGTACCCGTATCGAAGTGCCGCAGAGAGCACACACTTGTCTGGTGCTATTAGCGAGAAGTCGAGGTCGTCATCAGTCCCGGATTTTTTGGGCTCCATGGGTGGCTCGTGGTAGCGATCAACATCAGGAATGGGACGCCTCACAGGTTAAAGAGTGTTATTGACAGTAGAGCCATCTCAACTGACAATCCTGAAGTTTGCTCGAGGCAGTTGCTCAAGTCTCGCAGAGAGCCATTACCTCGGTGCAGCAGTGAATCTCCACCCCATCTGGTTTGCCTTTTAGACACATTGAATCCTCCAAGCCGACCGAAGCCAAAGGAACAATCCCTTACGGATCTGCGAGAACTGAAGACACAACGGCGCTGTTGGGTGCCACCAGTGGAGCAATATAAGCTGCACGTGTTGTCTGCGCATGCAGTGCTCTTGCTCTGAGCTGCAAACATGCCGGTTTCCGCTTTTGGTGACTAATGTGATTGATGGCAGTTGCAGGTCCCTGCATCACCGTTCAAATCAATCGTTGCACGCGCATCTGATGTGGGTAATGGAATGCAACCATGGTCGCAGCGCGGGCTGGTTATATTATACCTTTAACATTGTTTGCCACCTCTGAATGGAAGGTTAGTGACCGCAGGACAATGGTGGGTTGGTTGTCTACTGCGTATCGCCCATGAACGAGTGTTTTGGGTTAGGGTTGTATGTATGTACCTCTGTGTCCACTTTCAACGTCACCGACTCTCGTGCAACCACAGCCACGCTCAGAGCCATGCCATCAGCAGCCCCTTCATTCGGTCAAGACAACAAAGCAACTTTGCCAAGATGGCCTGGAGACATAGTGCATCCTATAATTTATAGCGACTATGCGCATCTTTTAATTAGTGTTTCCTGCGATCAAGAAATTCCCTGCTCGCCTCCGCCGTGCACAAGAAGAATCGTTCGGGTCGCTCCGTCCACGGCTGCCTCCAGGGCGCTGTTGCGGAGCAGGCTGCAGCAGCCTGTTGGGCGCTGACACGCCACGCATGTA
Organism: Thermothelomyces thermophilus ATCC 42464; assembly: GCF_000226095.1. Classification (NCBI taxonomy): domain Eukaryota; kingdom Fungi; phylum Ascomycota; class Sordariomycetes; order Sordariales; family Chaetomiaceae; genus Thermothelomyces; species Thermothelomyces thermophilus. Next base: position 3,193,498 of record NC_016475.1, read on the forward strand.
TCGTCATGGAGGGACAAATAGCAAGCAGCACTCTCGAACATGCGTCTCAATGTCCTTCTGCGACCCCCCTGACAGCAGCCCAACTCCATGCCCTTCTCGACATTCTTACCCATCACCAGACCTATGCAGAGGTGGAAAGTTTCAAAGACCCTGGTACCATCTCCGAATATGGATACCCGTTTACCCGCCATCACCAGCAGCCCAGCAGCGGCCCGTCATACGCAAGGGACTCAGTATCAACTCCACTGCTTGCCGGCGTGCTCCGAAGCATCGTTCTCCCTCTCCCAGGTATTCGGAACCTTCCTCCAGAGTTTTGGCATGTTCAATTCCAGAGCATCTTGGAAAAGCTTGCCGAAGCAGAGCTCTCGGAATCCTACGATAAAGGTGTACTGGGTACGAGGAAGACCCTAGCCACCGCAGCCTCGGCTCTTCACGAGGCCGTGTCGAGGGGTATTCTTGGGGGCGTCTCAGATGACGCAGGTCGAAACTTTTACGGGGAATATGACAGGTCCAAAGCTACTGATCTTGTCCGGGCATGGGAGGATGGTGTGCGAGAGCTCGTTTACGGAGATTTGATTGAGGAACTGTTCACCTGCGCGGCAGAGAAGCAGAGCCTTGAAGAGCACTCTGCAGGAGTTCGGGCAGCGGCGGACTATGTCATAATCCAGTAAGATTCTGATCCGTTGATTCCTCGCAGTGACCAGCGCTGACAAAATCGCAGCCTGGCAACGTTGATACACCACATCTTCATCGTGTCACCAGAGGGCCCATATCTACTGAAGCTCTTGGAGAATGTGCATAGATTGTTGCCGTACTCGATGGTCAAGCACACGCTCCGCATCGGCAATGCAGCAACCATGCTCAATGGCATGATGCGTCTGCTCCTGGCCAAGGTGGGCGTCGGCTCGATCTTGAATTGGGTCGGGCTGACCCAGAATGCCGACGACGGCATGAACCTTCTTCAAAGGTATGAATCTGCTTAATCGTCCGGGCCTATGTCTAACCCTCACAGAATCATTTGGCTTGTCCTCACATGGGATGCTTCTGACTTCCGCAAGTCTGCCGAGGCCATAGAAAAGGCAAAGGGTTGCTCGAAAGAGCAGCTTGCTGCAATCAGGGAATACCTCAACAAATCAAGGGCCGAACACGACGAAATTCGCAAAGTCAGCGCTCAGAGAAAACGGTCCGTGGTGGAGATAATCCTGGAGCGCTCAAACCCAGAGCTCCTAGCCTCCCTTACAGAGACTCAGCAATCACAGTGTTCCGAGTATCTTACGGCGTTGCTCGAAGCCCGAGATCGCGATGAGATTATCAACACCCTGTGTCGTCAGAGTTCTGATTTCTTTACCCAGGCCATCAAAGACGCCGTGGCAAGCTTTGAGCCCATGATCAGAGCCATCCATATGAAGGTTGATCTCCATGAGCACGTATCCGCAGGAGAGGCGTTCTTAACCGAATTCATCAACATCAGCCGAACAAAGAAGAACACCTCGGGCTTTCTAGGCTCTTTGACGCCCACCAAAGCAGAGACATCGGAGACCCACATTGCTTCGGTGGAAGACTACGTCCTTCTCCTCAGAAACAACCGTCACCTTCTCTACAACTGGCTGCACCAACTTGCAAGCCAATGTCCAGAGGTCTGTGATGAGTTTCGCGCTTGGGCTAAGGAAACCATCAAGGTGTTTCGACAACCTGTCAACCCCGAATACCCCAGGACAGCTCTCAATACAGAGGATGACAATCGCCCAGGGGCCGCCGGTGCTTTAAGCGGGCACCTTCAGCATCTCTTTGCAACCCTCCCCGCTTCCACGCGATCGCGTATCCTTCCCGCCATCGACGCACACGCGGCTTACCTTTCGGCTCTGGAAGATCTCTCTCTAAAACGCATGCAACGTATCCTAGATAACACGGTTAGCATTAACAACACGGCTATCACCACCAACTCCGCCGCCGCCACAACACCTTCCGCTCCATCAAACCCTTCCTCAACTGCTACAGCGCCAGCAGCCCCCACATCCTACCTTATTCCTTCCCGCTGGTCGCGGCCAGGGCGCTCCACCCCGCGCTCGCCCAGCCCAAACTCGGCTTCCTTGACGTCTCCACCTAACGGCACCAACGCCAGCGAGGCGGAAAGCAAGAAGAGGTCCTTCTCCGGTCCGGGGATGTACCTTGCCCGCTGGCAGCAACTCCTGGACGACACGGTCATTGGCCCGGCTAGCTCTAAGATTTCTGGAGGCACGGGGCTGAGGTCGGGGAGGGATGTCAAAGGGGTACTGGCGAGAGGCAAGACCGGATCTGGCGGCGATGGAACAAAAGCCGATTCGGATTCAGGGGGTGTGAGCTGGGAGTTGAGTTTGCTGGGGAAGATAGGAAAGGAGGGGATGGGGGTGGAAGAGGAGCCGAGGGCGGTTGATGTCCGATGCGTGGTCGAGGCATTGGGGGAAGGGTTTAAAGCGTTGGTCCGAAGCTTGGTCAAGGGACGGGATATGAATGGTGCTCGAACAATTCTTTGCCCCCCTCTGTAGATGCTGAGTCTTCCCTAGTGGCGGGAGGGATCAAGAGCAGAAGGCAGGGGCCCCGTTTGCCCTTTCCACCCCTCCCGGCCCTCCTCCCTACCCCGGCCAGTTTTCGAGGCACGCAATCCGGATCAAGCTTTCGTTGAGCGTGAGAGACCTCTGGATTGGGTTTTCCTGCATCATTCGGGGCGCCAATCACTACCTAGGAAGTTAGCATAATTAAATATTAACGGCACTCTCAAATACTTCTACACCGATGGTTGTTCTCCCTTGGAGAGATCTGGTAAGTCGAGGCATGTATTGAGTTTCCCCCTGAAAAAAAGGTCACATCCCATCTCGTTAGTGGATATTATCAACCGGCCCTGTCGAATAATATGCCTATTAAGGACTATTTGATGCGGCATTTGCTGCGGATGTTTATGCGCTACAAAATTAACCAACCGCTCCATGGGTGCGAGTCAGAAGCGGATACGGGGTTTTGCGGGGGAATGCCCTGCCTTGACGTGCGGATGTTGATGTCTTTCTAGAGAGGGATGATGGGTTGAGATGCGAAGGGTTTGACGATGAGCATGAAATACGCATGTTGGACATGGTCGCCACGCGGCAACAAGTAGCACTAGTTGATGGTCGATTCAACAGGCTAGCAAATAATTGTTACTATTATACCGTTTCTTGTAGAGGTTGAAGAGGGCATGTTTAGGAGGGTAAGGATGGGCGTTGTGCCTTGTATTCCTTCCCTTGAGGAGCATTAATGACAAGAGTTACTATCACTGCAACAAGTGAACTTGACAAACAAGACGATATTCATCAATTTCGAGAATAACTAGTGACTCCTAGCCATCGGTATTCGTTCGTGACTTTTCCTCAGACGGAATTCATGAACTTCATGCAATCAATGCACCGAATCTCCACCCAGATCAGAAACCGGTCTTCTCAATTCAGGCTTGCTTCCATGTGATTGCTTCCTCGAGAGTCCCTCGGCTGCTGCAAACCTGAGTAGAGACATCGGCTTGGTAGATGAATATGCGACCTAGTTCCTCAGAGGAGAGAGCAGTTTATTTGCAGCCAGAGCAAGAGCCTGTATGTCCATTGACGAGTTAGTATCGCTCGATCAAGTATCTTCGAACGGGATGAGTTGTTTGGGGGGGCGGGGGAGGGGGAACGAACAGGAGCTGCCGCAGTTGCAGGCAGAGGCAGAACCATTGCAGTCGCAACCAGCCATCTTGAAGTGGTTTGGTATAATAAGTGATTGATGTTCTTGAGTGTTTGTGTGGTCCGTGGAGCCGCGAAACAGTCTTCGATTTGTGCAAGTTGATGCGAGTTGGGAATGGAGGGTCCAGGTTCCGCCGGAAAGGAGGAGAAATGTGGGCTTACTTATAGACCAGGGCCAGTAACCAGCTGGGGCGCTACTGTGTTGGTGCCTTCCTGTTAATGCGCGGTTTGTGCGGAGTTGCGCGTTTTGTGCCTTCCTGAAGAATTGCGGATCGGCTTGGGTGTCCACCCATCGCCCGCGCCAAAAAGAGTTCGGGACACTGAGCCAGCTCGAGTGCGAGGCGCCGCAGGATAGTGCCTGCCAAGGAAGACTACCCCCAAAGCGTAATCCGCATGTTGATTCCTTTGCCACCGTGGTGTGTCTGCAGGCTGCCCGGAAGTAAGGTTGGCGGATCGTTCTTGCTTTTGGTTGTGAATGAGACCCACAAAACAGATGGCAGCAGCGATTTGGCTCGCTGCGTGGACCTCGTCCCACGCCTGCGCCATGTCAGCTCCTGCCTGCGAGATTTGTGCGCGAAATGTGCCGAGTCAATGCAACAGCTTTTCGTCCAGTTCGCCAATGATCTCCTCGCCTGGGTCTTCACAAGAACAGCACTGCTTTATACCTCCCTGAGCGCCGTCATGGGCCGGAACCAAGCAGAAACAACCAGATTCCTCTCAACTTGCTGACCTCAGCGCAGCGACCTTGCCCATCTCCTAATGGTCGTCGACCTTATCACGACGATTACTCCCGGATCGGAGGCTGACCGACATGCCCTTCCCATACCTAACGTTGTTTAAGAATGTATACGCATATCTCGTATGCCCTTGAAGCAGCAGCCCCCCAGGCAACAGCACCAACCAACAGAGCGCCATCAACTCGGCGAGCTCTGGCTGTAATTATCAGGAAAACCGAACCGAGCTGGTTCAGTCTCCCCTCCCATTCCAGGAGGAATCAATGATTAGTAATTGGATATACCAACAACTTACTGACATTTCGCTTGAACAAAACCTCGAAATCGGTCTATAATGCCACTAAGATCGATCCAATCATTGTGAAGCAAGTCGGCCAGAGGAGGGCCAGCTCAACAGCCATATCATCTAGAAACCGCCACCCACAGCTCCTACAACATTCGAATACCTGGCATGCCCACCTGTCCTCCACGAAGTTATAGCGCCTTATTTTAAAGCGTGTTGTAAGTTGTTTGTCATGGTTTCCTCGCCCCCACCATGAGATAATCGCGACTGGGATTAGTGAAGGCAATAGAGAATAGAACCTACATGATGCCACTCTTCGAATGTTACCTTCTTCACAAGGCATCAGGTCGCATCTTTTCGGGTGAGCCCAGGAACGCTGAAACGAACTGCTTCCCGCTCATCCCCTGTATAGTCCATAATATTGTTGAGCTTGGGAAAAGAGAGACCCTAAACCCAAGAGAGTGTGACCACCTGTTCATGGACTTGAGTTTTCATCAAAGCAGACCGCTTATTATAATTAGGTATCTTGAATAATCATACAAGTTCCCATGATCATTCTCTGCTCATTGCGAGATTGCACCTTTGTGTCATTGTCTGACAAGCTTCAGTGCTTTCCCGACAACGGACTACGACGAACCGAGCACCAGCGCTCCACTCCAGCTCTCGTGGCCCGTTTGTGATTTGTGTAACGGAGGTCTCGGCGCAAGTAGATTGCTATTGCCATCATGGCCAGCTCCTCCAGCCCTCTCAACACACTCCCCATGTTGCTGCCGATACCCCAACGGTCGGTTCTGTTAAGCTTCTCTCGGACTTCTGTGTGAATAGCGTTGCCAATTTTCAGAACGACGAAGGTCACTACGAGCTTAGCCAAGCCAGATATCTGACCAAACCCCGGAGCCATATATCTGTCCTCTCAGTCTTTCATGCATTGTGCTGTCGGGCTGATGGTAAGGTTTACTTGTAATACATACGGATGTAAACTGACCGGCACTATTAGTACATCTGTTAATTACAAATTAGCTATGGCAGTATTGCCGTGGGTTACTGAATGAACGGCTGTGGGTTGAGGCCGATTTTTGCGGACTTCTCTATTCTTTTCCATGACTCAGGCGTACAACTCTTGGTTGGCAGAATAAATGCCTCCGCGCATAGGCACCAATTCTAGAAATATGTAGTTAGCCTTCAATAGGATTGGCCATTACCGCATCTTAACTTCATTCTTACCACCGTTAGTCACTACCGTGCGAAGTCTGATTCTGATCTCGAACCCAAGAGCTCAACCTAGCAGACCAAACATGTCAACGTCTAGGTCCCGATAGCCAAGTTCAAAACATGGTCTAACTGGTCAAGGGCCTAATTTCCAGTTGCTGTGGCAGAGTTGAGGTTGATGAAACGGAGGATCAAGTGTGTTGCCAGATATATACATGGGTGATGGGTTGAAGTTCTGCTGCCCTAACCGAATAAGGAAGGTGAACGTGACATTACATCCCCAGATTAACATGCCGCTGTTTGCATACACTACTTCGTAGTCTTTACACCTCGGAGTGTTTTCTGTATTGAGGCCGCTGCTGCCTTCGCGACGAAGATCGCCCAACCCTAGCGAATCCGCCGAATGCATGGATACACGTTCGGTTATCAATAAGCCAGCGACTTAACACAGGCTAAAATGCACACTAGCCCGAGCAAGCGTAGTGTTGTGGGATCACAAGAACCAACACAAAAAACCCCATCTCATCTCCACTACGAATACATTACACTGTGTATACTACGCAGCACCCTTGTGTAATGTATTCAGTACTGTACTGTACTGTATGTACATATGTATGTATGTACATACATACGGATCCGTACATTAGTGCACACCACTATTTCCATTAGAGCATTAGAAACCTCAGCCCCTCCTGGACTCTTTCCGCCCCCAAATGGGACGCATCAGCAGTCCGCCCTGCCAACCGCGAGCCAACCGCGCCATCAAGAGCAGCACACAGATCCACCGCAAACCGGAGCCCCGACACCTCAACAACGTTGGCCCCCAAATCCTCCTCCTCCTCCTCCTCCTCCTCCTCTTGCCGCTCGGCGCCCGCCAACGAACCGCATCCCACGGAACCGCTCTGTCTCCGCTGCTGGCGCCGCCACCGCCCCAGCATGGGACTGATTTCCATCTCTGCCTCGGGGGCCCGCGTGCGCTGCCGCTTGTTGGTGGTGGTATCGCCCTGGCGGGCTTGGTCGGCCACCTTGTCGGCGATGGTGCCGCTGCCGGGTCGCGTTTCTCTACGGCGTCCGGTGACACTCGGGCAAGTGCACGGATTCGTCGTGTAGGTGCCGGTATTATCGCGCCTACTGGGAGGGTTGCTGGTGCGGCCGGCGGCCGGCGGGATGCGGATGGCGGGCGGGCGCCAGTCCTCCTCGCCTGGGGCGAGGGCCGCGGCGGGTTCGAAGGGGGCCGCGGGACTCGGCGGGTTCGAAGGGGGCCGCGGGACTCGGCTTGGACGCCAGTGCGCAGCGGCGACCGCGCGGGCGGGTTCGGAGGGGCGAGGGAGAGGGAAAGGGAGCAGGGTGGGCGACCTCGCGGTTGTTGGTCCGGTCACCGTGGGACTGTCGCGCGGTTTCGGGTTCATTAGCTTGGCTGCCAACGGCAGCCGGCGCTTCGTCAGGCCGTCGCGGACTGTTGACCGAGGCCGTCTCGATCTCCCCGCAGTCTCTGGCCAGGATCTCTGCGATCTTGGCCCCCACGGCCCTCTCCAGCTGCATGCAGAAACCCGCCAGGTTGAGACCCTGCAGCTGCGCGCAAGCCCGGGGACAAGAAACGTGCTCAGCCGGGTCACTGTTCATCAACCGGGGCCAGTCGCGCACAGCCAGGGTATAGTCTCCCCTCGTTTCGTCGGGTCCCATTGTGTGAGAGCTCTCCCAGTCGATGGGCGGGATTCCATGCTGCCGAATGCCCCGTTCCGGTGCCGCCTTCTTGCGCCGTGCGGGTCGTATTACTATGGGCGGCGACGGGGCCGCCTTTCGCTTCGCGGCGCGGGCGGGTTGGATGCGAGTCGGAATCTGAAATCGCCTGCCCAGTGTACAAGTATCACAGAACTTTGAACTCGTGGCCCGCCCGGTCGGAATGTGTATTCCTGAGCCAGGCTCACTTGTTCTTGTGCCGGAATCGACTGTCGAGGGCTCGGGGTTGGCCTGGGATTTGGCCTCGGATTTGGCCTCGGATTCCTCCTGATGACGAGTTAGAAATGGATTTGGCCCCCGACTAGCTGTGGATAGGTAAGAAGATAGATAGTTGGGTATGCAGAAGCGAAACCCGTGGTGTCGCGGTATGTACCGTAGGTATGTATGTACGTGCCTCTCTCACCCGTGTTGAATGCAGCAGCCGATCAACTTCAGCCTTGTACCAAGCTCTTGCTCGCTTGAAGAAGTCATCCTGTTGATAAACTTCCCCCTTCCTGAGAGCCGCGAGATCATGTTTGAGAGCCTCCTCAGTGAACAAGTATTTTCCTATCGCCTTAATGACGCACTCGCCTCTTGCGTTGAAGTGGAGCCCGTGGTTACCCTGCTTGCAAGGTGGTGAAAGCCGGCACGGGGCGTGTGTTTCCGCGGGGTCGGAAGGAGGTTGAGATGCCATAATAATGCTAGGTAATAGGCTGGGAATAATTAATTACCCTTAATGTTGTGTTTCTTCCAGTTTCATAAAATTCATTTCCTCACAGCCGTGACTCGGGTCGCTCGGCCGTCTCGGTTCGCGGTAGATTCGAAGGAACAAGGCGCCTGAGCATCGGATGGATGCATGGGTCTTCCATTGATATCAAACTCGAACTCGCTGTTAGCCCTTTGTCAATTCATTGATCTCGCGGCCTTTGTCTGCCTGATCCGGCAAGCTCATCACCATAACACTCAAGGCCTTTCAATTACCTGAGGCATGGGACGCCACGCCATTGCTTTCTTTTGACAGTTGATACGAAGCGCAGCCACTAGGTGCGCCACATATTTCGAGTAACCGCGCACGGCGTGTCTGCAAAAGTTCCCAAGCGAGGCCGCTACTGCGTATAATGTCACCTCGTAGCGTTGTGCCCTGACAAATAATTAAAACTTAATTACATGGACACGAGCTCTCTGCCGTCTGCTACAATCCTGTTCTATGCTCGTCACAACTCATCAAACTTATGGATTGAACTCTGCATTTGGCCGGCTCTTATTTCGATAACAAATTACCATCCATCAGACATGTCGAGCAGCGTATGTAATCTGGAATCAAGAAAAACAAAAGTCAAGCTCTTCAGTTCTACAAGCATGGCTTTCATGTGATTTTGTTGGAAGGGGCAAATGCGGTAACGTCGTTCGCTTCGCTTTCAGCTGAAGTCAGGAAGGCAATCATCTCCCTTGTTTCCATCTCGAATGAAGGTAACAAAGAGATATCGAGGTTTCCGACAGACGTATCCGAGCTTAGAACTCGATACTGAATTGAGGTAGGTGTAAAGAAGCACGTAAAAGGATGCCGCGCCTCTCGTGTTCCGGCCAGTTTCAGCTATTCTCGTGTGCCGGTCTATGTTTGGTGTTACGAAAAGGATCAAGCAGCATCGCATGGGTGGTGTAACAACGCAGCCAACAGGCCGCAGCCAAGCCGCGTTAGGTGATGGCGATTGGAATGATGAGCTCAGCGACGAATAATCTTGGCCGCCAACACGAGGCGGGAGTAATCGGTTTACCCTACTCCGTAGTGTCCTCCGCCAATCAGCCAATCAGTTAATCCCCCAACTTGTCGCACAGTTACGTGTGTACGCTCAAACGTACATGCAGTCTCAACGTCTACCACACGACAGTTTGTCGCACTGTAGGCTACATTTCTCCAGAATCCTTGGCCAGATGGATAGTTATTCCGAGCCAACACCAACTGACTCCGACCGATCGGCAAACTCTGGTTACGGAGATTGCCAGAGCAAACCCCGGCTCTTTAAACGACCGGGTATTTACCCGGTATCTGGCAGTGTGCTGAATCGATGTGCTAGTCCACAAACCCCATACCCATTTGATGCTATGTGTGCGCGACCTAACAGTAGAAGGCAAGGTACCTAATCAATAAGACGTGCATACCTACCTATATATATATACAGGTATAGAATATCCATCAACGCGTCGCCGATACTTTCGAAAAGCGACTGGCAGGAAATTATGTACTCTGGGTAACGGGTCACCTGACGACCTAGCAGTTATGACAGCGCGTCAGCCACGGCACTGGACTGCCGGCCGCGTACTGGGCTATGGCACGGTTGGTTATTTTGTTTTGCTGTATAAGTGATTTGTCTACGATGCAGGTCGGCACGTATGTACGTCCTTTAGGTATTTAACGTCGGCCACACTCTACACCGGCTGCAACCAGACCTGCGGCGCTTTTTCGTCGAGATCCATTGGTGACGGTGCTTGTGGCGATGCAGGCTAGTGTGCGCGCGCCCCCGCTGCTAATTTGTCCCCGTCAGGCTCCAGCAGAACTGTCTACACTAGTGCCACTCATTACTACTATTCACTAGTATTAGGCTATAAGAAAAGCAGCCCCTCATAGATCTAGCCAGTCACGGGACACGATGAGTGTTGGGTGTGATGTCGCGTTGTTGTAATGATTGGTCATGGGAAAGCCTAAGGACCAAGAGCGGGTGTATGATACCATAGCTGTAATGAGGATCAAATCTTGCCCTTGGGACGTTCTATAGCTGCCTACATATTGTACGTATATACAGGATATACGTAATGTAGTGCACCTTGTATACGCACCTACCGAGCTTAGTTGTATGTCTGTCAGGACCGAAGTGCGGGTTTGACCCTTGGTGTGATGTTGTCGGCGGAATTAGAGCGGCGGAATTAGAGGTGCGTGAGAAATGACAGAGGTAAGTATGATAGGGCGGTTAGATACAGGGATGAAACAGTCGATGATTCATCAGACTCGGACTTGGTTGCCGCAGCCGATTAAATGACTGGGGCTGATAACGATCAACAGACGTGTGTTTCGGAAAGCATGCCGGTTGTACACCGCTGGTGCTCACTAGTGTACACACACTACATTGCTGCGTGCACTATTTCGCACACGCCCAAGGGCTCTTTGGAGGTGCAGAAGTATGGATTTTGTATGTTTTGCCGGTGGAGGCGCTCGAATTCCGGAGGTGCTCGACTTCCAGAGGCGCTCGAATTCTAGAGGCGCTCGATCCAACGGATTTGGCCCGGCAGTCTCGTACTGTATTTGTTTTGTGAAGGTGGCATGACAGGCGGGGGTGGGTCCAGCACAGAGATCCGTGGCAAATAATAACTAGCTTATGCGCTGTTTAGACACCTAATAATACCCCTAACATGTCGAGGGATTTTTGGTGGGAAAGAAGCGCACTTAAGTGCTCTTATTATACGAAACTGGAACTTTAAGCACACGCTACACTCGTGTATGGAATGATGCATGTCTGTACTACACATGTATTGCGTACTTTGCGTACTCTCGTAGCTTTCATTTGGATTCCAGACACTTGTGGTGCAGCCGGAGAAATAGACCGAACTCGATGGATCCTGATCACTGATTATCTGACACGAAGGACACTAACGCCGGGAGGGTGGACTCCCCTGGGCAGCCACGGATTGGGGATGTCTGCCTAGAGAGAGTGCCTGAGCTTTCGGATTATATACGGATTATACCACGCAGTTGCTCTGGAAAGCCAGGTAGAGAGTTCGGGAGGAGGTGCGAGCATACAAGGTCTTAATTCACGGAGCTGGATGTACGGGACACGTACTACCTTCTAATTACTTTATAACGTTATACCTAATCACCCGTCTAACACTTGGAATCTAGCGATGTACTCCGTAATGATTATTGATACCGTCAAAAATGCACGCTATAACGCCCGATAATTGAACGACCACATTTGATCCAAACCAAGCTAAACTAAAAAATGCGCTTTACTTTACGATACCTCACTCAAAACAGATGCGAGTTTGTACACAGAATGCATTCAAGCGTAATACAAGGAGTTATACCTGTCTGGTTGAAAATGTTTATCTTCAGGCGTTTATGCCAGGTGGTTTGGCCGATACACCAGGGATTGCGCTCCTTCGTTGCACCGATGTTGGGACCCGACCCTCCGAGGGTGTACTCTACACTACGCCGCATCTAACACAGCGCGCTCTAGTGTAATCCGTACATACGCGAGTGCTAATCTTATACGGCCACCATGATCCCTGTCAGGCATACCGTTTCCTAGGTCTCAGCCACATTATTCTACTCGCTAGTCCGGCGCAAGCTCTCTCAAAATACCCTAGCGTGCCGAGTCGCTGGTGTGGACCCACACCCGTGCAGTACAGTGCGCCTCGACGGATCCCCTACACGGGCAACTTACAATATGATGACTACAATCCAGTGTGCTCAAGGTCTGCTAGGGTTATACGGGCGTACCAGGTATGTATGTAACTACATAATGTATGTACATACAGGAACCTGGAACCAACTTCCACTCCAAGCCCCTTACTGGCGCAACTGACCCCCGAAGTTCCCAATAATAAGCAAATGTATTATCTCAAGTCATTTCAATCCACGTTTGCCCTTTCCATTTACCGCTCACCCACCACCTATATTCATTCATCTCGTCCGCGTTCCCGGTTTATCGCCAGTCTCTCCGTTGCGCGCATCGCCTCGCCTTTCGCAATTTGGGGTCGTTAAATGCTCCTTCACAACCACGACTGCGGTAAGCGCGATGTTAATCCTTCCCTCACCCAAGTCACCTTACGCGCCTACTCTTGTGCGTGCCTGCCAAGTTGGCAGTTCCAGCGGGCAAGGTCCTCGCTGAAGATCCTTCCAGCGACCTCGTTGCACGGGACAGTCTCATTTCCATTTCTGCCAACTTCCAGTGAAGCAGCCGGCGCCCGTCCCTTCTTAGAGTCGAGGCTTTCTGAACCCTCTTGGTTTCCCCGAGCAGGCCAGGCAAGCGTCGCCCAGATCAGAATCGCCCAAAAGGGGTGGGGCATGAAATGGAAGCCTCTGCAGAGCCGGGTTTCAACCGGACTTTGGCACTGTATGTGACTGCGGTCTTTTCATCTCGGGTCTCTTCTGGGTCTATTTTTTTGCACCACCTACACAAACATCCCGACCTCGTCAAACGAGCGGCGAGGGTGGACAGTGCCGCAAACACACATAATCCGCAGCACGTTACCGATGCAAGAGCCTGTTTGGCCTAACAGCACTACCTGCCTGACCAAGCGAATCCAGTGCCTCCTCTTGACTATGAGCCAGGAAAGCTGTCCGTACAGCTAGCTACTAATCATGGTTCTTGGCCGAGGCTGGGCACAACTGTCTCTATCTTCCAACGCATTCTCTGGTGCCGTGTTTCACCTCACTGAATAGCTGCTTCTGTTTCACATCGCCGCTTCATTTGGTCCACCCGTATGATTTCGAAAGCAATATATTGACAGTTAACTAACATACACGTTGTCGTTTCCAGGTAATCAAATTGGGAACAGAGATCAAAGCTCCCTGTTTCTGAGCTAGTCGTTGGGGCTCCTGAATCGCCATCCCGGCCGTGTTCGCCAGGCCAACGCTTGAGATGTGCATGGTGACGCCGCACTAGCTCAACATGACGGCATCAGAGGGCCTGTTGCCCGAGACGATGCGGGCCGAGGCGGACCACGCCGAAATCCAGCGCAGGATCGATGAGCTGGCCCGTCACTATGGCATCCAGGAAAAGCAGGCGCTTGCAGAGTTGGACGAGAGATTGGCGGCCCTCAACGCGCAGTTTGAAAAGGAGAAAGCGAGGATGGAGGCTCAGCTTCAGCCGTCTCAGGGACTGCTGGGCAGCGTCCTGACGGCCCTGAGCAAGAGCAGAGACTTAGAGATTGCAGAAATCCGGAGGGCGTACGAGGACAAGGCGAACGAACGAAAGAAGCTCTACGAGCAGCAGAAACAGGAGTACGACATGGAATTGTACAGAGCCATCACAGCCGTCATGACGGCCGGAGTAAGTCACTTCGCACTACAGCTCTTTGCCAGCAAGCCTCAGACCGGACGATTTGTTAAATCAATACCTGCTATGGCAGCCTGGTCTCGGCCTAGATCATCGGTCGACATTTTCATTGCCCCCTTCAGATACACCTCAGAGAGCAACCTCCATGGCTGGTGTCTCGAGCAAGCCCGCCCACATTGCAACTGTTCCTGCTCCCCCTTCTTTAGCCAAGGTTCCGTCTCAACCTGAGCTATCCGCGCTACCAACACCGACGGCAACAGAGGTGGATAGACAGTCGACTCCGGTCGAGAACGACGCCTCGGGGGATACACCAACAGCATCGCCCCTGCGCCCTTCTGTGCAAGTCCAAAGCACGCCAACTACGCTGTTGCATCCGCTCCCGACAACAGAGGAGCATCGCAAGCATCCTCTTGCCTCCTCTGCGCAGCAATCTCCCGCTAAGCCGAATACCAGGCCGGCAACTGTTCTCGACCAGGAAAACATCCCCCCAGAGGCCCCAACCTCTCCATATAAACTCCAATCTTCTTTTTCTGCAAAGTCGAGCCCTCATTCGGGCTCCGCCTTGAAGCGCAAAGTCAACGGGGAGTCGAATCCCGGCTCGCCCGCAGATTCGACTGGCGTGAAGCGTGCCAGGCTCGAAGGAGTCAATGGAGCCGACGTCTCGGAAGTAGATCATCCTTTGCTCGTAGCATCCGACACGGCCTTTGGGAGGTCCGTCTCATTTGAGGATGTATATGGCTCTCCAGAGAAACCGGCACCGTACAAGCACATCATAGTCCAGTATCCTCCTACTGTGGGCCACTTTTACATTCTCAAGTGCGACGAACATGGAGTGCACTTTGGCGAGCATCCCCTTCGGGGCGCAGCCAAGCACCTAGCTAGCGCTCAGCACGGCTACATGTCCAAGGCCCATGTGACTGCCATTGAGACTCTTGGGTATCGGGTTCGCGGCTGTACCAAGGAGATGGCGGACAAGAATAACCAAGAAGTCCTGAAGGCCTTCAAGGACGGGTCCTACAAGGCATTCAACGCTAACAACCTCAGCCAGACGAAGCGCGCTGAGTTGGGCTACCCTGCGGTTGACCCCTTGGTTTCCCAGAAACCTGTCCAGCATCGCAAGCAAACGGCCGCCATCACCGAGCCCCAGCCATGCCGATTTTACGTCACCAGCGGCGGAGACCTCAGGTGCCCCGTTCTAATCCTTCCATGGGGCGACACCTCGCAGGCCGGCCTGATGGGCACACTGGCCGACACTGGCATCTTCCGCGAGTTTAGTGACGACCGGAGACCACTCGGGGTGCCCAAACTACCCAAATGCTATGTCTATCGTGAGATCGACGGCAATATTGTCGGTATAAAGGGCTGGGCGAAAGGTTACGAAAACGGAGGCCCACTCGAGAGGAAACGTGAATTCCCCGTCTTGTGCGCCGAGAGTGCCGACTAGTAAGTCTCCCACACATATCCCTTCTTTGGACTACGGGCAACAGCTGATAGAAGCAGTCGTATGTGGAGTGTCGGATGGGTGAAGGCGGCTCATCTATCTCAGCTCGATTTTGACGATCCCAGTTCGCGGGATATCCCCTTTGTCAGGGAGGCTTGGTATTATTTCCAGACCCGAGTTCTCCGCCGTCAGCGTGATGTTTACCCGGCCTGTGGGACTCGGCTGTCATCTAGATCCGAGAGGGAATGCAGGGAGATGCCGCTACAGTCTACAGACAAGTCGTTCCGAGACAGCGTCCCAGGTTCCAGGAGTGAGGATGTCGAGATGACGGATACGGCTTGTCTTGTTCAGAAGGAGCTCGCCAGTGAATCCGACGGGAAATCCATCAACAAGAGAACGGCCGAGTCTAGAGATGTTGCCAAGGAGGGTGCTAACAATACACGCGCTCCTGGCGGAGAGGATAATCGGGCGGACGCTACTGCCAAGTCTGCAACAGCTCCCATGTCTTCTGCGCAACATATCGCGGCTCAGGCGCTGAACTTGCAGGGGCCGGTCCGCAGCGGATTCACTACGGTCAATGCTGGCGGTGGCGCTGACAGGAGCGCCTCTCGCAGTGCTCGTGCGAGTCCGGAGTCGCAATCGGGGGATGGCTCGGTGTCGAGCACGGAAGGCGGCGGTCACAGGAGGGTATTTAAGATCCACGCCCGCAGCAGTAACCGGCCTTTCACTAGCCAAACCCAGGGCTCGCCGTCCACGGTGCTGCCCGAGAGGCCAACCGACGGAACAATGCCGCCAAGTAGTGCTGCAAACCAATCCCAAGGCGTGGTGAGGAAGCTGAGTCCCGCCAGCTTGCAAAACATCCTTCAGGACTTCCCAGATCCTGCGGCCGCGAACCCTCGAGTTGACCCTCAGTCCCCTAAGCCAATGGGCGCGCGACGACCTCTACCTTCGGAGCCGATTCGGATTTATTCTCCTTCGCAGCCAGCATCTTTGTCGGCCGTCAACGAGAAGCCCAACCCACCGGCAACAAGCAACGACAGGGCGGGCTCCGCACCGGCACAGTTGCCACCCCAGACGAGGGACCCAGTAGCTGACGAGATACGGCTTTGGGGAACGGCGTCGGCGGCTCTCAGCCTGAGTAGACATGCCACACCTCAACCCGTAGCCGCGCCCACGCTTACACCTTCTCCAATGTCCGCCCCAGCTCCCGAGCCATCGCCCGAGCCCAACCAGAGGCGGGAACAAAACGCTCCGCCTATCCAACTGCCCCCGCCAACAACAACCCTTCTACCAATCTCCCACCTTAACACCACCCCGCTCACTACGATGAATGCAAGTACGGGCAATACCCGCGCCAACTCACCCAGCATGACCCACGTCTCCAAATCAGGCACGCCCGCCACGGCCGGCTTCTCTAAGCCTGAAATCTCTGCCCTCACCCCGACCTTACCTTTGCCGCAAAACTGCTTTGTCCCGACCATGGACGTCTTTGACCTCGCGGGCTTCATGGACGGCAACAAGGAGCTCTTCCGGTCGGCGGAGCCTGGCCAGTACCTGCGCCTCATCGACGACCACCAGAGAGGAGTGTTCACCACCGCTTCGGACTCGCCCGTGCAACTGCGGATTGATCCACAGCGGATCAAGTCGGCAGAGCGGGTGTCTGCGCAGGCCGGGGCGGTTTGTGTGGTCACGCTCGTCTACCTCCCTACCGAGGATGCGAAGGAGGGAGACCAGAAGGGCGAGGCGGGAGCGGCGCAAACGCAAACGCTCGTTTTTGAAAAGGCGCGGTCGACGGTGCGTGGGCTGGAGAACGGCACCCTGCATGCGAGGCGGTTGTGCCGCAGGCTGCAGGCGTGGAATCCGGCAATTGAGTGTCCGACTCCAGGGTTCGCGTGAGTTAAAACCTTTTTTTGTTTCCCTTTCAGCGTCGATTACAGGGTGTACAACCATACAGGACCAATTAAACTGATGCGGTAATAGAATGGATTCCGTTCAGTGGCGGTTCAACAATCAGGCGCCGGCGCCGCTGTCGGCCCCCGAGACTGCTGCCCGACCAGGTGGGGAGAAGCCGAAGTAAATGCGACCATGGGGAACAAAAGTGTCACTTCAACAATACGCCTATCTTCCTTCTATCCTTGCGGGAGTTTCGGAATTATTCCATGTTCTCCGCGTCGTTTTGGCCTTTTTTTGGGTTGGGGGGGGGGGGGGGGAAGGTTGAAGGTTCACCGGTTTCGTTTCAATCTGGCCTTCCGGCTCACGTCGTCTTTATCGGAGGAGACATGGCGTTAACTAAATCCCACACGTAATGATACCCCGTCGCCCGATGCAGGCGATAATGACAAGAGCTGAATAGTTGGTATGTATGGACCGGGAGTGCCTAGGTGAAAGGGGTTTCTATGGCGTTGAGGGCATTGACTTTTTTTTCCCTCCCGAGGGAGGTTAACCGTTCTTTGAATGCTTGGTACTTCGTAGATTTCTTGTATATGGATGGACCTTGACGTAACACATACTAGTTTGAGATGAAGCAACCAAGCTCGGGCCAACTCACTTGGAAAAATGATGCTGCATTGCTCCTAGGTTCCTTGCGGATTGCCTGCACAAGTCTCTCTGTGGTTCCGCGGGTATTTGCTCGCTTGTTGCTCGGTTGTCCTTTCTGGTCATAAGTGGTGGGTTGGTTCAACATTTGCATGTGATTCCGCTCGTTCTGGGGAATCTGGGGGTTGCGGCGGGGCGTGTGCGGGCCCTCATATGTGCGTGCCTGGCAAGAGTGGACCATCCCCCGCCACGTGAGATTGAGTGCCTTCTCTGCACCGTTGACCTCGGGTTCTTTTCTCTGTGCTGTTCTCCTCATGACATCTCATAATCATCCCCAACTAGCATCGCAAGCGTTACCGTACCGATAATATATTATACTGTACATTGTTTCCTGGTGCTTTTTCGGCGCTTCACGCGAAGAACAGGTGCTTGCGCTCTGTTGACCAGTCCGTCAGCCAAAAAGTGTCCGGGCGCGCAGCCTATGACGTTTCGCTGGCAGGGAGCGCGCAAGCCATCCAGGCGCAGATGGACTAAGCCGACGCCCTAAAACGTCGGCGAGCCAAGTTCATGGCTGCATTTGTAAGTTCAATCTCTTTTTTTTTTCTCCTCTTCTTCGCTTTCTGGACTCGTCGCCCTCTCCGAACGAAGTCCGACATTTTGTCCCCGTCCCAAGCCAACTTTTGCAAACATCGCCAAAGCCGGGGTCTTTTCAGGGACCGGAACTTGCCGTTCGCCGCCGCGGCGATCCTTGGCGTCCGTCGTTTTGTCGTCCATCATCCTTCTTCCCTCTTCCTCTGTCCATCGTCCACCGTCCATCGGACCCGGGGTCTGACGGCGGTTGACACGACCCCAAGCCAAAACAAGCAAACTTGATAGGGCATTTTCGAGGTCCAAGCACGCACGGATCGCACACAGGCACTGGCCGTCTGAGTGTGGCATGCTATGGGAGAGGTCGACGACGACGTAAGCTGACAAGCATACCTCACCCTCAACCCCAGGAACCGTGGCTCGAGCACATGTCGACTCCCCGCATGCAGCGCGGTGACCCCCTTGACCCGTCCATCCCCTCGCGTGACGATGGCTCCACGGTCCTCTCTGGAGCTCCAGCTCCGACATACGCCTCATTCTCCCCCGCGACTCTCAGCTCGACCGCCCCGAGTGCCACATCGGCGGCCAAGAGGAGTACCATCCTAGTACACCAGAAGTCGCCCCTGCTGCTGGCGACACCACCACAGATCACGCGCGCGCTCGCATATAGCCACCCATTTCTGCTGCCGCTGAATAGGCTGGTCGGCCTGCTGACATGGACGACGAACGATCCGTGGGAGAGCTTCCTGCTGTTGATGGCATTCTGGGCAACAGTGCTATACGGTGATGTCGTGGTGCGCCTGGCGGGTCCGTTGGTCCTGGTGCTGGTTCTGATCGCGGGCATGTACGGACGGCGCTTCAGTCCGTTGAGCAGCAGCGGATGGAGCGAGCCGGGACTTGGCACCGCGGACGGCACAGCCGTTGCCACCGATGCGAAGAGTACCAAGGCTGCCCGAAGGACTAAGAATCTGTCGGTCGACGGGCTGGTGGAGAAGAACGGGAGAGGAGGGAATGGGAACGCGGGAGGCGGAGGGAAAGGCGGCCACACGAGGAGCCAATCTTCGACATCGGAGGCCACAAACACTCGGCACCAGAAGACGCTGGATGAGATTGTCGAGACCCTGCGGGAGTTTACAGCGAGGTGCAATATCCTGCTCGAGCCACTGCTGGAGCTGACCGACTTCCTCAGCACGCAGCGGACCCCGACGTCAGCAACCACTCGGCCGGCGCTCACGATGCTGTTTGTTCGCATCCTGCTCTGCATCCCGTTCTGGATCCTCCTCACACTGCCTCCTCTCCGCGTCATCACCACCCGCCGCGTCATCCTCATTCTGGGTACCGTCCTTCTGACATGGCACTCCCGGGTCGCTCGAGTGACCCGTGTCATTCTCTGGCGCAGCGCCACTCTCCGACGAGCCCTGAGCCTCGTCACCGGCCTGCAATTTGAGGGTACAACGAAGCCCTCATCGGCCGCTTCCGCCGCAGGAGGCGCCGGGACAGCGAAGAGCAGCGCCGCCTCGTCTACCAAGTCCAAATCCCCATCCCGCTCGAGCGGCACCACCATGACGGGGCACGAGTCCGAACTTACCAAGGCCCTCCGTCGCGCCCGCAGTGGCCGTGGAACGGGCGTGCGCTTCACTTTCATCATTTACGAGAATCAGCGGCGGTGGGTTGGCCTGGGCTGGACGACCAGTCTGTTTGCCTACGAGAGGCCCGCGTGGACCGATGAGCATAACAATGCCGTACCTCCCAAAGCGGAGTTTGAGCTCCCAGAGGTAGAGGACGGGAGTAACATGCGCTGGCAGTGGGCAGAGGGATCCAGGTGGAGGGTCGACGGTGTGCCTGATGAGGCGGTCGCAACAGGTGCTGACGATGAATCTGAGTGGGATTATGATGGTCCCGGCGGGCGGATGGGTTGGGTTTATTACGATAACAAGGTCTGTTTCCAATTCGCCCTGGAAAAAAAAAAGGGGGGGGGTTCCTCCCCATTTGGATATAGAGGCTGACTGTTCCGCAGTGGCAAAACGGCCGGAGAGGCCAGGACGGTTGGGGTCGCTGGACCCGACGGAGGAAGTGGTACCGTGATGCCGAACTGGTTGAAGTAGACGAGGAGGCTGAAAGACAGCAAGCCTCGGAAAGCACCTCAGAACAACGCAAAACCCCAGGCCCGGCACCCGCAGCTCCAAGACCGCCAGCGGGCCTCAACCCAACCCCCGCCGTACCAACGGTCGACTTGACCCCGAGCTCTCCAGACGCGTCCATGTCCCCCCCATCCTCAATCCAGGATCGGCAACGCCCGGCCACTTCCGGGGGAGGAGATCGAGAAGAAGAGCACGACTCGGCCTCGCTCATGTCTACATCGAGCAGGTCAGCGCCCTTCACGCTACGACGCCGCCTCACCGACACGTCACACCGCAGCACCCGCAGCAGAAGGGCGAGTGTTGCTGCGAGCAGCGAGGACGACTCGGCCATGTTGGGAACCCAGACTAGGATGGCCGTGCAGGAGGCTGGCGCGGAGGCCGGGAGTTGGGGGGTTGGAGACGAGGTTAGGATGGGGTTGGAGTAGACGCTGAACAAGTTGCTTGCGGCAAGTACGTGATGGACACAAGGTTGTTACTAACTTGCTGGAGGGAAAACAGGTAGGAAAGATGATGGCGGTGGTGGTGTATTCTCATTGGCTATAAGAGGGCTTTCGGTTAGGGATTGCCAGGGTCATCGCATTATTTGGGCAGCGCTCTTTGATGGATCAAACTTGGGCTAAGGAATGATTACGAGGTCAGGGTTTATATATATGGTTGTGTGGAGATAACGGACTCAGAAGGGCGTGGGATAGCAGGGTAGTGCTTCAGCCTGTCGTTAAACCGGAATGTGAGCTTGTCGGAAGCTGTGGAGCTTCCAAGCGTATTAGCCACGCGTTTGCCACAGCTGTATGAGGCTGTTCAACGCTTTGGCCAGCTCCTTTGTCTATAAATATCAGTCGTTTTGTCTCCTTTATAGATAGTTCAACAAGGCACTCTTTTCCTTCGTATAGCCACCTACTACAGACTGCTTTTAACGCTCCTAGAAGCTTATTACTACGTTCGGCAGTTATAAGCCTAGTGCCTTGATTACTCCTCTACCGACGTATCTTTAATATTAATAGTAGCTTCTTCTATTATAAACTCTCTTATCTTGCTTTAATACGCTTTTGACAATGTATCTATTATATCTGAGATCTTAGTTAATACTTTTATATACCTTATAAGGCCTAGTTCTTAGAACTTATAGTATATTAAACTATAGTTATAGGCTAAATTTACTAGTATATAGGGATTTATTAACCTTAATAGTAACTATAAGCTAGATTTAGAAGTTCTATAGTACCTAATTTATAAGTAAGCTAGAGATAACCTTATCTTAGCTTTTTAAGAGTAACTTTTAGAGAGATTATTACTTTTAATATCTATAGATTTAATACCTTCTAATATAGCTATTATAGCTAAATTTATATAATTATAAGACTCCTTTTATAAAGATATCGTATATATTATAGATGTTAGTAAGCGGATAAGATAGCTATAATACTAGCTAATATATATTATAGATCCTAAACTTTATAAAGCTATAAAAGCGTATAAGAAGAAAGATATTAACCTTATTAGGGAGATTATCTAGGCGTTTCGCTCTATACTTATACTATCTATTATAATGCTTCATATAATAGTTACTATATAATATATAGCTAGTCTTAATATAGCTAAGTGTTTAGGAGTTAATCTATAGTATTAGATTTGTAACTTTAATATTGCCTTCTAGTAAGCTATCTAATATAATATCCTAGAAGTATAGGGTATATAAGGACTTTATACCTTTCTTAATATTATCGTTATATATATCTTACTAACCTAGGTAGTAAATAAGAGGATGGAAATCAAGCTTACTAATAGTATAAGATAGCTACTTTTAGAGCTTAATACCCTTATTATAATAGCTAAGATCCTAATTAATAATAATATATAACCTAGAGTCTCTTAGAAGTATAGAATCTTCTTAATAACTTATATATTAACACTTTCTATGGTATAAAAGAGCGGTAAGAAGAGAGGTGGAGACTTATACGCTTAGTAATATAATATAAGATATCCCTATAAGCGTCTAAGACATTTATAGGATCTAGTAGATTATTACATGCTTAAGTAAGCTATCTATAGTAACGAGTAACGCTTATACCTTTCTAACAAGGAATATAAGAGGATTTACTAGAAGCTTAATAAGCTAAAGTAGGCTAGATTAAAAAATTAACTTATTACTAAGTAGGGGGAGCTATCTTATTCTAGGTAGTTAGGGGTAGGATACCCTAGTTCCTTTAATACGTTAATTATTAGCCCTTAACTACTTGGCAAGCTCTCGACTTATTATAGGGCATTTAATATAGTTACTCTATAGCGTTATCCTCTTTCGAAAAGCACTTTACTAGACTTATATAGTATAACCTACTTAGTTAATAACAAGAAGTTCCTTTTACCTAAGATATTTATTAAGGTAGATAATCTTAAGTTTATTAAAGTAGGTACGATAACCTTTCCTATTAGTAGGAGGGGCACTTAGGTAATCGAGAACATTTTAGATAGACTATATAGACTATATACTAAGAACCTAACGCTTAAAGATATTACTATCGTTAAAGGATTCTATATTAATATTATCTTGGAAGCTCTATTGCTTAAGGTAAGCGCTTAGTACTATAGCTTAGATTACTTACTATGTTTTAGAATACTAGAAAACAATATTATACTTCGTAAGTTAGAACGTAAGTATAATCTTACCTTCCTTAAATATAAACCACTTTCCTACTACCTAAGCTTCTTAGACTATATCTTAATTAGTAAAGTGGGTATTATGAACGTTTATATATCCTTATAGAATATATTTGCTATATATAATAGAAGGTCCTAGACGCGAGCGTTACCTACTATAAGAGAGAATACCAAGGATCTTTAGTACTTAAGAGCTAGCTACCTTAGACTAGAAGCGTTAAAAGCGCTTATTAATAACGTTAGAAACGTCTATATTAAGGAGATAGTACGTATTAAGTGTAAGAGCTATACTTATACTTATATAAGCAAGGTTATCTCTAGAAAAATACTACCTAAGTAGAAGTCTATACACCTGTTCTAGCAAGTAGCCTAGGATCTATTTAACTATCCTAAAGCGATTAATAGATTATAATAACTACTTATAATTGTTAATAAATATAGTAGGAAGCTCTTCCCTTTCCTCTTAACAATAAAGTCACTAGACTAGATTATAGGAGTTATCCAGAATTTCAAGAGCTAGGTAAAACGCTAATATAGGCTCACTATCTATAAGATTAAGTAGGATAATAATACTACGATAATTAGTTTAATAGGACATATACTAATATACTACTAGACTTAGGCTATAGAAAGCGGTATTGATCTTAAACTCTTATCTTTATATACCTACAAGCGTAATAGACTAGTAAAGCAAGTAAGGTAAGAGCTAATCTTACACTTAATTAAGATGCTTAATAGTGTAAATCTCCCTATAAAGCTCTAGTTAGAAAGCATATAAGTAGCCGTATACTTATATATAATAAGCCTAAGCTATACTTACTTGTTTAAAACTCCTAATAAGGTACTCTATAACTGGTTTAAATAGTATTTTCGCTAGTACGAACCTAGCTTAATAATTATATTAACTAGTAACTTATACCTAGATTTGAGTAGTATCTTTATATATAAATACTAGGTATATATCCTCCATAAGAATAGGGAAGCTAAGTAGTATATAAAGGACTTTAAGGTACTATTATATAGGCTAATAGGGTATCTTATAAGAAATTACGTATTTAATATCTATTATATTTAGATACCTAAGCTCGATAAGGTTATTATAATTTATAACGTTTACTTTGATAAGAAGACTTTCTACTATCTAGGTAAAGAGTAGCTAATAAAGCCATTACTAGTAGTAGCAAGCTAGGAAGTTAATTAATTCGATCTTAGTAAAGATTCCTAGGATACTAACTTTCTCTAGGAAGTATTATAATAGACCTGGTAACTAGTAAAAGACTCTATTATAGTAGCTTAGCTACCTCTATTATAAGAAAGTCCGGTAGTAGATTAACCTCTCTAACAAGGTTAAGACTCAAGGGTAAGGGAGCTCTCCAATATATAGCCTATAAGCGAGTAATTAGTTCTAGAGACTCTTATAATAGAGACGTAAGTAATAGACGAACTTACTAAATAGATAGAGAGCTTTAAAAGACTTTTAACCCCTAAATATATGCCTAAGCCCTCGGTGACTTGCCCTATACCGGCTAGTAAAGGGGATATCTACTAGGAAGTAGGAGGGTTTAAATTAGGGCCTTCCTAATCACTAGCTAGCTAACTAGACGCTAGGAAAAGTAGGGGAGCTATTAAATCTAATAGAGAAATACCTTCTATAAAAGAATCTAGTATATATAATAAGTAGATAGAAGAGCTAGGAGCTAGGGATAGTACTACTAATATATCGTACCTAGCTAGGCTAGAGGAGTAAAGCGTTAAGCAAAGTCTAGATTAGCTAATATATCCTCTAGAAGGTAGAAGTAAAGGAAAAGCTACTTAATAACCTCCTATAAGGAAAGGCAAAAGTAAGAGGAGGGCTTATAAGCCTAGAGACCCTATCTAGTTAAGCGAAAGGCTATAAAATGAAGAGAGGGTCAATTACTATTACTCCTTTATCTATATAATAAAGAAACTCTAGTAATAGTTCTATAAGACTTATCTACTTAATTAATAAAAAGCTTACCTAGAGGACTAGAGTATAAGAACAATATATATAGTATTTACTACTACTATATAATGGAAGGATATTATATACCTTAGAGTAGCTCTAAATAAGTCACATTAGTATATTAACAATCTTACTTACGTTCCTACTAATTAGCAAGACCTATATAACTACCTATTAGGATAATAGTTTAAAGATATAGCTTGTAAGAAGATATATAACTTAGAGAGTAAGGGAATATAGAAGATCGTACTATACAAGTAGGTAAAAGCACGACCTATCTTATTAGAATAGGTCTTTACGTATAAGTTTAATAAGGACGGTTTTCTAGAGAAGTATAAGGCGAAGATCTATATATAAGGAGATCTATGAGATATTAGCTTAGTAGAAAGTACGTATATAGCTACTCTAGTAGTATAGTCGTTCTATATAATAATAGCGATCGTTATATACTTTGACTTAGAAGTTAAGTAGTTCGATATAGTATAAGCGTTCCTTAACGCTAAATAACCTAAAGACAATTCTATCATCTATAAATTACTAGAAGGATTTAAGTAGCTAAGGAAATATATAGAGTTATAAAGAGCTCTATATAGCTTAAGAGACTTATTACTCTTATAGTATAAGGAGTTCTATAAAACGCTATTAGATCCAGGTATAGAACTATTAGGTAAAGAGAAGTGCCTCTTCTTAAGCTATAATAAACGAGTTATCCTAATCTTCTATATTAATGACTTCTTAGTCTTCTTCTATAAAAGTAATGCTATAGTAGCTAAGTAAGTAATAGAAGGAATTAAAGCTCGATATAATGTCTATAAGCAAGGTAATGTCGCTTAGTTCCTTGGCATTAGGGTAATCATCGAGACCGACCTATATATAAGATATAGTTAGTCTATAACTAATATATTAGAAAGGTAGTAAGAAGATATGGGCTAGACGTACCTAGCGTATACAAGCTAACTCCCTTAAGCTATAAAGAACTTAAGAAGTTTAAAGGGAGCGCTACTAGTATATGGATCAAAGAGTATTAAAAGCTCGTTAGATTAATCCTATATTATATAGTTATACTATATCTAGATATTATATATACCTATTTAGTACTCTCTTAATACCTAACTAACCCAGGATTAGACTACTTATTAGAGGTATAGCAAGTAGTAAAATATCTATTTAGGAGCTCTTACCTATTAATCTAATATAGAGGTAAGCAAGCATTAAAAAGTCTAACGCTTATAATTACTAGGGACACTTTGTATATAAATAACCTAGATATATAGTATTTGTTATAGGGATATATCCTTTTCTTATTTAAAGGTTCTATTATATAGAAGGCGTTGTACTAAGATATTATTATAACGTTAAGTATTAAAGTAGAACTTCTAACGCTTTCCTTTATAGTAAGAGAGGCTATAGCACTTAAAAGGCTATTTATAGATATTAATCTTAAGCTTAGAGAACCCTAGAATATCTATTATAATAATTAGTGAATAATAAGACTAGTAATGGCTAAGAACGAATATATTAATACTTACCTATAGTATATAGATATCTATAATATATAGTTATACTAAGAAGCGGTAAAAGGAACGTTTAAAGCTATATATCCACTAATTAGTTAGATACTAGTAGATAGGCTTACTAAATGACTTAGCTAATAAGCCTTTAAGCGCTAAAAGGCCTTCCTTAATCTTTAAAATATTAGTTATAAGCTTATATAACTAAAGGATAGAAAATAAGTCAAATTCGCTAAATAAAATATTACCTAATACTTCCTATCTATTACTATTAGCCGTTGCTAGGATTAATAGCCTTGCCCTTACCTTTATCCTAGCTAGGTAATAACATAGCACCTAATATATCATTAGATACGCTAATACGAGTATTATAAGCCTCCTTAATCTTACCTAACTAGTAGAAGATGTCGTATATAGAGTAGGTAATCTTTATAAAACGTATAAACTTAGCCTTATCGAGCTTATACTTCTCTATATCGTCTATACCAGCGCGTTTTAGATTACTCCGAAGAACTATATATAACTTCTTAAGATCTTATATATAATTATTAGCAATTTGCCTATATATTAGAGGTAAAGGTTTAAGATCTAGAGACTTATAGAAGCCTTAGCTCTATCTAATAGAGCTTTTATTAAATCCTTTACTAATCTAATATAAGAAGTAAGACTACTATTATAGTTAATATAAATATTATAAAAGCTATTAGATATATAGGTAATTAATATATATATCCTTATACTTATAAGAACTATAGGTATAATAATGGTAATAAGAGCTAGTACTAGAATAATCGCGATATTTACTAAAAGAATATCTTACTAGAGCTAACTATATATATATTTTATAAGGTACCTTATAAAGCTTATTAGCCATAATATTACTATATTTAGTTAGCTTAAATAATCTTAATATAACTAGTAAAGTACTAGAAAACTATAAAACTAATAATAAAATTAATTAAATAGAGATAATAAGAATACTTATAGTCTAGAAGCTTTAATATACTTATACTTTTAAGGTATTATAAAAGTGAAAGTTAACTTACTAGTAATAATAGTATTTATAATAGGTATACCTAACAAGTTATCCATTAATTTAAATATAGGAAGTATTATCCTATTATTATTATTATAATTAAAACTAGTAATACTATTACTACTATAGTTATAATAGCTATATTTAATCTATAGCTTTAAAGGAATCGCTCTACTATACTTAACTCTTTTAGACTTCTAAATATAAAAGGTAGGCCCCTAAAGGAGCTATTAAGGTAAGAGCGACAAAGGATATAACACTAAGAACAATATTACCACAAAGCGTAGTTAAACAACTACCGCATTTAACTAGGGGGTATGTCAGAAGCTATAGAGCTTCTAAACGTATTAGCCACACGTTTGCCACAGCTATATAAGGCTATTTAACGCTTTGGCCAGCTCCTTTGTCTATAAATATTAGTCGATTTGTCTCCTTTGTAGATAGTTTAACAAGGCACTCTTTTCCTTCGTACGGCCACCTACTGTAGACTGCTTTCAACGCTCCCGGAAGCTCATCACTGCGTTCGGCAGAGCTCTACACATTAACGAGGGCAGTTTGTCGTGGCAGCGGAACATGAATCTGGACATCAACTTCTTGTTGGGAGATGCTTTGGCCAAGCCTACCAGGCCTGGTCACTTGGGGGAAAGGACCTACTAAGACACAACTTGCATGTAGGCATGATATGTTTACAAGTCAAAGCCAAGACTCACTATCAATGGCTCCCCATAACAATTATGGGTACAAATATAGCGTTGAATGAAGGAAAAGGACAATCTCCGACCATGTCACTCCTACCGACGAAGGTGGTATCCTATCATAGGCTCAATGGTCCCCTCTGGATGCAGGGGTTGGTGAGTGGTGGGGGAGAGGAGGGTCTAATTATTCACCCCCGAGAGAATGGGCATTCTCGGTGTTGTCTGACATCCGCCGAAGCTTGGCCCAGGCTCTCCTCGATCCTGGCCAGCGTGGCTCGGTGGCCGCGCAGGAACCGACGGGCGTCGAACCGCGAGGTGCGGGAATCCTCCATGTATATCCCCCACCGGACCGCCCTCTCGACCAGAGAGACGGCCAGGTCGACCAGGATGGAGTTGCCGTGCAGCTCGCGGGTCGAGAGCAGCCGGAGGGCGTCGTCCAGCACCTCCTGGAAGCCGACCTGCAACTCCATCTTTTCCTCTAGTTCTGGCGACATCGTTATACCCGCGGTGGTTGTTGGGTCTTGCTGACTTCGAAGAAGATGCTTGACTGTATGTGCCTTGATCTGCCGTTTCTGGCGGTGGCTTGGTTGGTTGGTTGGGTTTGGGGGCTCTGCGATGCTTGGTTGGTGATGGGTAAGAAACTGTTGCTGCTAGAGGGCGAGAAGCTGCGAACTCTGGTGAGTTCAAGAGACTCAAATATATCATCTCTGGGGTGCGTGTAAAACAAGGACGTTGGAAGCATGCAACATGGGATGATCACATCGATGTGAATCTGGACTGTAACCAACTCGAGTCATGGGACTGCTCGTTGTTTTCGTCTGGTTATGAGGACAACAAAGCTGAGAGCCAAACAGGGTGGACTAAGTCAAGATAAGTAACTATCTTTCTTGTATATACGTACTGTCATGCCATGTTAGCCTTGGCTTATCAGGATCTCCAGTGTCGATATATTATGTCAAGCGGACAGCAAGGGAAGCACGGTCTCTTATGATCTCCGGGCGAGAGCGCCGTGTCTCGCCCATCTAGAGAGAAGCGATGCACCCAGGCGTAACATGATTACGGTTTGACTTGTGATGGTCATGTATGTACAGAGTCGAGCAGCATGCAATATTAAATAAAGCAAGGCCCTGCCAGCGCATTGAGCTGTCCCTCTCCGCGACCTGGCATTGACACGTTTCAGGGGTTGGAAAGGGTGACAGACTCGCCTGCTACAGTACACTGAACGCCAGCATGCATGTACAGCGGCCTGGTGCATGCATCGAAACACGGCTATTCATGGGGGTACAGAGAGAAGTAAGGCCATTCAAGCCGATATCTGGCCTGGCCTCGCAGCTCCCCGTCTCCATTCACAACCAACTCCCGCACATCGCTCCAGACGCCCTCCAGCGTTCCATCTCGCACCCGGACCACCACGTCACTCGCCGGCCGCGCACACTCGGCCAAGTGGCCCAGGCGATGCGAGACCACGATGACGGTGTGGCCCCCGGCCAAGAGCTCGCTCTCCACCACCAGGGGCTTGCAGATTACTGTTAGATCCGACTCAGATAGCCTCGCTTCCTCTAGCACCTTCAACCAGGCTATCGCACCCATAGACATTTCTAGGTTTGCCCATGATTCGACCAGCCGCAGCAAGGCGGTATTGACAACAAGCATGGGATTCAGTGCAACACCGACTTGTCCACCGCTGACGCGACCACGGAGGGCTACGGTGCTACTAAGAACGCCTGTTGCCACGGCTGCGGCCAACAAGTCAAGGGCGAGATTTATATTAATACAGGATTTGACTGCCAATAGGTCAGATCCGACTGACCTACCAATAGGGATAATAGACCAGGGTTCGACATGTATTTAGACAACACCTACCTCCAAGTGCCTCCGGCACTTGAGAGAATCAATGCATCTTTTACCACCTCTTCTGAGGCTCATACGAGACTTCCAGGAGTGCCGCCCACGGCGCGTATACCGCTGTGGTGTTGTATAGGGACTGTAGCACCTTCATGCTGTAACAACTTCGGTGTCGATGCTCATGAGAGTGACGGCTTCACTGTTATCGTGGGCCGCACTCGGTGAGCTGATGGTTTTGTCGTATAAGTATAATGCCGATGAGGGCGTTCCTTGTGACAATCTTGAGCTTACTCAGCCGGTGCTGATATGCTGCTGTCGAGAGCTTCAGCAATAGTTGACTTAGCATGGGGACAGCGAATTCTAGAAGTGCTGTAAGGGGCAAAGCTTACAGCAGCGCCCACGTAGGTCGTGACCGCCCGAGAAACACTAATTAAAATTGTATCGCCCATCAGCATCCGCAGGCATGACCATTCGGGAACAAAAAATACCAACGATTTTCAGGAGACCCACAGGTCCGGCAGTGATTCTGGGGTGATAGCCATCTAACCCCCATAGTTGAGGCGCAAGAGGGACCAAGAAGGCGGTAGTGTTGGTTATTGAGAGCCACCGAAGCATTTCTTCTTTCGCCATTGGCGGCGTTGCCGGGTAAGACAATGGATAGAAGTGTTGAGATTGGTCATGTTCAAATACCAAACCTTGCCCCTTTCCTGAATTTGGAACAGCAGAATGGAGCAATTGGAAGATGTCTTGGGCCGCCGAGGTTGAGTTGATTGAGGAAATTCGCAACTGTCAGAAGCGACAGAGCTTCTGGGACGCTGGCCACGAGCAATGCAAGCCACTTTGCAGGCTCATCGACGCACGGATCATTTTCTTTTGTCTATTTATATCGCTCTTTCTCTCCTTTGTAGATACTTCAACAAGGCACTCTTTCTGTTCCTTCCTTGCCACTACTCTCAACGCCTCCTATACGCTTATTCGAGCTCGTAACTGCGTTCGGCAGCAACCGTTAAGATGAGCAGCGAAATCAGTGGGCAGGGACTGCGTGGACCAGTAAGAGTTGCTCGTATCGGTGCAGAAGGGAGGAGAGATTTAATGGTTAGGCCCATCAGGAGTATTATGCGAGGAGCCCACTGGCGCAACTGGTAGCGCAGTAAAGGAAGGTGCCTTCCCGCTGCAATTGCACAGCCATCTGTGCTGTATGTACATACGTGCGTGAGCGGAAAATGAGGGCGTGTTGAAGAGCGAAATCCGCTAGCCAAGCACCGGAGAGCGCACACGGGGCAAGCAAGATGCAGCGACTCAGGTGTCGTTTCTGCGCCATTGCTGGAGGGGAAAATCAAGCCGCATTCAAAACATGACCAATTACATACAACCTGAAACAGGTAGGTACTCGGGGAGGTGTTTCCAGTCCTGCATACTATTATCACTGTATAGTTATACACGCGACTTGTCCATAGAACTAAACAAAGAGGGATAGCAGGTCGGATATTGCAAAACAAACGATATATCCTGCGGAAATGGAGGCGAAGAACTGGGCCAACTTCATGGTAATACTAGTTCGCCAGGTATTGCTTTGTTCACAAGCAAACATCTTACTGCCTGCCGGTCTCAATCCTCTCCATTTCACAGATCCCTCACCATCCATACGTTGCCCTCTCTCTCCCCGCCCGGATAGACCCGGAAGCCAACCTTTTCGTAGAACGGCACCACCTTGGTGTTCTCCCCCGCGACACCCAGCTGGATCCCCTTTCCAAACTGCGCCCCGGACGCCCTCACCGCCTCGACGAACTTCTCAATCATCTGCCTCCCCCACCCCTTGCCCTGCCACTCTTCCAGCAGGTCGATGTGCAGCATGGCCCGGTACGTCTCCACCAACTCCTTCTTGCCCTCCACGCCCTCCAGCACCAGCCACTCGACCTTGTACGCCATCTGTGCCAGACATCGCGGGTTCACCCTTGCCCTGTACTCTCCTCCTTCTCCATCTCCTTCTCTTCCTGCCCCACCATCGGCAGCGAGAAACCACGGCTCCTGCACGTCCAGCTGTTCCGGCGGCGGCACGTCCGCCCGGCCCTGCCCGGCCTGCAGCACCTCGGCGACGTAGCGCGGGTAGGCGGCCGCGAGCGCGAACACGTCGGACGTGCCGATCACGTAGCCGACCGCGTTGCCGGAGCCGTCGTCCAGGACGAAGCACGTCTCCGGCGAGAGGTGCGTGAAGGGGAGGGTCCAGAGGTACGGGGACAGGCGGACTGCGTCGGCGGACGACGACAGAGATGGGGGCAAAGTAGCGCGGCACTGTTTTTGAGGCACCGAAGGGAAGAGAAAAAAAGGGGGCGAGGGTGGGTTTGAGTCAGTCAAAAAAGTACGGAGTAATATACGGTATTAATTAAATCATCGTATCGGTGGCGAAGGGAGGGTGGAGAGAGAGCAATCGGGGAGACCATCAATAAAACACTCGCCGCGAAACGAGCTCTGTAATTAATCAAACCGGGAGAAGAGCGAGGGCAGAATAGCAGAGGAACTGAAGAAATAACAACAGGTAAAAAATAAAAAGAAATAAAACACAGACTGAAGGGTCGAAACTCACAATATGTTTCGCATTTTCTGTATCCTCGGGCCTGAACGGGCGGATAAAAGCCATTTTCTAAACGGAACACTCAATGTCAAGTTTCGTGACTCGATCTGGTCTTTCTGCTGAGTGAGGTGGGCGAAGGATCCGTGGCTCTTGGTATGAACCTTGGAGTCGATCTGTGATATACTTGCTTGTCTTGTTTTCTTTCGCACCTGTAGTGCAGCTTCCCTAAACCTTGCACTTTTAATCGTTTCCTTTCTGTTAAGGGAACTAAACACTTGTACGTCCAGTCAACAAGGAACACCGCTCTCCCCTTTTTGCTCAACCCCTCCTTGTTTGTGCCGTATTGGTCTGGCAAAACCTCGGCTAGCCTAGGCCACTCGGGCCGCCCTTCCTCACTGTCGCAGTGCAGACTGCTTTCGCTGCTTTCGGTCATGCTGTCTTTTGTTGGGTGGTAGTTACCTATGCACCCCGGTAATCAGCTCGGTGAAAATAGCTTTGGGTCCTCCAGGTCCAGTTGCCTGTTGGATTGCCATGTTTTTCCATTCTCGCAGGCAAGATACCTTAGCTATTCACATGACGCACATGTAATATAAGCTCTGAGGCCCTCTAATATCATGCGCTCGGCCTCCTATCTTCTCCCAGTAACCACCCAGTCAACCCTAGCCAATACCCGGCCCACCAGCAGCCCAACCATGATGGCAACTCACCCAATCTTCTCAGAAACCCTTCATCCAAAATGCTGGGCTATGCCAGCTTCTGCAAGATAGAACCCAGCATGAACATCCATGCATCCTTCCTGGAAAATAAGGTGCCAAACCCGAAGAAAAAGCTCGAACGAAAGGACAGTATAGGAAAAAAGAAAAGGGGGGGTGGGGGGGAGAAAGAGAAGAGAACAATGACAGTGGTTTCCCACTCCACGCCAAGGTCTCTCTGCCTTGCAAAAAGGTATCTCAAGTCATAAACCACATCTGGTATCGATAAACCGTGTCTGCTTTTCAACACTGCGCCGACCGCCCTACGTTAGAAGAATTGAAACAAAAAAAAAAAAAAAAAAAAAAAAAAAAAAGAGAGAGAGAAAAGAGGAATCTCAAAGAAGAAAACAAGAGAAAGAGACGGCCGCAGAAAAGGCACGCATCGCCATCCCTCATGGCCCCACGATGCTAGATCATGCGACCAGGGGCACCAGGGACGCCCATGCTCGACTTGGCGCCCGAAATGGGCGTCTCCACGGACCGGCTCACCGGCGGGCCTCTTGCCACGAACGGCGGGCTGTTGTCCCGAGACGTCCCGGGGAAGGGTCTGGGGACGGGACCCTGCATATCCGGGGGCGGTTTCCATAGCCGCCGCCGTTGGCCTTGCATGTTACCGCTCTCATCCTCACTGGCGACTCCATGATCGGCACCCGGTGTGCTGTGATTAGACTGGCTGGCATACGGTAGCCGAGGTGGTGCCATCCCGCCGTCCTCGTAAGCAGCCTTTGCCTGCGAGTCCTCGCGTCTACGGCGAGGATTGATCGGAGGCACGGGAGGCGCAACGTCCGCTTCACCGCTGTCTGACCGTGTGGTCGGAACCTGGCTTGACGACTTGACAAACGTCGGCTCCGAGATATCCCGTTTGTCGACAGGACGCCTCATCGCGCTGGGCGTGGCACGGTTCGCAGGACCCAGAGCCGGCGACTGTGAAGCCGACGGTAGTCGTGGGCGAGGTCCAAGAGAAGTCGGGGTGCCCGCAGGAGATCCCGCAGCTTCCGTCATGTAAGGTGCTGGCGAGGGCAATCCCATGGGCGAGATTGGAGACGGCTGACCCGAGTGCGGGTCTAAGCCTGGCCGTCCATTGTGCGGGGCGAGGTTTGCCGTTAACCTTGATCCCTCAAAGTGCGGTGAAGGTGCTTGGGAGGGGCCTCCGCGGCTTGGGTATGGATACGGCGGCATCATGGGTGAGCCTTTGATGTCTGTCCCGGGTAAGCCAGGAGATCGCATCATGGGTCGTCCAGAACCGGGAGCTGCAAGCTGATCCTGTGATTCCGTGTTCGTGTTGGTTCGCAGACGGGGCGGCCGGCTGCTGGAACGACCGTTACTTGTCTCTGAACCACTCCTAGAACGTTCACCGGATGGCCTGGTACTTCCTGGCGAGTTGTGGCCGTTTTCGTCGCTGGGGGCCCGCGGTCTGTATGTGACAGGAGGCGGCCGTCTCTCTCTGCTGGGCGTCCGTTGTCGCGGTACCCTACCCGCGGGGTGCATGCCATTGTGCTGCTCCAGTGCCGCATCTGATGCCTGTGACATTTGCGATACTTGGTGCCGAGCGAGCGTCTCAAGCTCTTTCCGTTTCTGAAGTTCGCGACGAGCCTGCCTGAAGGCTTTCAGACCAGGGTGCGTGGCTTTACCTTCGTCCTTATCCCCCCACTTAGGGTCCGAGTCGCCGTGTGATTCGACATCCAATATCGTGCGACCCATCTGCAATGTGTCCTCTCCGGCAACTTCCTCCTTCATTGTTTCCAGCGTGGGGATTTCCTTCTCTTCAAAGGATTGTTTCCCAGGCTGCGTTGGAGTGCTCATCGTTGCTGCTCCAAGCCCCAAAATTTTAAGGCCTTTGGACTGTCCCGGGACCACGTTTCGTGAGCGATCAATCAGTGAACCGCGGCTAGATTTTGGTTTGAGGATGGCCAGGGGGTTTGAGGATTGTGCAGACAGGTTTGACGGATCAGTCCGCGGCGGGTGCGGCGACGGAGCTCTGCTGCTGTCCGACTCGACATACGACGTCAGCTTCTCCCTAACCCGGCGACGAGCATTAGCAAGCTGGTTAGCGAACTCGTCCGTCTCATCCTCCGGGGCCGTGCTTGCCCGGTCAGGCGTCCTCGAGTCCGCAGTGTTATTCTTGGCTTGAGTCTCTCCCTCTCGCCCCGCTGACAAGGCTGCAGGAGTGGTTTCTGACTGCGAGCCAAGAAGATCTCGGTCAGATGAAGGCCACGGGCCCAACACGGCCGCAGCCTCCTCCGGAAGCGCTACTGCATCCGAATCGAGCTTGAACCGGGACCCAGGGCCCGGAACGTCGAATCCAGCACCGCCCAATGTCGAATCTACACTCTCTGTGCGAAGGTGCTGGCGAACCAACCCGCTCAGACCTGAGGCTGGTCCAAGTGTTGGAGAATCCTCTGGTGAGGGTTGCTGTGAGTTACCGTATGAAGGCTCTGCCCTCTCAGTTGGGGAAGGTTCTCTGCTCATCTTAACAGGGGGAGAGATTGGAGTTGGCAGCGCGGATTGCCTGAAGGCAGGATGGTCCTTGTCAGAAGGCCGTTCGATATGAGACTCGGGAGGTATCGTGAGCCCAGTCGGGATTGCTGCGCCAGCCTGCGAAGGCTCGGTCTCAGCAACAGGGGTCGGAGGGAGTGCTCCGTTTGGCACCGCTTGTCGAGCTCCGATACTGGCCAGCTTCGTTTCGTGGTCTCCGGATGAAGGAATATCCCGACCGCTCGTTTCCGAACGGTTCCTCTGAGTCGGGGTTTCTCGGCCTTGTTGAAGCTGGAGCTGTCGTTGTACGTATTGCGACTCATCGTAGGATTGCGATGCTTCTTTCAGACCCGTCGTTGTCGCCTTTCCCAAATCCTTTGCCAGTGTAGGCACGGTTGGCTGTTCACCGGTCTCGCTAGCGGGTGGGCTCAGCGGCGGTAAGCTACCCAAATTATTGGGTTTAGCAGCGGGTTGAGCACCGAGGCCCGAGTCCGAAGTCCCGATTCCCCGACTGGCCTCTGGCGGACTCAGGGACCTCAAGCTCGCTGCGCTAGTCTTTGTCAAAACCGTCCGCGTACCCTCCGCCTGGGAAGTGCTGCTCGAGGCCAGATCGGGTGTCCTTGTGCCAAAGGGACGTGGGCGCATCAAGGCCTCGATCCGCGAAGCCACTGAGTTCTGAGTCTCGTTCGAGTCATGACTAGGACCTTGCTCATAGAGCCTTCGAGTTCGAGTGACACTACGTTCGGAAATAGGCGATGTGACGGCTGACGGTGGTACGCTCACCGTTGCGGAGCCTTCTTTGGTCGTACTGGTGGACTGCGAGGTGATGGAGGTGGCTGCTGTAGAGTTTCGGGCCCTGAAGGAGCCGGATGAGGTTGTAGACACCGTCTCGCGTTTGCGGCTGGACCCAATCGGAGCCGGGGACTCAGATCGGCTCTGCCTTTCCTCTTCAGTCTCGTCGGAGGTCGTGCCGTTCAGGCCCTCCAATGTCTTTTCCCTTTCCGACTGCCTCCAACGTTGAAAAGCTGATAGGGCAACGTCGTCCTCATAGACTGCTCGACCAGTCATTCCTCCCCCCGAAGTCGCCGGGATTTTGTAAATCTTCTGCCTCCCTCCAAACAAGACATTTCCCTCCGTGGGCCTAGAGCGGTTGAGCACGCTCGTGCCATTGGCTGACCCCGATTCGTCGGATGTCACGGTGGTTGTGCGAGGGAGATTCCGATCCTTGATGGACTCGACCTCGGCAATGTCGGACAAGCCAGAACCGGCTCCAAAACCGAAGTCAGCCAGCCGCGATTGCCGCTTGGGAAACAGTACACTGTCATCGCTAGCCTTGCCAATCTTGGTATTGGGGTCATCCTGCTCCCTCAGCATAGAAAATCGCGCCGACAGGTTACTCATCAACAAGCTGGTCCTGAAGTCGTCATCTGAGGGCAAGGCATTGGCCAGATCGAATTCCTTCTTGACCTCCTCCTGCTGCACCTTCTTGCCTTTGCGAAAGAATGAGAGTGGAGATTGGTCTGAATCTTCGCTCGAGCGGCCGGCGGCAAGGTCATCCTTCGCCCTCTTCTTCGTCCTGAAGCGATTCATCTTGACTGCGATCAAGCGTTGTTGGGGCGCAATGGCATCGACTATCCGTCAGAAGCTCTCACTGTCAAACCCGGAGTCCCGAGGGTCGTGTGTGAACGCGCTGGGGCTTGGCCGCTATCGAGATAGGGTGTTGTATACGGTCCAACTCCAACCTCGGCGGATCCGTCAACGAATTGAGAGAGAACGACCGCTCCGAGTCGACCTATACAGGCTGATTAGCACCCGTGAGATATACCGGTACCAGGTCGAGGCGACGCACGAGGGCGTCATCGAGCAGTGTAACGGGGCACAGAGGCTTGAGATTCCAACACGAACTCTCGGCCGTGTTGGCGTGACGCAAGCTGACTCTTGCATTTTTTGCCGCGTGGTTTGTGGCATCAAATTGGAACGGAAGCACTGCGCAGCCGGACATAGCGCCGGGTCTATCACGACAGTGTCGTCCAGTTCGAGTCGGGACAACTTACACAGAGATGGAGTTCTGCAATGACCAGGATCCACCCTCTATCCCATCAAGCTAAGACCAAGGGTTCGTCTCAGAGAGCACTCCCCAGGACGCTCGTCGCATAAAGTCGGAGCAGTGTGGAATCCCCGAGTGCTCGGTCGATACGGGCCGCTGCCAATCGCCACACTGTGATGCTGCACACTCCCGTGGCTGGTATCCCGCAAAATCCAAGACCAAAGGCAGGAGGATAGCGCTAAATCACTCGTATGTTTTGTTCTCAGAAAGGATCGGCTGAAAAGACCAAGGTATCGACGCAGCTGTGAAGGGTCTCGGAAG
This sequence comes from Thermothelomyces thermophilus ATCC 42464, assembly GCF_000226095.1. Taxonomy (NCBI): domain Eukaryota; kingdom Fungi; phylum Ascomycota; class Sordariomycetes; order Sordariales; family Chaetomiaceae; genus Thermothelomyces; species Thermothelomyces thermophilus. The sequence goes on from NC_016475.1 coordinate 3,231,822, forward strand.
GAAGGAGGGCGGCCGGCGGACTCGTGTTTGCTCCTTTTTGCGTCTAGAAATCGGCTCGAATGCTGACGACTAGTGCTCAAAATCGAGGCACGAAACGAGTGAACGAAATAAACGGATGCAGGGAATGACCGAACGAAGGGACGAGCCAAGTCAAAGGCAAAGGACGAAGTTGAGAATCAAGAGATGCCGACCCAAATGTGTCAGTATACTGCATTAAGTTTGGTGTCTCGGGAATGGAGAGAATGGTAGGGCGACGAGCGACCTTCTTGGGGCCGGGCAAGATTGCGCACGCCCACAAAAACAGTGGAGGTGGACCAGGATTCAGGAGTCAAAACGCGGAAGGGGGTTGCAGCTAATCCCGGAACTTGGGCCCCACGATTGGCCAATGGCCGTCCAATAACGGCCAGGATGACCGTCTCCCCACACCTGGCGTGCCCTGGGACAGAGCTTGACGGCAGCATGGAGACGCCCGGCCGATCTTAATTGGTTCGCCTCAGCTTCGGGCAGTGAGTCTGGCGTGGTTGTAGTAAAGAGCAGAGGAAAAAGAGAAGAGATTTTGGAAAACGGAAGGGCACAGCGACGGCAGGCCCACCCTTTCCGCCGGCCGGGCCCCCTCCATTGAGAATTTCCGCTACCCGCATCCTTTTTTGGCCTTCTGGCCTTCTGCTGTGACGGCAGTTTCTCTGGAGCGCAAGAGAGTCGCGTTCCATTCTTGGCCGTTGTAATGATTGCATTTCTACCCGTGCTATGGAAATCACAATGTTACTGTACGTGGGTGTTTGGGATTGGCAGCGTGAATGTGCCAGCAGTCAGACGTGCAGATGCAGGTCTCACGCCCTGCATCCCGCGTTTCGGTACCTGCATTGCTCTTGCTTCCCCTTTCGTCCAGATGGGAGGTTCCTCCACCTGTAGTGAATAAGGTATGTATATGTTTTCCACCCCGTCGTTTTCCATCGGGCTGCCCAATGTTCGGGCCCGGCGGTTATGCGGGCCTCGGCATCGGCTCGGGGTCAAAGAAGACTGGCCGTACGGAGGTCCCGAGGCCTCTTCTCCACAGCAAAGCAGCCGGCGTTCTGTTGTTATGTAAGTATGTACGCAGTAACCGGTTTTTACCATGTAGTGTATGATGTGTTCATGTGTTACGGGTTGAGGAGTTTGACTCGATGCCCCTGAACGCACCTGGCCTTCAACCCCCTCGCCCCTTCGCTACGCCGCCCCCATGGGCGCTGCTTCTAGGATTCCCCCCGCGCGGGGTTCCTCTTGTGTCCTCTGCTTTGTGGTGTGGTTTGCCAGAACATATGCAGTGGGGAATCAGGAGATGCCATCGTTTTGCACCTTCTAATGTATACCCCGGCGAAGAAAAAAAAAAAACCTACACGAGCCACCCTCGAGCATCATGTTAGCAGTTGTGTCCGGCGACCACGCGCCAAAGGCTCAGACGCCCGATCTGGGCTGCAATTCCGATTGGGCCCCCCTGCCCGGAGGGGGGTGCCGTGGTAATTTTGTGGTTGGTTCCGTCACACACCACGCATTAATGGTCAAAGGGGTAGCTCCAGGAAAGCGGGGAAAGGAGTAAAAGGCAAAACAACACGATGGGGAAAAAAGCAATGCAAATAGAAGAGAAGCAAGAACAGAAAATGAATCACAGGGTGTGATGCTCAGTTTTGCGTACCCGATCTCATGGGGATAACGACAGCACCCTGGCTTTGATGGTCACCTGCACCCTTCCATTCTCTGTCCCACCCACACGGGTCGGCCACGGCTTCCGCGAGCCAATCAGGAAGCTGTTCCTGGCGCTATGCCATATAGAGACTTAGAAGCCGAGAAGCGAGATCTGACGGTCTCCACCTTGTAATCCGCATAACAAGAACAGAGGTTCTTGGACCCATCACAACAAGGACATTGTCGAGGGCTGACACTGGAGATGACAAATTACCGCGCACACTCATCTCCAGTATGCAGAGCATCTTAGATTTGCTTTGGAGCAAATGTACACAGTATGTGTCTTCAACGATTTCATGCGCGAACAACGTTGTCTTTGAAGTCCACAAGGCAAGTAGTACTGAGGTACCGACACAAGAAACAAAATATAAGGCGGTTGCACTGTTTCGGTGCCTGTGTTTTTTTTTTTTCCGAGCCAGGTAGGTAGGCATAGACAAGTGAGGCATGTACTATATGTACATACATACATTAGTTATGCGCGATGCAATCCGTACGCACTGTATCTAGCAGTTGCTTCTTGTCATACGGCGTATCCCTCTCAGCTGAGCAAGGGAGCACTGCAGGAGGGCGTGGCTACATTCATGACCACTTGGCCAAGAAATATAGGGACAAATAGATTCAGCAGAATTATCGCAGTTGCTGCGCAGGAATTAGTTTTTTCAGCAGCCTCGAAACGGAAAGCTCTGGCTTCGGGCGAAAAAATTGGCGATGGATCCTCGCCTCGTGGCACGCCTGGCCAATTTGGTAATTAACTAGCGGGAAGGCTGGTGGGGCCGATGACCAAGGAAAGACGAACAAGGGATTGATCATCGCTCCCTCGTGGTCTGGACGTTGCGGATTTGCGAAATTTTGTTGAAGCTGGTCCGTTGATCGCGGAGACCAGGCCGCCGGGCCGGTGTTCGAGAAGCCTGACTGGGAAAAAAATAACCGCATTGAGTCATTTTGTTGTGCACGAAGTATAGTGCACCCATCAAACAGTACACTAGTGGAGTTCTGTACACTACTATGTAGTCTATCCTTACCGAGGCTCCCTTGCATTGACGGCGGTAATAGTGCAGTTACAACCGAGCGCGGGAAGGGGATGCGAGATGCACGGGAGCGATGCCTCGGGCCTTGGGAGCATGCAGACGCGCCGATTAGGTGTATCTCCGTCCCACCTGCATCCCATCTACTATGTAACCACACCACGAACACTTCGAGAGGAAGAGGGACTTGCGTACTGGCTCACGCGTCTTGGGCAATGCGGCTTGAGATGGAACGCGAAAAACAGGCATTGCGGCCACTGCAAAATCTGGAGTCTCCCACTCTGATGCGCGCTCAGTGATCCTTTCGCTGTTTCCACACACGTTTAAACAAACTGCAGCTGTAGCGGAGCAGTGACAACACACTGCACGACGCTTGTGGACAATGTACTTACCTAAATAAATGATCGCTGGTCGTCAGGTTCGGGTCGAGGGGCCTGGAGGCAACGAAATGAGCGAATTGCTGGCGTTCGTTCTGTTGGAAGGACCAGCCAAGATGGGCGGGAGCAACCGCTGTGGCATGAATAACATCGGACCGGTAGTTACACCGGTCATTTCGCGTAACAGTCTGGAGGGCGCAAAATTGTCTCGTGTCTCGCAGAAATGGCAGAGGTATTTTCAGTCATGAAGTAGCTGCACCGTAGCCGCAAAGCTTCTGATGGCAAAGCAACTCAATGGGTTCGCAGAAGTCAACCACAACGGAGCCGGAACCCCTTCTCCGTGTATAATTACGTATTGCCGGCTGCCTCGCATGTTCTGGCGCTTTGGATGCACGAGGTCGAGGCGGGCCATAACAATGGTTAATTACTTCCGTTTGGCTGCCTGCTTCCTCGAGGTAACCGGGTCTGTGTTCAAGAATATCTCGTACTTTTCTATGTTTCTGCCGGATTTCTCTCCCTTCAGCGTTCCGTATCACAACTGATCTCTCACCACGAGTTCTGCGGGAGGACAGATACCATGCACACCATCCATACCCTCAAGACCCCAGAGATAAACTACAGTTAATAATTACCTGAATACGGCCTTCCAGTGTCGAGTAATTTACACTCTATCAGATCCTCGGGCGCAACCTGATAGGATATTGAGACAAAGGCTCATAACTTCAGGAGGGAAAGAAATGGGGGAAGGGTCGGCTCATGTCCTGGCGGAGTCCTGGGCTAGATTCTGTTCCTTCTACAATTTTGGTACCAAAGCCCTCACCACATCAACATCCATCCTATGCCGCCACATCCTTTTCGACCGCCTCGTCTTGAGCAGGTTTCTTATCGGAGACTCTGCTGTTCAGGTCCTTAACAAGGCCCCTCCCATATTCTATACCCGTATGAACACCGATTCCGGGCGATGGCAACTTCAGGAAAGGTGAAAACTGCGTCTGGAACCGGTACCATTCTTCCATGACGGAACGCGCCGTTGAATCCTAGCCGACGTTCTGGTACTGATTATATATTGGATGATCGCTTTTTCATTCTCCATTTGAAATGAGAACTTGAGCGGCCAGTGTCTGTGACATGCGAGGCCGAACGCATTAAAAGCTCTTATCCAGTTAAGTTGCTTGCTGGATTTCGTACAGCAAGCGGCCAACTGAACGACCCAAGGATGGACCAAGTGATTGTCAAGGTCGTACTCCTCCATTCGCCAGCGTAATCGGTCTAATGTTGCAGGGGGTTAGTTCTCAATGCGATAACCCTTGCGATTTCCTTGCAGTTTCAAAAGCACGCTTCCATCTTGAAGTTGCCGCTGGTTTGAATGACTTTGAACTTTACCGTAACCTTGGTTGCAGATGATTCACAAACGTAGAAGAAGGGAAAAAAGAAGAGAACAAAAATGAGAAACGCGAAAAAAACGAAAAGAAGAGGACGGTATGCTCAATGACATCAAAGCGCCGACCTGAACCTTGCCGCATGCGCAATAACCAACAAAAATGAGAAGCCATCAAGAAACAAGTCGACCGAAGGCGCCATGGTGCCGCTAGGCCCTGCAACCCTCATTGCAAAGTGCGCTCCCTTGTGTTGTTTCACATAGTGCACCTCGAAGTGTGGAAGTTCACGCTTGATCCGATGATGTACCCCCTCATATTGAATGAACCTGCGTAGAGGCCCAAACCGACCATCTGTAAGACTTTTCTAATTCGTGAAGGAGGAATTACTCCGTAATGCTAATCATGATGTTTCATTATGGCGTTCCTCCTCGCACACAAGCCCTGCGGTCATTACCCATCACTACGCGCTCCTTGGAGCCTTTAACAACGCCCCACTCCCCGACTCATTTAATCCTCCTTTACCAATGCCTCGGCCTCCTCCCGGTCCTCGTCCTCGTCGTCCTCCTCCATCCCCCAGTCCTTCCACCCCTCGCCGCGGACCCAGCTGATCCCCTTGCGCCAGGGCGCCTCCTTGACCGCCCTGGCGTCTCTCTCGTACACGACGCCCGTCAACATCAGCGCCGCCACGAACACCCAAACGTCCCCGCCCTTCATGGCCCTCCACCACCGCCTCTTGACCCCGACTTTCCACAGGCTCTCGACGCTCGCCTTTGCGCTCGCGAGGAACAGCCCGCGGCTGCCCCTCCGCCCGTGCTGCAGCAGTGCCCAGAACCCGGCCACGAAGCCGCCGACAAAGAAGCGCTGCGTCGGCAGGAACGTGCGCGGCAGCCACGCCTGGAAGAAGCATATCGATGACCAGGCAGTGGCCAGCGCGCCCGTCAGGAACCCGGCCATACGCAGCGCGCTCGAGACCAGCTGGTGCAACGTCGACAGAGGGAAGTGGTACAGCGCCGACAGGCGCGGGAGTAACAGGGCCGAGTAGACGACCAAGAGCAGCCGAGTCAGGGAGGGAAAGGAGCGCAGCCAAAAGGTGAGAAACGTTCGGCTGCACGAGGGGTCTGATGGGTGGAGCGTCGCGCAGGAGAGAGAGGTGATCAAGGGGTGCGCGCCGGATGTGATGGGAGAGATTGTCTCCAGCGAGAACGGGAGAATGTCCTCCTTGAGAGGGAAGAGAGTTGGGGAAATGAAAGCTCTGGGGCGAAGCATGATGGTCAGTCTTCAGCATTTTGGTTGGGCTTGAGCGTGGAAGAGAAGGTTGAGACTTACGGCCAGTTCAGCCGCGCCATCTGGGCGAGACTATCGACGATTTCGCCAGCGTTAGGCCACTTGAGACCGGATGGGTAATCCTCCGGCCTAGGGTGGAGGTATGCCGTGGAGTTCTTGAGGATAGCATTGCTCCAAAACTGCATGAAGAGGAACCCCTTTCAGTCAGCGGCGGCTCTTCCTTTGCTCACGAAAAGGAAAGAAGATTTCATCACTCACCGAAGGAAAGCAGTCTCGATCAAACACCAGCGCATGCAGCAACTGCCCGAACGCAAACGGCTGGAGCATCCAGCTTCCCCACCATGACGGCCGCGGCCTGTTCCGGTCCGGCTTGCCGTTGACACCCCTCTCCCGCCCCCACACCATGCCGTTGTCCTCGGCGCAGTTCCACCCAAACTCGAGCGCCCGGAACATCATGTACAAGGCAACCGTCACCCGCAACTGCCGGTTGGGGTACACGCCCAGCGCCAACCCCGCCAGGGATGCGCCCACGGCCGGTGCGTAAGGAGATGTCAGAGTGCCGGCGATCTTGGGATTGCGCAACCGGAAAGGCGCGGCTGATGGGTCGAGGAGGTGGGCGCGCAGGCGGTTGAAGAAGCGGAATAGGATGCGATACATCAGCAGGATCGTGCTGAGGGAGAGCGAGAGCCGCAGCGTTGGCGACTTGTGCAGCGGCTGCTTCTTGCTGCTTGCCGACGCGGTCCTGGAAAGATAACTGTCAGCTTGTCTGCTCAACAACCTCCGCGAGAATCGGAGGGGCTCGGCAAGGCCTTGGCGTACTCTTTCTTCTTCCCCATCACTCTCGCCGATACGACTCCCCACAACTTCATCAGCGCGCCCGTCGCGACGAAGACACGGATCGAGTGCCTGACCGCGCGCGCATTGTAGTCGTCCGCACCGCGGACGGGGACCGTCGACCCATCTTCGTCATCCTTTCCCTTTCCCGTGCTCTTCCTATCCTTACTCAACGACTGCGTGCGCCCTCGAGTGCCCTCCATGGTCCTCTGCACCGTGTCCACCGTCGGGGCGCGCCTTTTGAGCGCTCGCGATCGCGAGATCACGTACTTGTGAAGAGTCGCATACTCGCGGGCTGATATGGTGTAGCGCAGGGCGTTGCGGAGGATGGGATCTGTGGTGGATCGTGCCGTCCTCGCTGATGGAGCGCCACTAGGACCTGGGCTTTTCGAACTCGGCGGCCCGGCCCTCGAAGCCATCTTGCCTTGTGCGTGCGTATGGTTACCGATGTGAGAGTACGAGAAGCCGCGAGGTGCGATGTTCAATCGCTTTGGATGACGAGTACAACTCCTTCCAAGGCGAAGGAAGGATGGTGGAGAGTCTGATTACCCCCCCGGGCAGGTTGACTCGTGGTGGCTTGCATAAATGCCCAGCGAGGTTAGCAGTCAGACACGCGTCAAATCGCGTGATTCGGCGAATTACGAGCTCTGCTGTAGACGGACACGCGCGGGTTTTTGGGTTTGTCTTCTTCCCGCGGCGATTGTTGAAATGCAGAAAGGGGGAAAGAATCGAATGTTGCAGGGTCTCGGTGCAGGTGCAGGGAACATGTCATGCATTGAAGCGACTTGATTGCGTTCATGTGCAGTGCCTCGGCTTTGAGCTCAGCCAAGACCTGGAGTTTCCCCACCACCCCACGACTTGTGTTCGGTACCTTCCATACCGCGTAGTTCCATGCGGGAGGAATGTACGGAGAACGGAGTAGAGTCCACCGTTGCGGCCTCGCAAACTAACCTTGTTGTTTGTTGGACGACAAGCACGCCACTACTGCGTAGTGGACGGGCCAGCACTTTGAACAAGTAGTACATTTATCGTAAGATCATCAACGTGATTGAGTCGACACCAGGAGACAATGCCTTCAGGAAACGTTACCATTTTCTCGCCCCCTTGAAGTTTCGTACTCCAAACATTTTGGCAATGACATACTGTTTTCCCCAGTGTGGTATAGCTGTAACCGGTGCCTCACCCCGATCCCCGCCGTACTGCAACCCTCGACAAGATTCTATCAAGTTCAACTCCTCTTTTTCCTAACCCAACCCCAGATACCTGCAACCAGAACCCCCTTGAAAGCCGAAAGTGCTGCTCTCCTTGGACCCTTGTTGACGAGGGTTATGTGCCCAGTAAAGACCCCAAAATGCAAGCCCGTAAAGACCGACTGGTCCGAGAACCTGGTGGCTCTAAAACCAACCCAATGGAAGCGAGCACACCCGCTCCAACAGACCCATAAGCCAGTGCTAATACATCATCCCACAGAGGCCTCGAGACGGCGACTCAAAAAAGCCTTGGTTTGGCCTCAGTCGCCTCGCGGAAAGAGAAATGAAAGAGCTCGAATAGAAAAAAAAAAAAACCAAGAAACCCAATTGTAGCACACCTCCATCCCCTCTAGCCTACCCATTAGTCGAGGGCAGACATTTTTTTATGTAACCGTGAGACTCCAGGCGCAATGCAGATAATGCCAAGCAAGACTAAGGGAATAAAAAATGCGTATCGGCCGACAGAGCAGCAAGGACAGAAGCCCATGAGCCGGAGAATACTGATGCGAATGGCAAACCATGCAAACCGCCCAACCCAAACGTCCGAAGGTCATCAAGTCGTGAAATCTGGCCGGCTTCACGCCGAAAGAGCAAGACGCTCAGGTGCTGACGTTGGAGGAAGTGGGTTGCGACCAGGTATGGACAAGGTATGGGAGGTCGCCGGGGAACACCTCTTCCTTGAAACCCATGTTATTGACCCAGAAATCTTCCATACTTCCTACCACCAGAGGCCCTGTCGCGTTCTCGACACGCTCTTGATAGACGCGGAGTTGAGGGTCCGCACTCTCAAGGGCTCGGTGCCGGCGCGATTCGCGCTCGGCGATGATGTCAGTGATCATGGACTGCCGAGACGCAGGGCTGAGCTCTCCGGACAGCTTTCCCAAGTGGGGGTGTTCTAAGACTTGCTTCAGAAGCTCAAACGGTAAGTTGAGCACGATCCGCGAGAAGAGGGTGTCGTTCGGGGTCAAAGCGCGCGAAGACTTCCCGTTCTTGGAGGGAGAGATATCTCCAAACTTGATCTGGGATAAGCGCAGGTTGGAGGAAACGCGCGGGTTCCGGGGCATTTGGGCTTGGGTTGTGGAAGACTGGCGGCTATGGAGCCCACCAGAGGTACCATTCGCGATCGGGGGTGCGTTCGGGTTGCGCGGTGTGGGGCTCGAGGGAGGGAAGCGAGCAAAACCGTAGTCGCTAGCGCTCACGTCGAGAGTGAAATCGGTCGGGAAGTTGTGGACGATGAAAGAGAGGACTTGCTCCAGAAGCTCTGAGACCCCAAAGCCGTCGTTTTGGGGAGATACGATCCCGATCTGTGAGACGAACTTGACTGCCAACTCAATCGTGTTCCAGTAAACAAGGCGACTAGCACGGTGGACGGCAACAGAGTGCACCCACGGCAGCTGCAGATACCGGGCTGTGGCAACGTAACCGAGCGCGGTTTTCAAGTCATCTTTGGCATCTCGAAGGTGGAGTTCGGTGGGTAGAATGCCATCGGCAAGACTCCAGCCGTAGAGAGTGCGGAGGGAGTACCAGAAGATATCGGATCTCATGTACTCATCGTTGGCCTCGAGGAAAATGATGCCGCCCGGCGCGGTGCCCTGGGCTTTCATCACGCTGGCAAGCACCGGGCTGCGGGAGAGGACAAAACGGTGGCCGTGTGTTCTGAGCACACGGTGCAGATGCCGGTAACCGGGATGGTCCTGGAACTCTGGGCTATCAGGAAAGCGAACCTCGAGAACGCAGTCGTTGAAGGTGTTGTCCGAGATGCCATGTCTAAGGAAAGACAAGGCCTCCTCTTGGTCACGAATACTCTGGAAGGTCGAGATCGAACCTGTGGCAGGGTGTCCAGTGCCATTCATCGCGTGGTTCATTCCGAGGGGTGGCATGGCGCCCTGCCCAGCCGAGGCGGGAGGCCGCCCGGGAGTACCGTTGATGGCAGGGTAGTGGCCAAATGCATGCTCCTCCGCCTGCGCTGACGATTGCGACCCGTGGAAGCTGTGGGGGGTGGCCGGTCCAGCATGACTGACGGGATTCGGAGGGAAACCGTCGACCGCTGGAGAAACGAGCAAGGGCCGCCCATATCCGTCCATGGGGGGCGGCGGATAGGGGACCAAGCCCGGCGGGGGGGCGAAACCTCCGCCGCCGCCTGGACGAGGAGCAGGCGAGGATGTGTTAGAGTCGTGGAACCCATTAAAGGCCAAGCTTCCGTTGCTCGAATGAGGCTGATGGAAAGCCGGCCGGTTCAGAAACGCGGGATGTGGGGCCATGATGGGGCCTTCGGGGACGGGGCCGGATGTGCCACTGGGCTCGGCGGCGGGGTTGGTGGTTCCGGGAGGTCTATGGCGGGTAGGTGATTGGTTTCGGCGAGCGGGAACCGTGGACGACATTGTCGGTGTGTCTGCAATCGCGTCCGTCAGCTGGCATCCTTCACCCGCGAGTGCCGGAGCTGGGGCCGGATGAAGCGAACGGGGAAGCCGAGGGGCAAGATGGTGGGGTGGAAGCAGAGGAACGCGGGGTTCAACATTGCGAGCTACCGGCATACCTTTGTCATGCTCATCCGACGCGGCGACCCTGGTCGGCTCCGCCTTCACACCGTCTTGGGTAGGGGCAGCGGCAGGCGTTGTGGCAGCAGCCTCGTTTGCGGAGCCGAGCGGCTCGGTCGAGGTTCCGTTCGGCTGTTCTTGAGCCTGTTTCGACACATCCGAAGTTGACTTCTCTTCGATCGGCCGAATGCCGTTCGGCACCTTACTTGGAGACGACGATGCGACAGTCGGCGCAGGCGATGGCTTGTTGGCAGGGCGTTGAGGGTAGTTGAGGGGCAGAACCGGGACGATGGGTCGGCTGGAAGCTCGAGCGGCTGTCTTGGCGGGCTTGCCCGCGATTCCGTTGACGGGCGCCATGTTGCGGCGAAAGGTTGCCGGAAGACTATCAGGCGGAAGTTTTGCTGTAATGAAAGAGCGGCAGCGGGAAAGGAGAGGCGCAAGACGGCGGAAACAGAAGCCGGGGGATTTTGGAGGTGGTGAGGTGGAAGCTGAATGCTCGGTCACTTGGCAACCTTCGCAGAACTTTGACCTGTGCGACCGCACGTCTCTCTCTTCTCTGACATCGGATTAGCGAGGAACAATTCGGCTGCAGTCGCAAGGCGCCAGGGAAAATAACTACTTGTCTGGTTGCTGCAGGTTGGCAGCAGCAAGCGAGAGGTCTGCGGGCGGCGTGCGTTCCGCTCAGGCCCAAGGTTTATGTCTGACGCCAGCAAAGCCGAACTTGCGGGCGAGTCGAGCGCAGCGAGGCCAGGAACCGAGTGGAAGCTCAGATTTGGTTCTGGGTCCCGAATTGGCCTGCCAGTCAGTGGGCAATGAGGCCAAAATTTTGACTCCTCCCCGCCGAGGAAAAAAATAGCGTCGGTTTGTGATTGGCCACAGAGTCTGTGGGGTTGGGCATCTGGTCTGTGCGCCGAGCTGCCTAGCCAAACCACAGAGCAAACCATTGGAAGCTCCGCAACTTCAAAGGCTCCTCAATTGCTGGCCGGTGACCTACTTATTGAGGACGGAGACAACTACTGGAAGGTCGCAACCAATGAGCTACAACATGGTATTGTCTCAATGAAATCACCGTTCTACGGAGGGAGTACACTCAGTGCAGACAGGCACTAGGCGTGAAAGTACGATGTACTTGGAGATTGCTCCTCATTTGGCCCGAATGCTTTTTTTCTGTATAGTGCCAGGCCTTCGATACTCTGGCACGCAGGGTGGCGGTCCGCACGTCACCGAGACTTTACATGGAGACAAAGTTTCTACACTCTCCCTAGGTATCTTGGTGTTTTTTTAGTAGACTCCGTGAGCTAGTGTGTTGGCGCGTACTGTACCTTCCGTGATCTATACGGAACGGGTATGGACGGGTGATTCCTCCGCTTCAATCTCGTGCCGACGGCATCCAAACCACGAACCACAATCTCCTCGTCCCCATGGTATTGCCTACCTATCAATCAGTTCATCAAATCGGCAAAATTTCAGTGTTGAGTCTTACCAAATGGGCCTTATGACAACGCTCGACGTTTTCGAACTCATTATCTTTCCATACGCATTTTCAAGAGATCCGTTTGTCTGACCTTCTCCCGCTCACACGAAGTTCGCCGCTCTGACGCAATGAGGCCTGCCTTTTGCCCAGTCAAGCTTCTGACCCCTGTCGGGCTTCCGCAGCATCCAAATCGGTTGCGGGGGAGGACCGGCGGACGCTAGCAGCGCCCCGGGCCGGTCCAACTCAGGTCGGAGGCCCCGATTGTCGCAAACCAATCCCGTGTGCTTCCTCGTCAGGCTTCTACGCAGCAAAGCAGCACTTAGGGATCAAAGAGAGGCATCAGCCAACAACTCGTTATTGCTACTATACCAAACAGTGATCTTCTGCTATCATTTCGATTATGTTACGGTCTCCGCATCCACGATATTATTGCATGGTTCTGCTTTGCAGGTGTACGGACTACTTCAGACGACATGGCATTCGCTCAGACATCTGATCAGGTAGGTAGCTCTAGTTTAAGAGGTCATTCCATATCTCTCTTCTCCCCTTCTCCCTCCCTCTCTTTTCTCAAATCCTTTTTTTTTTCACTAGTTCATCGCGTTGTTAGCAGTGTAACCAGCTCATGTAAAAGTCCTACAACACGCTGTCTGCTCGGCTGCTCGGTTGCTGAGCCGTTTTAATTCCTCTGGAAATTGAAACAATGACTACCTACGCAAACAAAGGGACCAGGTACAGAAGAACGTGAAAATTCGAAAGGTGGGAAAGAAACAAAGGTAGAGACTGAATTGAAACCAAGAAAGGACTTCCAAGGAATAACATAGTTCAGAGTCTAATTGCCTAACTGCCCCTATGTCCCTAATTGCATCTGTGGATTACACTTCTAGGTGGAAACCAAGAGGCATTGGTTTGACCGTCACAGATTGAGACCAACCGGGCTTGGTGCTGAGCCAGACCGGGAACCTTGGCTCGAAACGGTCTTCTGTCAGTGCTGGTCGACTCGCTCGGCTTGCCCTTGTCCAAAGGCTCCAGCAGTATCCCATGCAAGCATAGGCACTATCCTCGCGATAACCCCCCCACCCACCCACATCCGTTCTCGCCCAGGGGTGGCGGCCTGCGGCACCGGTAATGCAGCACCGCCTCGTCCTCCGTGAATTCTCAATTCTCCTACCGCTAGCGCCATCGTCAAGTGGCATACCCTCTCCTGCCCTCTTCATCTCGCAGCCCTCAGCCCAGCTACCCTCTCTTTCCGGCAGCGCGATTGTAGCCGGGTTCCGCGGCGCACTCGCCCGCACTCGCCCATATGCGGCGCACTCCCAGGGCACCCAGTTGACGAGCCAACCCGGGAGACACTTGCACCCCGCTGACCGCCCGGATCAGCAGCTTGGCAGCGCGGGTCCCCTGTACAGCGCACAGCTGGCACACTTTGGTACGGTGCCGGCAGTTAACCCACGTGCTCTTGGCCCCCGTCCTTATCGTGCGTAACCTTGTTTTCGTTCCTCCCCGGTGAGGCACGCGCCGCTGCCTGGCCTCTCCGGCCGCCGGGTCACTCCTGTCAAGCGGCCAAGCCCGTTGCCGCCGTCATTTGAAAGGGGGAGTATTATTATTATTGCTGTTGTTCTTGTTACTGCTGTCGTTGCTGTACGGGACGAATGCTCGGACAGTACACTATACCCACCGGATCCAGTTCTCCCTCTCTCGGGCGCATCGACATCACAGGCAGCCATTGATCTGGCTCTGAGCGGGCGCCGCGCCCGAGAGGTAGCGTACGGGGAACGCACAGAGTATGGCTTGGGAGACGATGGGTGGCGAGGGGAGCCCGTGGGTGGGCAACGTTAGCAGGGTGCAGCATTCAATTCGACGCTTGCATTGTGGCCGGGGAGGGAGAAGCTTTCCCGCGCAAGGTTGTCGAGCAAGCGCTGGCGAGGGAGCACGGCATCGCTGTTGCTATCGTTGTGCTGGCAGCGGCAAAGGCGGTGGTGCTAGCGACGAAAGGAACGGGGACGGACATTCGGCAATGTCATTCGAAGGTATGTTTCCTGAGCGAGTCTCTGGGGCTGAATATTTTTTTATTCCCCAAAGGAACATACCCCGTGGTAAGTTGTAGTGCTCCCGAAGAATAGAAATTCAAGAGTTACCTCATCTTGCAGTTCATTGTGGGTTCACGTAGAGTGCGAGAAAAGAATCACCATTAGCATTGCAAGGAAGAAAATGAAGATAAAAGAAAGAAAGAAATTAAAGGAAAGGAAAAAAAAAAGAACGAAACAAAGAGGAGGAGGAGAAGAAAGACGATTCAATACTAATAGGATGAAATCTGCAGGTCAACTAATTAATTAGCAAAATGGAGCCTTGCTTTTGAGATGCCGAATGTTGCGATGTTTTGCTGGAGTTGGTCAGATCAGACGCCAGAACCAGTGATTCTGTTAAGAAGCATGGTTTGTAACAAATATGGAGCAAGAAAAGCTTTCTAAAGCGCGGGAAAGCCAGAAAGAACGGAATACTTCCCTGGCAGGAGAAATAAGCGTGGTACGAACGCGGATATAATACGTAATTAAACGCCCAGGTTCATCGCGAACTGAGAGCACTTCCACTTAAGGCCCGCGCCTCTTCGCTCGCCGCTATACATCAAGTCAACTCTAGGGTGACACACGGGAAAGTTCCTCTTGTCCGGTGTGGTATGACGAGGATGATCTAGGATAGTGGGAGGAACGAAACGGTAGATTTGAGGGTGACGGCAAGGCAATTCGCCGCAGTACTCGAGATTGGACTTGAAATAGAGTGGAAACTTTGATATCTTGTCCTTAGAGGCTTATTACAGAAACCGAGAATGCAGCTCGAAACACGGGCATAATTAATTACTTTGGTGAAGTCAGCACCCAACCCTTGTAGAGTCAGTATCAGCCCGCGGGAATGTCTAATTACACTGTTGCTTCAGCAAACAAGAAAAAAAGCGGGAAAGACCTAATTACAGGTATCTGAGATGGATGTGGAATTGACGGAAAAAGCGAGGGATAGCGGGTTGGGGGGGGGGGGGGGGGGGGCAAATTTGGAGAAAATTGAGGCAGAGCAAGTCGCAAGGCAGCCGTAGGGATGTTAAGTCGGACCCCCCATATACCGACCACCCCCATTTTCCGACTGCTTGGCAAACCTTGGCACCTACAACTACCCATCTTCTTCAACCACATATATTACAGACCTGTTTAACCAACTACAATACAGGAAGCCGTTGATTCTACACTTTCTGAGCCACTCTCTTCGGCAGTAGGGTCCTCTATACGGCCGGCTTCCATCTGGGCCTGGTAGATCTATTCAATCATCGCAAACTGCTCGTTTAGATCTACCATTACCCTCTTCCTCTTCGACGGCCAGGCTGCTTCTAACTGTGCCTTCAGAGCTTCGTTTTCCTATTGTAACTAAGCTAACTTAAAGTCCTTCTGGTCGAAAGCTTTCTTAACCTTCCTAAATAGGAGCCTATATATAGAGGGGTGCTAAGTCTTGGTAGACAGGTTAGTCAGCTAACTATACAAGTCTAACTTCCTCTATAGTATACTGAAAATTAGGTTAACGGCTCCTTTCGAAGGCTAGGAGTATTAAATAGGTTCTAGAGTCTATATAGAAGCTAGCTATTCGTTAGGATTAGTCGGGTTGTTCGAATTTTCTAACAGGAGTCTACTCATTAGGGGTTTTACCATATTGACTAGCTATAACCTAGATACCTTCTATCCTACCTTAATATTCTAGGCTATAATAGCCTCTTTCTAAGCCTTGACGATATACCTAATTATTGTCTATTTACCTAAGATAGATGATTCTACCTAGGATATTATATTATTAAGGAGCTTCTGGTAAGTGTACTTTAGGGGGGAAAAGACTAATAGATCTAATGGCTGGAGGATATAGAAGGTATATAGAGGTAAAAAGAGTAACTAGATATTATTCTTATAATATAGTTATATAAAGTTGTTAGTTATATAGCTATTATAGCTATCTAATATTAGAAGTCGTTACTAGGAACTATCCTCTAGCTAGCTAAAAGGAATAAAGACTTCTTAGAGCCATTTGACTATAATAGTTCGATTAGTCTAGCCTATCTCTATTACTATAAACCTCTAATCCTTTAGTTCCGTCTTGTCGATAGGAAACCATTGTTATTAAAGACCTTTGCCCTTAAAGATAATAACTAGGGGGAGGGATATCCCTATTATAGAGATATACTCAAGGAATGAAGTCTAGGTACACGAACCAAGAGCTTTACACTAAATTATACACGTTTAGGCACTTCTAACTATTAGACCATTACTACGAAGAAACTAAGCTAACTAGCCTTTTCTAACTATCGTATAGCTTACTCCTTATACCTAGAGGATATAGCTAGCAAACTCCCTAATTTATATATACATTAGTAAGACACCTAGGGCAGCCTAGATCAAAACCCACTTGGTAAGTCGTTCTTCTTATACCCGGCTAAGAGATTGCCGTGGTTCGGAAGCAATTAAATGTAGTTAAGAGCTACGGAGGCGGTCGTGGAAAGTTGTCCTTGGAATACCGAATTCCTTGTAGATACTTCGTTATAACCAAATACCCTGTTGGTATTGTATAATCGTATCCTGCAAATCCTGCTCAGTATAAGCCATTGTAAGCTAACGAATATATATTCAAAAGATGAGCTTGTTTAGTATGGAATTGGTAGAGTTGTGGTAAGTTGAAGTGGTTGGGTTAAGGAAGCGGTGTGGGTTTGCTAAGCGGTCGGAAAATGGGGGTGGTCGGTATATGGGGGGTCCGACTTAGAGGCTGCATCTGTTCTCCGCTACGGCTTAAGAAGCGGAGCACAACCAAGCATGGAATGGCTACTCATTTTCATTATCTGTCTTCGCCGGTAATTCAACTGGAAGGCTCAAAGTGCTCTCTCGCCATCAGGGCAGTTCAGGGGGTTGCAGGTCTCGAGTCACATAGACGTGGACGGACGACACCACTGTGTTGCACCACTGAAAGACCTGGGTGCAGGATCCGATTTAATGAGTGTGTAACCCATTTCTCTGTCGTGTTTGGCAGTCCACAAAGATTGGGCGAGGCGCTCTGTGACATACAACTTGAATGGGTGAGTTAAACACGACCTGGAACGATAGGTATCATATTGAAAGCATGCGGGTGACCTCGATAATGACTCGATAGGGATCATTGACTGGGAAGTGGCCGGCTACGTCCAAGAGAATGGGTCAAGACCAAGTTCAATCTGTCGTCTGTGATAGACTTCCCGACTGGTGATCTTTTCCCATAGATTAGTAGATTATGTTGACGATTAAACTACAAAGGAAATGTAATTATTTGTGTAAGTATTATTTTAAACTTTATTGTCACATCCTGGTATGCTCGCTGCTTCCTCCCACCATGACCCTGTTCAGTCCTCACGCAGTCTCGCATTATCAAGCGCGCTTGATGTGTTTTCTCAATCTCATGATTCTCCTCCATTCTCAATCAATATGCGTCGAATGAACCGGCTTCCTTTTATGGCCGATTTGAGCCCGATTAAAATTTCCGTAGTAATCAGTCAAAGCATCGAAATGCAAGCTTTCCCCCTTGCTTACACGTGAAGATTCCAGTCTTCTCCGGGGAAGAGAATCCATCAAAAAATATAGTTGCAAAAGCAAGGGTATAAAACGCCTGCGCCATGGTACGTATGTGTATGGTGCCGATGTGTTGTTTTCAGATACCGCCGTGGATGCCGCCGTGGATGCCGCCGAATGCTGCCGTTAGAATCATTGCGCCGCCCGTGCAAAATGCGAAAACCAGTCTCTCGAGTACCCAAGAGATAAAAAGAAAATGCCAACGGGATATTCCCCTCCCATTACACCTCCCCTCCCAGTTCGCGCGTGTTCCTCTTGTCTTCGGTGAGAGGCTCAACGGCGCCGGAAGCCGAACCACCAGCCCTTCCACCAGCCTTTGGCCCTCGCCGACTCGGACTTCTCGGCGTCGGCGGACTCCTCGTCCGCCTCGAGCTCGAGGCGGTAGCGGATCACGCTGCCCCGGTCGTCCTCGAACCCGATCAGGCGCTTGCTCGGCGGGACGAAGCACTCGGGCACGACGTGGCGCATCACCCAGCCGCGGACGCCCTTGCTCGCCGCGTCGATGGCCGCGTACTCGATCCGCCGCGTCCGGTCGCTGGTCCAGTAGTGCGTCGTCTGCGGCGGCTGCGGCGGATACGCCGGGTCCTCGCACTGGCACTGCCGCAGGGCCGCGGAAGTCGAGTCCGCGGCGGGCTGCTGCTCGGCCGACTCGGTCAGGGTCGGGTCGGACGGGGTGAAGTCCGGGAAGTAAAAGTATGTTACCGGCTGCTGCTGCTGCTGAGACGGCGGAGGGGAAGAGAGGGAGCGGGAGCTGCACGGGGAAGAGACGGAGTGGCGGCTGCTACGGGGCCGGTGCGAGTGCGACACCGGGCCGGATCGCGATGACCGATGGTGGTGGTGGGGCGGCCTTGTGCGTCGCCTGCGTGTGGAAGAGAACAGGGAGACCGGGGAAGAGGTCCTTTCCGGGCACAGGGGCAGCGGCGGAGAGTCCGGAGGGGCTATCGACTCGTAGCCCGAGTCTTTCCGGCGCATTTCCGGGGCGGCTGGTGGTTGCCCTTCGTTCGCGCGGCAGTGTGACACTACTACTGCTCCTCCTGCCGCCGCCGGTGATGGAGGTGGTGATGGTGATGGCGGGCGAACGGCCGGCTGCTGGGCTGGACCAGATGGGGCCTCGGGTTCGGGCAGGTCGATGTCCTGAAAGCTATGGTACGTCGTGTCGGACCGCGCCAGGCTCACCCGTGAGTCTGGGCGGTCGATGGCTGCGAGATGACTCAAGTGATGGGACATGGCAGCCATGGGTTTCCGACGGGGCTCGAAACTGGGAGCATCACAACCGACCACGACTCGGCCGAGACTCTCTCGAACGCCAGCCGAGAAAACGGAACGGAAACCAGACGATCGAGAAGCATGCGGGAAGGCGAAACCCTAATATATTATGGCTCGGCAGCCTTCAACCTCGGTGTAAGGGAAACAAGGGGGAAAAAAGAAGATCTCAAAAGAACCCAGATCGGCGGTTACCCCATCTGAAAGGCCCGCCCGGATCCCGACCAGATTCCAGAGTTGCGGTCAGCTACCTGGTAAACCGCCCGATCGGAAGTCAACAGCCGGGTGGATATCGTGCGAGACGAGCTGGGGTCTAACTACCAAGGCGCTTGTCACCGATTCTGCTGCAGCCCAGCCGACGAGATGCGCCAATGAGGGGATTAGCGTCCACGAAGCCATCCTGCGATTCGCACGTAGCACAGGTTCGGAGGGGGGAAGCGAGGGCCTAACCACGCTTTCACCTGCAGGTCCCGTCTGTTTTGACTCGTGCAGATGATCCCGGACTGCTGCAGACGACTCCGTAACGACTCCTCAACCTCTTCAGGGCTTAAATCTGGGTGGCCGGCCGCAGATAAAAACCGCCGCACCCACACATGGATTCGTTGACAAACAAAAAGGTCAAAGATGGGGAATGGAGTAAGGACTAAAAACCTGAGCTAGCTACCTCATTCCTAAGGTACCTTACGTGTCGTGCCTTACCCTCCTTGGCTAAGGTAGGTATGTTAGTTTCCTCGGGGAGCTAATTATCAACTTGGGTATGGACCTAGCTCGAGTGGGGTTGACAAGTAGAAGAGCACAAGCTCCTTCTTCCCTTTGGGCTCCTCTACACGTAGTAATCCGTACGACCTTGAACCCGAACTTGCGAACGAAACCCAGAAATTTGCAGAAACGCTTTCCTAACGCGATGGCTGTTCCCCGGTTTCGTCCGGATCTCTGACTTGAGAGGCTCCCGCTAAACAAGCGGTCAGCACAGACTCCATTTCGTTCGAGACAAGGGTTGTGGAGGCCAAGCGGTGAGTTGAGACGATTTAGTGATAGTTACCCCACCTCTCAGCCCACGTGGGACTTGCAAAGACGTTCGAGATCGACTTCTCTTTCCCAACAAATATTATACACTACATGTATTTTGGAGTCTACTTGAGTACGGAGGTAGTGTATTGAACTACGCCAGGCAGTGAGTAACGGAGTAACGTACGAAGTAGTGCGTCCCAGCCTCTCCCGGCTTATCTCAAATCAAAGCGAGGCGGTTGGAAGTGTGCAAAAGGCAATAAAGAGGAAGAAAACGGGACAAAGAAAGCAAGAATGGTTAATTAATCAGATCTGGGTTTGAATTGAGATACCAGGCAAGAGATGGGTGCACGATTGCATATTTGACGTTTTACAGCAAACGTGAATGCAGGGCAGGGCAACCTGGCCGATGTCGCCGGGCCAAGGCGGGGGGGCATTCGAGAGCTGCGGAGACGGGACTTCCCATGGGACGGGGAAAGCGGGCCGAGGAAGGTTCGGCGACGCGAGTGGAGCGCTTCTTTCCTGCTGTGGTACTCCGTAGGCACGCAAGGTTTCGTGCACACACACACACACACACACACAAAACAAAAAGTCCGGTTCTGGAATGGGGCGAATTCGAAGAGAAGAGAAGAGCGGTGGCCGCCGTGGCCTGTGATCCCATCCCCTTGAGTGGTATAGTCACCGGGTGGTCACTCAATAATTCTAAAAGAACGGAGTACGGGTGGCCCGCCGATCTATCCTTGCACAGGGGCGAGCACAGCGGGCATGGCATCATGTGAACTCGGCTCCTTCCTCGCCGGGTTTTGATGGCGCGGCGCAGCGTCATCTCCAAGAGTACCAACCTGGCCGATCGCTTTCGGCCTTCACTTGCCGCGAAGAGATTGAAGGCTTACTTTTTCAAGAGGAGGGGCGGAGAGGAAGGGAACGGCTGATTGTCCCACGACTAATCAATTAACGTTACCCCAAGCAAAGGACCTATGTCGTTCACCAAAGGCATTTCTCTCTCGTCAATCGTAGCTGCTCTGGTGCAGCTACCGCACCTTAAATATCTAGGTTTCGCTTCATCCACTGTACGAAACGGACAATGCACCTCGACGTTACTCTCAACCAGTCGCTCTAACAAATCAATGGTAACTCCTGGCTCTTTGGGGACCCGATCCTCCTCACCCGGCTGGCCTCACATCCGCATGACTGCTCGTTTGGGTGGGGAGGTGGGAACATGCGATCACCTTGATTAGGAACCATACATGCACTATGAGTCCCAAGTCAGGCGCTAGATAGGTATGGAAGGGTCGACGCTTCACTCTGGGTTGTGCTCCTACTTTTGTTGTTCAATATTACTCCTATCCGAACTATCATCAAGCATACAATCATTATTAGGTCGTTGTGTTAACGCAAAGGTAGGGCTTCTCAAGAAGCAGTTTCCTTTCTCGTTTTTCTCTCTTTTTCGGCTCGCCCGGTCCCCTAGTTACTGTAGTACGTGCCTGGGCCATGCTGTCAGTCTCAGCCGTGCCATCCGTCGTCATCGTCGACGACTAGGACTAATTACTATTAGGAGCAGAAAAACCAGCCAACGTACCATTCGGATACGAGCACTGCCACCACACGGCGCAGTACGGCTCGGCAGCCTCGGGTTCCGGGCCGGCGTCGTTCAGCAGCAGCGCGGCCACGCCGTGCGGGGGCAGGGTGAGCGAGATGTTGCGGTAGGCCGTCCCGTTATCGGTGTGCGTCCACAGGTCATAGACCGAGTAGAGCCGCCCGGCCCGGATGGCCCAGCTCTCGGTCAGGTTGAAGGACATGTGGCGGGGCTCGTCGAAAGTGTTGAGGACCATGAAGACGACGCCGTACGACGAGTTCCCCGTCCAGTATTCGGCCGGGTGGTCCGGGTCCCAGGTGTAGTCGGCGTTGTGGCCCCAGCGGAACGGGGCGACGGCCTCGCCGACGTGCGGGTCCTGGTTGATGCGGAGGATGTCCTCGTTGCCGAGGATCTCCATCGTCTCGCGGGAGGCAGAGGCCATATCGGAGCCGATCAGCAGGGGCGACTTTAGGAGCGCCCAGGCGGTGAAGTGCGACTTTGCCTCGTCGTAGCTGAGGTTGCCCGGCGGCGTCCCGATGCCCGTGTTGCCCACCTCGAGCATGTCGAGGTCGTTGCGCGCGTAGAAGCCCGTCGCGCCCGCGATGAAGCTCGCCTGGTTGATGATGCTCGACAGCGCCGACCACCACGGCCGGATGTCGCCCCCGATCCGCCACGACTGGCCCAGCCGCCCCGCCCACCGCCACGGCTGCTGCCACCCCCATTCGCAGAGGGCCAGCTGCAACGGCGCCGAGTCCGTCTCCTCGGCCCGCGCCCGGATCGCCTCCGCCATCCGCTCGTACCGCCCGTACACGTTCTCCTGCGTCACGTTGTCGAAGGGGATGTAGCAATTGTCGTACTTGAGATACTCGAACCCCCACTCGGCAAACGTCTCGAGGTCCTTGGCCTCATTGCCGTACGAGCCCGGATAGCCTCCGCAAGTGCGGTAGCCCGCGTCGCTGTAGATGCCCGCCCGGAAGCCCAGCTTGGCCAGCGACTCGGTGAAGTTCTTCATGCCATTCGGGAACTTTTCCGGGTCTAAATATGTCAATCAACTGATCAGGTCCTGTGTCAGGTCTCTTACGAGTGGAGGGAAGGGGGGAAACATGAAGGAAAAGAGAGAGGTGAAACAAGAGGCTCAGCGCCCCATACGAACCGCCTTTCAGTCAGTTACCTTCGACAATCCTGCCATTCTCGTCCCTCTCCTTCAAGGAGTAGCAGTCATCAAGCATAAAGTACTGAGCAGCCTCCATGTTAGCTCTCGAGTCATAACCTCGACTGCTTGTTCTCTCAGCGAACGCACATTGTATCCGGCCTTCAAAAGGCCGCGATCAACTATTGCCTGGGCCTGCTCCAGCAAGACGTCGGCAGTGTAATTACACTGGTACAGGTTCCAAGCTGTTCATCCCGTCAACCAACGTCGGTATGTACATGTGTACAGGATGGGTAGCGGCAGGGACTCGATAGAGAAAGCGTCATAGGCAGACGTACTGTTGAACCCAAGGGCGGGGAGCTTTCCTACTCCATCATTTAGAGCTGCGGTGCCCATTGCATAGAGCAGGAGCCCAAGGGCCATTAGTGATTTTATTGTTGTCGCCGTCATTTTCCAGAACGGTTGGGAGAAGTTCAGTTGACTCGGCCTGAAAGAGGTGAAGAGGGGAAAACAGTTAATTGGTATTGAAAGACATATTAAAGTCTGTGATTATGGTTTGTAAATAGTAAATACAAAGAATGATCACTGAAGTTTTATATATACTTGTAGTGTATATATAATTATCTGAGCACCTGTGATAGAAGATGGTTTCCAATAGATGGAAGATGGTTCCAATTGATGGAAGAAAGTTGGTAAGTTGTAAATAGTTCAAAAGTGCGATGTCCCTTCCCACGTTTGCTGGCCCTGTGGCTCTGTATAAGTAGAGGATAGGAACAAAGAACCCTCCGTTTGCCAGCCCGTTTGCCAGATCCACAGGGCTTATCCTACAAACGCGTCCACAGACAAACGAACTGTATCAACCTGCAAGCAACTTGACCGGTGAGGATGTAGCTACAACTTAGCATTGCAGTCGGATGTTAATTTTCATTTTCGGCTGCGGAGGGTTTCATTCCGAACTCTTGGGCAAGAAAGGATCAGTTGTCGGATTAGTCCGCCAGTCCAGAGACGGCCTTGATGGGCTTCAGCGGAGATTTAATTATGTCGACAATGGATTGAACTCAACACGCCGACGAATCCACAAGGCTCAGATCGTCGACGTAATGTTCTCAACTCTCGGTCTTGATGTGCTTTTCGCTCAGCTGACCGCCCATCACACGCCCATCACGTCTGGGTCCCTTGTTTGCTGATGCTTGTGCCATTTTTTGACTCGACAACCGGCAGGTCGGGACCCAAAGGACTTAGATATTTGGGGTGGGGGGGGGGGGGGGGAACAAAGGGACATATACCTAAACAATGTCGTACCGAGCGACAAAGGGGAACAGTGAACAAGAAACTAGAAGTGACTCTCGATCATACTCCTCGCGTCATAGCAGTGACTGTCACATCACTACAGTGGAGAATGCGGGAATTGGTTCGAATCGCTTTCAAAGACAATATAAGTCTCCCAGAATCTTTATATAGTACGTTCTGGTGGTCTTTAACACATTTGTCATCTCTTCGATACCGGAGCTGGCAGTTAGTGAATTCCAAAGCTACCTACCTACATAATTAGACAATATTACTCACCTTTGAGCATCGAAAGTATTCCCTGTTCATTTCGGGAGAGTACGGGAATGGACATGTGTCCCTAGGCCGAAAACATCCTTTCAGCTGCAGGTGCCGCAGTGACCTCATAGGAAGAATTAACCCCTTGACAGACCGCTCCAGCTCGCTGGAACTGCCCGGGGCGACACTGGCTCGTCGTCAGGCATGGGGCGGCGGGGAGGGTCGGTCCAGATATTCCCGGGTCGGAGGTTCTTCTGCCAAAAGTCAGGATCATAATCATCATCGAGCAAAAAGTCAATCAAGCCCTCCCGCGCTCTACTGCCGTATGACAGTTCGCTTACTTGGTCTCCCTGAAGAGGCGGAGGCGTGAGGGCAGATGGGTCGTATGGGTAATACGCGGCTTGGCTCACCTCTCGACCAGACGACTGGTAATACTGCGCCGGCGCAGGTAGTGCGACCACAGGCAGTGTGGCGTGATTATAAGCCCGGTGGAGTCGGACCGCGTCCGCAGAGCTCTCGAGCTGGGCTTGCTCGGAAGGTTGGCACAGGGCATAATGGCTCCGCTCTTCCATCCACCACCGCGTCGGTCGGGACAGGATCAAACTGGCGGGGTCTTGTATCGCTGGCGCTTTGATCCAGTTCTTCCACTGCGTTTGGTAGCGGCTCTGGGTACCTACCGCAGGATCGCCGAGGCTGGGTGGAGTGGAGTGTTGGCATTTTGGCTGTCTGGGGAGTTCTTTAAGCTCTTCGGCGGGTGGGTTCGGACTCGGCGATTGCGCTGCAGAAGCTTGAGTTTGAGTTAGCTCCTCGCAGCTGCCGTCATCAAATGACATTTGGCTCCAGAGGTCAATAGCTTCGCAGAGGCGAGTGTTCAGATCATTCAAGATGCCACAAGTGGTTTGTAGCTGCCGCGTCTCCTCCTCCATGCTAATGCCGGTGAGCCGTTCCACGTCTACAAAGACATTCGCTTCTTGTAGTGTCTGTACAGTCTCTTCCTGGTAGGCAACTACCGCTTGCTGTCGAGTCAGAGACTGGTACAGACATTGGATGCGATCAAATAGACGTGCCGCCATATGACGGCCCTGCCCGGTGCGATACTCGGGCATGTCCCCTCCACGCAACGTTGACTGACTCCTTTCTTTCTTTCTCCTTTCTCTCTCTCCCCTTTGAGTCTGAAGCAGAGGTACTGGACAAGGTGGTGCAGCACACAACCACTTGGGGGCCGGTATGTTCTCCGGGACTCTAGAAGAGACTCATGAGTAAGAACCAAGCAGCGATGTGGTTGTGCGTTAGCCTAAGTACAGCTTAGCTTCTGCTAAGTAGATCAGGTATCAGTGGTAGCCATCTGACGATATTCTGACCAAGATCTTGTGGTTTTATATGTTGAAGAAATTGCTTTTCGTTCTCGATGTTGTCGGATGGACAAAGAAGCTGATGTTATGACAATGTTTGCTTCAAAGAGTTCAATCATGGCAGCGCTTTTGTCTGCTGCTGACCTATAAAAAGGCCCTGTAATTAGCATAGTTGGTAGTGCCTTTTAGAGAGTGAAAGGAAAACAACATATTATAGGTAGAGAGGTTGTTATTATTAAATGTTACTAAGAGAAATATCGCCAAGAGTAGAATGGGAAATCAAGTAATTAGGTACTTTTGCACCGTCATAATCAACAAAGCAAAACACAATACTTTGGCATTTGACTAACTTATCTATGAAGACGACGGCTACTTAGTTCTTCCAGTATTAATTGTGTACTGAGGGCAAGTACGAAACCGACCATGTAGCCGGTATGGTCGATAGTTGGTTTCGGAAAGAGAGAGGGGAAAGAAAAAAATGCCTGAGAAAGAGCTCGGTCCAGACCCTCAAGCCCCGATTTTAGACCCAGCTGCACCCAGGGGGGTGCTCTTTCCCAGGTCGGATCAAGTCGATGTATGCTACCTGCCTTCTATCATTTCCCACTGCGCGCACTACCTACAGGAGGTAATTAGGTTGGTAACGGATTTGGTGGGTGTGCGAAGACGTTTTGGACCCCATTGTCGAGCGGGGTCTCCAATGGCCAGGTCGGATGGCGCAATGGTAGCGTGTGGTCCTCCTAAAGGGGAGAATCAGACTGAGGTTGTGGGTTCGAGTCCCATTCCGATCGACATTAGTTTTATTTTTTTTCCACTTGCTCTGAAGTGTTATGCAACAAGTAAGCAAGCCAGGGCCTTGCGATTTGTTCTTGTGAATTACTTGCTCCTTTTGCATTCTCCCGACATAGCAATCCTTGGCTACAAAGTACTGTATCAGAGATGGCCTACAGCTTCCATCCATGATCTTTTCAACCTGGTGTGGCAAGCAGGCGGTTTAGCTTGGGGAGGGGAAACAGAACAGAGAAAGGGAGCGCCCGGAGATTTGCCCTTTCAACCCAATATCATTCCATTATAGCAACATGTCTAACATGTCTAACATGTCTATTGGTATCTCATGTTGAAAACCCCACGTATTCCCAAGCCCCCTAACTCCGAACGGCTATGCAAGATTCTTACATGACGCATAACACACACACAGACACACACACACACAGAGAGAGAGGGAGAGAGAGATCAGAAGTCAACCTGAAACTTCTTAACAAGCCGCGCCCCAAAAATGTAGAAGAGCAGCGGGATGGGCACGAGACCAAGGGAGATAAAGCCGAGCAACGAGTTGCCCCAGCCCATCTTGAGCTCCGTGTACATGTCGATGGCGCAGAGCGGGAGGAGGGCGCCGGCTAGGGAGCGGAGGACGGCCAGAGCGGCCGTGACTGACGCGGCTGCCCGAGGATAGACATCGAGGAGGTAGTTTTGGATGCACATCTAGTTTGGAAGTTAGCCCCGGATTTCCACCCATAATACGTCCTGTTTTGCTCGCCGCAAAAATGAGGACGAAAGAGAACGTACCATGACACCCATGAGGCCAAAGGCAAAGACAACCACGCCGACCATGGGAACAATCCAGTGGACGTGGTTCTGGATCGTCCAGCCGTAGATGAACAGTCCCGAGGGGATGGCGAGGCCGGCGGGCAGGGTAAAGAAGGGAGTGAGCCTGATCTCCGGGCGGTGGCGCTGTCCGTCGCTGAGGTTGTTCTTGACCAACCGGTCAGAGAGGGAGCCAAAGACGTTGATACCCAGGGCCATGCCGATGGCGGAGGGAATGAAGACGAGACCGCTATATCTCGGGGTTAGCGACAAAACAAACTCTTTGGGGGGGCCCGTCTAACTAGAGCGGGGGACAGAAAACCTACCTCTCTCCCTCTCCAAAGCCGTAGTAGGTAGGGAACACGATGCTGAAAGTGGAGAAGAGAAGATACAGGATGCCGTCTGTTTCAGTCTCGTCAGTCGGGGGATTATTCTCTCTAGGAACGCCATAGCTAGGCGGCACAGGGCCGTTGGCTGGTGGCCCAGGGTCGAGGTTCCCAAAAAAAAAAAAAAAAAAAAAAAAAGAAAACCTTAAAACTCACAAGTGACGGCGACGTAGAGGGACATGAGTGTGACAATGGGGGTGAGGCACAGCAACTTCAGGGGCCGGACGATGGCGCCCTTGAGCTTCTCGGCGGGGGAGGCGAAACTGCCGGCGAGGGCGCTACGCAGGTTCGGGTTTCCCGTCTCCTTGCGCAGGCGCTTGGCCTTGCGCTCCAGGATGACGGGCGCGTAGGACTCCTTGATGGTGAAGAAGGTGAAGACGGTGATGACGCCGGCGAGGATGGCGATGAGCCAGTAGACCCAGCGCCAGCCGGCCGCGCGGATCAGGTAGCCTCCGGCAACGGGGCCGATGCAGGGGCCGAGCAGGGGGCCCAGGGCCCAGGCGGCCATGGCCCTCCCGCGCATCTCGACGGGCATCATGTCGGCGATGCTGCCGCTGCCGATGGTGATGGGGACGGACCCGGCGACGCCCATGAGGAAACGGAAGGCCATGAGCATGCCGATGTTCTTGCTCAGGGCCGTGCAGACGGTGAAGATGGTGAAGAGCAGGTTGCCGACGTTGTAGAGCGGCGAGCGGCCGTACATCTCGCTCAGCGGGGCGATGACCAGGGGCCCAAAGGCGAAGCCGAGGATGTAGATGGTCATGATGAAGGTCGCCGTGATGCTCGATGTCTCGTGGAACTCGTTGAGAATCCGCGGGATGCCGGGGGCGAACATGGACGAGCCAAGGGGTCTGAACAAGGGGGGCAGCGGGGTCGTTCGGTCAGCGCCATCATGCCTCCTCCCTTTAGGGAGAAAAAGAGAGAGTCTAGTGTAGGTGTAGGTGTGTATGGGGGACTACGAAGGGATGTTGACACCATGACAACACGAACAAAAACTTACGTGATGATAGTCAAGATGGCCATCACGGCAATGTTGGTCCATTTCTTGCGCATGGTCCAGTTCATCGGGTTCATGGGATCGTCGGGACCATCCCATGTGACGATATTGGGGTCCTTGTCCTGCTCCGAGTCCGCCCCTCCTTTCTCGCCGGCGCCGTCGCTGTCGCCTCTGGCGGCGGCCGAGTCGGACTCGGGCAGGACGGTGGCCGCTTCCATGTCCGAGTTGGGCTCGTAGGCGCCCTTCTCCAGGTCGAGATCGGACGGCTTGGCCCTCTCGGTGCCTGCCGTCGGTGTCGTTGAGGGGTCAGCCATGGCGGTGGGATGGGGGATTCCAGGGATCTGGGAGCGGCTTTCTTGGCTGCGGGAAGATCAGATGCCCCCGAGGCGCGGCACGAGGTGCAAAAGCCCTTTTTAAGTATGTATATTTGTAGTGTACATTTATAGCCTCGGCGCGGAGAGCGAACACTCTCCGAGCCCCCCGGCCCAACCATGCTTCCTCGGCCTTGGCAGCATGGAAAGCGAGGAGGAACATTCCATCAAACCGACTCGACCTCACACCCCTGACAGAACAAAACAGCGGTCCGGTCAACGGCGCCACCCGAGGCCAAGCCCCGGATACCTGCACCCGGCGACCCATGTACCGTATGCCTTTACACAAGCGTATTGCCGTGCACAAGACATCAGACCACGTGCTTTTAGTGGACATGTGTAGCCAAGGACTTCTGTTCGTTGTTCTGTTCTCGTTTCTTTTTACATATTTTTTTCTATTACTATTTTGCGAAAAAGCCCTGCGACGGCGCGTGATTTATCCTGACGCTACCTCCCGCATTCATAAACCGCACATGCGTTGACATGGTCGGCAATCGGCGTCACCTAGACGGCCCGAAATCCGCTCTTGCACAAGTCGTGCATAACCTGCTCCGGGTGCATACGCTTCCGATGCACTCTGGGGTCTCTCCCTCTGCAGCAGGTACAGTACCTTTTTTACTTGTAATATGCACACACAAACTCACAAGCACACACCCACACCACCCACACACCCACAAGGGAAGGTGCACCGGAATTCAGGATGACCTGGTTCCGTTTTTAACTTTGTTACGCGAAATTTTCCGCCCAACCCAGCTGCCCGGGGTCCAATCAGCGCGACTTCATGCGGCCGACCTCCCACGTTGGGATGGCGGAGTCCTGAAATGGTCTGTTGCGAGACCGAAAGCCAAACGACAGCAAGCAGCCAATCACAGCAATATCCTATCCCCCAGGCTCGCTTTCGCTTTTGTGTCTGAAAGAACCTTCCAAGTTCTCCACTGCCGAACAAGCCAACAATGCAGCACTATCGACTCGGTACAAGACAGCCAAACTTGGCACCGCGGCTTACTCCGTACACTACCGATGATGAGCGAGGCCATCGCTCACTAGCATCCGCGTGAGCAATTCCGTTTTCCTGGTCGGACGGCCTGACCGAGACAGATAGCGGTCAATTTCCGATGCATGCAAGGGCGCGTAGATAACTAGTTAAAAATGTCCAGAGTAGTATATTTGCATTTTGCCGTTTCTTCTATTATAAGCGCGAGACCCGGTCGGTATTGGGGCGATGGAAGCTAAACCGGGGCGACACGGCTTCGTTCGATGTCGCAGTCGCACCCAGCAAACAACTTACGCCACTTTTTGGACCCTCCAGTCCCGAATGTCCAGTCCCTAAGAGCGGCGGATGGGGGATAACGACGACCGAGCAGGAGGGAAGAAGCAAAAAAGCAACAGGGGCGAAGAGAGAGGAAAAAGAAATGAGAACCAAGGTCTACCTGCCGGGAACATCGACCAGCTAACCGCTTGTGTCACCGGGCCTGCCTAGTGTACTGGGAGGGGTGGTCCCAGGCTCGTCGGATCCGGGGGAGGGCACTCCACACCGCACCCCTACGCTCCGCCAGAATCCGCCGACCGCCCTCTCCCCCGGAACAAACACCGCCGTGTTGATGCACATGCGACACCGGTGCTCCGAGAACAGCCTCGCCTTCACCCGGCCTCCTTGCTGGCCGAGAAGGTCCCGCACCCGGCCGCCCGCGGCAGGTCGTAGCACTTTTCTTCTTCTTCTTCCGCCGCCGCCGCCGCCGCTGCTGCGGTCGCCGGCGGCTCTTCCAACGCCAGGCGGAACACGACGCTGCCGCGGCAGGCCGAAGGGCCCGGGACGCCCGAGAACAGGGTCGCGGCGACGGGGATCTCGGACAGGCCGAGCGTCGCGTTGCCCGTCGGGTTGCCGTTGATCGTTACCTGGGCCGGCGTGTCCTCGGTGATGCCGACGCTCGCGGGAAGGTTCTCGAACGGCAGGGCGAAGGTCGTAGTGGGCCCGTGGTACGGGCTGGTAAGCAGCAGCAGGAGCAGGAGCAGGAAAGACGTGTTACGGCGTTGGTAGCGCATTGCTGCGAGATGCTGGGGGTGGGCGGTTTATCTCGTCCGGCGAGTCACTTTGGCCCCCCCTTCTTCTTGTGTGGTTCCTCCCCTCTAATGCTGGTTATGATCCGTCCAAGGGAGTGCCGACCGAAGTGGAACGCGGATACTTTAGTTCGTCGTATTTCTCGGCGGTATGTACATACAGGGGTTCCCGGGCTGAAGCTTATCAGCATCATTACGGCGCGGCGCGGAAAACACTGCGACCGACAACTTACAACGCCGAAAATGTCCGACCCAACAACAACAACAAGACGTTGCGTGACACGGGACCGGTGGTATTGTACAGCGATTGGTGGCTAGAGTGTGAAACCTGGTCGTCCCGCTTCTCCGCCTCTCCCCCCCCATTCTCCCTTCCGCTCTCTCTTCCTTCACCGCGTTTCCCCCGTCCTCGGTGGAGTACCCAGTGTCATGCATGGTGGATGTGTGGACAGGTAAGTGGTGAAGATAATATCTGGGTTTACGACCAAAGCAGGGGTTCTGTCATGCCAGCATTCCGCCTTCTTGACGTCGTGCGTGGGGGACGTCATGGGTTTGCCTGCTGGCATGACATCAGGCCATTCTCATGCCATCGGGAAGGGAGAGAAGTAAATACCTTGGGGCTTGTGGGCAGGACTTACCTTGAACGCTGAACAGAAGCACTCAAGGATGAACAGCTTTCCGGGCGTAAGACCTTGGAGGACAGAGCTAGGTCAAGGGAGATTTATCATTTATTTGCTTTAGTTTCACGACAAGCCAACCTCAAGAGGTCGAGTGTATATATGCTGGGATGCATAGTCTCCGATTACGCCAACGTCTCTTTGTCTATGATGCCCCGGGGGTGGGGGGGGGGGGGGTATAAGCCAACTTTCCCATCCTCTAACCATCCCTACCCTGGTGTCCTTTCCCCCCGTGTAACAAACAGATATGCCGACTCCCCGTTCCTCTTAACGTCAAAATCCATTGGGAAAAAAAATGAATGCACACAACATGCCATCGTCACCTTCGAGCTACCTTGGAAGGCGCCCAATCGGCCAACCACCCTCTCGCCTTGGCTAGATTCCCTCCCTCGGCTTCCATCGCCGCGATGCACCACTCCGGCTCCCACACGCCCTCGGCAGCCAGCATCTCCGCCGTCTTCCTCCTCCGCTGCGAGGCCTCGTCGACGCAAAAGTACACCGGCTTTCCGCGGTCGCCAATCTGCTCCAGCAGCGGCTTGACCAGGGGCAACGCGGCGGCCGCGCTGCTGCCGAGCTTCTCCAGGCCCTGGTTGGCCCGCCCCGTCTTGCACCACTCGTTGGCGCACCACTTCTTGCCGCACCCGGTCATGAGCTGCGTGAGGTAGCGCCTCTCGATGCGCCGCCGCAGCGCCTTGCCCTCCGGGTCGTGCATGTTGACGTACAGCGGGGCGAAGCACAGGCTGCACAGGCCCAGGTCGTTCCCGGGGCCCTGGCCCATGCGCGTGCCGCCGTTGATCTGGCCGCGGGGGCCGATGCCGTGCAGCGTCCGGCCGCAGAGGCCGTTGCGGCAGACGGCCGGCTTGGGCCGCGTCGCCTTGTCCAGCTCGTGGTTGGCCGCGTGCGCGGCCATGTCCCGCAGCCGGATGATGGCGCCGCAGAGGTGGCAGTCGGTGGTGCGCGCGCCGTCGGCGCGCTCGTGGGCCGTCAGGCCGGAGATGACCGTCTCGGCTTCCGAGGACGGATCGAGCGGATCGCCTTCTTGGGGCACCTCCAGGTGACAGAACTGGCAGAGGATGAGCTTCCCCGGGCAGACGGTCGTCCGGTGGCGGGCGAGCTCGGGGAGGGAGGGGAACGTAAAGGGCGTCGAGGGCCCGCACCGGGGACAGGTGTGTTGGGCGTGTTGTATGTAGTCGTGTTTAGCCTTGCTTTCGGCCGTGGAGCCATACGCGTCGGCGTGCGTGGGGCAATGCCAGTGGTTCGCCCACTCCTCGGACCGCTTCTGGAAGACATTCCGACACTGCGGGCAAACGACGTTGTTCCTAAGGCAGAAGTTCTCATGAAGCACCATTGTCCGCTTCGGGATCATTTGCAAGCAGTTCTTGCACTGCTCCTCGTCCGCGGTTGCGGCGGGCGAGGCAGGAGCATCTACCGGAGGAGCCGCAGAGCCGTTCATGTCAGCCACCATTGCGCGAAGGGTGTACCGGCGTGGCGGCTCACTTGCACGGTCTGTTCCCGGCACGGAGAATCCGTGAACGGAGATCAAGAGACTCTCGGCGCCATCCAGCTCCGCATTCGTAGGCTGGATCCGGATCTGCTTCAATCCATCCTTTGGCGAGGAGAAATCGCCAAATATGTGCTCGCTGTCCCGCGGTACCGCGCGTTGCCGGTTGGTCTTGGGGTTCACGTAGAGATCAACCTCGCGGTCATCCTGTATCGATAATTCGATGGCGATGGCACGAGTCCTGTCCCAGGAGGGCAACTCGTAATCGACATACTCTCCAGGGAGGACTTGACCCTCGACGTCCTTCCAAATATCAATTGCATGCCCAGTCGAGCTCCCTGATGCGGTTCCCGGTGCGCGTTGTGCTTTGGTGGCGATCCTCCGGAGTGTCTCCCTCGCCTGCTCTTCGTTGAGGGGCTCAATGTCCACCTCGAGGTCGGTATCAACCACGCAGATACCGTCTCCTTCGGGTTGCAGCTTGTCTGCCAAAAACCGGAATTCCTCCCCTTTTACGCCGTGGATTGTCAGCATGGAGCCCCGTGTCAAGGTCGTAAAATCCTTGCGAAGCTGCCTCTCCAAGAGAGCCTTCCAGTCGTCAGGGTCGTAGCCGGCCTCCAAAGGTCGTAGGCGCACATATGTACCCTTGGGCAGCTGCTTCGCTCTCACGGTAATAATCTGCGGTCGGTCATTGTCGGATTGCCCGGCGTCATCGCTTGTGGTAAGGTCCACCATCCCATTCTCGGCTTGCGAGGCGTCTGGAAAATCGGATTGTTGTATCCCCAGCGCCTCGAGAAGATGTGGGCTGAGAGCGGCCTCTCCTTCGCTCGACGAGAACTCGCGTATCCCGGCGTAGACGGTATTTCCGTTCTTCTGGTTGACCAGCTGAAACATGAGCGGATGGGGTAGTTGTTGGTAGGTGTCGCGGAATTGGGAACGCTCTCGTCTCGCGTCGGCGACCGAGTACGGGTTGAAGGGATCGAACGCTGTAAAGGCGTGCGATGTCGAAGGACCGGTTGTGGTCGACGCGGCGAGAAGCTGCTCGAGGGCCGACTGCGGCAAAAGGATCTTGTCTCCGCGCAAATCCTTGCCTGCGGCGAGCGCAGGGTGCGCAACGCGGAACGAAGCCGACCAGCTGAACTGCTCGGGCTGATCGGTCATCTCTTGATCGGCCAGTTTTGTTGTTGTTGTTATTGTTGGTCTCGATATGATCTGGGTGCTGGCGGTGGAGCGAGGTTCACAAGTGTGTGTTACTTGACGTCAGACTCGGGGAGAAATACGAACGGGGGAGAACGAGGGACTGGCTACACTATGATCGCAGTCCTGTCGCGGAAAAATCGCCTCGGTTAACAGCTGGAATTATCGAAGTCAAGGCAATCTATGATTTCAAGGTTATTCGCAGACCTCTCGACCAACTTGAGAGGAGCTGTGGCCAAGGGCCGGATCAGTCAGCAAAGGCTTTCTTGCAGCTTCCACGCCGCCGCGGCCGCCAACGGCCATCGGCATCGGCGCCTCGACGCCTTCGCCAAGGCCTGGCGGCATGGCGGGGCTTGCGTCAAGCCCCGACGACCGATCTTGGGACCCCACCAATGTCAGGCGGGTTGGCGGTGTCAGTTGTTTGACGGGCCCTGCCTGCCTCGCGCCCTGAAATGGTGGGGCGACTAACTAACTAGTTGCTTGTCCAGCAGATCGCCCCCAAAAAATCCGCTAATGATAAGATAACGACAACTTCAGGTTTTCGGGGCATCCATTTTCTTTGCTCCGTGATTCTGGTCTGGGTACACGTGTCATGCTTGCCTTCACTGAAAGGATTGCGGACGCCGTAGTCATTTGTCTGACAGACGGGGACTGTGCGACTGCCAACTCGCCACCAACCAAGAACCAAGCAGGATGTTGGCCCCATGTCGCACCCGCCAGCCTGCGGCGGCGCAGAGACGACTGCGCGGGTCAGGCGCCGGGGGCGCCAGCGCCAAACCTAAAAACTAAAACTCATCATCTCTGGTACGACTCTCTGGGCTACTGGTGTGATGCGCCTCGACGACGCTAAGCCCGGCTAATAAACACCGCCATCTCCCCTCCGGCGCCGTGTCGAAGGATCTGTACTCTCCGTACGAGCATTACTTTTTTTTATTGAGATTCGCGGATCTTGCTATTCCGGACGACAAGCAGCGATCCAGAACCCTTGAAGGCGCTCCTCGTGAGACAATCCCAAGGCCTTGGCTCTCTGGCCGATCGGAGGAACGACCCAAGAGAGCGCGCGTCCTTTCGAGGTGCCCTGGCACAAACCGTCCACTAGTGTGCTGCGTAACATACACTACATGCTGCGGTGAAGTGTACGTTTCGCCCACACCTTGCCAAATCTGCAACGCCCAGAACCACAGACCCCGGCTCGCCGATCAAGCCGGCCCTCCCCCCGTCTCATTTGGCCCACATCCCGGGAGACGCGGCCTGTCAAACATTGGTTTTATGATCCGCCCTTCCGGTTTTGGTGCCACGGAAACCACGGGAGCCACGTCTTAAGAGAAAGTTTTACTACCACAAAATATAATTATCCCGTCCGAGAACCCCCCCCTCCCCGGGGCTTCCCTGGGACCTGCGAGCAACACCCATTCTTCTCTTCCCTCGTATCGACTGCCCCCTCCCCGTCCCGAGAGGTGCGAAGCCCAGGGCCATCACTTTGTTACAAGACCTTCTTTGAAATACGATGACCCAGACCTGCGAGTCTCGCAACGCGTTACCCGTCGAGATTCAGCAGTGCGCCCTTCTCCAGCTCCTCGCCAACTCGCTCGTGCTGTCGCAGACAGCGCCCTACCTCTCCTGTTACGATGTCTTGAACCTTGCAGCCACTGCGCGGGCCTTCCGCTTCCTCGTCTATCATACCCCCAACGTCTTCCGTCGCCTAGACTTGGGCAGGGTCAAGACGGCCCAGTTCGAGATTGACGCCATCGACCATGGCGGACAGACGTGGCGCAACGTCCAAGTCGACGAGTACTTGAGCGAAGAAGAGTGAGTCGCCTTGGTTATCCCATGCTTCTTTCCTCCCTCCCGCTCCCCGGGGAAACCCCTCCTCCTCTTAAGGTCTGCTAACGCCTCGTCCTCGGTATTTTCACAAAAAAAAGCTTCTACGCTGGTCCTCTCCGAGGCATCTTCTCCAAGCTCCGCCGTGCCGACATCTTGAGGGACGTGCAGGTCCTCTCGCTGGATGGTCTCTCCGTCACGGCCGAGCTTGTCCACGACATCCTTACCGACCCCTCGTTCTCGGTCCGGATCTTGTCCATCCGTGGCGTCAAGAACATGAACGAGCGAAAGCTCCGGGCCGCGCTGCAGTATGCCTGCCGCCAATCGCGGCCCGAGGGGGCCCCTCGCTTGAAGGGATTGTACGTCTTTGGTCCGCGGGATGCCTCCCCGCCCGCATCGGCGTCTCCGCCGACGGCGGCGGCGGCGGCGGTCGCCACGACCTGGAACGCGCGCAGCCAGAAGGCCCTGACGGCTTCCCTGGCCGAGGAGCCAGAGGCGTGGTATGTCCGTCGGGGCAACCAGTTCCCGAACCTGCCGAACCGCATCAGCCCCGAGTGGGCGTCCACGCTCGTCGCCTGTGCCGGCGTCATCTCGTTCGACGCGGTCCTCTGTACCGGCCCGCGGCACTTCAACTCGCCCGCCTGGGGCAAGGTCTACCTCGAGGCCCCGGACGCGAGCGTGCCTCACTTCAGCGTCGCAACCCACAGCCTGGGCGGCTGTGCCTCTTGCGGCTCAGCTCCCGAGGGCTGGACGGTCTGGGGCGAGGAGCTGCTCGCCGCCTCGGGCGGCCGTGACGCTGACGCTGACGCCGACGCTGGCGCCGATGCTGACGGGTGCAGGAGGAGGACGAGCGAGAGTTACGTGGCCGACCTCGCCAGGTTCCCCCTGCTCGCGCCTCCGCCGATGCACTCTGCCAGCCTCCGCGTCGCCATGTGCCCGACCGGGCAGAGCGTGAAGCCGCGCCGCCCGTTCAGCCCGAGCGGAAAGCAGCAGGGGGCCGCACGTTTCATTCCCCGGTGCTTCGACTGTATCCGAGACCGCTACTGCGCAGGATGCCACAAGTGGTGGTGCGAGGCGTGCTACGTCGGTCCCCGGGCCTCGTCCCCGGCAGCAGGAGGAGGTGTAGAAATACCCTCGGGTCCCGACTCGGTAAGCAGATCCCTTTCCGGTCCCGGCCCCCGAGGCTGTCTGTGTAAGGCGACAGTGTAGAGAGTCGAAACGCGCAAGATCCGAGAGGGGATCTGCGTTTTGAGTAGGAAGTTCTTGGATTTCCACAAGGTCAAGCCGAGCTGTGCGCCCTGCGGCAGGGAGAGAGGAAGAGTGACCGAGAGGTCCAAGACTCTTTCCCTCCTCGCTTTTCCCCCTTTCCCTCCCTTTTCGATGGTGGCATTTTGGCGCCGGTCGTGAAAGCATCCCCGAGCCGAACGAGCCGTGCCCTTGGCACCATGTCTTGCCTGCCGGGGCTGTTTAAAAAGGTCCATGCCCCTTGGGCTTGCGCTCTTTGCTCTTTACCACTGTGCCCTTCACGAGAAGCACAGCTGCTGCAACGTCCTTGTGTGGATATTTACTGATAGAGCTCCCCCCCTTTCTACCAGGCCCACGTTTCCAAGAGTTGCTGGGAGTGTGGCATGAACGTAAGCGCTCATTGATCATTTTACTCCCCGGCAGGTGACCTGGATGGCTCTCTCTAGCTGACACGCAGCGATGGCCAGTGCAAGGACTGCATCGACGGCACCCAGCGCGTATGTAAGATATGCGGTGGCGGTTATTGCTTGATCCACAACGAAGGCTCGAATATGCGTACGGTATGTCCAGAACCAACCCCCCCCCCCGACCCATTACCTAGAGAGTTCGCGGGCTAACCAGGAGGGCCTTGTTGATATATAGTGCGAATGTAAGCGCGCGTCCCCCCCCCCCGCCCTTTTAGAAATCTATATTTTTGAGTCTCGCTTATCACGAATCCCTCCGCGTTTCCCGAGAACCGGCTCGGTCTAACTTTGTGGTTCAACCAGGGTGCGCTGGAAGAACCAGACGCTTCGCCCGGGACCTCTACTGAAGGGGGTACCCACGGATCTGAACCTTACCTTAATCATCACTCGACCTGTTTGCGACATTGCTGCTTCCTTACCGCCTTGAAGGCGTTTCGGAGGAACAATACTTACCTTAATCTCCACTCGCATGCAACCGACGCCCCAATTTTGAGCATGGTGTCGTATCTTGAACGAGACACTTCTCCCCAGCATCCAGCGCATTTCTAACGGTCTCCTCTCTGCTATACCGGTTTAATGTCACATTTTTTCTCAACACTCTCCGCTACAAGCGTTTTATTGGCTAGTGCACCTATCTTTGTTTGGCTTGGGGTTCGCGGCTGCTTCGTACGTATTAATTACGACGCGTTTACCTACGTACCTAAGGTGTTTATTAATCGTGTTTGAAAATGTATGTACACATACATATTATGCAAAATCAATGATACCCTGCTCAGCTGTAGTTTGAGCCAGATGAGATGAACGTCTGCTCGGTGCCTGGTTACTCTATGGCTGCGCTTCTCACTCATCCTGTCGGTGCCTTTGTCCTGTCTTCAGCTGATGGAAGATGACAATGAGCGGGCGTCACACGAGAACAACAGATCACTCATGATAGTCATACAGTTCTCGACAAACCGTTCCGGGGATGACAAACCCGGCTTAATACGGTGAAACCGCACTGCAGTGGCATGAAAGCGGCAAAATGGCATTTACACCCTGTTGAACGTAGTGGCAAGCTCGAGTGAGCATTCGAGCGAGGCTTATAGAAGGTAGCTTGAAGGAACAAAAGGTGCCTTATTAAATTATCCATAAAGGGGACAAAACGAGTGGGATATATAGACAAAGGAAATGGCCTAAGCACCTAAGCATGTATACTTAAATATAGCTAAAGAAGCTAGAAAATAGAAATCAACTAATAGGCTAGGCCCTATAGAGGTTGTAGAAGAAGTAGGCAAGATATGACTATTAAAGAGGGTATAAATAGTTAACGACGACGATGTCGTTAAAGATGTCGAAAAAGTGGCCGTTTGGCTGGTGTGGCCGTATAGATGGTGACCACCAATCTGCCTGGCAGTTCGTTGGCTGGCCCGAAAAAAAGCGGGGCAGGTGGGGGGGCCACGAGTAAGCCCCTGCAGAAAACAACCACTACGCGACAACAACACGGCCATCACCATATATTATCTAACGCTCGATTGTACAACAACTAACAACATCGCGCGCACAAGGGTTAAATGGACCCCGAAGCTATTGCGGCCTGGATTTCGGACCAGGACGTCCTATTAAAGGACTGCTCCGATCCTGACGAGTATCGGCTGCCGCTCCATACTCGATATCCCTCTCCCGCCGTTGACGCTCCAACGTCCTCGACAACATTTATCCCACAGCGAAGCGACGACAAGTCCCTCTCTCCGAGGTCGATCCCAACTCCAGCTACAAGATGCCAGATTCCGGCAAGTCAGACTTACAGCGAAGTCCGAGCAGGAAGGGTATCGAGCAGCCAGGCCGTCAAGAACTGTTGGCATCCGCTGATGCCGAGGCCAGGAGAGTCCCACAAGGATTAGATCTGTAAGCTACGGCCGCGTAGAGTGCTTTCGCAGCAGCTCCCTATATTCCCGGCGCCAATGTCCTTCACCGCTAAGCTTCGCGCAAGCAACCGGCAGTCTACCACCTCGGACTCACGAGAACGAAGCTCCTGCGCCAGCGGCCGCACTCGGTCCACAAGCCCTGTCAAGAATCCTGATGACCTTCTTAAACTCGAAAAACCCGTGACCTGGATGACTCCGGACCCGCGCACGCTACGGGACATGGTAAAGGCGACAGGGAGTGCCCAGGCGCTACAACTCTTTGACAATATTTGGAGGGTTATACAAGGAGAAGGATACTTGCCGCGGGAGTTGAAGGGGATTTTGAAGGAGGAGCTGATGGTTGACGACTCACGCTTTGCACCAGCTGATAGGGCTATGGTGATGAGTCAGAAAGAGAGGGACGATGCTTGTCGGCTCTTCCCGTCACTCGGCGCCGACGAAGGCCGGATGCTCGGCCTTCTCACTCTCTACGGCGAGCTCAACACCATCCGCGACATCGTTGCTACTACTATACGGTTCATAAACACGCCCCGCTCCGAAGCGGCGTGGAATGACCACATTCACGGCCCAGTCTTGCGCCTTGCTGTGTCCAGTACCCCGCACGTTGGCGCAGAGAACATCACGCAAGCCGCCATTGCCAAAGCCTTCGTCCCGGCCGCACGAGGGGAGCTCGAGACTCTGGGCGGCAAAATGATCGACTACGCACTGCTTCTTCGGCCCGAGAAACACCTCGCCGTCCGCATCGCTAACTTCGTGGACGGCTTCGAGGAGCCACGGACCTTCAACCAATCGACGCACGGGGTGCTGTGTTACGAGCCGACGGGCGTGCTGATCGAGACTAAGGTTGACATCCGACGGCGTGCCGAAGGGAAGGCCCAGCTAGGAATATGGCTAGCGGCGTGGTACGGCCGCGTGGCTAGGTTCGCGCCAGTGCCCTCCGCTGATGCGGACACACCAACGAACTTACCATTCCTCCCGGTCCTGCTCGTCGTATGCGAGAACTGGGAGCTGTACTTTGCGTTCGACAGGGACGGCGAATTTGAGGTATGCGGGCCCCTTGAGATTGGGAGCACTGTGACCGTCGACGGCTCGTACCGCCTGCTTGAGGTGCTACGGCTACTCGCGGGTTGGGTCGCCGGTGAGTTCCGTGGGTGGGTTGAGCGGTGTGTTGCATAGCAGGGGTTTACAGTGATGATCTCATGGACCTTAATCGACGTGAACGTATACTCTCTCTTCAGCAGCATAGCCTCCTCCCGTCGTCAATAATACCAAACCTTTTCATCACTGCTTGTACTTGCTCGAATTTCCTGCCCGAGTCCAACCAGACCCCAGTCAGAGCGACCAGGAGACCTCCTGCGAGTCCTGCCACTCCTGGGACGCGCACAGGCCAGGGATCTGGTACTGCTTGGCACCCTGGACGCCCAGCTGGGAGGGCAACCCTCCTCCTCCTCCTCCTCCTCCCCCGGGCACCAGCGTGGCGCTGGCGTCATCGAACCAGACGTCGGTGAAGGTCGGGAAGCCGGCGAGTGTGGTGCCGTAGTAGGGCCGCTCGA
Organism: Thermothelomyces thermophilus ATCC 42464; assembly: GCF_000226095.1. Lineage (NCBI taxonomy): Eukaryota > Fungi > Ascomycota > Sordariomycetes > Sordariales > Chaetomiaceae > Thermothelomyces > Thermothelomyces thermophilus. The sequence goes on from NC_016475.1 coordinate 3,272,968, forward strand.
CCACCCAGTCGACGTCGACGCGCGCCAGGACCGGCCCGCTCTGGATCCGGATCGAGTAGGTCTGTCCTTGGGAGAGGTTGGAGATGGTTCTGCCGGCAGTTTGGGTTGAGAATGAGCGAGAGTTTGAAATAAAATGGGTTGAAGAGGGGGGGGGTTTGAAGAAAATAATGAAGAGTATATATAAAATAGGGGGGAGGCTCACATTTCTGCTGACGTGGTGGAAGTTGTGTTGAGGGTGACTTCGAACCAGTCATCCGGAGCCACTTTTTAATGATTCCTCGAGTCAGTGAAGGAACAAGCACGTTCGTGTGCGGCCGAAGAAACAGAGGGAAACAAAAGGGGCCGAATAGGGAATACAGAAGCCAGTGGTGTTTGACTGACCTGGCATGGAGGTGATGGTGAAGGCTGCCGAGGGAACCCATTGCCACCAAGCCTCGTGCCTATTTCAAATGTAAAACCGGTCGTGTCAGTTGGTAGTCCGTTCCCCAAAAGCTGCCAGGAGAGCCATGCAACGATGCAGCTCCCGGTGGTCCCTCACCTGACGACACCCGTGGAGTTGTCGATCTATTCAAACGAAAACAAATATATGCATATGTCATAGGTTAGCCTTGCTCGCATGTTTCGAGCGGGTGAATTAAACCGTTCACAATGAAACGACAGGCGTGAAGGTGAAGCTGGATTTGTACTTGTACTTTTGTGTCACGTACCTTGCATACCGTTCCCGCTTGCAGCAGTGCGTCTCGGTAGGAGTCCCCGTCGATGCCCACCCAGCTGGCAGCCGCCTGAGGAAAGGTATACCCAGGCCGTATAGAACACGACGGATGCTGGAAGCTGCCGTGGGCGAGTTGGATATTGGTGCCCGTGGGCGCCATGTTGACGGAGCCGCACCAGTTGGCGCTGTCGGCCTGGGCGTTGCTCCTCCGCGTCTTTCGCTGGGCTCGGGGGGCTTCTGCGACGGCGCCCATGCGGGTACGGCCGGGCTCAAACGGCTCCAGCCGGATCTCGGACGCTGGGATCGGGACGCCGTTCCGCGTGGCCTCGACCGTGAACGTCAGTTCGGCAAGCGCCTGTCGAGCCACGAGGGCCGAGCCGAGCAGCGCCGCAAGAGGCCACCGCATGCTGAGTGCTGAGAAAGGTAGGGGTGGGAACCGAGCCGGGTAGGATTAGTGTAGGTAATAATATATATTGAGGTAGTATCTCTGTGGGTGTCCAAGCAACCGGCTATATTGCTGAGCGGCTCCCCGGAATGGAAAAGGCCAGGTCTGCTGCTCCAAATCTTGGGTCCTGGATGCTAAGAAACGTGTCGAGTCTAAAAAGTCGGAACCAAACGATCGGATGGTCTTTATTTAAATATCTTCACCACCACCAACACCACCACCAACAACAACAACATCACCATCACCACCCCACAGAACAAATCCTGGGATGCCGGTCCTTCTGCATGACCGCCGCTTTCAGGCCGCAGCAAGGTTTCCTGAGGACGTCTGATAGGTAGGGGCATGAGGTAGGTCCGGCGGTGCACAACCATCCCATTTGGGAACGACAAGCGTCCGGTGACTCGACCGCCCAGAGGCTGCACCCGAGCAGGCATAGCTCGGGAGCGATGCCCAAGAGTGCGTGCTTTGCTCCAGGCCTGCCATTCATTCCCTGCCATTCATTCCCTATCCAGGGGGCGGTTCTTGGAGAATCTGGCCGAGAGCGGAGAAAGCACTGTCGTGTTCACTGCCCCCTCCTCCCCCCTCTCCCACGTGGCACCACGTAGGACACCTGTGTCCGACCGGGCACTTGATGTGATATGGAACGCCTGTTGGAGGCACAGGCTGGCCACTCGAGTCCAACGTGAGTCAGTAACATTCAAAAGGAAGCAAGGGGGCGGTGTGTGGATGGTGAAAAGTGAGGGAGGGGGAAGACCAAGGTGCCGTCGACGTGCGGCGCCTGCACCTCCAGGGTTCTCCTCCGGTAGTAGCATTTCGGGGCGGCAGTGTCGAATTAATAGATATCACTTAGCTAACAAGAGCACACGGGCCTAGGCACCATCAGTGATTCATCCACCTGAAAGTGTAGGTGTCCCCGCGCTCTCGCTACCGCCTAGATCAGCTTCTCCTCGTCATGATAGTTCGTCGCTGGGCTAGAACTTTTTGAGACAAGTCTTACCTTGGTAAGGAAGTTCCCGAGCTACCCCGGTATAGTAATTGCTCGTAACAGGAGAATATTTCTTTATCTAGGAAATGCATGTATGTATGTATGTACTGTACGGAATACGGATTAATTACTCTGTATGTGCATACAAGGTAGGTTGAAACACCAAAGCGATTTTGCGGGATGCATGTCGTTGGCAGGATTCGGCGGCTTCCTATCGTCCCATTCCTACCATCCCGCATGCCGATGCAGGCACCGACCTTCACGGTGCAGCCCTCAGTCGCCCAGGACGGAGCTGTGCTGCAGCCTGCCCTGTCAGCCGGACCATCCGATTGCACACTGCCATGGCCCTATGACACGTTGGATTACACGGGATATCGGTATCCAATGCCAAGGTGGCACGTACAGCGGCCGGGCTGCCCCTCGTGCTATTCCCACACTTTTTTTTCTGGCGAGGCGAGGCGTGTGGAGCGAGGCGAACATGCAACCCTTCTCCTTTCCGTGCCTCTGTACCCCCCTGGCCCGGTCGAGGGGGTTCGGGGTCGTAATGCCGAATCCGGTCCGGCACTGGCATTATTATAATTACCAAAAATTCACCAGTTAGTGTGCCCACGGTGCTTAGTTACTACCTTATTACATCCATGGTTTCGGAGTACGGAGTCTTTTTGGACATATTAGTTAGCTGGAAAACACCTACCCAGGTTACCTACATCCACTATGCCAGAGTGGGCCTGAGGTAACCAGAACTCGGATTGATACAACCATTTCGTGCTGCTGCTCCCACTGCAGCGTGGGGCGTAGGAGGGCTGATGCGACGCCAGGGATTTCGAACCCCCTCTAGCCGCTCCCATCCCGCACTCTTCTTCCCGCAGAGACTAATTATTGACGGCCTGCGTTGTGATTTCCAGCCTCTGCAACCCACCAAGTGGCCTTTTCGGCATTTTTTTATGTTGTACACACACAAATGCATAAATAAGACGGTCTGTTCTGCCTTGTCAGGGTGTGGGTCCCAACAGGGTGCGTTATGGTTTTGAAAACGAGAACCTACCTCTCAGGCTGTGCGAGCCTTTAATGTACACAGTAGTCTCAGCCTCGGTGTTACCAGGATGTGTGGTTCCCCTCGCTCCTGCTGGCTTCAGCTCGGCTGGAGGCAACCAATCCAGAAAGAAATCAGCATCCCAGAGCAATCTCTGCCGGATTGGTCTCGTTACGGCGTAGACCCGAGTGATAGTAGCACCATACGGGATATGATGTCACAAGACATCCAATGCTATGCACGCGAGGCGCAGAAACACTTGAGTAAGCAGGCGTCGAGAATGCATGGTCTCAGGAGGGAGACTCGGGCTCTCGGAATGAACCTTCATAGAAGACGGGCAATGTGGATACAGTCAAATGGATTAATTACTCCCTCACGACAGGAACACAGGAAAATCTCGTCAAGGACGGTGTTGGTTCCTAATTGTATCATTACCGGACCGGCCCTGAGTTTGTAATGCCGGGTTGAGTTCTTGTCATGGTTGCTGTGGTCATGCCTTCTCTCGTTAACTACGACCATGCAAGTTTAGGTCAGGTTCGGTGTAATCATAGAATGAGAAAGCCAGGTACTGTATCTGTGTATGTACATACCTAATACCTGCATGCATGAAAATCTACCTTGCCAAACACATCACATTTACGGTGCGACCGAGTTTGATATGGTTCGATCCCCCGGCCTTCACAGCATAGAATCAACGGGTGAGAGCAAGCGCATCATTGTAGGGCTAGTACGCCCACCCTAATGCCATAATCACCTACCTAGGTACGTAGAAGAATCATTGAGAGTGGTATCCTAATTAGCATTAAACTAAGAGGCTAGCCGACTTTGAAGCCAAACTCGACCAGCCACTTCTATAGACCGGGACAGGCCTAGGGGCCTCCCGGATCCCCACGAGGGCCCTTATCTAACAGGCCTGTAACAGACTAAGCCAGAGGTTCCGGAAGAGAAGGGCCAGGGCAAGGGGCCAGGAGCCGAGGCCTATAGCCCTAGAGGTAGTAAGGTCGACGATCCGGCAGTAGGTTTAAGAGGGCCGTAGAGGGGGTCTGCCCCCCCTATAGACCCTACAGAGGAGGCTACAGGCCACGGAACTAGCCGTAGTGGCCAGCTAGAGCAACCGTTAGAGGGCCAACCAAGCCGGCAGGAGGATATAGCGCGTTTCGGACAAGGACCCCCCGTGCCTAGTTTTTACAGGGGAAGGCCTATAAAGGTACTAGGGCCTAACGAAGGCCTAGAGCTCCCTATTAGTATAGGCCTATATAGGGGCTATTAGCCTCTGTAACTTCCTTTTTAGGGTTTAAGTCCTAGGGATTAGCACCCCCTACTATGCCTATAGCTAGGGGAGGGAGACTATGGAACACCTGGTTATATAGTACCCGAACCTACCAAGAGGCCGAACGTGGGAATCCTAGGAAATATAGTCGTAAAGGGACCTAGACCTTGTTTTACGGGGTATAGGGACCCGTAACCATCGTTTGGTAAGGAAGGTTCTATAGTGGCTAATGGACCTAGGGAGGCTCCTGGAATACCACCTTGTAAGGAGGCTAGACCGGGAGGCAAGGCCTCTATAGGGCTATTCTAGCTGCTTCTCCTTTTCTCTATAGTATATTAGTATTCTAGATTAGGTATTAAAGGCGGGATAGAGGTTTTTATCTAGCCTATTAGGTATGGTTTCCTTTATATATAACTAGAGAGGCTTTAGTATACTTATTAGCATAGTAGTATAGGAATAATAATAATAATAATAATAATAATAATAATAATAATAATAATAATAATAATAATAATAATAATAATAATAATAATAATAATAATAATAATAATAATAATAATAATAATAATAATAATAATAATAATAATAATAATAATAATAATAATAATAATAATAATAATAATAATAATAATAATAATAATAATAATAATAATAATAATAATAATTAGTATTAAACATTTGTATTTGATTTTCACTAGAATTACTGAAGGCATATATGAAAGCAATCAAATGAGTGCGAGTCCCTTCCCGAGCTCCTTATAATAACACTAACCACTCCTTCATTACTTACCATGTGCGTTGATCCCGGGCCATCTGACAGCAAGAAATTACAATCATAGTCCCAGCCTATTTTCTCACATTGATAAGATTGCACAACTGTCACCTCGGGCTGCGGGACATATCCAAGGACCACAGGGTGGTGAGTTTTCGGATGACGTTATCGGCGAGCCGCGGTGGCTCTGGGCGCGGACTTGGTGGTGCTTACTTGTTGCAGTAAGATCCTCAAGGGTGCTTGCGACCTTCGAGCAGTTTTACGGTTGGTATCCTTAGCCACCCCGTGGCCACGATAGAGGTGTTACTTGGTGGATCGGGCCGGAACAGTAAGATTGAAAGCCGGGATGCTGGAACTTGCGTGCTGATGAGAGGAACACTGGGCTCCTGCCCTTCTTGACCCACCACGACCAGCGGATTCTCTTCTTTCGTTCTTCGATATGGGTTGAACGTGCTACACGGAAACCCAACCGAACGGCTAATTAGCTCCCTAGCAAGCACGCAACACCCGACCCCGATCCTGAATCATGCTTTGCCCTCGGCTGCTCAGTGCCTCGTCGACACGGCCACTTCCAGTTCCTGAGCCTGCTGCTTGTCGGCCTTCTCACTGAGCTCCCTCGCGTCCTCCAATTCGGCCTCCCGGTTGCCATGCCGGCCAATCTTGTACCACGGCAACCTGAACAAGCGATCCATGCTCTCCAGGCTCCTCCCCGACGTCTCGGGCACGGCAAACCACACCCACAGTCCGCCAAGGACGGTCACGGCAGCAAAGAACCAGAAGGTTCCCTGGGCCGAGATGCCGCCATCGGCGACGGGTAGCAGCATGTTTGGCACCGCTCTCGAATTGCCGTACTGATTCGCAAAGTGGAACGTCATGGCCAGCGAGGTGCAAAACGCCCTGATCCGCAGCGGAAACAGCTCTGCCGTGAGGAGGTATTGCACTTTTCAAAGGAGGAAAGGGAAAAAAAAAATTAATTAGCTCTTGCACGGCGAACGGAAATAAGAAGCAGATAAAAACGTACTGCTATTCCAGCCCAAAGCCCACCCAAACCCGGAAATGTAAATCATGGCCACGGCGCCCCTGGAGGCGGCCAGCTGCGACCCGGTCATGGCCGCGGCGTTCTCCTGGTGCATGCTGAGCTGCGGCATGACCGTCAGGAAACCGGCGACGTAAACCATGGCGACGGCCTGGAAGGCGATGCCGAGGAGGAGGGAGCGCTTGCGGCCGATGACGTCGACGAGGAAGAGGGAGCAGATGACGGCGGCGACGAGCTTGACGAGGCCGAAGACGGCCGTGACGAGTAGGTTGGTGTTCTTGTCGGCGATGCCGAGCAGGTGGAACAGGTCGGGCGCGTAGAGCGTGATGGAGCCGGCGCCGGACCACTGCGACAGGATCTGCGCCGCGATGGTCAGCGAGACGCGGTACAGGTTGCCCGGGTCCAGGAAGGCCTCCTTGAGGGTCCCCAGCCAGCCCGTCTGCCTGACCGCTTCGGTCTCTTGGCGGTGGGCGTCCATGATAGCCGCGATCTCGCCGGCGACGTATTCGTGGTGCGGCGGCAGGTTGCGCAGGCGCGCCATCGTCTTGAGCGCCTGCTCATGATTGTCCTTCATAATGAGGTAGCGCGGACTCTCGGACTGGAAGAGGGTGAGGATGAGGATCAGGCCCGAGAACATGATGTGCAGGCTGGTCGGGACGAGCCAGCGGACGGCCGTGGTCTCGCCCATGTTGACCTGGCAGCCGTAGTTGGTGAAGTATGCCAGGACGATGCCGATGTAGACGAAGCCGGTGAAGAGACAAGTGCAGAGTCCGCGGATGCTGGCCGGCGTGATCTCGGCGATGTAGACGGGACCTACGACCGGCGTTTGACCAACGCCGAGGCCGGCGATGAACCTCCCAGCATAGATGGCGCCGAGGTTACCCTTGGAGCCCATGAAGATGGCGATGCCGAGGATCCAGAGGGCGCACAGCTGTCGAGTGGCCCATATTCTGCCAATCCGGTCGCAGACGAGAAAGGCGCTGTTTCCACAGGGGTCAGTTCAAACTGGTGGCGACCGACTCGGAAAACGTTTGTGGAGGGGGGGCTCTGAGGTGCAGTACTGACATGAGGGCGCCCCCGACGGAGCCGATCTGGACCATGGCCGAGACATTGGCCTTGATGTTTGCCTGCTCAACCTTGGAGTACGAGCTGTAGTTGATCGACCGCTGGAAGTGCTCGCTGTTGAAGGCGCCGCTGATTAGGCCCTCGTCGACGCCGCGGGCCGCACCCAGGAGAGCAAAGGAGAAGACGGAGAACCAGAGTCTCCAGTTGAAGACTTCTTTGGGCACATCCTGGTTTTTCAGCTTGAAGATGTTAACCGGTTTCTTTACCCCGCCCGCCATCGTGTTTGGGCCCGGAGGAAGACGAGAGAAGCTCAAGGAGACAGACGGCCGAGAAATGCGAGTATGGAGTAATTAACAATAGGGGCTCATGGAGAGACACGAGAGAGGAAGGGAGTTATGATTTTAGATCCCCTGAAACAATGTCTCGAGAGTGGTGGCGGCGAACTGTACCGATCATTCCATACCAGCTATGTATGTACATACACTGCGCGAATGTCTCAGCGTCGAGCGTACGGAATACCGGATACGGAATGGGGTGCATGTGCAGCCGCGACCGCTTGACTGAGGCTCAGGAGCGGATGGCCCCAAATAGTTTATTCCCCCATGAAAAGCCGACCCCTCTTCCATTCCCGCCTGGTACTCCGCTCGACCGGCCATTTCATGTGCTGGTGGTGCCAGGCAGCCACCGTTGCTTAACAGTCCAGCGATGGTAGTGTGTGGTGGTATAGTAGCTGACGTTTGCCCATCACCTCTGAATTGGGAAGGTGGCTCAGGATAGAGTGCTACCCCAGTGGCACTATGCGACGGCAGACGTCATCTACCGGCGAACCAACATGACCATCGGCTGTTTTTCAAACCAAAGTGTCCGAGGACCGGGTTCGCCAAGTTCGGGTAGAGACGGAAGGGGTTCCAATTTGCAAAACCAGGATAGACGGTCAAGGGAAAAGGATGACCACGTGCGTACCCCGGATAAATTTTCTTCATGCGCCAAAGGGGGAACATCAAGTTGGGAGGAGCAAACGCGGGGAACCCCGGGCTTGCACTCCACTTACGGAGCACGATCTCCAAAACATGCTTCTGACAACATGAAATGGGAAAGAAAACCCGAAAAGGTCCAAGCGATCGATAGATAAACCTCGGGCACCAAGATGAGACGTCGGGCGGGTAAGAACTCCGGCAAGGCGAAGGCTTGAATTTCAAGGGAGGACAAGAAGGAGAGGCAAAGGCCAGGACAAGTTATTCGCACATAGAGAAGAAGCCTATGCGAAGTACGGAGTACTTGCACTTCCGAACAGAATCTGTTTTTGTTTTTTTGGTCAAGGGAGCGGTTGGAAGAAGCTTCCGCCAAGGCAGCGAACGAAGCGCCAAGGCAAACCAACGGAAATTTACCCTAACCCTGCTCTGACAGGCCGGGGGTTTCTCGGGGTTAATTATCCCCGAAAGGTACGGAATACCAAGTAGAGTAAGAACTCCGTATAGTTCGGTAAGTCTGTAATCGGTACTTTAGTATCCGAGACTTGTCAGCCCCCCTAAAACCCCGCCTTCGTCCACATCTTCTGCCTCAACGTATGAATTGTACCGAAGATAACATGATGAGAAACACTCCCAAATGGCCCAAGAAGAGGGTAAGGTTATCGTGCGACACGAAGCAGCCGAAGAATTCGTTGTCGCACTTCTCGAGGCATCGGGGGTGTCCCGGAAGAACGCCGAGATCGTCGCGCGAGGATTGGTGCAGGCCGACCTGCGCGGAGTCGAGAGCCATGGCATCAACCGCATCCCGTCCTACCTCTCTCGGATTCGCAACGGTGTGCTAGACCCTAAGGCCGAGCCTACACTCACCCAGGTAACCCCTGTCGTTGCTCAGGTGAGTCGGACAGAAGAGCCTCCCCATAAGCACCAAGTTCTCCAGTGACTCAGCCGAGATATATATGCCTGGGGTAGGTCGACGGCCACAATGGTTTCGGCTTCCCTGCCGCCCACCTCGCCATGGACACGGCCATATCCATGGCGCGCACCTTCGGCATCGGCATGGTGAGCGTCAAGCACAGCAACCATTTTGGCATGTCGGCCTGGATCGTCCGGCAGGCCGTCGATGCGGGCATGATGAGCCTCGTCTTTACCAACTCGTCCCCGGCCCTGCCCGTCTGGGGCGGCAAGTCGCAGCTCATTGGCGTCTCGCCGATCGCGTGCGGGGCCCCCGGCGGCCCGAGCTCGGTCCCCTTCATCCTGGATATGGCCCCCTCCGTCGCCGCCCGAGGCAAGATCTACAAGGCCCTGCGGCGAGGCGAGAAGATCCCCCTGGACTGGGCGCTGGATGCGGACGGCAAGCCGACGGACGACCCCGAAAAGGCTCTGAAGGGCGTCATGTTGCCGATGGGCGGGCCAAAGGGATCGGCCCTGGCCATCATGATGGACGTCTTCTCCGGCGTGCTGTCTGGGTCTGCCTTTGCCGGAGGTGTTACCGGGCCGTACGACATGTCGAAGCCGGGCGACGTTGGTCACTTCATCGTCGCCATCAAGCCTGATTTGTTCATGAGCCTAGACGAGTTTAGGCAGCGGATGGATATCCTCTACCAGCGAGTCGTGGGTTCGGACAAGATGGAAGGAGTGGACAAGATATACTTCCCGGGCGAGATTGAGCAGCTGACCGAGGCAACAAGGCTCAGCCAAGGGATTCCCTTTGTTCAAGGCGAGATTGACGCCTTGAACGCAGAAGCGGACATGCTAGGCGTACCAAAACTCCGACCAGCAGCTGCTTAGGTATTGGTCCGGGCCAAAGTGGGATGAGGCACAACTAGCCCTTCCAGGTGACCTCTTTTTTTACGGCCTAGGTCGAAGTCAGTCTTGGTCATGCTCGACGTAATTGATGGTCGTGGATGCAAGCACATCCTCCTTGATTGCATCCGAATGATGGTCTTCAACAAGTTGAAGAGCACATAAGGAACGATACGACAAGCTACATGTCGCATACGGATAGACGTCTGGAATAAAAGGTGATTGGATAAACAAGCGAGTAAATAGTTGAGTTTCGAGGCTAGAGATGAGGGGAGCCGCGGGTTTGAACAGTGGGCGGAAAAGGCAACAGAAAGTTTGATGTCCGGTGGGAAGCTCGTGTGGTGAGGTACGTGGTGTAAGTAATCCGTAATTACCTAATTGCGTACCTTCCGTGCATAGTTACTCCGTACTGTGCAGTACGGATTGCCTGGTTACAACACACTTCTGGGAAATGGATCCACTCACCTTTCATGCCGGTCAGTGCACTGCATCGCTGCTGCGGCCCCACCACTCAATCCAGAGAAACGCCGGCAGTCTGAAAAGTACTGTACCCCCAGCCTTCGCCGTGTGAAGCCTCCATGCCATGGTAGGGAGCCGGAAATCGCGAGCCTCGGGCCCGCCACCGCCATCGGCGACCCTTGTGCTCGACAATGGAGCCGACACAATCAAGGCTGGGATCGTGTCTGGTGACAAGATTAGTTCGCCGCGGATCGTTCCCAACTGCATCGCGCGAGACCGTCACAAGAAGACCTATGTCGGATCCGAGCTGGAAAAGTGCAGAGACTTTGGCGAGGTAGCATTTCGGCGCCCGGTGGAAAAGGGGTATATCGTGAGCTGGGAGGCGCAAAAGGAGATATGGGACCGCGAGTTCTTTGACGACAAGGCGCCCCAGCGTTGCGACCCTTCCGACACCCGGTTGGTCCTCGCCGAGCAGCCGAACAGCCTTCCAGCACTCCAGACAAACTGCGACCAGATGGTATTCGAGGAGTTTGGGTTTGCTAGCTACTATCGTGGCATTGGTCCGTCCTCTTCGCTGGCTTCCCTCGTACTTTGTCTCCTCATTTAGCTAACAGTGCCTCGCCGATCCCAGGCCCCGCGTTTAATGCCTACCAAGACATCCAAGCGATCTTCCACACGCCGCGGACGCCGGAAACCCCGGTGGACGTACCGGCCGAAGTCTTGCTCGTGATCGACTCCGGATATTCACACACAACTGTTACTCCCGTCGTTCAAGGGAGACCGTTACAGCAGGCCATCCGGAGGCTGGACGTTGGTGGAAAGCTGATGACCAACTACCTCACCCGCCTGCTATCCGTCCGCCATTTTGACATGCGGAACGAGACTTACATCGTGAACGAGATGAAGGAGGCTGTGTGCTACGTTTCCCTGGATTTCAAGGGCGACCTCGAGAAGACGTGGAAGGGAACGCGCGGCGAGCGGCGGGAGGACTACCTGAGCGGTGCCGGCATCGCAAAAGATTACGTCCTCCCGGATTCCCACACCACCTTCCACGGAATCGTTAGGGATTACGAGCCGGGCGTTTCCGCCCGCGCCCGCAAGGCCGCGGTGTCAACCGAGGACGTTCTGACCTTGCGTAACGAGCGTTTTGTTGTCCCCGAGTTATTGTTCAACCCTCCCGACATTGGATTGCGGCAACCCGGGCTGGCAGATGTGGTGATGCAGTCGCTGTCAGTGCTGCCGATCGGTTTGTGGCCGGGGTTGCTCGCCAACATTGTGGTGGTTGGGGGGAACGCCAGGTTCGAGAACTTCATCCAGCGGCTGCAGATGGAACTGCTACAACGCGTCCCGGATGAGTGTGTCGTTCGAGTTGCGCGCCCGGAGGACCCTGTCGTCAGTACCTGGCTGGGAGCGGCCAACTTCGCCAGACACGAGCATGTCGAAAGGCTAGCCGTTACCAAACAGGAGTACGAGGAGCATGGGGCCGGATGGGTTGCCCGAAAGTTCGCCGGCGGTCTTGGGGTGGACACATGACGCTGCAAAGCACGAAGCCTGCTCGCAGCTCCTCCCCCTTCTATGGATGCACCCATCACTGAGAGCTCCGGGATCTGACCCTGCCAGAGAAGACTTCGCCTTGTGCTAGCTGACAGTTATTGGCCGATGACTATGGCTGCTGTCTCCTTCATGCTTCGTTCAGCAAAAAAATACCTCCTGGTCGATGACATGCTTGGCAGGGGCAAAAGCGTCTCTACGCCAGCGATTCCCCAGGCTCTAACGCCCTGATTTGGCGATCTTTGACTTAAGTAGCCCATTGGGCAAACCGAGTCGCGAAGTGCGGGTGGAGCTAAAGGACAACTTGACGACTAGCGCCTCAGAAACAAACGAATTGCTAACACAGCCCGCCAATGTTGGACGATGCTAACCATAGCCGTTCTGCAGCGGACGACAGCTACCATTAATGTTGAGATGAAGACACTGCGCATTCAAGTTTCGACAATTCAAATGGGTAATAATGCGGATGCTGCAGGTGCATTGTCCGTTTGTATCCGGGCGGCAGCACTGTGGGCGGTCGGCACCGCTTGTGGTCTGCAGTTGCCCAGATCCTCCTGCCTTTAACCAAGCTTGAGGTATGGCGGTACTGCGTTTGCGGAGGAGCTGTGTTGGCAACCTCTTGCAAACGTGCAAAGTCCAAAACGGAGTGTTGGATGCGATGCCATCCCGTTGTTGATAATCTGATAAGATAATTGACAAGGCAGAGGATCAAACGCATATCGTGAATTCCTTCTTTACAACATCTGTCTACTTCAGCTTATCGTGCCTTCCGTTTAGGAGGTTGTCTTCTTTCCTATGGCGATGTAATCACGTGGATCTGTCATCACCCCACCGGAGCAAGAGCAACCAGAAGATGGTGCCCAACTCGAAAGCACACTAACCAGATAAAGTATAGAATCTGCCTATCTTGGCTTGCTTGACTCGCCCATCCTTGCACTCTGAAGTGCATGCACCAAATCAAGGATAAAAAAAATCGCTGCGTGCACGCTTCCTCGGGAACAGCGTACCCATCCAAAAACATACCGGAATTGAGAGCGCGCCTTCTCCCGACAGAGAAGTAGAGGATGGCATACAACTCTCGGTATCCTCCACGGGGGAGTAATCGCCCGCCGTCGCGCGATTATCGCAACGAGCGCGACTCGAGACATCGATATGGCTCGCCGCCTCGAGACTCATATCGGCCGCCTTCATATGCGGGACGAAGCGAGCGCGAGTTCGATGCGCGGTGGCCCCGTGACACAGGGGCACCATCGTCCGCTAATCACCGTGGTCCGTCCGGCGGGGACAGCTACCGGCTCCCACAAAGCGACTTTACCTTTCGCGTTGAGAAGCCTGCTGGGGTCCAAGACTCTGACACATATCGCCCACAGGGCGGTCGAAAGGGCCGCCATGACGGCCGTGGGCCTCAGTCACCCGGTGGTGACTTGCGCTCCGCGAAAAGACATCGCGGCCAACAGGACCGCTACTCCAGAAATACAAACGGCGCTCAGTCGTATCGCGACGGTCGTCATGGGCGGAGCCACGGGGGCCGGCCGTGGCGTCCATTCATCGCCGCAGAACGCGAGCTGCTGAAGACTGACCATAACTCTAGCAATGAAGTTACATTCTACAACACGTCGAACGGGGTAACTTACCGGCCCCTCGACGAGCTGTCAGATAGCGACGAGGCCGAAATGGACATCTCAGGAGATGAGGCCGAGGAGCCATCGAGAAAGCGTGCGCGTCTCACTGTCGAGCGAACGACATCGGACAACAATCCGCCAAAGTGGTCGAACCCCGACCCCTACACGGCCCTTCCTCCTGAGACCGTAACGCAAGGAAAGAAGACGGACGTCGTGAAGATGATTCGCAAGTCCCGCGTTCAGGAAAGGGAAATCAGGGCTTCTCTGCCTTCCGAGTCCGCTGACTTCATCTCGTTTGACTCTGACAGCGATTCTGCCGACGACAAAGCTGGGGATCAGGTGCAGAAACCCCTTACACGGGCTGTCCCTCCCAGTGTGCCAGCAGAGTTGAATCTTGAGCTGCCTCCTAAGCCAACTGTCTCCAAATCGGGAAAGGCGCTTGCTCTTTTGCCTGATCCAATATCATCCGCTCTGGGAAGCCGGAAGCGGACACATGATGACGAGATCAAGATGCCGCATACCAGGCTCAAGAAAGCCACTAAGATGCCCGCTGGAGGCGGCGTCACGAAAGAGTGGCTTCCTGACCCGGAACTAGACCCAACTCCGTGGATGGAGGTAGATCACTCTCGGTCTGCCAACATGGCTGTTTGGTAAGCTCGCTCCGCGCTTTCGCTGCCCTGGTAGGGGATGCTGGCTGACCGCCCTGTCATTAGGTTGCACAAGGAGGTGGTTGATTTCTATGATTACATCAAACCGCGGGATTTTGAAGAGCGCCTGCGCAATGAACTGGTCCAGGACCTAAAGCAGTTCTGCCGCAGGGTGTTCAAGGACGCCGAAGTGTATCCATTTGGCTCTTTTCCCTCGGGCCTCTACCTGCCCACGGCAGATATGGACCTTGTTTTCATGTCCGATGCGTACGCTAGTGGCGGCCACGCCAAGTACCACACAAAATCCTTTCTCCATCGGTTCAAGGGGCAGTTGGTGAATCACAAGGTTGCTTGGGAGAACGAGATCGAGCTCATCCTTCATGCCAAGGTGCCGCTTGTCAAGTTTATCGAGCACAAGACGGGCCTAAAAGTTGATGTCTCGTTCGAGAACAACACGGGAGTGAACGCCATCAAGACGTTCAAGGCCTGGAGGGAGCAGTACCCCGGCATGCCAGCATTGGTCACGTTGATAAAGCACTTCCTGCTCATGCGTGGCCTCAACGAACCCGTCAATGGAGGGATTGGGGGTTTCTCGGTCATCTGCCTGGTGGTGAGTATGCTGCAGATGATGCCCGAGGTTCAGAGCGGCAACCTGGATACGAGGCACCACCTCGGACAGCTTCTACTCCACTTTTTTGACTTGTATGGCAACAAGTTCAACTACCAGACGGTTGCCATCAGCCTGAATCCGCCTCGCTGGATCCCAAAGGTCAGTCTACATGCCGGCGCGCCCCTCGTCTCGGTCACTAGGTTGCATGCTGACAGGAACCGGTTGGGCACGAATAGCATCAAGTGACGGAGTTTGCGTACAAGAACCACGACCGGCTCTCGATTATCGACCCGAACAACCCAGCGAACGATATCGCTGGTGGGTCCAGCAACACACAAACCATCCTGGCTCACTTCGCGCATGCGTACCAACAGCTCACCAAACGCATGGTCCAACTGGCCCAAGACCCGAATAGGGCGGGTCAAAGTATCCTGGAGGTCATCATGGCCGGAAACTATTCCAGCTTCGAGAACCAGCGCAAGTATCTTGAGATGTTGTCCCGGGAGGGCTACCGGCCGCCCACAGACAGCCAAGGCAACCGACAAACAAACCGTGGCCGCGGCGACGGCGACCGGGCCAAGAGGAATCAACCGGCATCTCATAGGCTTCCCCAGGGGAGGAACAGTGGATACCGAAGGAGATAAGCGACCCGATCCCTCTTGTCGCGGACCGCCAACGACAGCACTATCTTCTAATCTTATGAGCTTGACGAACGGAACACGGACCATTGGCGGCGTTATCATTTGCAAAGGTGGACTTTGAGGAATCCCGCGCGGCTCAGCGGTGATTCAACAGTGTGGTTTCTTTGGGCCGGCGACTTTGGGATCCAAGCTATGCATAGATGCATCGCGATACCCCTTCACTATTCCTGGTTTCTCCATCTTGACATTTTCAACTCCCATCTTGGGCGAGGCAGCCGGGATTGTCATGGCTGCTTGCGTTTACGCCAAACAGCCACTCCCTTGTCCTTGGTCCTTTTTTTGAGTTCATACTTACCTGGTCTTGTAGTATATAGAGCGACGGCGGTCAGCCCGGCGCTCTCATGTCGACGTTGCCGCCAGCCGCAAGCACAACGATGGCGAGTTTCTTTGCATATCGAAAACGGGCCTCGTTTCCATAGGCCAAGTGGGCTGTTCAATCAACCATTCTTCATTTTCCTTGTCTTGGCCAGATTGTGAACTGACGCCTGCAGGCAGACTCGTTCGCCGACGGAAAAAGGGACATTGACGCGATGGTCATTTACTACTGACTCTGGAGCAGGTTCAGAAAGGCTCGTCTGCATGCTCACCTAAAGACAAAAGGGCACAGATCCGATACAGGGGAGGTCCTTTGCTGGCTTGGGCGTTGACGGCGATAGGGACTTCCGATGTGTCGGCATCGAGCATGCGAACGAGCCTATCTTTCCCATCCTTTTCTCACTGCATGCTGGGCTACATGTTCGGCTGTGGAGAGAATTGGCTGCGGTACTTTTGTGTGCTCGCCGGTCCAGAAGAAGGAAGGCCTCAATGCTCCGACCCGGGATGTGGTCTTGTCGTGCTACCCATCAAAGAGGAATCACCCTTTCTGTCAAAGATCTTACAATTAAGATTGAGTTAAGGTGCTAAGGTAGCGTAATCAGGGAAGTGCAGCAACCGGAACCTAGACGCTCTGTACGCTTGGTACAGTGGCAAATGAAACTAAATAGAAGGAGTAGAAGAAGGATGGAAGAATGAAAAGTGGGGTGTGTGTGTGTGCGCCCCCAACCTCGCCATCCTTTGCCTCTCAGACTGTCAGGCTCTCTTTCCAGATCTCCCAGATTCGGATTCCAGAAAGAGCAGCAGCATCCGAACATCAGTGGCTGGGGGGAAGCGGGCAGCTTGGCGGCCCATGGCGCCCCGCAGAAAGGACGAGCTTAAACGCTTAACGTAATCTTGGCCCCTGCCTTGGCTGCGGGGAAGTGCGGGCAAGCAATGAGTGGCTCCCGGCGGCGCTGCTTCGGCCGCACTTTGACGGGATTTGCATCAGCTGCTGCTATACCACTCCACGTCCGAGCTTTACTTTCCCTTCGCGACGAAGAGTCGGGCATTTTCAATACGACGTTAGTTCTTGGCGCTTAAGAGTGTACTGTGGTTGCGAGCCAAAGTTTTTTTTCCCCTAGGCAGGTACCGACCGGGGTGACACGGAAAAACTCCCAAGCTTCCCAGGCGTTTATTACAAAGTATGTACTATGGGGCCCTGCTGACACCCCTGTCGGTACATGGCTAGGGGAAGAAACTTACCCATACCACCTAGTAACGCCGGCGGCCTTTTTTTTTCCAACCTACGCAAAACCGTGGCAAACACAACCCTTGCAGATGCCGGGGTAAATTGACCCGAGTTCTCATTCCACCGGGTGTTGGGAGCAACTTGATGGATGAGAGACATGGTTCCGTCCTGCAGTTTCCGTAAATACTTTTGCGACATACAGTTGTGGAACATCAGTGGTAAGCTGCACGGCTTCTGAGTAGCACCCGCTGGCCTCGTTGTTTTGTCTCTGCGCCCTCTCGGCTGGCGCGGCCTCCTGTTGGCCCGACTTGTTTCACCACAGTGCTTTTTTCAGGGCTTCGACAGATTGGCGCGCAGCTCCCGAAGGTTGACTCAAGGGCGGTGTAGGAGTTAATGTATGCACAACGCTACTCGACGGCCACCCACATGCGCGCTCTCGTTGCCAGTAGAGTGTGTGAAAATACATGCGGCAGGAGCAAAGTGAGAGAATGAAGGATGGGCAACCCTTGCTCCCAGGGAAGAACATCTTCCGGTACTGGATAGCTCCCCCAGATTCCTTCACCCGGCCCCGCAGCGTGCCGCAGGATCTACCGTCTCGGCGAATCAAGAGTGCCAAAAGAGAAACGCCACCGATCATAAGCGGGCCTGCTTCCATCGGTTGGTTGACGTCAAAAACATAAGGTTGCATAAGAGGAAGCAACTTGCGGAGCAAGCCAAGGCATGCCATGCCAAATCGATGCAACATTTGGGGCGTACCTGCTCAGCAGTTTGCATTTATTAACGTGCAGCAGCAACAGAAATCCGGGGCCAAGGCCCTCTGCCTGTCCTGCACGTATCCGGTCGTCTAAGTGAACGGAATGGCTATGGAACTCACGCCACGCACTCGTATTGGAAGCACATCACAGAAGATAGCTTGGGCACTTTGTTACGCTTCAGACTGAACCAGTGTTTACATGTTATATGGTAACTGTCAGACTCCTGCCGAAGGCGCCCAAGGATAAAAGGGGGGGTGGTGTGGGGAAGAGTAAAGGGCGTACCGTACCCCGAGGAGTACCTCGTGACACTAGGCAAGCTGTTGCTACACTAGGGCTCGTTGCTACGTTCCCTTCAGTAACAAGTCGACCGGTGGTTGGCTCGACCAGTTCTTTGGAAACCCTGCTTGGCGAGACGAGAATCAGCACGTTGCTGCTGTCGCTCCTGCTCCTGCTGCCTCTCCTCACGCAACCATTAGGCTGGGTAGTGTGACTCTCGGCCGTGCAACCCCATAATGCCTGCTTCCCAGCAAGGCAAGTGATGGACCTGTAGGCCCTTGTCCATCCAAGGGATCAATCCCTCCTCCAGTAAGCTATGCAGTATGCTGTGGCATGGCTGCCAGACAGCCGGGGAGCATGGCGTTGGCTTGGGACTGTCCGAATGGTTCGCTCCTCATATAGTAGAAGTGATGGCACGGCCCCGTTCCGGCCTTCCACCCTCTCCTTTGCTCTCTCTTTCATGTCTCGCTCCCTTGTCTGGTCAGACTGGGTCGGCAATATCATTCTAGCCTCTGACGCGCTTTCGAGATCATCCTCGCCTCACCCCGCCGGGGCATCTTTGGCTAATTGATGCCTCTGGCCTTCCTTGCTATCAATTGCACCGCGGGTTGACAAGGTGAAAGCATCCCAGACACACACATACACACACACACACATCAGCGGAGGAATATTGCGTCGCCATGTGGCAAGCTAGCAACGTCTATGCCATCTGCGGGTTTGCCGCCATCGGTAGGTTGAAAAATTGTTTCTTGAGTAAAATAGACAATGCTAAGACGAGTTGACTCCCCACAGGCGGCGGCCTTTTCGGCTTCGATATCAGCTCCATGTCGGGCGTCCTCGGCACTCAGGCGTACAAGCGCTACTTCAACAACCCGGTTTCGTACGCCCAGGGAGGCATCACGGCCGCCATGCCTGCGGGCAGTCTGGTCGGCTCGCTGGGCTCGTCCTTCATCGCCGACAAGTTCTCGCGCAAAGTGGCCCTGCAGATCTCGTGCGTCCTCTGGATCATCGGCTCCATCCTCATGGCGGCCGCCCAGAACGTCGCCATGCTCTGTGTCGGCAGAGTCATCTGCGGCCTGTGTGTCGGCATCGCCTCGTCCATCGTGCCCGTGTACCAGTCCGAGATCGCGCCCAAGGAGATCCGGGGACGGGTGGTATCCCTGCAGCAGTGGGCTATCACTTGGGGCATCTTGATGTACGTGCACCTATATAATGTTCGCTCCTGGTGTGGGCGCGCTACTTAATGATTAACACCCCCCTGAATAGCCAATACTTCATCCAGTTCGGGGCGGCCGAGGGCATCGGTGGCGGATCCAAGGACCCGAACCAGCCGACAGCTGCCTTCCGTATCCCCTGGGGAGTCCAGATGGTCCCGGCCGTCGTCCTGCTGATCGGCCTCTTCTTCTGTCCCTACAGCCCGCGCTGGCTTGCCTCTAAAGACCGCTGGGACGAGGCCGTGCGGGTGCTCGCCAACCTCCACGGCAAAGGTGACCTTAACCATCCCAAGGTCCTCGCCCAGTACCAGGAAATTCAGGAAGCCCTGAGGTTGGAGAGGGAGCAGGCCGAGTCGTCCTTTAGCACGCTCGTCCAGCCGAGGATACTCAAGCGTGTCGCTCTGGGCATGAGCATTCAGATGTGGTCCCAGCTCAGCGGAATGAACATCATGATGTACGGCAAATAGAGAATCCCCCCCCCCCCAGTTCCTCGGTCCCCTACGGAGGAGCCTCCCACGAGATTCTGACCGCCCTCTTCCTTTTTATGCAGGTACTACATTGTCTACATTATGGAGGGTGCCCAGATTGCTTCTCCGCTCGCGACCGCATCAATCCAATACGTGATCAACGTCGCCCTGACGCTACCCGCTATCCTCTTCCTCGACAAATGGGGCCGCCGTCCTTCTCTGATCCTCGGTGCCTTTGGCATGATGACCTTCCTCTTCGTTTCGGGTACGTTCCCCTTTTTTTTCAAGCCCAGTGGCACGGTGTCTTTCGTTTCCTGTTTCTCTCTTCTCTCTTCTCGCCCTTTGCCTCGTCTTTCTCTTCTCTTCTGACCCCCCCCCCCCCTTCTCTCTCTCTCTCCCCCTCTAGGCGCCCTCCAGCAGTACTACGGCCAGCCCAACACCGACGAGACCCGGACGCCCCAGAACAGCGACATCAGCTGGATCGTCAGCAACAACCGGCCCGTCTCCTCCGGCATCGTCGCGTGCTCCTATCTCTTCGTCGCCACCTTCGCCACGACCTGGGGTCCCGTCTCGTGGAGCTACCCGGCTGAGATCTTCCCGAACAAGGTCCGTGCCAAGGCGGTCTCGCTGGCGACGGCGGCCAACTGGTTCTGGAACATGGTACTGGCCTTCGCCGTCCCGCCTCTGCTGTGGAACATCTCGTACAAGATGTACTACATCTTTGGCGCCTTTAACGGCGCCGCCTTTATCCACATGACCCTGTTGGCGCCCGAGACAAAGGGCTTCACCCTCGAGGAGATGGACGAGGTGTTTGACTCGGGCCGGCCCGCCTGGAAGAAGTACAAGAAATCGAGCAAGCTGGAAGAGCTGGCGCGCGAGATCGAGGCCGGTAACCTTAAGGTGCGTTACTCACTCTCAACAAACAACAGGCAAAATCACAGCCTGCCTCGGTACATTGCTCGGTACCTCCTGCTAACCTCCTCATCAGGTTGCTGTTCCCATCGGTGACCAGAACAAGGCTGCGGGCGAAATTGTTACATCCGAGAAGAAAGCGGAACCATAGGCAGCTCAGGTCTATGCTTGACTCTGACCTTTGTTGGTACTGCGGATTTGGTGGTAATCAGCGTAATGAGGGAGTGGGACAGGATGGTATGGGAAGTGTTGCGCAGATTGATCGCTCGCGTCCTAAGCGTAAATAGTCAAGGCCAGCCTAATAATATTACCTCTTAACTAGAAAGCCAAACCGAATCAAAGGAATAATATATTACATAATGCTAAGCTCGCTCGTAGTCCGCCCATATCTCCAAATGGAACGTTCCAATGGCTTGACAATCACTTCAGTTCTGTCCAGTTATCAATCTTGATGGGCCCAGCGGCAAAGAGCAATCGCAAAAAGGGACGGGGAGAACCACAGAATAATATTATCTATTTAGAAACCAAAGGCAAGTTCATGTGAAAACAGGCTATTAACGACCCGAATGTCAGCAATAGCAACGATCCATTCAGGTCAAAGATTAAGAAGAAGAAGAAGAAGCAAAAGCCGGAGCTTTAAGAAGTGCATATCGAACGAAGTGAAACCTTCACCCCAAAAAGCCGGGCAATCGAACCATCCTCCTCCGGCTACCCCCCTCCTCACCAGAGAAGAGAACAAAAAAAATAAAGTAAAGTAAACGGCAGAAATGCAAAAAGTCTCGACATCGAAATGAGATCACCCGCCACCAAGCCGACTCTCCAGATGACTCCGGAACGAGCTTGCTCTTGGAACACACCGCCTTGGCCAGCGTCTGGATCGACCCGTTCGACAGCGGCTCGAGCACCTGCATATTGGCTTCAACGCGCGTCTTGGCCGCCCGCAGCGCCGGGTTGAACGACGCGGCGGCGGCGGCGGCGGCGAGGCGCACCGCCTTAAACTTGGCGTCCTCGGTCCGGAAGGGCCGCATCGCTGCCGTGATGCGTATGCCCGTGATGACGTGGCCGTTGCATGTCGACGCCATGGTGCCGTCGATGGCCGCGCTCAGGAGGGCCAGCAGCTCGCTCTCGCAGATGCTGTTTCGCTGCCGAGGTTCCGCGCGACCTCCGCGGCCTTCTCCAGGTCCTCGGCGAGGTAGTCCGAGTCGGACACGGCGGTCAGTTCGAGGGAGACGAGGTCGGGAGGCCGCGGGCGCGGGCGCGGCGGTACTGCACCAAGGCGTTGAGGAAGCAGTTCGCGGCGCTGTACGCAGCCCGCACGCGGTTGCCAACAGCGCCGGCGGCAGAAGAGATGGCGACGAAGAAATCGAGAGGCCTATCTTCCAGCGCGTGGTGCATGTTTCATCCGCCTTGTACCTTTCTGATAGAAGATGGTTCCAATAGATGGAAGATGGTTCCAATTGATGGAAGAAAGTTGGTAGTATTGTAAATAGTTCAAAAGAGCGATGTCTCCTTCCTACGATTGCTAGCCCTATAGCTCTATATAAGTAGAGGATAGGAACAAAGAACCCTCCGTTTGCCAGCCCGTTTACCAGATCCACAGGTCTTATCTTATCTAGCCTTACATAATAGACACGTCCGTAGATAACGTACTACATCAAGTCCCCTGCCTAGAAGAAAAAACGTAGTGCCTATACTATAGCTCTAAATAGCTCTTAAACGCGCCTTCTTTCTATAGTAATATTGTAATAGAAAGTAATAGCATTATCTTACTATTATAGTGTCCTATATATCTTCCTTTTAGCTACCTATAGCCTTACTTTAGTATCTTCTATCTATAGCTCTTTTTAGGGGAGCCTTTAATACCTCTTTATAAAGGTATCTATATAAGGGTTTGATTTATATTATTTAAGCTATAGTAGGTTAACCTCCTTAGTATACCTAGTATTTGTTAATTATCTTATATATATAGTATAGCTAGAAGTCGGTTTTCTAAATATTATATTTATAACTAAGTCCTTTCTATTTAACTAGATACCTATATTTATTATATATAAGTTTATAGTTCTAGATATACTTAAGTTTATACTTATCTTTAGATTCTAAACCACTATTAGTATAGCTATCCTTAATAGGGTTAGGAGGTAGTATAATATAATTATATAGGTTAGTACCTAGAGGTATAGGTAATAAGTATATTATTAATATTATAGGATAGATATTTATATTTAGCGGTAGATAAAGATAATAAGCTAGGTAGCTAATATATTTAATAACTTTAAAAGGACCTATATATTACTAGGATAGTTTATATAACGGCCGTCTAGGTAAGTAGTAACTATAGTAGAGGCGTAGATATACTTAGTCGCCTAGCTTAAATTCGATGTTATAGTAGCTAACGTTATATCTACATTTAGCATAGGCCGTTACAAAGTCTATTGCTATCTAGGTGTCTTAGTATAGATATTTGTGTAGGACTGGGATATCTTATACTGTTTTTGACGACGACGCTATTAGCGCCTCTAACGGTCCGGTAGGTTTGAAACTATATAGTAGCTTATATAGAGATACGCTAATAGAGGCAGTATACGTGCTGTTTAAATGCTACTAAAGCTATAGAAGTATAGTAGTCTAAGTTTCATTAGGTTAGAGAAGGGACAGAGGTTTTTATCCTGCCTATTAGGCACGGTTTCCTTTGTATATAACTAGAGAGGCTCCGGCATGCTTATTAGCATAACGGTATAGGACTAAAAAAAAAAAAAAATTTTATTAGGTTCTTATAGACGAAGAAGTGTAGAGCAATTTCTACCGTCTAGTTCTTTCGCTCTATAAGACCGTCTTTCTATAGATAGTATATAGTAGTTATTAATAGCTTTATACCTAGCGCTTTCTATATACTAGTCTATAGCTTGGATATGAATTTATAATTATAGTTAGATATAATAGTAGTTAGTATTCCCTAGTCAGATAGAAGTAGTTATTATATTAATATATAGCCCTAGTCTATAGGAATATAGTTAGAGTAATCTAGTATAAGGAGTGTTTATTTAGATAATTTATAAGATACGGTTAATATTAAATTAAACTTGTTATATTTATTTAGGTACTAGGAGGTCCTAGCTAAAGGAACTAATAGTAATGTTACTATAAAATTAATAGTAATTACCTATATAGGTAGTATATCTAATAGACAGATTAGCTAGTAATTACCTATAGAAAGGTTATAATTAGTAATATTAACTTAATGGATAAGGTAATACTTTATATAGTCTTATATACATTTAGTTTTCCTATCAATTACAATATTATATATATTATATTATCTTATAAATAATAACAATTTAAATCCCTTAGGGGCTCTCTTGCATCTTTGCGAATACCCTACCAAAACTTACGAAACTACCATCGCTGGAAAGCTCTCAAAAAACGCTATCTAACGGTACTACTTTCAACCGCACGCGAGCCGTTGCGGGTGTGCAACAGGCATCGCAAGCGTTGAAACCAGACCCGACTATAATCCGACCGCACCTCGTATACCTGTCAAAATTTTCACCGTATAGACTACCTAGCGCCCCTAAACATAACATTAATTTAAAGCCTACTGCCAAGCTACCAAGTAGGGAGGCCTATAGCTTTAAACTAATCAAAGGGGGGCCTACTATAGGCCTACCTTACCCTGGATATTAAGGAACTAAGGGGTCTTATTATATAACTAGTCGACCTTATATTAAGCCCTAAATAGGATAAGGCATAGGACCTTACTAATAGGCTCTTATAGGGCCTTATAACTACTATTATAGGCCTAGTTCTAAACCTATAGGAACTTATAGCTAAGGAAGTTAAAAAGGGCCTTAAAGAAGCCTTCAAGGCTACCCCTTACCCTACCTAGGTATAGGTAGTTATAGGCTCGTAATAGGGGGTAATAGGCCCCTAAGGAGGCTTACTGTCGGCCAAGGCAGTGCCGTTACAGGCCTTGTAGGAGGTTACGATATAGAATATAAGCCTATAGGAGGACCTTAAAGCTCGAACCCTAGCTAAGATAGTCTAAGTAGTTAATAGGGCTTCTAGCCGCTAGGGAGCCGTTATAGCTAGGAAGCTCCTAAGCAAGGATATAGTAGTAGTCTTTAAAGATAAGGCTACTAAGGATTAGTATTTAGTTAATAAGTGATAGGTAGCTATAGCCTTCGGAGAGGAGGCTAGGGAGGTCGGTAGGGCCTATATGGTCCTAGCTAAAGGAGTCCGGAAGGAGGAGCTATAGGGGGTTAGCGAACAAGACTTTAAAGGGGCCGTGGGCCTATACTTGATCGAAATAGTCAAGTTCCGGCTACTAAAGAGCTTATAGAGGAAGTGGGCTATAGTACTCCTAGGCCTATAGGACCTCGATAAGGCCCGGAAGGCCTATAATAAGGGTATAGTCTAGGATACCTAGGTACTAGACTATAAGCCCTACTAGGATATTCTAGAGCTAAGGTAATGTTATAGGTATTAGAGCTTTGGCTATACCTAGCGGTACTGCTAGTAGCTAGCCTATTATAGCTGTTATAGTGTAAAGGCCTATAGGGAGGGGGGGAAGGCTAGGGAGGCCTAGTGCCCTACCTATTCTAACTATTTCCCTTATAAGTATACGGCCTATAGGGGCCTCTATATAGCCTAGTATAGGGGCTGCCTGAAGAAAGTTAAGGCCTAGGAAAGGGCTAGAGAGGCCTACTAGTATAAACTCTAAACCTTCTAACTACTAGAGTAACTATACTAGAAGGTAGCCTTCGAGTTTGGTAACTAGCCGGAAGATGACAACTACTATTAAACTAGGGCTAAACGCCCCTATAGGAGGCCTACCCTAGCCTAATAGGCAGCTAGGAACGCCTTATTCGACGCCCGACAGACCTATATCTCCTTTCTATAGCCTAGAACCCCCTCCTTTTTATAACCAGCCAAGGGGGTAATAGTTATAGAGCTAACTATTATACAGTAGGGTCAGAAAAGTGTTTGCCCACTTTAACCCTAGTAAGCGACTTCCAAATCGGGTCAACCAACTACCTCCTCTTCAACTTCAACGACAGTTACACCGACTTTTCTATCTTCAACCTCCTCTTCAATACTGTAAGATGGCTCCCAGACCAAAGACTACTCGCAGGGAACTTACAGAAGCCTAGAGATCCCTAATTTACAGCCTCCATTTGGCCGGATTGAAAGGAGGTACCATTGCAGCCCGTACCGGCTTGTCAAAACGGACCATCAACTACACCATCTCGAAAGTTAAACATAACCTTACCAATAGAGCCGACAAGCCATTCCAATCAAAGCCTAGATCTAGAAGACCATCTAAGTTAGACAATCGAGCTATCCGGCATCTTCTACGATATATAATAATCTACCGAATAGATACCCTTAAATCACTTACAACGCCTTCCAAATCCGGCCAGTAGATCAGCAACTTTACTGTTCGAGCTATCCTCAAGAAGTCTAGAAAAGGTCGTCACAAGGTACGGAAAAAGCCGTACATTTCAGCCATCAATATGAAAAAACGGCTCCTCTTCGCCAAACAGAATAAATGGACTCCCTAGGCCCTGGTTTGCTGGTCAGATGAGGCCTACTTTGAAATTGGCCAGGAGAGCCGTACAGTCTACGTTACACGAAGCCCGTAAGAGGAATACTATCCTGATTGTCTGCTCCCTGCCTTTAAGAGTAGCCGAACCAAAGTTAGCGTTTGGGGCTGTTTTTGTAGGCCATATAAGGGACCTCTTGTCATCCTGCCCTAGGGTACCCGGTTGAACCGACTCGAATATACCGACCAGATCTTTATACCACACTTCCTTCCTTTTTATAACAAGATGAGGTCAATGTACGGCTCTAGGGTATAATTACAAGAGGATGGGGCAATATATCACCACGGGGGGTTTGTTCAACTGTTGAAGAGGGCTGCCGAGGTTCGGCTACTCCAGTGGCCACCACAGAGCCTAGACCTCAGTCCAATTGAAAATATCTAGCACTGGATGAAGGTAAAAATCTCTGAAAGGCGGCATCGGATTAAGACGGTGGCTCAGATGGCTACAGCACTGTAGGAAGTCTGAAGCTAAATACCTGTTGAATTCCTGGTCAATTTGACTATAGGTATGGGGAAAAGAATGGATCTTTTGGCTTAATTACAAGGTAGCCTAATCAAGTACTGAAATAGCCGTAGTTGTAATATTAATTTGGTAGCAGTTTGGCCCTGTTTTGTGTGTTCTATATGTCTTTGAAGTTAGAGGGTGGAAAAAGTGGGTAGGCAAACACTTTTCTAACCCCATTATACCTTTAGCCTCTACTCTAGCTACCTTAAATGTAAATTAAGATCCTTTAGTAGAATACCTAAGGTAATAAATAGGCCCTTAAGGTCTTATTAGAGGAGGCTAAATATAATCTACTAGCTATCTAAGAACTATAGATTAACCGGTTTATAAGGTTAATATACTACCCCTAGGCTTCGAAATACTACCTAGTTTATAAGCCTAAGGGTAAGGCAGTTATTCTAGTAGCTAGACGCTTCCTAGTTAGTTAGTAGGACTATTTAGTAGAGGAGAACTAGTATAGGGTAACCTTTCCGGCCCTAGGAGAAAGGAGGTTCGAGCTCTAGTTAGTCTATAATAATAAGGGGGAGTAGGCCCTCTTATAGGACCTATTAGCCCTACCTTAGCCAACCTACCCCCTAGTTCTTATAGGTAACTTCAACCTCTACTACCCGGTCTGGGACCTGTTTAATAGGCTTAGCCTAAGGGCTAGAGACCTCCTTAGCTTCATAGACCAATAGGACCTTGACCTATATACGCCCTATAGCTAGGTCACTAGGGCCCCCTAAGGGGACTAATATAGCCGGCCTTTTACAATAGACCCATTCTAGGCCTTAGCTAGGCTAGAAGCGACCTATAGGGATATTACAGAATATAAGAAATCCGACTACTACCTATAGGCCCTAAACGTCTCCCTCTAAGGGACTAATAGGCCTATACCGGCTAGTAGAGGGTAGGACTAGAAGAGCCTAGACAAGGAGGTTATACGGGCCAAGGCGGCCTACCTCCTACTCTAGCTTAGTAGGTAGGTATCGGCCCTAGCCGGGCCTGTCTTCCAGGGCCCGGAGAAGCTTCTATAGGCCTTCGATAGGCTTATAGAGGCCCTTAAGAAAATAGCTATAGTCTCGGCTCTAGCAAAGAAGGCTAGTACAGGTAGTAAACAAGCTTGATAGTAGACGAAGGAGGTTCGAGAGGCCTAGAAGAGGGCTAAGGAGGTAGAGAGGGCCTATAGGGGCACCCTAAACCCCTATATACAAGAGGTACTTCGGCAGGCCCTATAGGACCAGGCTAAGACTATTATAGCTATAAAGATTAAGAGCTAGAGAGCCACGTTACAGGAGGTAACTAACTAGCTAGACCTACTATAAAGGCTAGAGTAGTAGGCAAGGCTATAAAGCCACCTACCGGTCGACCCTCTAAAGCTCCCGGCCTTTAAAGGAAGGCTTATAACCTACTAATAGAAGGCTAGGGCCTTGGCCGATAAGTTCTTTCCGAACCTAAAAGCAGACCTATCGGATATTAATAACCCGGAACTAAACGACCATTAGGAGCCGAAGTTCGAGATAGGCTATAAAGTCATAGTAGGCAAAGTTAGGGTAGTACTAGCTAGAGCGGCCCTATAGAAGGCCCTAGGGGAGGACCTCCTCTCTATAGGCCTACTAAAGGCCTATAGGCAGCCGCTCTACCGGATACTAGCTAAACTAGCCTTAGAGAGCCTATAGCTCGGCTATTTCCCGGCCTAGTTTAAAAGGGCTAAGATAGTAGTTCTCTATAAGCCTAGTAAACCCCTATAGGCCTACTTTACCCTAGGTAGCTATAGGCCTATAGCACTCTTACTAATAGTAGGTAAGGTGCTAGAGGCTATAGTTACCTAGAAGGTAACGGCTACTATAGAGGCCTATAGGCTTCTCCTAGCCGAGCAGATAGGTAACCGGGAATATAGGTCTACGGAACTAGCCATTTGGCTTATTACGGCTCAGGTTTAGGAGGCTTAGAGATATAAGGTAGCTACCTCCCTCTTATAACTTGATATCTTAGGGGCTTTCGACACTGTTAATTATACCTAGCTACTAGCCACTTTATAGAGCTAGGGCTTCCTAAAGTGGTTAGTGGTCTAGGTCAGGGAGTAGCTATAGGACAGGGTAGCTATCCTTTACTTCGATAGCTAGGAAACAGAGGATATAGCGGTAAGGGCCAGGGTCCTATAGGGGTTACCCCTCTCCCCTATACTATTTATCCTCTATATAGCCTCCCTTTACTAGGCCATTTGCCAGGCCAGCCCTATAGTCAGTTTAATAGGCTTCGCTAACAATACTAACCTTCTAGCCTTCGGGAGGGCCGAGGAGGCTTATAACGGTTAGCTATAGAGGGCCTAGAAGGCCTGCCTTTAGTAGGCAAAGACCTAGGGTATAGCTTTTACCCTAGAAAAGTACGAGCTTATCTACTTTAACAGGGGCCGGAAACAGTGGTCGCGACCGCTAGAGCTCTTACGGCCTAGAGGGGGTACTACCACTATAGCCCCGTCAAAGTCGGCTAGATTCCTTAGGGTCTAGCTAGACTAGAGGCTATAGTAGGGCCCCTACTACGTAAAGGTAGCTAAGAAGCTAGAAACCTAGGAGTTTACCCTAACTAGGCTTGCTACGAAGACCTAGGGCCCTGGCCTCCTATAGGCCTGTAAGGTCTATACCAAGTATATCTATAGTGCCCTAGCTTATAGGGCCTCGAACTTCTATAAGCCTACCAAGCCAGGGGGTAAGCCGGAAGGCCCTACCAAGGAACTATTAAAGGCCTAATACAGGGCCCTTCAAGTAGTCACCAGGGCCTATAAGGCTACCCCTATCCAGTGCCTCGAAACAGAAGCCTAGATACCGCCCCTCGACCTCTATCTCAATAAAAGGCTAGCTAACTTCGAAGCCAAACTCGACTAGCCGCTCCTATAGACTAGGGTAGGCCTAGGGGCCTCCCGGGTCCTTATAAGGGCTCTTATCTAGCAGGCCTATAATAGGCTAAACCAGAGGTTCCGGAAGAGAAGGGCTAGGGCAAGGGGCTAGGAGCCGAGGCCTATAGCCCTCGAGGTAGCAAGGTCGACAGTCTGGTAGTAGGTTTAGGAAGGCTATAGGGGGGGTCAACCCCCCCTTTAGACCCTATAAAGAAGGCTATAGGCTACGGAACTAGCCGTAGTAGCTAGCTAGAGCAACCGCTAGAGGGCCGACTAAGCTAGTAAGAGGATATAGCGTATGTCGGACAAGGACCCCCCCTGCCTGGTTTTTACAGGAGAGGGCCTACAAAGGCACCAAGGCCTAACAAAGGCCTAGAGCTCCCTACTAGTATAGGCCTATATAGGGGCTATTAGCCTCCGCGACTTCCTATTTAGGGCCTAAGTCCCGGGGGTTAGCACCCCTTACTATACTTATGGCTAGGGGAGGGAGACTGTCGAGCACCTAGTTATTTGGTGCCCGAACCTACCAAGAAGCCGAACGTAGGAATCCTAGGAAATACGGTCGTAAAGGGACCTAGACCTCGTTTTATAGGGCATAGGGGCCTGTAACTATCGTTTAGCAAGGAGGGTTCTATAGTGGCTAATAGACCTAGGGAGGCTCCCGGAATACCGCCTTGTAAGAAGGCTAGACCGGGAGGGAAGGCCTCTTTAGGGCTATACTAGCTACTTCTCCTTTTCTTTATAGTGTATTAGTATTCTAGATTAGGCGTTGAAGGAGGGACAGAGGTTTTTATCTAGCCTATTAGGCATGGTTTCCTTTGTATATAACTAGAGAGGCTCTGGTATACTTATTAGTATAGTGGTGTAGGACTAATAATAATAATAATAATATATATTATCTTATTAGTTCTAAAGTGATACTTCTTATTATAGGCTAAGCTTAGGATCTATTATACGAGGCTCGATAGTATATATAGTATATATATACTATCTAGATAAATATAGTAAAGGAGCTCGTTAATTAGGATAAATGGTAGCCTATAGTGTAAGAAAATAGCAATACCCTTATCGTTAATAGTCCTATCTACGCGTTTATTTTTGATAAGATCCTTAATAATAGGGGCATACTTAATATCAGCCTCATAGCCATTAACGAACTTTGCCTTGAGTTTAGAATCTATCCGTGCCTTAGTGAAAGCGAACTAAATGTCGTTAAGTATAGCTAATCCTTCTAGTCGTTTAGAAGGTTTGGGGTCTCCTAAGGCGCTTAATCTGCTTAATATATCTAATACGAAGTTAAGTCTTCTAGGAAGATGATAGACCTTAAGGTTATATTATAACAAGTAGATAGACACGTTAATTAGGTAACAATTGGCATGGTCGGTAGAACTTGTATCTAGGTTAGTTTGTTCTATAATACTATATATAGTAGTATGGTTAGTTAGGACGATAACTAGTATACGTGCCAAATAGACTATTATATATAGTTTGTAAATTGCCTAGACCAGACAAGTAACTTCCTATTTAAAGGGTCTATATCATATCTTAGCCTTTGTTAATAGGCGGCTTAAAAATATTACTAGTAGCACTTAGTTAGCTAGGATAGGGTTACCTAGGCGCTAGTCGTATCCGTCACAAGTATAGAAGATTATAATACCAAATCCGCGTTCTAAATAGCTATCGAGTTAAATATATAGCTGCTTATTAGGATTAAAGTGGTAGAGGATAGTCGGGTTCTTATAATATATAGCCTCTTATAGGGCTATAAAGGACGTTTCTTCCTGCTTGGTTAGCTCGAAGGAAGTATAGCTATAGTAGCCTATCTTCTAAGTATAGTTACTAACTTCTAGTTCACTAGACTTATAGCTATATATAAGTAAGTCAGTCTTACGTTTCTAGAGCGGCTTGGCGATCTTCGTATAGTATAGAATCAAGTATCGAAGGAAACTAGTAGCGCCTAAGTACTATTCTAGCGCTTTTAACGTATGTAGAAAAGATAACTACTTAAACGCTTTAATACACTAATCTATATTGGTAAGGCCAAGACTATCTATATAAAAGCTAAGTAGTTCCATATTCAGGTAGCCAATATATAACTTGGTAGGCAAGATAGCGATATTCTTCTTGCGAAATAGGTTAAAAATAGTCTTTAAATGCTATATATAATCCTTAGCTATATCTAAGAAAATGACAATATCATTAATAAACGCGTAATAGTAGGAGGAATATAGTCGTAACAGCTGATCTATAAACCGTTATATATATATAGGCGAATTATAGTAACCTATAAGCATTATAATTAGCTATTCTAGACCGCGAAGGCTAATTAGCGTAAATCTATCTTAATATAAAGGATATACACTAAATTGATAGAAGAATAATATAGCGTCAATTGCCATAATAAACTTCTTTCTTTATAGAGCTACGATAATCTTAGACTATAGTAGCAATAGGTAGTTATTGGAAACTATAACCTTGTTTAGACTATATAGATCGATGACAATACGGCCCTTTACGACGACTTTTATAAGTATACTAGATTACAAAAATAAGATAGGCAAAAGGAGTAGCGTCCTTTGCAAATCGTAATTTGCCCTATTAATAGAGGGCGTTAAAGGTTTTATCTAGGACTTCCCTATCCCTCTGGCTTAACAGATATATACGGGAGCGTACTTTCTGGTGTTACTAGCCTTCTACAAGTGGCACTTTTATATATTCGTTTTACGATATATTAATCAGACTAGCGTCGTTCTAGAGTTATAGGAATCTGTTAACCAAGTTAGCAAACTTTTTGGCTAGTTTTACGTCGCCTATATATATATAGATGCCGTTATTAGTGATAATCTCGGGCAGGGACCCTGATATCTTTAATCCTAGGGTAGAATGCTTCTTAGGTACGTATAGCTTACGTTCCGTTTTGCTAGGAACTTCGTTAGCTCCTAGGATTGCTTCTAGTGAAATATTCTATAGTAGAAAAGGTTAAGATTGCTAGGTAAGTTAGAAGACGAAGTCGCTAATAGGTATATCTAAATTGGTATCGTTAACGACGTTTACGTCGCTAGTAGCTATAAATAAGGCTATAGCTATAGGTAGCTTTATAGAGACATAACTACCTTCGAGGATTACGTTCGAATAGCGGTTTAAATTAAAGAAAGCGTTAACCGGTATAACGTCGTATTAATTGGCGATTACTATTATGGGGTTAACGTTATTTGCTACTATAGGTGTAGCCATTGTTAAAGTGGTAGTTATAATCACTACTATATAGAAAGCGGTATTCTATAAATAGGCAAGTTAGCTACTATCTTCTATTTCTTTGATCCTTTTAATAGGGTGCCTCTTTGGAATATATAGCGTTCCCTATATAGTATTTTCGATAGGTATAACCTTTAAGGTCTTTATATCTATAACGAAGTTATAGACGGCTATATAAGCCGAGTTAAATATAAAGGTAAGACCTATCGGGAGAGGCTTATACTTAATAGGCACTATTGTCCGTTAGTTAGGTAGAAGAGTGATTTCGCGAGTAGTTTTGACCTTCTATATATAGGGTATGGAGTATATATATATAGAGAAAGGAAAACGGAAATTAAATAGCTATAATTTGACTTCCTTATATTAGTAGTTAATATTCGCGTTATACAAATCTAGGAATTCGTTTCTTATTAAAAGATTTGGTGCTAAAGAGTTGATAACCTACGCTATATAGGTAAACTTAGCTAGGGTAGGATTGCCGTTTTCTATACCTAGTAAATGGATATTAAAGGACGCCTATTCGTTAAGGTTTAATATAGCGTTTCTTATACCCTTGACTTTGCCTTTATATCGTTCAATTTAGTAGTTTAATTACTATAGGAATATATAGTCGATTAGGGAGCAGCTAGCGCTAGGATCTAGGTATATTTCTATAGCTTCGCGATCTATAGGTTTATAGTATACCTTAACACGTAGATAAGTATATCCTAATAGTAAACCATAGCAGTTAGGCGTATATCTAGGAGGTATATCCCTAACCTAGTATACTTTTACTATAGTGTCTATTAATAATATAATAGGTAGTACATCTATAGCTTAGTATACGTTTTCTAGTAGCAAAGTAGGTAGATCTAACTAGTAGATTAAAGTAAAAAGATCTACTAGGTAGTAAACGCTACTAGATTTTATATCCTTATAAGATTTTAAGTGCCAGAAGAGAACGTTTCACGATTCTGGAGTAGTATTATGAAAACTATAGGTATAGTAAGCTAAATCTATAAGATTAGCTTTATAGTTATAGATAGAAGGAAAAGAACTAGTTCTATAGTATTACTTTATATAGGTATATAGTTTAACTTATAAGTTAAAGGACTTATAGCATTTATAGTAAGTAAGCTATAAGTCTAAAATAATATATACGATATTAGTGTCACTACCCAAAGATTTAGATCTAGATTTAGAAGCGCTTTTAGCTAACTATACGTTAGATTGATCTGGCTTAGAGCCATTACTAGCTTCTTTAGTAAAGTAGGCGCGGTCGCGATATTCCTTTCGCTAGCGGTTATCCTTACCAAATCTGACCTACTTTTGGCCACGATTACCTTGCTTATGGCGATCCTAATCGTAGCGATCCTAGTTATGGCGATCCTGGTCACGGTTATAGTCAAATCCGCAATCGCGATCAAACCGGCGATTACGGTCAAATCCGCGGTTACGCTAGTTATATTTAGGAGACTTGTCATATCTATAGCTAAATTGTCGAGGTCAATTAGCGTTATAGTATATAGGCTTATACGAGCCCTTATCTTTAGCCCTAGGAGACTCTAATTTGCTATCTATAGATAACCTTTTCTATAGATATAGGTAGTGGTCAAGAGCGGCCGCTAGAACGATAGATCGAGATTGCTTAATATACTATATATACGTGCTAAGTAAGGAGTATTGCTAGGGAGGATCTAAATACTACTTAACGTAAAGGTCTATAACTAATTAGACTTAAACTATAACTCCTTACTAGTTATCGTTACGTTCGTTAAGTATATATATTAAATATACCTAACGAAGTATCTTCTAAACGAAGAAACTAAATACCTGCTTGTCCTTTGTAATATCCTTTAAATATAGGTAGGCTTTATTAAACTTATAAGTAATAATTATAGTATTAGGTATAAAGCATTCCTATAGTTAATTTATAATGGCTTAAAGACCTAGTTTATATAATTATCTATATATAGAGCTATTTAACTTATTAGTCTACTAAATGATAGCTAGACTGCTAAGAAGAGTTTAGAAGAAGGATAGAATCTATATCTTAACGCTACTATAAGGGTCGCTTTCTAGGAAGGTTTTAATATAGTTAACGAAGTAGTAGATATTAGTAAATACTAGATTCTTATTATCATTAATAATGCCTAAGGAATATAAGTTACAGAAAGAAAGATCAAACTAGCTAATATTGTCCCTCTTAATCTTAAAGTCTAAACGGCTCTATATACTTATAATAGTATTATATATAGACTTACATCCATAACGTCTATTATTACTATTACTATTATTACTATTACCATTATTACTATTACTATTACTAGGGTATAGAGCGCTATAATAGCGTCTTAGATTCTAGTTATCTAAAGGTTAGTAATAGTTAGATAGCTTGTCGTTACTATCATTAGAGCTTAAGGAACTAGGTTCTCTACCTTTACTATCGCTAGTTATAAAGTATAGGACTTTATATAAAGACTATATATATTTAGGGTGGCTAAGATTATAATAATAGCTAATACTAACGCTCTTAGAAGGTATAGAAAAGGTACTACTATTATATTATATATCTTTTATAAGATCATTAACTTACTATACTTCTTCTATAATAGTACTACGTCTAGTAAGGTCAAAGGAAGATCGCTAATAATTAGGCAGTTAATTATTAATCTCGTTATCTATACTATATATTATATTAACTAATTCCTTTATTTAAGATATTACTCGGCCAAGTATATTACTATACTAATTTATATAGATTTCTAGCCCTTTGATATAATTAACTAATAGTACCGTCATTTCTTCTGTATATTTCTCTAGGCACTAGGAAATTTAATCTTTAGCTTCTTATAGGTAGTTTACAAAGTTACAGTCTATTCTAATAAGACTCTTTTCAAATGTCTAGGACAGCTTATAGATGGCTCCTTTAGTCTTATTAGAAATACTATCGGTTCGTTCCTTTAGCTAATTAAACCAAAGATCTATCTTACCATTTAACTAAACTAACGTTTCCTTATTAGCATTAAACTTGTCAGGTTTAACTTACTATAGCTTATATTCGTTAGTAAATTTAAGTGATAACTCTAGTTCCTACTAGGGATCTTCTTAAGGCTAGTTATTAAGATCATATTCTAATGGTTATACCTATAGTATATAAGATATCTTATTATACCTCCTTAGAACGCTTGTAATATAGTTAGATAATTCTCTAATATTTAGTTTTTTAGTAGGAGTATTTAAAGAATAGGAAGCTTAAGGAGGATCTTCTATAGGAAAAGATCCTAGGGTTAATATAAGATTTGCCTAGCTACTAGTTACTAAGTCGCCAAGGTCAAACAAAGATAAGGTTAATAGATAAGAGAAAGATAGATAATTGCCCTAGTTACTAAGTCGCTAGGAATAGAGATTTTATAGTAATTATAATAGAATTGCCTAGTTCGGTTACTAAGTCGCTAAAATAGAGCATAACTATTATAAAAGTAATACTAGATTAATCGTCAAAGCAATATAAATCTAGTTTTAATAGTTAAAAGTAAAGTTTCTACTACTATTTATGTCACGGAAATATATATGCAGATGCCGCCTAAGCCACTGGCACAAATAGGCCAATCAAGTCGAAGGAACGAAAGGACCAATTATAGCATAGGAAGTATAGTGATCACTACGCTCACCAGTGATCAGGGTGATCACCACCATACGATCACTTACGATCACCGTGATCAGGAATGATCACTAGGATTATATATATATATAGATAGTCACTCGTTATAGTAGACTCTAGGAGTTCGCTAGTAGTAATAATTACAATCACAGTACTTATACTAAGCATTGCTAATTACTATAAGAGATAACTCTAAGTGTTGTTATAAACCCTTTAGCTTTACCAAATCCCTCAGACGACCTGCCTACTTGTCCCGCTTTACCTACCTCCGTCTAGACCCTTTTAGAAGAAGTCTGAGTTAGGTTCGTTATACGTTGTTACCACTCCCTTTGTTCTGTTATGGTTTAGAACGGAGGTGACTTCGACCTCGATATCGACATGGCTACTAACGTCACGGCCGAACAGCTACTCACTTAGCTTAGTCAACTCTAGTAGCGAATCTAGGAGTTAGACTAGAGAGATAAGGCTGCTTAAGCTCGAATTAAGGAACTCGAGAACCGCGAAAAGTACTTATAGAAGCTAGTTAACGAGGCCTATGCTAAAATCGAGACGCTCGAGACCGCTAAAGCAAGCTATATTAAGATCGAACTACCTAATAAATATAGAGGAACTAAGGAGGATCTTGTAGGATTCCTAATAAACCTCTGATCCTACTTCTGGCTTAATGACGATAAGTTTCTAGACGATAAAGCTAAAGTCCTCTATATAGCTACAAGACTAGAGGGTAAGGTACTTAGATGGTTTAAGCCTATATAGAATGACTATCTCATTAAAGAAGACGAAGACGACTAAGACGCGTTTATATAGGTAGTCTTCCGATCTTACGACCGTTTTAAAGAAGAGCTTTGGAAGGTTTTTAGTGATAAGGATAAGAAGATTTATACGTAAGAAAGACTTGTTAATCTCTAATAGACCAAGTTAGTAGCCTCCTACGTTATATAGTTTAGATAGGATATACTTAAGTCATAGCTTAATGACGAGGCGTTAATGTAACTATTCTATAACGGCTTAAAGGAAAAGGTTAAAGACAAGCTATATAAGTACGATTAGCCTAAGACCCTAGATAAATATATTATATAGGCTATTAGAATCGATGATTGACTCTATATATAAGAGTAATAAAAACGAGGTCAAATAAATAGAACTATAGTTAAGGCTAATGACAAGAAAAAGCGAGCATACGTTAATACCTTATATAGGACGTACCCTAGAGCTATAGATATAGATATAGCGTAGAAGTAGGACCGGAAGAAGACGACTAAAGACAAGTCTAATGTTACCTACTATAACTACGGAAAGAAAGGGCACTATAAGCGAGAATGCTAGAGCCTAAAGAAAGAATAGAAACTAACCCCTAGAAAGGAAATTACGACTATTAATAAAACTACTAAGGATATTATCGAAGTAATGGCTACAAGCTACGAAGACAAGGGTAGTAATATAGACAGTCTTAGATACGACGGCGACGGTAAAGACAAATAAGCACCATACTCCGAACTGGTCACTATAGACCTAAAGATAGGTCTTGCCAAATGGGACATGGCAAGAGAATATACACTGCTAGTTTCGATTCTCTTAGTCTTGAGGTAGTAGGGTTTTATAGTTATATAGAGGTAGGATAGATTGTAGATAACCGATACCTAAGGAATTAGAAGACCTAGACCTAATGTTTTATTCCTCTAGGAACGAATCGAATAGTATTATAATGAAGTTTTTTAGCTTAACGTAGAACTACGTAAATGAGATAGACACTTAATTTGACTTATCTACTAGAGCAATAGAATAAGAGACGAAATAAGGGAACTCTAACATATTATAGAAACTATTAAAGGAGAATAGCCTATAATATATAATAGGCCTAATAGCTATACCAAGTATCTTGATGGCTAACAACTTAGTAACGACGTATAGAACCTAGAATACTAGTTTATACAAGTAAACCACGGAAAAGACAAGCGTATATAGGAAAGCTACTAGAAGAAATACTCCTATATTAGTACTAGAGTACCTACGGTCTATATATAATAGGAAGGATTTAGGAAAGAATTCCAATACCTCCTAGGTAACGCTATACAACTACACCCTTGACACGAGGCACATACGCAAGTGCCCTAGTTCCAGTGTGTAGCACACGAATGCCGATACCACTTCCACGACAAATTCGAAAATAATCACTAGCCGACCTGGCAAAGAAATAAGGACGGAAGTTTATACCCTGTGAAATAAGTCTACGATATAAGAAACAGAGCAGCCGAATTGCTCTAGAAGATCGAAGCCTACGATCTAGAAAGTATTACGATAGTTCTAAGACGAGCCTAGCCTAGGCACTGCGGAACCGGACGAGACATATAGGACTCGTGCTAGAGCAACGATTGCCTCTATTATATGGACGAAAAGAAATTACGAATTTAGGAGCTTTAGATAAAGCTATAGCACGTATAACGGAAAGCAGAACAGACCTAATAGTAGGAAGCTATAAGCACTAAATAGCTTATAGAAATAAGTACGATTGACAAAGCTGCTATTAGCCAAATAATTAAAGAGGTTAGTACTGACCTAGGAAATAGGTCAGGGCCCTTCGAGGGGCCTAGAAACCATTAACGCCTATGTAGCGGCGAGTAGTAGCGTAGTATAGGAGGGACTAGTATAAGAGACTACTATATCGAGACCTCCTAGCAGAAATATAGGAAATTGCTATAATCTTTAGACGACGGCGGCAAGACAAGTAATTATAAATAACAGCATAGTAGAAATAGCACGAAATGCTTGTATTAGTAGATAGTAGAGTAGAGATAAATCTAATTTCGCTAATACTTGTAAATCAGCTATAGATACCCTAGAGAATAAAGCGGAAGCATAGTATAGTCAAAGGGCCATTCCCGACGTAATAGGTATATAGGGAGACCAAACCGATCGACATTACTATGGCAGGGAAGACTATAGTAATTATATTTAGCATCGTAGACATAGGTAACGACAAAGATATAATATTAGGGTTACTATAGCATGAAGACTACGACCTAGACATTAGCTAGAAGAATGGTAGCTACCTGCAACCCCAAATGGAGTCATATTCGACTAGCAAGATAGGGAGTATACAAGGATCGCGAGTAGACGATGCTCAAGGAAAGGCATATCCTATAGATCTACCACAAGAGACAGATAGTGGTAGGCAGACCACTACGGACTCTAGAAGAGGCAGCATAACAATATCAATATCGCGATAGGAGGAATAAGCTAAATCGCTAATAGCTGTTCTCTCTATTGATAAATGCAGAGCACTATAATAGGAGTAGTAGGTTAAGACAGGAGAAATTGCTAGCATTGCTATAGATAGAACTAAGTTCGTATATTACTAGAAAACTAAGAGACGAGATAAGACTAGGGAAGTACTAAAGGAATATAAAGGACACCTAGCATTCGAACCGAAACATCTAGAAGGACTACTAGAATACGGCCTATAGGATTACAAGATTAAGCTCAAGGAAGGAGCACGACTAAAGTTCTTTAAGATTTACTATATAAGCTAGATATAGAACGAAGAACTTAAGTAATATTTAGAGGAAAACCTTCGAAGAGGATATATCTACCTATCGACATTACTAGTAGGCTACCTAATCCTATTTATACCTAAGAAAGATAGAAAGCTATAGTTATATGTTAATTATCGGCAACTTAATAAACAGACCGTAAAAAACCGATACCTATTACTACTAATCTTATAGCTCCGAGATTAGTTAGCAAGAGCCTAATATTTCACACGTCTTAACTTGCCATCGGCCTATAACCATATATAGATCAAAGAAGGCGACAAGTAGAAAACGGCCTTTAGGACACCCTATAGCCACTATAAGTACCTCGTCATGCCATTTAGACTTACGAACGTGCCGGCAACGTTCTAAGCCCTAATTAATCAAGCTATCCGACCCTTTCTTAACAAATTTATAGTATATTATCTCGACGATATACTCATCTTCTCCAAGATAATAGATAAACACCAGAAGTATATAAAAGTAGTGCTAGA
The DNA here is from genome assembly GCF_000226095.1 of Thermothelomyces thermophilus ATCC 42464. Classification (NCBI taxonomy): domain Eukaryota; kingdom Fungi; phylum Ascomycota; class Sordariomycetes; order Sordariales; family Chaetomiaceae; genus Thermothelomyces; species Thermothelomyces thermophilus. The sequence goes on from NC_016475.1 coordinate 3,313,721, forward strand.
CACGCTACACGCGTACAAGCTATTAGTTAACAAGGAAAAGAGCAAATTCCATGTTAGGAAGATAGTCTTTTTAGGATACGAGATATCCCTAGGACAAATCCGGATAGAGCCTTTAAAGGTTAAAGCTATCAAGAATTAGCTATGACTAACGTCAGTTACGGAAGTATAAAGTTTTATCAGATTTACAAACTTCTACCGGATGTTTATTAGGAACTTTAGAGCGATCATACGACCTTTATACGAACTTATTAAGAAGAATGCTAAATTCTAATAGGAAGAATAACACGAGCAAGCATTTATATAGATTCGCGATGCCATTACCGAAGATCTAGTACTAGTACTACTAGACCCTAAGAAGCCATTTGAGGTAGAAACAGACGCTTTAGACTATGCTATCAGAGGATAATTAGGATAACAAGATGGACAAGGAAAGCTATATCCTATAGCCTTCTTTTTAAAGAAGCTCGATAGACTATATCTTAATTACCTAATCTATAACAAGGAACTACTTGCAATTGTCGAAGCTTTCAAGGAATAGCAACTATACCTCAGTGGCACGATTAAACCGGTATAAGTATATATAGATCACAAGAATTTACGGTACTTTACGATAATAAAGGAGCTTAACAGACGACAAATACGATAGGCAGAATTCCTTATAGAATTTAACTTTGAGATCCGCTATAAGAAGGGCAAAGAGAATATATAAGTAGATATCTTAAGTCGACAAACAGATCACACGGAAGGATAAATAGAAACAATACTACTGTTATTTAAGGAACGTATAGACGGAACGCTATATTACGAAACATAGATACCTATAGAAGATAATCTACTTAACTTGTTCCTAGAATACTATATAATCTTTCGAGAAGAAAGGATTAACGAGGCATAGTATTAAGCAGCACCCGGACCAGTAGTACCTAATGGAGTAGAAGAAAAAGATAGGAAACTTTGGTACCGAGGCAAAGCGTATATCTACGACAAAGATCAATAGCTATAGATGATTCGAGAACTCTACAAGTCGAAACTCGGAGGATATAAAGGAGTTACAAAGACTGTCGTACAAGTCAAGAAACACTACGACTTTCTATAGTTAACGGTATGAGTTAAGGAAGTCGTACGGAGCTACGATATCTGTAATCGAAGCAAAACGGCACGATATAAGCTATATAAGCTACTTTAGCTACTGCTAATAGCTGATGAACTATAGAGTTTAGTTATAATAGACTTTATTACGAAGCTGCTAGAATCCAAGGACATAGCTATAGGAGTAATCTACGATAGTATTCTTACTATAGTAGACTACCTAACTAAATAGGTATACTTCTTTCCCTATAAGGAGTCCTAGACAGCCAAATAACTGGCAGACGTAATCTATTGGCAAGTTACATTAGTATATGCTTAGCTGCAAGAATGGATCACCAATAGAGATACCAAGTTCGCGTCGAAGTTTTAGCAAGCGTTAATGCAACGATTAGGCGTTAATAGCAAGCTATCAATAGCATATTACCTATAGACTAATAGACAAACAGAGCAACTAAACCAAGTTATTAAGTAGTACCTCCGCTCTTATGTCAACTACTAGCAAAACGATTAGGTTATACTATTGCCAATAGTATAACTCGCTTATAATACGACGCTAACAGAAACGACCAAAGTTACACCGTTCTTTGCAAACTACAGATATAAAATAGACCTTAGGCAAGGATTAGAGGTTATAGTGCCGAGAGCAATAGTCAAAGTAGAACAAATATACATACTATATAAAAAGCTCAAAAAGGAACTCGAGTTTGTCAAGACTAGAATAAAGAACTACTATAATAAATATAGGCTCAAGGGACCTCGCCTAGAGAGGGGAGACAAAGTCTACCTAATCGTACGAAACTTACGAACCAAACGACTAAGCACGAAGCTAGACTTTAAGAAGGTTAGACCCTTTGTTATCAAAGAATGAATTTTGACATCTAACTATCGACTATTATTACCGTTATCTATGTGACTATAGACGGATGTTTTTTATATTTTACTTCTTAAACTAGTACCGAAAAACACTAAGATTGCTACATATATCGAAGCAAAAGACAAGGAAGAAGAATAAGACATCAAAAAAATTCTAGATTTACATATTATCGATAGGGAACTATAATACCTAGTCAAGTGGCTCAATTTCGGACTAGAAAACAACTTATAGGAACTAGTTAAGAATTTAAACTGCCCTAAGAAATTAGAATAGTTCTATTAACAAAACCTAGATCGGCTAAAGGCAAATCTAGGACAGAACCGAAAATAGCACCCTAGTTAATAACGTCAATACTACTGTTAAGCTATATAACGGCCCCCAATTCCTACTATTTTACTACCTCTAATTTGTCTAGATTTGACAAACCCTATATAACTATATCTGCCCCCTTCTCTACTAGGAACTCTCGTTATTCACAGACCCAAGTCAGACAGGCTAACGCCTTAGAAGCTTTATATTAATATTCTCATAGCAAGGCTTCGGCCTCTTTCTCTTTAGCCTTTAAACGACGTTACTCGTATATAATACGATCTACTACGTTATAATCAGAGATATGCTCTCGTAAGGAAACGGGAACTTACAAGAAGAAACTAGAACGCTAGAACCATCGTAAGCATAACCCTAATACACGTAAGCCTCGTAGCGACGAGATTTTTCAATCATCTTATATACTCGGTTATACTCCATATAATGAGAACACACTATTACTACAAACCTATAATCGGAAATAAACTAAGCTAAACGCTTATAACGAATAGATACTAGGGATCTATACACATTAGACGGTATAACTAATAGCACGAAGGGCAATAAGAGGCTAAGGAGAAAAATATATACAAGGAACGTAAGGGATGTTAGCGCTATTTGAGACGGCCTAAAGAGGGCTTTCGGGTCGAAAGCCTCGGAGGGAGGGCATCGTGTCATGGAAATATACATATAGATGCTGCCTAAGCTACTAGTATAAATAGGCTAATCAAGTCAAAGGAACGAAAGGACTAATTATAGCATAGGAAGCATAGTAATCACTACGCTCACTAGTGATCAGGGTGATCACTGCTATACGATTACTTACGATCACCGTGATTAGGAATGATCATTAGGATTATATATATATATAGATAGTCACTTGTTATAGTGGACTCTAGGAGTTCGCCAATGGTAATAATCACAATCATAGTACTTATACTAAGCATTGCTGATTATTATGAGAGATAACTCTAAGTGTTGTTATAAACCCTTTGGCTTCACCGAATCCCTCAGACGACCTGCCTGCTTGTCCCGCTTTACCTACCTCCGTCTAGACCCTTTTAGAAGAAGTCTGAGTTAGGTTCGTTACAATTTAATAGAAGATAGTTCTAATAGATAGAAGTTGTTCTAATTAATAGAAGAAAGTTAGTAGTTATTATAGGCCTAGGCTATACCTAGGCTAGACAATGCCTAGGCTTTACCTAGGCATCAGAGCAGACCTACCCCGCCTTACTTACATACGCCTTACAGGTCCGTAGAGCGTTCGTTACTCGTTCGTAACTCGTCCGGTAGACACGTAGCTAAGGCCTAGTTAGGGCCTAACCCGGAGCCTAACCAGGCCCTACCTAGGTTATATATATATATATTAGTTAAAAGGCACTCCTCTAAATAACTCTTGTATTTTTCCTCTTTTTCCTCCCTAAGGTAGTTAAATAAAACATTGTACACTTATCTATAGATATTATAAGGCTAGTATATTACATTTTGACTACCTTCCTTACCGGTAGTAATTCCCTAAGGGAGTTATCGATAATGTAATTATAGCGAATTTAGGAGTATATAGGCCCTTAGGCTTAGCGGAATTATAGGAGCTTATCTACTCCCTTTAAGTAGTAGTAGAATAGTAGAATACTATAATTGATACCTTCTAGGCATCCTAAACCTAACCTATCCTAACTCCTAAGTTAGCTAGGGTACCCTTTAAAGCTTAACGGCTATAGCAGAAGTATCTCCTAACCGGACAACCTTTTGACGGTAAGAAGAAACTCTTTATAGTATAGAAGAGCATAATAAAATATGTCCTTATAGCTAATAGAGATTTCATCGGCTCTAACTATAATTAGTAGGTCTTTATCTAGGGAAACCTTATATACTAGGTATAGACCTAAGTTACGGCCTACTATAAATCTATAGGCCTAAAAGTTAGGTATAACCTGACTTAGTTCCTCTAATATCTCGAAAGCATCTTCTCTAACCCCTATAAGAAGATAGTAGCCTTATTAGAACTAGAACTCTTATAATAAAGGGATAATAAATTATTTACTACCTTTATTATTTAGTTTAAGGCCAAGCTATCAAAAGTAGGTAGCCTCCTTTAGAGTAACAAGCTATACCTATATAATGTACTAGCCTTATAGTAACTATAGATAAGCATATAATATTTTATTCGACTACCTTAGGGAGGAAAAAAAGAAAGAACACAAAAGTTATATAGAGGGGCGCCTTTTAAGTGTGTACGTTGTGACCTAGGTAGGGCCCGGTTAGGCTCTAGGTCGGGCCCTAACCAGGCCTTAGCCGCGTATCCACCGGACGAGTTACGAACGAGTAACGAACGCTCTGCGGACCCGTAGGGCGTAGGTGAGTGGGGCAGGGTGGGTCCGTTCCGTGCCCGGGTAAAGCCCGGGCATTGTCTAGCCTGGGTGTAGCCCGGGCCTATAATATACCCCCCCTCTTTTTTCGTGGTCGCCGGGCTAACCTGCCCTGTATTGCGCCCTATATATCGGTCTTACGAGCGGGCCTTATGCCTTCCTTCCTTTGTCGCTATAATAATGTGACTTGTATATATAATGGCGTGTTATATATAAATAGGTAGCTATTCGAGTTCGGATAAAACCTATACTTCCTTCCCTTTATTATTAGAATAACGCGACCTATATATATAGTAGTAAGTTATATATATAATAAGTAGTCTGCCTAGGCCTAGTGTACTCCCTTACTACCCTCTTCCTATACCTATAAATATGCCTTCCTCTTCCCTCCTCCTCTTAATTTTTCTTACCTATAACTAACTCTCTTCCTTTATACCCTCTAACCGCCTCTGCCTCTTATAATTACGCTTACTGCCCATACCCTTGTTATACTCTTAAGTTTTTTTTTTTTTAATTAGTATCTATCTAGTATATTAATAGCTATTAGTTTGCTTAGTAATAGTAGTAGTAATTGCTACCTTAGTAATAACAAGAATAAAGATTGCTATATAAGTTTTTCCCTTACCTATATTAATTTTGGCTATTATATATATATATAAGGTATAGACTAACTCCTTATTTTATAGCATAAGAATGCTAACCTCTCCCTTGGCAGGTATACTATCAAGGGCGACTCCTCTAACGAGGAGTTAGAACTATAGCCTAAGAAGTAATAGTACTGCCTACCGTATGTTAACTGACTTCTAAAAGGCGACAAGGTCGAGTATATCTAGGGTTAGGGCGCCTCCTATACAACATACTATAAGAACTATAGGAGCTGCGTTTAGGATCTATAGCTCTAGGCCAACAACCCCTGCCTATATATAGGCATTAAGAAAATCGTAGGTTGTTATAATGCTAGTACCGCCCTCGCCTCCCCTGCCTGCTACAAGACCGCCAACCAGGGCGCCTATCGCGCCGTCCTAACGCCTAAGTTCTCCACGCTAGTGCGTTCGTTCTCTACGCTCTTCGAGGCCGCCTAGTCTAACCGTTTACCTAGATAGGCCGCCTTCGCCCCTGCCCTAGCTACAAGTTCTCGTCATTCTAGTAACGACTTCGCCCTAGTCGTTGCTACTACTACCCCTAATACCCCTACCTATCATAGTAATATTATCTAGCCTACTACTAGCCCTAACCCTACCCTATAAGCTACTAGGCAGCTTATATACTACACTATAGTATAGAACAATAGTATACTATACTAGATATAGTATATGAACGAGAACATATTGACTTTGGTCGACACTAATGCTACCCTCATTGCCTATGTCCTAGGCACCCTATTGCCTACCTCCTATATCTATATAAGCACCTCTACATGCCCTATACCTATGCCGATCGACTTCGGCCGTTTCTATGCCTACCGCTCTTCCTTGCCTGCTAAGCGTATAGTACGCCCGGTCTATAACTATAATAACCCTACCCTTATTACTATAACTATTGTTTTAGAGGAGGAGAATAAGGAGGAGGATATTACGGAGTAAGCGTATCGTGCTCTAGTCGGTATGTTTGTTTTTGTTTTTGTAATTAGATCATCTCTATAACGCGTCTATAACGCATTTGTAACGTATCTGTAACGTATCTGCCGCTTGTTCGCCCTAGGTTTGCTTGCCTGTATGTAAATTCTAAATTGTTTATTTTTATACCCTTCCCTGCCTCCTATTTGTGATTAGTCTATTATTGTAATATATATCTCCCTATTCCTATTCGAACGTGCTAAGCGCCTTAGTATTTTCTAGATTTTCTAATGGTTCCTAAGTTAGGGTGTTATATCCCTTCTATTTTACTAATATATTGTGTTAGTTTTCTTTCCCCCTTGTGTTCCTAGCTATAAGGATCGTTTCTACTTCATATTCTTCCTATAGTAGTCCTTCCTAGGAGAGTTCTAACATTAGGTCTAGTTAGAAATCTGACATATGTTATAAAGGTAGTAGGTTAGATGTAGCATGCTCGATAAGATTAATATAGAAGGTAGGGTAGAGGCCCTAGGGAACATTTAGAGTCACTATTAATAGTATCGGTACTATGATTACTTTGTACTTAGCGTTAACCTAATCGAGTTTACGGCTAAGGTAATTAGTTTTAATGTTATATAAGGATAGCTATATTTTATCCCTTACCTTAAATCTCTTAGCTAGGTATCGAGAACAATTAGCGTTTTCTTGCTAGCGTTACTATATATATATAATGGCAGCCTAGGTCTATTCTATACCTTCTCTTAGGTAGTATAAGAAGTTAGTAGCTCTTCCTTATAGGGTCAAGGTAGGAGCGTCTAACAGGTTGGCGAACTATATTAGGCTTATATTATAACTGTAGAGGAGGTAGCTTATACTTGTCTTAGTTATTATCAAGTCATAGTTATTAATCGCAAGCTAATATATAGGTAGATATTCGGGCTAGTTATACTATATAAAGGAAACTATAGTCTATAGGATAGTCTATACCTCCTAATTTATACGTTTTATACCTCTATCTATCTATAAATAATAAGCTATTAATAGTAGCTACTTGATCCCGACAGTCTTATAGAGAGTAATCTAAAACTAGCTAAGCTAGTCCGAACCGTGATTAGTAATAATTTGTATCAGAAATCTGTAAAACCGCCACTATACGTCCTAAAACCGGAGTACATACGCCTCGGCTCCTATTAAGGATATAGCTTCAAGTTAGACGTACTTTAATAGCCGGTTAGTAATTACTATAAGGTACCGGGGAGAATTCTCATCTCGTGTAGGGAGATCGACTATGAAATCGATAGAAATCTGTTTCTAGAAGTGGTCGGCGATAGGTAGGGGCTAGAGGAGTCCTTATTATAGTTAACACGAAACCTTAGCCCTCTAATACGTATAATAGTTCCTTGTAAATCTCTTTACGTCTAGAGATATAAAGTCCTAGTAGTAGTTCTATTAGAGCATTTTAAATAACCTATTCCTCCCTAGGTAGCCTGACATAGGGGAGTTATAGATATATTAAAGAATGGTAGTAGTAAGTAGTTCCTATATAGGGAGCTAAAGTCTACCCCGGAACTAGAGAGTACCTTATATATTAAAGGAGCAATCTATAATCTAGGTCTATACTATATTCGCTTCCTTTGGAAATTTTCAGGCCCTATCCTAGATAGCCTAGAGCTAGTATACGTAATGTTTATCCTTAATAACTCCCTTATCTTATAAGGCTACTAGCTATTTGTCTATAAAAATAGTGCTCCCCTTTGGTAGGTAGGATGCTTCAGATAACGTCGAGGAATCTGTCGTGTCTATCTAGATAGTAGGGAGAAGTTATACTATATGCTATATATCTTTAGAAAAGTCTTGTTCGTGATAGGACAGGGCGTTAGGGCAGGACGCTTATAACCTAGGTTAGTAATAGAGCTTAAAGTTAAAGAGGGAAAGTATCTTGGCCTATTAAGCTTATTACTTACTAATTAAACGAGGCTAGGAAAAGTATTCGAGGTTTTTATAGTTAGTTAAGATCTAAAAGGGAGCTATAATACTATAGAGCTTAGCTAACTAGGCCTTTAGGTATAAGATAATCATAAGTAACTCCTTATTATAAATTATATAGTTCTATTTGGCCAGGGTTAGTTTTGTAAAGTAATAGGCTATAAGGTATAGAACCCTGTCTTCTCCTTGCTAGGATAGATACCCTCCTAGCGCCGTCCCGGAGTAATCTACCTCGAGTACCGTCTCCTATTCGGGGTCCTATTACACGAGGACAGGTTCCGATATAAAGGCTATCTTAAGGGCGTCAAAGGCCTTCTGTTCCTTAGTCCCCTACTAGAACGGGGTATTCTTATAGGTTAACCACGTCAAGGGTTCTATCAGCCTAGAAAAGTTAGGGATAAAGTCTCGGTAGAAATTGGCAAATCCTAGGAAGCTTCGTACTCCCTAAACCTTCCGTGGTGCCTCCTACTTACAGATGGCGGCTAGCTTTTCAGGGTCTAGATAGACCTAGGCCCTTACTTCTATGATATAGCCAAGGTACTTAACTTCTTTTATAGTAAATATATACTTCTTAAGGTCTAGTATAAGTCTTACTTTCTATAACCTTTAGAGTATATCCCTTACTTACCTTATATAATCTTTCCTATTACTCGAAGTATAAACTAAGATATTATTAAGGTATACTATTACAAAGTCTTTAAGCGTTAGACCAAGAGCGTTATTAATATATTATTAAAAGGTTATAGGTATACCTACAAGTCTAAAGGGATAGATAAGCCATTTAAAAAGGCCAAACCAGGTTTAGAATACTATTAAATGTTTATAGCCCTCTGTAATCTAGATATAATAGAAGGCCACCTAGACATCTAACTTTATAAACTACTTGGCTCTAGCTAGGGAGCAAAGCGTTTCCTTAATAAGTAAGAGGGGGTATCGGTCTTACCTTATAATCTTGTTTAGCGCTCGATAGTCAATATAGAACCTCTAACCTCTATCTGCTTTCTTTACTAAGAGGATAGGGGTAGTAGCTAAAGAGGAGCTAGCTTAGATCTATCCCTTATCTAGTAAGTTAACGACTTACTTTCGGACTTCTAATAAATGATCCTATAGTATATTATAAAGAGGTCCCTAAGGGAGTTCGGGGATCTTTCCGTCTAGGCCTTCCTTTAATTTGATATAATGATTAGCTATGCTATAATATAGAGGAAGTCTACTAGCTTTCTCCTTATTAAAGAGGTTAGTAAAGTCACGAAGTTTGTCTAGTAAGGTAACCTCTAACTCTATACTAGGCCCTAGTTAGGTACCCCTATTCCCTATGTTTTCTCCGTCAAATTGGCGTCTTAATTCTAGGATAGTTATTATTTCCTAGATACTAGTAACTAGGAAGGTGTCGGAAGTCTTCTTCTTCTATACCCTCCGAACTATGCCTACAAAGACCGTACCTATAATTTAGAAGATTCCTATCTGTCTTATCTATAAAGAGATCTTATAGACAAGTAATCCTAGTTATATCCTAATTTTAAGAATACCTATATATATATCTAGTCTGACTTCCTAGTATTTTATCTATAGAAGACCTAGTATAACGTTATATATAAGTCCTAGAACTATATAAAATATAGTCTAACTCTCCTAACCATTAATATCCATCATAACGTAGGTTATCCGAGTAATCTTCCGGTCCTATTATAGCCTAGTCATAGTCCTAAGGGTATATATAGTAGGTAAACTGATCTACTCGATTCCAAGCTTCTAGTACATTCTCTCGCTAATAACGCTATAGCTAGAATATCTACTATCTACTTGAGCGTTTATAAAGCCGGTAAAGTTAAGGAAGATTAGAATAAGAAAAGGAGGTCTATCTATTCTTTTGCTAATATCTATAAACTCGTCTTCTAGGTAGTCGTAGTCTTCTAGCCCCCTCACGAGACTTTGCTTAGGGGCTACTCTTTTCTCTGCTTATCGTCTTCTTTATTAGATAGGTCGTCGTCTTCCTTCTAATCCTCAGCCTCTAAGGCATTAATGTCGGTTCTTAGCTAGTTCTACTATACTAGCCTTAAAGTAAAGGCAAAGTAATACTTAGTAATGAAGTAACCCTTTTACCTATACTAGATATATACTCTAGCTACCTGTCAGGCTATATATACTTCTAGATTAACCTATTTTGCCTATAGGGCGTTACCCCTACATTTTCCTGCCCTATCCTTATTAAGTCCCTTCCTCTATAGGTTAATATATAACAAGTTAATTCTAGTCATCGATATATCTTCTTCTGTATCCTTCTCTCTCTACGGTTCGGGTACTGCCTACTGCCCCTATATCTGCTAATACTTGTCACTAAGCCAAAGAGCCTCGAGATCTATAGTAATCTTATAGTATTTCTCGACCGCCATTACGTAATTATCCTAGGGAATCCCTTATCCGACCGCTATATATTTAAGTTTCAGAGAGAGGTATTATTATAGTTTGATTAGGTATAGCTTGTCGCTCCAAAGGAGACCGCCTGCCTTCGATAGCTTAGCCTTAAACCGAATAATAAGGGCAGCAAACGGTTCGTCGTCTCTCTATCAAAGGAATTCTAGTTCTAATAGGGCTACTATCTTCTTATAGGGGTTAGAGAAAATACTCTCGAGATATTAGAGGAACTTGGTTAGGTTGTACCTAACTTTTAGGCCTATAGATTTATAATAGGCCGTAACCCGAGTCTATACCTAGCGCGTAAGGTTTCCCTAGATAAAGACCCATTAGTTATAATTAGAGCTAATAAAATCTCTGTTAGCTACAAGGACGTGTTCCATCGTACTCTTCTATACTATAAAGAGTTCCTTTTTACCGTTAAAAGGTTGACCGGTTAGGAGATGCTTCTGCTATAGCTACTAAGCTTTAAGGGGCATCTTAGCTAACTTAGGGGTTAGGATAGATTAGGTTTAGAATGCTCGGAGAGTGTCAATCGTCGCGTTCTACTGTTCTACTACTACTTAAAGGGAGTAGACAAGCTCCTGTAATTCCGCTAAGCCTAAGGGCCTATATGCCATCAAATCTATCATAACTACGTTATTAATAACTCCCTTAGAAAGTTGCTACCGGTAGAAGGTAGTCGAAATATAATGTACTAGCCTTATAGTAACTATAGATAAGCGTATAATATTCCATTTGACTACCTTAGAGAGGAAAAAGAGAAAGAATATAAGAGTTATATAGAGAGGCACCTTTTAAGTGTATACGTTATAACCTAGGTAGGGCCTGATTAGGCTCTGGGTCGGGCCCTAACCGGGCCTTGGCCGTGTGTCCACCGGACGAGTTACGAACGAGTAACAAACGCTCTACGGACCCGTAGGGCGTGGGTGAGTGGGGCAGGGTAGGTTCGTTCCGTGCCTGGGTAAAGCCCGGGCATTGTCTAGCCTAGGTGCAGCCTGGGCTTATAATAACCTAATTAAATTATAATAATACCTCTCTCTAAAACTTAAATATATAATGGTTAGACAAGGAATTCCTTAGGATAACTATATAATGGTAGTTAAGAAATATTATAAGATTACTATAGATCTTAAGGCTCTTTGGCTTAGTAATAAGTATTAGTAGATATAAGGGTAGTAGGTAGTACCTAAACTATAGAGAGAGAAGGATATGGATAGAGATATACTAATAATTGGAATTAACTCGTTATATACTAACCTATGGAGGAAGGGACCTAATAAGGATAGGGTAGGAAAACGTAGGGGTAATACCCTATAGGTAAAATAGGTTAGTCTAGAAGTATATATAGCCTAATAGGTAGCTAGAGTATATATCTAGTATAGGTAAAAGGGTTACTTTATTACTAAATATAACTTTACCCTTGCTTTAAGGCTAGTATAGTAGAACTAGTCGAGAACTAATATTAATGCCTTAGAGGCTGAGGATTAAAAGGAAGACGATGACCTATCTAACAAAGAAGATAGGGAGTAGGGAAAAGAGTAGCCTCCGAGCAAAGTCTCGTAAGGGGGCTAGAAAACTATAACTATCTAGAAGACAAGTTTATAGAGATTAATAAAAGAATAGATAGACCTCCTTTTCTTATTCTAATCTTCCTTAACTCTATCGGCTTTATAAACGCTTAAGTAGATAGTAGATATTCTAGCTATAGTACTATTAGCAAGAGAATATACTAGAAGCTTAGAATTAAGTAGATTAGTTTACCTACTATATATACCCTTGGGACTATGACTAGGCTATAACTAGACTAGAAGATTACTTAGATAGCCTATATCATAATAGATATTAATGGCTAGGAGAGCTAGGCTATATTCTATATAGTCTTAGGACTTATATATAATATTATATTAAGCCTCCTATAGATAAAATACTAAGAAGTTATACTAGATATATATATAGGCGTTCTTACAATTAGAATATAACTAGGACTACTTATCTATAAGATCTCTTTACGGCCTGGATAAATAGGAATCTCCTAAATAATAGGTATAGTCTTTACTAGTATAATATAGAGGGTATAGAAAAAGAAGACTTCCGATACCTTCCTAGTTACTAGTATCTGGGAGATAATAACTATCTTAGAATTAAGACACTAATTTAATAGAGACAGCATAAGAAAAGGGGGCACCCGACCCGAGCCTGGTATAGAGTTAGAGGTTACCTTACTAGACGAACTTCGCGACTTTGCCAACCTCTTTGACAAGGGGAAAGTTAGCAGACTCCCCCTATATCGTAGTATAGCTAACTATTACATCAAATTAAAGGAAGGCCTAGACAGAAAGATTCCCGAACTCCCTTAGGGGCCTCTCTATAATATACTATAAGATTATTTATTAGAAGTCCGAAAGTAAGTCGTTAACTTACTAGATAAGAGATAGATCTAAGCTAGCTTCTCTTCGGCCGCTACCTTTATCCTCTTAGTAAAGAAAGTAGATAGAGGATAGAGGTTTTATATTGACTATCGGGCGTTAAATAAGATTATAAAGTAAGATCGATACCCTCTTTTACTTATTAAGGAGATATTTTACTCCCTAGCCGGAGCTAAGTGGTTTATAAAGCTTAATATCTAGGTAGCCTTCTACTATATCTAGATTATAAAGGGCTATAAGTATTTAATAGTATTCTAGACTTGGTTTAGCCTCTTCGAGTGGCTTATTTACCTTTTTAGACCTATAGGTATACCTATAACTTTCTAATAATATATTAATAATACTCTTAGCCTAATACTTAAAGACTTTATAATAATATACCTTAATAATATCTTAATCTATATATTGGGTAGTAAGAAAGATTATATAAGGTAGGTAAGGGATATACTCTAAAGGTTATAGAAAGTAGGACTTATACTAGATCTTAAGAAGTATACATTTATTATAAAAGAAGTCAAATATCTTAGCTATATTATAAAGGTAAGGGCTTAGGTTTACCTAGACCCCAAAAAGCTAGCCGTTATCTATAAGTAGGAGGTACTATATAAGGTTCAGGGAGTATAGAGTTTCCTAGGGTTCGTAAACTTCTACCGAGACTTTATCCCTAACTTCTCCGAGTTAATTATACCCTTGATACGGTTAACTCGTAAGAACACCCTATTTCGGTAGGGGATTAAGGAATAAGAGGCCTTTAAAGCTCTTAAGATAGCTTTTATATCGGAATCTGTCCTAGTATAATAGGATCCTAAACAGGAGATAGTACTTGAGGCAGACTACTCTAGGATAGTGTTAGGAGGGTGTTTATCCTAATAGGGAGAAGATAGGGTCTTATATCTTGTAGCCTACTATTCTATAAAACTATCCCTGGCCGAATAGAACTATACGATCTATAATAAGGAACTACTTACGATTATCTCGTATCTAAAAGCCTAGTTAGCTAAGCTTTATAGTATTGCTACCCCCTTTTAGATCCTAACCGACTATAAAAACCTTAAATACTTCTCTTAGCCTTGTTTAATTAGTAAATAGTAAGCTTAATAGGCTAAAATACTCTCCCTCTTTAACTTTAAACTTCGTTACTAACTAGGATTATAAGCTTCCTACCCTAATACCTTATCCTATTATAAATAGGATCACCCTAAGGATATATAGTATATAGTATAATTCCTCCCTACTATTCGGATAAATACAACTAGTACCTTATTATTACCTAAAATATACTACCTGCCGAAGGGAAGGTACTATTTTCGCGGATGTATAGCTTATAGCCTTATAGGACGAGAAAGTTATTAAGGACGAACATTATATATACCGGCTCTAGGCTGTCTAAGACAGGGCCCGAAAATTTCCAAAGGAGGCAAATATAGTATAAACCTAGATTATAGATTGCTCCCTTAATACGTAGGGTGCCCTTTAGTTCTAGGGTAGACTTTAGCTTCCTACGTAAGAGCTACTTATAATTACTATCCTTTAACGTATCTATAACTCCCTTATATTAGGCTACCTAGGGAGGAATAGGTTATTTAAAATGCTTTAATAGGACTACTATTAGGACTTTATATTCCCGGACACGAAGAGATTTACAAGGAACTATTATATATATCGAAGGGCTAAGGTTTTACGTTAACTGTAATAAGGACTTCTCTAGCCCTTACCTATCGCTAACTACTTCTAGAAACAGATTTTTATCGATTTTATAGTCGATCTCCCTATATAAGACGAGAATTTACCCTAGTACCTTATAGTAATTACCGACCGGCTGTTAAAGTATATCTAGCTCGAAGCTATGTCCTTGATAGGAGCCGAGGTGTATGTGCTCCGGTTCCGGGACGTATAGTAGCGGTTTTACGGATTTCTGATATAAATTATTACTAATTGCGGTTCAGACTAGCTTAGCTAGTTTTAGACCACTCTCTATAAAACTATTAGAATCAAGTAGCTACTATTAATAGCCTATTATCTATAGATAGATAAAGGTATAAAACGTATAAATTAGGAGGTATAGACTATTCTATAGACTATAGTTTCCTTTACCTAGTATGATCAGCCTAAATATCTACCTATATATTAGCTTGTGATTAATAACTATAACTTAATAGTAACTAGGATAAGTATAAGCTACCTTCTCTATAGTTATAATATAAGCCTAATATAGTTCACTAACCTACTAGATACTCTTACCTTAATGCTATAAAGAAAAGCTATTAATTTCTTATATTACCTAAGAGAAGGTACTAAATAGACCTAGGCCGCTATTATATATATTATTATTATTATTATTATTATTATTAGTTCTATACTATTATACTAATAAGTATACCAGAGCCTCTCTAGTTATATACAAAGGAAACTATACCTAATAGGCTAGATAAAAACCTCTATCCCTCCTCTAATGCCTGATCCAGAATACTCATATACTATAAAGAAAAGGAAAAGTGGCTAGAATGGCCCTAAAGAGGCCTTCCTTCCCGGTCTAGCCTCCTTACAAGGCGGTATTCCAGGAGCCTCCCTAGGTCCATTAGCCACTATAGAACCCTCCTTGCCAAACGATAGTTACGGGCCCCTATACCTCGCAAAACGAGGTCTAGGTCCCTTTGCGACCGTATTTCCCAGGATTCCCATGTTCGGCTTCTTAGTAGGTTCGGGCACTATATGACTAGGTGCTCTATAGTTTCCCTCCCCTGGCCATAGGCACAGTAGGGGGTACTGACCCCCGGGACTTGAACCCTAAAAAGGAAGTCACGGAGGCCGATAGCCCCTGTGCGGGCCTGTACTAGCAGGGAGCTCTGGGCCTTCGTTAGGCCCTAGTGCCTTTGTAGGCCTTCCCCTGTAAAAACTAGGCGTCTTGTCCGATATACGCTATATCCTCCTACCGGCTTGGTCGGCCCTCTAACGGTTGCTCTAGCTGGCCAATACGGCCAGTTCTATAGCCCGTAGCCTTCTTTATAGGGTCTGTAGGGGGGGTCGACCCCCTTTACAGCCCTCCTAAACCCATTGCCGGACCGTTGACCTTGCTGCCTCTAGGGCTATAGGCTTCGGCTCTCGGCCCCTTACCCTGGCCCTCCTCTTCCGGAACCTCTGGCTTAGCCTATTATAGGCCTGTTAGATAAGAGCCCTCACAGGGACCTAGGAGGCCCCCGGACCTGCCCCGGTCTATAAGAGCGGTTGGTTAAGTTTGGCTTCGAAGTCGGCTAGCCTCTTGTTAAGATAGAGGTCGAGGGGCGGTACCTAGGCTTCTGTTTCGAGGTACCGGATAGGGGTAGCCTTATAGGCCCCGGTGACCACTTGAAGGGCCCTGTATTAGGCCTTCGATAGTTCCCTAGCAGGGCCTTCCGGCTTACCCCCTGGCTTGGTAGGCTTGTGGAAGTTCGAGGCCCTATAGGCTAGGGCGCTACGGATACACTTGGTATAGACCTCGTAGGCCCATAGGAGGCTAGGGCCCTAGGTCTTCGTAGCGAGCCTAGTTAGGGCAAACTCCTAGGTTTCTAGCTTCTTGGTTACCTTTGTATAGTAGGGGCCCTACTATAGCCTCTAGTCTAGCCAGACCCTAAGGAATCTGGCCGACTTCGAAGGGGCTATAGTAGTAGTACCCCCTCCAGGCTATAGGAGCTCTAGCGGTCACGACCACTGTTTCCGGCCCCTGTTAAAGTAGATGAGCTCGTACTTTTCCGGGGCAAAAGCCATACCCCGGGTCCTCGCCCACTAGAGGCAGGCCTTCCAGGCCCTCTATAGCTGACTATTATAGGTCTCCTTGGCCCTCCCAAAGGCTAGGAGGTTAGTGTCGTCGGCAAAGCCTATTAAGCTGACTGTAGGGCTAGCCTGGCAAATGGCCTAGTAAAGGGAGGCTATATAGAGGATAAATAGTATAGGGGAGAGAGGTAACCCCTGTAGGACCCTGGCCTTCTAGTGTAGTTACTCTAGTAGTTAGAAGGTCCGGGGTCTATACTAGTAGGCCTCCTTAGCTCTCTCCTAGGCTTCGACTTTCTTCAGGTAACCCCTGTACCAGGCTATATAGGGGCCCCTACAGGCCGTATACCTATAAGGGAGTTAGTTAGAGTAGGTAGGGCACTAGGCCTCCCTAGTCTTCCCCCCTTCCCTGTAGGCCTTTGCGCCGCAACGGCTATAATAGGCCGGCCGCTGGTAGTACCACTAGGTATAGCCAAAGCTCTAGCACCTATAGCACTGCCTTAGCTCTAGAGCATCCTAGTAGGGCTCGTAGTCTAGCACCTGGGCATCCTAGACCACGCCCTCGTTATAGGCCTTCCGGGCCTCTTCGAGGTCCCGTAAGCCTAGGAGTACCGTGGCCCATTTCCTCTACGGGCTCTTTGGCAGCCGGAACTTGACCGTTTCGATCGAGTGTAGGCCTACAGCCCCCTTGAAGTCTTGTTCGCTGACCCCCTATAGCTCTTCCTTCCGGACTCCTTTAGCTAGGACTATATAGGCCCTGCCGACCTCCCTAGCCTCCTCTCCGAAGGCTATAGCTACCTATTGCTTATTAGCCGAATACCAATCCTTGGTGGCCTTATCCTTAAAGACCACTACTATATCCCTGCTTAGGAGCTTCCTGGCCGCTACGGCTCCCTGGCGGCTAGAAGCCCTGTTAACTGCTTAGACTATCTCGGCCGGGGTTCGGGCTTTAAGGTCTTCCTATAGGCCTGCGTTCCGTATCGTGACCTCCTATAAGGCCCGTAACGGCACTACCTTGGCCGACGGTAGGCCCCCCTAGGGGCTTGTTGCCCCCTGTTACAAGCTTGCGGCTACCTATGCCTAGGTAGGGCAGGGGGTAGCCTTAAGGGCTTCTTTAAGCCCCTTTTTAACTTCCTTGGCTACAAGTTCCTATAGGTTTAGGACCAGGCCTATAACGGTAGTTATAAGGCCTTATAAGAGCCTATTAGTAAGGTCCTATACCCTGCCCTATTTAGGGCTTAGTATAAGGTCGACTAGTTACACGATAAGACCCCTTAGTTCCTTAATATCTAGGGTAATGTAGGCCTATAATAGGCCCCCCTTTGATTGGTTCGAAGCTATAGGCCTCTCTACTTAGTGGCTTGGCGGTAGGCTTTAAATTGACGTTGCGTT
The DNA here is from genome assembly GCF_000226095.1 of Thermothelomyces thermophilus ATCC 42464. Classification (NCBI taxonomy): domain Eukaryota; kingdom Fungi; phylum Ascomycota; class Sordariomycetes; order Sordariales; family Chaetomiaceae; genus Thermothelomyces; species Thermothelomyces thermophilus. The sequence goes on from NC_016475.1 coordinate 3,331,884, forward strand.
CAGGGGCGCTAGGTGGTCTATACGGTGAAAATTTTTGACGGGCATGCGAGGTGCGGTCGGATTACGGTCAGGTCCGGTTTCTACGCCTACGATGCCTGTTGCACACCCGCAACGGCTCGCGCGCGGTTGAAAGTGGTACCGTTAGATAGCGTTTTTCGAGAGCTTTCTAGCGATGGTAGTTTCGTGTGTTTTGGTAAGGTATTCGCAAAGATGTAAAGAAGAGTGATAGGTATAGGTAGGGTTCTGTACTATTATATATATATAGTGCTAGTAAGAAAATACTAATTGTTCTTAATACCTAGCTAAGAGATTTAAAGTAAGAGATAAAGTATAGCTATCCTTATATAATATTAAGACTAACTACCTTAGTTATAAACTTAACTAGGTTAATACCAAGTATAAAGTAATTATAGTACTAATACTACTAATAGTAACTTTAAATGTTCCCTATAGCCTCTACCTTACCTTCTATATTGACCTTATTAAGCGTGCTACGTCCGACCTACTACCTTTATAACATATATTAGATTTCTAACTAGACCTAGTATTAGAACTCTCCTAGGAGGGACTACCGTAGGAGGAATATAAAGTAGAAGCGATTCTTATAGCCAGGAACGCAAGGGGAAGAGGAAATCGACGTAATATACTAGTAAAATAGAAGGGATATAATACCTCGACTTAGGAACCGTTAGAAAATCTAGAAAATACTAAGGCACTTAATACATTTAAGTAGGAGTAGGGAGATATATATTACTATAATAGACTAGTTATAAATAGAAAGTAAGGGAGAGTATAAAAGCAAATGATGTAAATTTTTCGTATAGGTAGGCGAACCTAGGGCGAACGAGCGGTAGGTACGTTATAGTCGTATTATGGATATATTATAACTATATTATGGATATACCTATAGAGATAGTCTAATTATAAAAATAAAAACAAATATATTAACTAGCGTATAATACGCTTACTCTATAACCTCCTCCTCCTTATCCTCCCCCTCTAAAATAATAGTTATAGTGATAAGGGTAAGGTCGTTATGGTCGTAGACTAGGCGTATCGTATACTTAGTAGGTAAGGAAGAGCGGTAGGTACGGGAACGGCCGAAGTCGATCGGCATAGGTATAGGGCATATAGAGGCGCTTAAGTAGGTATAAGAGGCAGGCAACAGGGTGCCTAGGATATAAGCAATAAAGGTAGTATTAGTATTAACTAAAGTTAATATATTCTCGTTTATATATTATATCTAATGTAATATACTATCGTTCTATACTATAGTATAGTATATAAGCTGCTTAGTAGCTTATAGGGTAAGGTTAGGGCTAGTAGTAGGCTAGATAATATTACTATAGTAGGTAGGGGTATTAGGGGTAGTAGTAATAGTAACTAGGGTAAAGTCATTACTAGAATGACGAGAACTTATAGCCTAGGTAAGGGTAAAGGTAGCCTATCTAAGTAAGTAGTTATCACGAGCCAACTATATACCGCAACCCGGTGGGGCACAGAAGGCTAAATGAGCCACTAATCAAGAAGGGCACGAAGCGAGGCTAACATAGGATCGCTAGGGAGCGCGGGCTACTACAGGCGAACGATTGCCAAAAAGGGAAAGATAGCAGAGGATAGCTAGCTACCAAAGGCAATCCAAGGGCAGGATAGAAAGAGACTATAAGCGATCGGCAGAAGTATATATACATGTAAATAGTCACTCGTTATAGTAGACTCTAGGAGTTCACCAGTGGTAATAATCACAATTACAGTACTTATACCAAGTATTGCTAATTACTATAAGAGATAACTCTAAGTGTTATTATAAACCCTTTGGCTTTACCGAATCCCTTAGACGACCTGCCTACCTGTCCTGCTTAATCTACCTTTGTCTAAACCCTTTTAGAAGAAGTCTAAGCTAGGTTCGTTACACGTTATTACTACTCCCTTTATTCTATTATAGTTTAGAATAGAGGTGACTTCGACCTTGATATCGATATAGCTACTAACGTTACGGCTAAATAGCTACTTACCTAGCTTAGTTAACTCTAGTAGCGGATCTAGGAGTTAGACTAGAGAGATAAAGTTACTTAAGCCCAAATTAAGGAACTCGAGAACGGCGAAAAGTATTTATAGAAACTGGTTAACGAGGCCTACGCTAAAATCGAAGCGCTCGAGACTACCAAAGCGAGCTATATTAAGATCGAACTACCTGGCAAATACAGAGGAACCAAGGAGGATCTCGTAGGATTCCTAATAAACCTCCGATCTTACTTCCGGCTTAATAACAATAAGTTTCTAGACGATAAAGCTAAAGTTCTCTACGTAGCTACGAGATTAGAGGGTAAGGCACTTAGATAGTTTGAGCCTATATAGAATGACTATCTTACTAAGGAAGACGAAGACGACTAAGATGTGTTTATGTAGGCAGTCTTCTGATCTTACGACCGTTTCGAAGAAGAGCTTTAGAAGGTTTTTAGCGACAAAGATAAGAAGATTTATATATAAGAAAGACTCGCTAATCTCTAACAGACTAAGTTAGTAGCCTCCTACGCTATATAGTTTAGAAAGGACATATTTAAGTCTTAGCTTAATGATAAGGCATTAATATAACTATTCTATAATAGCTTAAAGGAAAAGGTTAAAGATAAACTATATAAGTATAACCGGCCTAAGACTCTAGATAAATATATTATATAGGCTATTAGAATTAATAATTAACTCTATATACAAGAGTAGCAAAAACGAGGATAAATAAATAGAACTATAGTTAAGGCTAATAATAAAAAAAAGCGAGTATATGTTAGTACCTTGTATAAGATATACCCTAGAGCTATAGATATAGATATAATATAGAAGCAGGATAAGAAGAAGACGGCTAAAGACAAGTCTAACGTTACCTACTATAACTATAGAAAGAAAGGATACTATAAATAAGAATGTCAAAGCCTAAAGAAAGACTAGAAACTAGTCCCTAGAAAGGAAATTATAGCTATCGACAAAAACACTAAGGATATTATCAAAGTAGCGGCTATAAGCTATAAAGATAGGGGCAGTAATACAGACAGTCTTAGATATAACAACAATAGTAAAGATAAACAAGCACCGTACTCTAAACTGGTCACTATAGACCTAGAGATAGGTCTTACCGAATAGGATATGGCAGGAGAATATACACCGCTAGTTTCGATTCTCCTAGCCTTGAGATAGTAGGGTTTTACGGTCACGTAGAGGCAGGATAGATCGTAGACAACCGATACCTAAGGAATCGAAAGACCTAGACCTAATGTTCTATTCCTCTAGGAATGAATCGAATGGTACTATAACGAAGTTTTCCGGCTTAATACGGAACTATACAAACGGGATAAACGCTTGATTTGACTTACCTAGTAGAGCGATAGAATGAGAGACAAGATAAGGGAACTCCGACGTATCGTAGAAACTATTAAAGGGGAATAGCCTGTGATGTACGATAGGCCCGATAGCTACGCCGAGCATTTTGACGATTAGTAACTTAGCCACGACGTACGGAACCCCAAGTACTAGTTTATACATGCAAACTATGAAAAAGACAAACGTATATAGGAAAACTACTAGAAGAAATACTCCTACCTTAGCATTAGAATACCTATAGCCTATATATAATAGGAAGGATTTAGAAAAGAGTTCTAATACCTTTTAGGTAACGCTACGCGACTATACCCGCGATACGAGGCATATATATAAGTGCCTTGGTTCTAATGTATATTATACGAATGCCGATACTACTTTTGTAATAAATTTGAAAACAATCACTAGCCGACCTGACAAGGAAATGAGAACGGAAGCCTTCGCCCTATAGAATAGGTCTATAATATAGGAAATAGAGCGGCCGAATTGCTCTAGAAGATCGAAGCCTACGATCTAGAAGGCATTACAGTAGTACTAAAACGAGCCTAGCCTAGGTACTACAGAACAGGACGAGATATGTAGGACTTATGCTAGAGTAATAACTACCTCTACTATACGGACAAAAAGAAATCGCAGATCTAGGAGCTTTAGATAAAGCTATAGTATATATAACGAAAAGCAGAACAGACCTAATGGTAGGAAGCTATAATGTCACGGAAATATACATGCAGATGCCGCCTAAGCCACTAGCACAAATAGGCTAATTAAGTCAAAGGAACGAAAGGACCAATTACAGCATAGGAAGCATAATAATCACTACACTTACCAGTGATTAGGGTAATCACCGCCATACGATCACTTACAATCACCATGATCAGGAATAATTACTAGGATTATATATATATATAGATAGTCACTCGTTATAGTAGACTCTAGGAGTTCACCAATAGTAATAATTATAATTATAGTACTTATACCAAGCATTGCTAATTACTATAAGAGACAACTCTAAGTGTTATTATAAACTCTTTAACTTTACCAAATCCCTTAGATGACCTGCCTACTTGTCCCGCTTCACCTACCTCTGTCTAGACCCTTTCAGAAGAAGTCTAAGTTAGGTTTGTTATACGTTATTACCACTCCCTTTGTTCTGTCATAGTTTAGAACGGAGGTAACTTCGACCTCGACATCGACATAGCTACTAACGTTACGGCCAAATAGCTACTTACTTAGCTTAGTTAACTCTAGTAGCGAATCTAGGAGTTGGACTAGAGAGACAAGGCTACTTAAGCTCGAATTAAGGAACTCGAGAACTGCGAAAAGTACTTGTAGAAGCTAGTTAACGAGGCCTATACTAAAATCGAGACGCTTAAGACTACTAAAGCGAGCCATATTAAGATCGAACTACCTAGTAAATATAGAGGAACCAAGGAAGATCTTATAGGATTCCTAACAAACCTCTAATCCTACTTCTGGCTTAATGATAACAAGTTTCTAGATGATAAAGCTAAAGTCCTTTATATAGTTATAAGACTAGAGGGCAAGGCACTTAGATAGTTCGAGCCTATGTAGAACGACTATCTTACTAAGAAAGATAAAGACGACCGAGATGTATTTATATAGGCAGTCTTCTAATCTTATAACCATTTCGAAGAAGAGCTTTAGAAGGTTTTTGGTAATAAGGATAAGAAGATTTATATGTAAGAAAGACTCGCTAATCTCCGACAGACCAAGTTAATAGCCTCTTATGCTATATAGTTTAGATAGGATATACTTAAGTCTTAGCTTAACGACGAGGCATTAATGCAATTGTTCTATAATGGCTTAAAGGAAAAGGTCAAGGACAAGCTATATAAGTACGATTAGCCTAAGACTCTAGACAAATATATTATATAGGCTATTAGAATCGATAATTAACTCTATATACAAGAGCAGTAGAAACGAGGTCGAATAAATAGAACTATAGTTAAGGCTAACGATAAGAAAAAGCAAGCGTACGTCAGTACCTTATATAAGATATACCCTAGAACTATAGATATAGATATAGTATAGAAGCAGGACTAGAAGAAAACGACCAAAGACAAGTCTAATATTACCTACTATAACTATAGAAAGAAAGGGCACTATAAGCAAGAATGCCAGAGCTCAAAGAAAGAATGAAAACCAACCCCTAGAAAGGAAATTATAACCATTAATAAAACTACTAAGGATGTTATCGAAGTAGCGGCCACGAGCTATAAAGACAAGGGCAGTAACATAGATAGTCTCGGACACGATAGCGATAGCAAAGACGAACAAGCACCGTACTCCGAACTAGTCACTATGGACCTAGAGATAGGTCTTGCCGAATGGGACATGGCAGGAGAATATATACCGCCAGTTTCGATTCTCCTAGTCTTGAGGCAGTGGGGTTTTACGGTTATGTAGAGGTAGGATAGATTATAGATAACTAATACCTAAGGAATCGAAAGACCTAGACCTAATGTTCTATTCCTCTGGGAACGAATCGAATAGTACTATAACGAAGTTTTCTGACTTAATATAGAACTATATAAACGGGATAGACGCTTAATTTGACTTACCTACTAGAGTAATAGAATAAGGGACGAAATAAGGGAACTCTAATATATTATAGAAACTATTAAAGGAGAATAGCCTATAATATATAATAGGCCTAATAGCTATACTAAGTATCTTAACGGCTAATAACTTAGTAACGACATATAGAACCTAGAATACTAGTTTATACAAGCGAACCACGGAAAAGATAAGTATATATAGGAAAGCTACTAGAAGAAACACTCCTATGTTAGCACTAGAGTACCTATAGTCTATATATAATAGGAAGGATTCGGGAAAGAATTCTAATACCTCCTAGGTGACACTACACGACTATACCCTTGACACAAGGCATATATACAAGTGCCCTAGTTCTAGTATATAGTATACGAATGCCGATACCACTTCCGCGACAAATTCGAAAACAATCACTAGCCGACCCGGCAAGGAAATAAAGATAGAAGTTTATACCCTATAGAATAGGTCTACAATATAGGAAATAGAGCGGCTAAATTGCTCTGGAAGATCGAAGCCTACGATCTAGAAAGCATTACAATAGTTCTAAGACAAGCCTAGCCTAGGTACTACAGAACTAGACGAGATATATAGGACTCGTGTTAGAGCAACGATTACCTCTATTACGCGGACGAAAAGAAATTACAAATTTAGGAGCTTTAGATAAAGCTATAGCACGTACGATAGAAAGTAGAACGGACCTAATAGTAGGAAGCCGTAAGCACTAAATGGCTTATGGAAATGAGCACGATCGATAAAGCTACTATTAGCCGAATAACCGAAGAGGTTAGTACTGACCTAGGAAATGGGTTAGGGCCCTTCGAGGGGCCTGGAAACTATTAACGCCTGTATAGCGGCAAGTGGTAGCGTAGTATAGGAAGGACTAGCGTAAAAGACTACTATATTAAGACCTCTTAGCAGAAATATAAGAAATCGCTACAATCTTTAGATAACGGCGGCAAGACAAGCGATTATAGATAATAGCATAGTAGAAACAGCACGAAATGCTCATACTAGTGGATAGTAGAGCAGAGATAAATCTGATTTCGCCAATACTTGTAAATTAGCTATAGATACCCTAGAGAATAAAGCGGAAGCATAGTATAGTTAAAGGGCTATTTCCGATATAATAGGTATATAGGGAGACCGAACCAATCGATATTACTATAGTAGGGAAGACTATAGTAGTTATATTTAGCATTATAGATATAGGTAATGATAAAGATATAATATTAGGGTTACTATAGTATAAAGACTACGACCTAGACATTAGCTAGAAGAATAGTAGCTACCTACGACCCCAAATGGAGTCGTATTCGACTAGTAAGATAAGGAGTACGCAAGGATCACGAGTAGACGATGCTCAAGGAAAGGCATATCCTACAGATCTACCGTAAGAGATAGACAATGGTAGGCAGACTACTATAGACTCTAGAAGAGGCGGTATAACAATATCAATATCGCGATAGGAGGAACAAGCTAAATCGCCGATAGCTATTCTCTCTATTGACGAATGTAGAGCACTATAATAGGAGTAATAGGTTGAGATAGGAGAAATCGCTAGCATCGCTATAGACGGAACCAAGTTCGTATACTACTAGAAAACCGAGAGACGAGATAAGACTAGGGAAGTACCAAAGGAATATAAAGGACACCTAACATTCGAACCGAAATATCTAGAAGGACTACTAGAACACGGCCTATAGGATCACGAGATTAAGCTTAAGGAAGGAGCATAACTAAAGTTCTTTAAGATTTACTATACAAGCTAGATATAGAACGAAGAACTTAAGTAATATTTAGAGGAGAACCTTCGAAGAGGATATATCTGCCTGTTGATATCGCTAGTAGGCTACCTAATCTTATTTATACCTAAGAAAGATAGAAAGCTATAGTTATATATTGACTATTAGTAACTTAATAAATAGACTATAAAAAACCAATACCCGTTACCGCTAATCTTATAGCTCTAAGATTAGTTAGTAAGAGCCTAATATTTTATGCGTCTTGACTTGCTATCGGCCTATAACTATATATAGATCAAAGAAGGCGACGAGTAGAAAACGGCCTTTAGGACACCCTATAGCCACTATAAGTACCTTGTCATGCTATTTGGACTTACGAACGCGCTAGTAACGTTCTAAGCCCTAATTGATCAAGCTATCTGACCCTTTCTTAACAAATTTACGGTATATTATCTCGACGATATACTTATCTTCTCTAAGACAATAGACGAACACCGGAAGTACGTAAAAGTAGTACTAGACGTGCTATACGTGTACAAGCTATTAGTTAATAAGGAAAAGAGCGAATTCTATGTCAGGAAGACAGTCTTTTTAGGATACGAGATATCCTTAGGACAAATCCGGATAGAACCTTTAAAGGTTAAAGCTATTAAGAATTAGCTACAACCGACGTTAGTTATAGAAGTACAAAGCTTTATCGGATTTATAAACTTCTACCGGATGTTTATTAGGAACTTTAGAATAATCGTACGACCTTTATACGAACTTACTAAGAAGAATACTAAATTCCAATAGGAAGAACAATATAAGTAAGCATTTATATAGATTCGCGATGCTATTACCGAAGATCTAGTACTAGTACTACCAGACCTTAAGAAGCCATTTGAGGTAGAAACGGATGCTTTAGACTACGCCATTAGAGGGCAATTAGGATAACAAGACAGACAAGGAAAGCTATATCCTATAGCCTTCTTTTTAAAGAAGCTCGATAGACTATATCTTAATTACCTAATTTATAATAAGAAACTACTTATGATTATCGAAGCTTTCAAGGAATAGCAACTATACCTTAGCAGCACAATTAAACCGGTATAAGTATATACAGATCATAAGAATTTACGGTATTTCACGATAACAAAGGAGCTTAACAGATAACAAATACAATAGGCAGAATTCCTTACAGAATTCAACTTTGAGATCCGCTATAAGAAGGGCAAAGAGAACGTATAAGCAGATATCTTAAGTTGATAAACGGATTATACGGAAGGACGAACGGAAATAATACTACTATTGTTCAAGGAATATATAGACAGAACGCTATATTACAAAATATAGACACCTATAGAAGATAATCTACTTAACTCGTTCCTAGAATACTACGTAATCTTTCGAGAAGAAAGGATTAACGAGGCATAGTATCAAGTAACACCTAGACCAGTAGTACCTAACGAAGTAGAAGAAAGAGATAGGAAACTTTGGTACCAAGGCAAAGCGTATATCTACGACAAAGATTAATAGCTACAGATGATTCGAGAACTCTACGAGTCGAAACTCGGAGGATATAAAGGAGTTACAAAGACTGTTGTACAAGTCAAGAAACACTACGACTTTCCATAGTTAACGGCACGAGTTAAGGAAGTCGTACAGAGCTATAATATCTGTAATTAAAGCAAAACGGCACGATATAAGCTGTATAGGCTACTTTAGCTACTACTAATAGCTGATAAACTATAGAGTTTAGTTATAATAGACTTTATTACGAAGCTGCTAGAATCTAAGGATACGGCTATAGGAGTAATCTACGATAGTATTCTTACTATAGTAGACTGCCTAACTAAATAGGTATACTTCTTTCCCTATAAGGAGTCCTAGACAGCCAAACAACTAGTAGATATGATCTATCGGCAAGTTACATTAGTATATGCTTGGCCGTAAGAATAGATTACCGATAGAGACACTAAGTTCGTATTAAAGTTTTAGCAAGCGTTAATACAACGATTAGGTATTAATAGCAAGCTATTAACGGTATATTACCTATAGACTAATAGACAAACAGAGTAACTAAACCAAGTTATTAAGCAGTACCTCTACTCTTATATTAACTACTAACAAAACGACTAGGTTATACTATTACCAATAGTATAACTCGCTTACAATATAACGCTAATGGAAACGACTAAAGTTACACTGTTCTTCGCAAACTACGGATATAAAGCAGACCTTAGGCAAGGACTAGAGGTTATAGTGCCGAGAGTAGCAGTCAAAGTAGAACAAATGTATATACTATATAAAAAGCTCAAAAAGGAACTTGAGTTTGTCAAGACTAGAATGAAGAACTACTACGACAAACATAGGCTCGAGGGACCTTACCTAGAGAGGGGAGATAAAGTCTACCTAATTATACGAAACTTACAAACCAAACGACCAAGTACGAAGCTAGACTTTAAGAAGGTCAGACTCTTCGTTATTAAAGAACAAATTTCGACATCTAACTACCGACTATCGTTACTGTCATCTATATGACTATAGATAGATGTTTTTCATATTTTACTTCTCGAACTAGCACCGAAAAACGCTAAGGTTGCTACATATATCGAAGCAGAAGATAAGGAAGAAGAATAGGACGTTAAAGAAATTCTAGATTTACGTATTATCGACAGGGAACTATAGTACCTAGTCAAGTAGCTCGATTTCAGATTAGAAGATAACTCATAGGAACTAGTCAAGAATTTAAACTACCCTAAGAAACTAGAACAGTTTTATCGGCAGAACCCGGATCGGCTAAAGGCAAATCTAAGATAAAACCGAAAATAGCGCCCTAGTTAATAACATTGACGCTACCGTTAAGCTACACAATGGCCCCCGATTCCTACTATTCTACTGCCTCTAATTTGTCTAGATTCGACAAACCCCATATAACTATATCTACCCCCTTCTCTACTAGGAACTCTTGTTGTTTACAGACCTAAGTTAGACAGGCCAACGCCTTAGAAGCTTTATATTAATATTCTCGTAACAAGGCTTTGGCCTCTTTCTCTTTAGCCTTTAAATGACGTTGCTCGTATATAATATAATCTACTACGTTACAATTAGAGATATGCTCTCGTAAGGAAACGGGAACTTATAAGAAGAAACTAGAACACTGGAACTATCGTAAGCATGACCCTAACGTATACAAGCCTTATAACGACGAGACTTTTCAATTATCTTACACACTCGGCTATACTTCGCGTAATGAGAACATGCTATCACTACAAACCCGTAATCGGAAATAAACTAAGCTAAACGCTTATAACGAATAGATACTAGAGATCTACACGCATTAGACGGCATAACTAATAGCACAAAGGGTAACAAGAGGCTAAGGAGAAAAACACGTACAAGGAACGCAAGGGATATTAGCGCTATTTAAGACGGCCTAAAGAGGGCTTTCAGGTCAAAAGCCTCAAAGGGAGGGCATCATGTCTGTCACAGAAATATATATACAGATACCGCCTAAGCCACTAGCACAAATAGGCTAATCAAGTCAAAAGAATGATAGACTAATCAGGACAGGATCACGCTTAGCAAGAAATAATCCTAATAGAGGATTACTAGCTCACGATATAAGCTAGGTAAGCTAGTATAAATGATCACCACGACTGCTAATGATCCTAAGAGTATATATATATATAAATAGTCACTCGTTATAATAGACTCTAGGAGTTCACTAGTAGTAATAATTACAATTATAGTACTTATATTAAATATTGCTAATTACTATAAGAGACAACTCTAATATTATTATAAACCCTTTGGCTTTACCAAATCCCTTAGACGACCTGCCTACTCGTCATACTTAACCTACCTCCGTCTAGACCCTTTCAGAAGAAATCTAAGTTAGGTTCGTTATACGTTATTACTACTCCCTTTGTTCTGTCATGGTTCAGAACAGAGGCAACTTCGACCTCGACATTAATATAGCTACCAACGTCACAGCCGAACAGCTGCTTACTTAGCTTGGTCAACTCTAGCAGCGGATCTAGGAGTTAGACTAGAGAGATAAGGCTGCTTAAGCTCGAATTAAGGAACTCGAGAACTGCGAAAAGTACTTGCAGAAGTTGGTTAACGAGGCCTACACCAAAATCGAGGCACTCGAGGGCGCCAAAGCAAAGCACATTAAGATCGAACCACCTAGCAAATACGGAGGAACTAAGGAAGATCTCGTAGGATTCTTGACAAACCTCCGATCCTACTTCCGGCTCAATGATGACAAGTTTCTAGACGATAAAGCTAAAGTCCTCTATATAGCTATAAGACTAGAGGGCAAGGCACTTAGATAGTTCGAGCCTACGTGGAATGACTATCTTACTAAGGAAGATAAAGATAAACGAGACACGTTTATATAGGTAGTCTTCTAATCTTATAACCGTTTTGAAGAAGAGCTTTAGAAAGTTTTTAGTGATAAAGATAAGAAGATTTATATATAAGAAAGACTTGCTAATCTTTAATAGACTAAGTTAGTAGCCTCTTATACTATATAATTTAGATAGGATATATTTAAGTCTTAGCTTAATAATAAGGCATTAATATAATTATTCTATAACAGCTTAAAGGAAAAGGTTAAAGATAAGCTATATAAGTATAATCGGCCTAAGACTCTAGACAAATATATTATATAGGTTATCAAGATTAATAATCAACTCTATATATAAGAGTAGTAGAAATAAGGTCAAATGAACAGAACTATAGTTAAGGCTAACGATAAGAAAAAGCGAGTATACGTTAGTACCTTATACAGGACATACCCTAGAGCTATAGATATAAACGCAACGTAGAAGCAAGATTAGAAGAAGACGACCAAAGATAAGTCTAATATTACCTACTATAACTATAGAAAGAAAGGGCACTATAAGCGAGAATGCTAAAGCCTAAAGAAAGAATAGAAACTAGCCCCTAGGAAGAAAATTACAGCTATCGACGAAACTACCAAGGACATTATCGAAGTAGTAGCTACAAGCTACAAAGACAAGGGTAGTAATACGGATAGTCTTAGATACGACGGCAACGGTAAAGACAAATAAGCACCATACTCCGAACTAGTCACTATAGATCTAGAGACAGGTCTTGCCGAATAGGATATAGCAGGAGAGTATATGCCGCTAATTTCGATTCTCCTAGCCTTGAGGTAGTAGGGTTTTATAGTCATGTAGAGGTAGGATGGATCGTAGATAACCGACACCTAAGGAATCGAAAGACCCGGACCTAATGCTCTATTCCTCTAGGAACAAATTAAATAGTACTATAACGAAGTTTTCTAACTTAATACGGAACTATATAAACGGGATAGGTGCTTAACTTAACTTACCTAGTAGAGCGATAAGATAAAGGATAAAATAAGGGAACTCTAACATATTATAGAAGCTATTAAAGGAGAATAGCCTATAATATATAATAGGCCTAATAGCTATACTAAGTACCTTGATAATTAGTAACTTAGTAACGATATATAGAACCTAGAATACTAGTTTATACACGCAAACTGTAGAAAAGACAAGCGTATATAGGAAAGCTACTAGAAGAAATACTCCTACCTTAGCATTAGAGTACCTATAGTCTATATATAGTAGGAAGGATTTAAGAAAGAATTCCAATACCTCCTAGGCAACATTACACGACTATACCCTTAACATGAGGCACATATACAAGTGCCCTAGTTCCAGTATATAGCACACGAATGCCAATACCACTTCTACGACAAATTTAAAAACAATCACTAGCCAACCCGACAAGGAAATGAGGACGGAAGCTTACGCCCTATGGAATAGGTCTACGATATAGGAAACAGAGCGGCCGAATTGCTCTAGAAGATCGAAGCCCGCGATCTAGGAAGCATTACGATAGTTCCAAGACAAGCCTGGCCTAGGCACTACGGAATAGGACGAGATATATAGGACTCGTGCTAGAATAACGATTACCTCTATTACGTAGAAGAAAAGAAATTGCGAATTCGGAAGCTTTAGATAAAGCTATAGTACGTACGATAGAAAGTAAAATAGACCTAATGGTAGGAAGCTATAAGCACTTAATAGCTTACGGAAATAAGTACGATCGATAAAGCCGCTATTAGTCAAATAACCAAAGAGGTTAGCACTAACCTAGGAAACGGGTCAGGGCCCTTCGAGGGGCCTAGAAACCATTAACGCCTACGTAATGGCAAGTGGTAGTATAGTATAGGAGGGACTAGCGTAAGAGATTACTATATCGAGACCTCCTGGTAGAAATATAGGAAATCGCTATAATCTTTAGACGACGATAGTAAGATAAGCGACTATAAATAATAGCACAATAGAAACAGCACAAAATGCTCGTACTAGTAAATAGTAGAGCAGAGATAAACCTAATTTCACCGACACTTGTAAATTAGCTACAGATACCCTAGAGAATGAAGCGGAAGTATAATATAGTTAAAGGGCCATTTCCGACGTAATAGATATATAGGGAGACTAAACCAATTGACATCACTATAGCAGGGAAGACTATAGTAGTCGTATTTAGCATCATAGATATAGGCAACGACAAAGACATAATATTAGGGTTACTATAGTATGAAGATTATAACCTAGATATTAGCTAGAAGAATGGTAGCCACCTACGACCCCGAACGGAGTTATATTTGACTAGTAAGATAGGGAGCATACAGGGATCGCAAGCGGACAATGCTCAAGGAAAGGCATGTCCTACAGATCTACCGCAAGAGATAGATAATAGTAGGTAGACTACTACAGACTCTAGAAGAGGTAGCACAATAACATTAATATCGTAACAGGAGGAACAAGCTAAATCACCAATAGCTATTCTCTCTATTAATAAATATAGAGCACTATAATTAGAGTAATAGGTTAAGATAGGAGAAATCGCTAGTATCGCTATAGACGGAACCAAGTTCGTATACTATTAGAAAACCAAGAGATGAGACAAGACTAGGAAAGTACCAAAGGAATATAAAGGACATCTAGCATTCGAACCGAAGCATCTAGAAGGATTACTAGAATACGGCCTATAGGATTACGAGATCAAGCTTAAGGAAGGAGCACGACTAAAGTTCTTCAAGATTTACTATACGAGCCAGATATAGAACGAAGAACTTAAGCAATATTTAAAGGAGAACCTTCGAAGAGGACATATCTGCCTGTTGACATTGCTAGCAGGCTACCTAATCCTATTTATGCCTAAGAAAGACGGAAAGCTATAGTTATACGTTGACTATTAGCAACTTAACGAACAGACCGTAAAGAACCGATACCTGTTACTACTAATCTTATAGCTCCGAGATTAGTTAGCAGGAGCCTAATATTTTACGTGTCTTGACTTGCCATCGGCCTATAACTATATACGGATCAAAGAAGGTAACGAGTAGAAAACGGCCTTTAGGATACCCTATAGCCACTATAAGTACCTCATTATGTTATTTAGACTTACGAACGTACTAGCAACGTTCTAAGCCCTGATTAATCAAGCTATCCGACCCTTTCTCGACAAATTTACAGTATATTATCTTGACAATATACTCATCTTCTCCAAGACGATAGACGAACACCGGAAGTACGTAAAAGTAATACTAGACGTGCTATACACGTATAAGCTATTAGTTAACAAGGAAAAGAGCAAATTCTACATTAGGAAAACGGTGTTTCTAGGATACGAAATATCCCTAGGACAAATTTAGATAGAACCTTTAAAGGTTAAAGCTATTAAGAATTAGCTATAACTAACGTTAGTTACGGAAGTATAAAGCTTCATCGGATTTACAAACTTCTACTAGATATTTATTAGGAACTTTAGAGTAATCGTACGACCTTTATACGAACTTACTAAGAAGAATGCTAAATTCTAATAGGAAGAGCGATATAAGTAAGCATTTATATAGATCTGTAACGCTATTACTAAAGATCTAGTACTAGTACTACTAGACCCTAAGAAGCTATTCGAGGTAGAAATAGATGCTTTAGACTACGCCATCGGAGGATAATTAGGATAACAAGATAAACAAGGGAAGCTATATCCTATAGCCTTCTTTTTAAAGAAGCTCGACAGACTATGTCTTAATTATCTGATTTACGACAAGGAACTACTTATAATTATTAAAGCTTTTAAGGAATAGCAACTATACCTTAGTAGTACGATTGAACTAGTATAAGTATATATAGATCATAAGAACCTACGATACTTCACGACGACAAAGGAACTTAACAGACGACAAATACAATAGGCAGAATTCCTTGTAGAATTTAACTTTAAGATCTGCTATAAGAAGGGCAAAGAGAACGTACAAGTAGACATCTTAAGCCAACAAACGGATCATATAAAAGGACAAACGGAAACAATACCACCGTTATTCAAGGAACGAACAGACAAAACGCTATATCACAAAACGCAGACACCCGTAGAAGACAATCCACTTAACTCGTTCCTCGAATGCTATATAATCTTTCAAGAGGAAAGGATCAACAAGGCATAGTATCAAGTAGCACCTAGACTAGTAGTACCTAACAGAGTAAAAGAAAGAGATGGGAAACTTTGGTACCGAGGCAAAGCATATATCTATGACTAGGATTAATAGCTACAGATGATTTAAGAACTCTATAAGTCGAAACTCGGAGGATATAAAGGAGTTATGAAGACTGTTGTATAAGTCAAGAAATACTACGACTTTCTATAGTTAACGGCACGGGTTAAGGAAGTCATATAGAACTACGATATTTGCAATCGAAGTAAAACGATACTATATAAGCTGTATAGGCTACTTTAACTACTACTAATAGCTGACAAACTATAGAGCTTAGTCATAATAGACTTTATTACAAAGCTACTAAAATCTAAGGATATAGCTATAGGAGTAATCTATAATAGTATTCTTACTATAGTAGATTGCCTAACTAAATAGGTATACTTCTTTCCCTATAAGGAGTTATAGATAGCTAAATAACTAGTAGATATGATCTATTGGCAAGTTACATCAGTATATGCTTGGCCGTAAGAATAGATTACCGATAGAGACACCAAGTTCGTGTCGAAGTTCTAGCAAGCATTAATACAACAATTAGGCGTTAATAGTAAGCTGTCAACGGCATATTACCTACAGACTGACGGACAAACGGAGTAACTAAACCAAGTTGTCGAGCAGTATCTCCGTTCTTACATTAACTACTAGCAAGACGACTAGGTCATGCTATTACCAACAGTATAACTCGCCTATAACACGACGCCGATAGAAACGACCAAAGTCATACCATTCTTCGCGAACTATAGATATAAAGCAGACCTTAGGCAAGGACTAGAGGTTATAGTGCCGAGAGCAATAGTCAAAGCAGAACAAATGTACGCACTATATAAAAAGCTTAAAAAAGAACTCGAGTTTGTCAAAACCAGAATAAAGAATTACTACAACAAATACAGGCTCGAAGGACCTTGCCTAGAGAGAGGAGATAAAGTCTACCTGATCGTACGGAACTTACAAACCAAATAACCAAGCACAAAGCTAGACTTCAAGAAGGTCAGACCCTTTATTATCAAAGAACGAATTTCGACATCTAACTACTAACTATCGTTACCATCATCTATACGACTATAGATAGATATTTTTCATATTTCACTCCTCGAACTAACACTAAAAAACGCTAAGGTTGCTATATATATTAAAGCAGAAGATAAGGAAGAAGAATAGGACGTCAAAGAAATTCTAGATTTATATATTATTAATAGGGAACTATAGTACCTAGTTAAATAGCTTAATTTTAGATTAGAAGATAACTTATAGGAACTAGTCAAGAACTTAAATTGCCTTAAGAAACTAGAATAGTTCTACCAGCAGAACCCGGATTAACCGTAGGCACTAGCTCGGACAAAACGGCCAAATCGGCCTCCGATAAATCTAGGCCTAAAGAAGACTAGTTAAATAGGACGTTAGCACCCTAGGACCGTATATTACTAATAACACGTACTTCGGACTCCCGTACCCTCTGTTCTTCTGCCTCTATTTCCTCTAAAGACTGTATACCTCGACGAAATAGCTCGGAACCCTGCTCCTTTAAGAAACGTTTCTAGTGATAAAGACAAGCTAATCGACTGACAGCCGTCTAAAGTTAAGTCTAAAGGACAAAAAGGGCCTCTTCGGCATTAGCCTCTTCTTACTCTACACGCTTTTATTTAGATATAATCTTCGTTACTATAAAGAATTAGCTATAAACATTAAGGTAATAAACTAGGTCACAAACAAGCAGACGCTACATTAGAACTATTATAAGAACGACCCTAACGTATATACTCGCTATAGCAGGAAGAGCCTAACGCCATACGACAAGCCAAGTTCCGCTTAAAACACCACAAACACGGTATGACGTCTACGCCAGAAGAATCAATAAAAGAAGCAAGCGCGGCGTGCTGTTAGGATTTCGAGGATCGGCGCTTAGAAACATAATCTACCATCTTATTAGTCACTAGCAGTATAGAAAAAGGGAAAAATTACAAGGTATACATAGAGAGGATGTTAACGCTATTTGAAATAGCCTAAAAGAGGGCTTTTAGGTCGAAAGCCTTAGAGGGAGGGCATTGTGTCATGGAAATATATATACAGATGCCGCCTAAGCCACTAGTACAAACAGGCTAATCAAGTCGAAAGAATGATAGACCAATCAGGACAGGATCACGCTTAGCAAGAAATGATCCCAATAGAGGATCACTAGCTCACGATATAAGCCAGGTAAGCTAGTATAAATGATTACCATGACTGCTAGTGATCCTAGGAGTATATATACATGTAAATAGTCACTCGTTATGGTGGACTCTAGGAGTTCACCAGTGGTAATAATCATAATTACGGTACTTATACCAAGTATTGCTAATTACTGTGAGAGACAACTCTAGTGTTGTTGTGAACCCTTTGGCTTCACTGAATCCCTTAGACGACCTGCCTGCTCGTCACGCTTAACCTACCTCTGTCTAGACCCTTTTAGAAGAAATCTGAGTTGGGTTCGTTATAGTGTTATAGAAATATGTATACAGATACTGCCTAAGCTATTAGTATAAATAGGCCAATTAAGTCGAAGGAACAAAAGGACTAATTATAGCATAGGAAGCATAGTAATTACTATGCTTACTAGTGATTAGGGTGATTACCGCTATACAATTACTTACGATCACCGTAATTAGGAATAATCACTAGGATTATATATATATGTAGATAGTCACTTGTTATAGTAGACTCTAGGAGTTTGCTAGTAGTAATAATCATAATCACAGTACTTATACCAAGCATTGCTAATTATTATAAGAGATAACTCTAAGTATTGTTATAAACCCTTTGGCTTTACCGAATCCCTCAGACGACCTGCCTGCTTGTCCCGCTTCACCTACCTCCGTCTGGACCCTTTTAGAAGAAGTCTAAGTTAGGTTTGTCACATATAAGCACTTAATAGCTTACAGAAATAAGCACAATCGATAAAGCCACTATTAGCCAAATAACTAAAGAGGTCAACACTGACCTAGGAAACGGGTTAGGGCTCTTCGAAGGGCCCGGAAACTATTAACGCCTGTATAGCAACAAGTAGTAGTGTAGTATAGGAGGAACTAGCGTAAAAGACCACTATATTAAGACCTCCTAGCAGAAACATAGGAAATCGCCGTAATCTTTAGACGACGATAGCAAGATAAGCGATTATAGATAATAGTATAATAGAAATAGCACGAAATGCTTGTACTAGTAGATAGTAGAGTAGAGATAAACCTAATTTCACCGACACTTGTAAATTAGCTATAAATACCCTAGAGAGTAAAGTAGAAGCATAGCATAGTCAAAAGGCCATTTCCGACACAATAGGTATATAAGGAGACCGAACCGATCGACATTACTATGGCAAGGAAAACTATAGCAGTTATATTTAGCATTATAGACATAGGCGACGATAAAGACATAATATTAGGATTACCATAGTATAAAGATTACAACCTAGACATCAGCTAGAAGAATAGTAGCTACCTACGACCCCGAATGGAGTCGTATTCGACCAGCAAGATAGGGAGTATACAAGGATCGCAAGCGGACGATGCTCAGGGGAAGGCATGTCCCACGGATCTACCACAAGAGATAGATAGTGGCAGGTAGACTACTATAGACTCTAGAAAAAGCGGCATAATGATACCGACGTTATAATAGGAGGAACAAGCTAAACCGCCGATAGCTGTTCTCTCTGTTGACGAATGCGGAGCACTATAACTAGAGTAGTAGGTTAAGATAGGAGAAATCGCTAGTATCGCTATAGATAGAACCAAGTTTATATACTATTAGAAAATCGAAAAACGAGACGAGACTAGGAAAGTACCAAAGGAATATAAAGGATACTTAACATTCGAACCGAAGTATTTAGAAGGATTACTAGAACACGGCCTATAGGATTACGAGATTAAGCTTAAGGAAGGAGTATGACTAAAGTTCTTTAAGATTTACTATACAAGCTAGATATAGAATAAAGAACTTAAGCGATATTTAGAGGAGAACCTTTAAAGAGGATATATCTGCCTATTAACATCGCTAACAGGCTACCTAATCCTATTTATACCTAAGAAAGATAGAAAGCTATAGTTATATGTCGATTATCGGCAACTTAACAAATAGACCGTGAAAAACCGATACCCGTTACCGCTAATCTTATAGCTCTGAGATTAGTTAGCAGGAGCCTAATATTTTACGCGTCTTGACTTACTATTGGCCTATAACTATATATAGATCAAAGAAGGCGACAAGTAGAAAATGGCCTTTAGGACACCCTATAGCCATTATAAGTACCTCGTTATGCCATTTAGACTTACAAACGCGCTAGTAACGTTCTAAGCCCTAATTAATCAAGCTATCTAATCCTTTCTCGACAAATTTATAGTATATTATCTTAACAATATACTTATCTTCTCTAAAACGATAGACGAATACCAGAAGTATATAAGAGTAATACTAGATACGTTATATATATACAAGCTATCAGTTAATAAGGAAAAAAGCGAATTCCACGTTAGGAAGACGGTGTTTTTAGGATACAAAATATCCCTAGGACAAATCTAGATAGAACCTTTAAAGATTAAAGCTATCAAGAATTAGCCATAACTAACGTCAGTTACTAAAGTACAAAGCTTCATCGGATTTACAAACTTCTACCAGATGTTTATCAAGAACTTTAGAGTAATTATACGACCTTTATACGAACTTACCAAGAAGAACGCTAAATTCTAATGGGAAGAGCAACATAAGTAAGCATTTACACAGATCCGTAACGCTATTACTAAAGATCTAGTACTAGTGCTACCAGATCCTAAGAAGCCATTTAAGGTAGAAATAGACGCTTTAGACTATACTATCAGAGGACAATTAGGATAACGAGACAAATAAGGGAAGCTACATCCTATAGCCTTCTTTTCAAAAAAAGCTTAATAGACTACGTCTTAATTATCTAATCTACGATAAGGAACTACTTACGATTATTAAAGCTTTCAAGGAATGGCAACTATACCTCAGTAGTACAATTAAATTAATATAAGTATATATAGATCACAAGAATTTACGATACTTTACGATAATAAAGGAGCTTAACAGACGACAAATACAATAGGTAGAATTCCTTGCGGAATTCAATTTTGAGATCTGCTACAAGAAGGGCAAAGAGAACGTATAAGCAGATGCCTTAAGCCGACGAACGGATTATATGGAAGGACGAATAGAAATAACGCTACCATTATTCAAGGAACAAATAGACAGAACGCTATATCATAAAACGTAGATACCTATAGAAGACAATCTACTTAACTCGTTCCTAGAATGTTATACAATCTTTCGAGAAGAAAGGATCAACAAGGCATAGTATTAAGCAACACCCGGACTAGTAGTACCTAACAAAGTGGAAGAAAAAGATAGGAAACTCTAGTACTAAGGTAAAACGTATATCTACGACAAAGATCAATAGCTATAAATGATTCGAGAACTCTACGAATCGAAACTCGGAGGATACAAAGGAGTTATAAAGACTGTTATACAAGTTAAGAAACACTATGACTTTCTATAGTTAACGATACAAGTTAAGGAAGTTATATAGAGTTATAATATCTATAATCGAAGCAAAACAGCACAATACAAGCTATATAGGCTACTTTAGCCACTACTAATAGCCGACAAACCATAGAGTTTAATTACAATAGACTTTATTATAAAGCTGCCAGAATCCAAGGATACAGCTATAGGGGTAATCTATAATAGTATTCTCACTATAGTAAATCGCCTAACTAAATAGGCATACTTCTTTCCCTATAAGGAGTCCTAGATAGCTAAACAGCTAGTAGATGTAATCTATCGGCAAGTCGTATTAGTATACACTTAGCCACAAGAATAGATTACCAATAGAGATACTAAGTTCATATCGAAGTTCTAGCAAGCATTAATATAATAATTAGGCGTTAATAGCAAGCTATTAACAGCATATCACCTATAGACTAACAGACAAATAGAGCAACTAAACCAAGTTATTAAGTAGTACCTTCATTCTTACGTCAACTACTAGCAAGACGACTAGGTCATACTATTGCCAATAGTATAACTCGCTTATAATATAACACCAACGGAAACAACCAAAGTCACACCGTTCTTCGCAAACTACGGATATAAAGCAGACCTTAGGCAAGGACTAGAGGTTATAGTGCCGAGAGCAGTAGTCAAAGCGGAACAAATGTACATACTATATAAGAAGCTCAAAAACGAACTTAAGTTTGTCAAAACCAGAATAAAGAACTACTACGATAAACATAGGCTCAAGGGACCTTACCTAGAGAGGGGAAACAAAGTCTATCTAGTTATACGAAACTTACGAACTAAACGACTAAGTATAAAGCTAGACTTTAAGAAGGTCAGACCCTTCGTTATCAAAGAATGAATTTTAACATCTAACTACCGACTATCGTTACTATTATCTATATGACTATAGATAGATATTTTTTATATTTCACTTCTCGAACTAGTACTAAAGAGCACTAAGGTTACTACATATATTAAAGTAAAGGATAAAGAGGAAGAATAGGACGTCAAAGAAATTCTAGATTTACGTATTATCAATGGAAAACTGTAGTATCTAGTTAAATAGCTTGATTTCAGACTAGAAGACAACTTATAGGAACCTGTCAAGAACCTAAATTGCCCTAAGAAACTAGAGTAGTTCTACCGACGGAATCCTGACCGGCTATAGGAACCGGCTCTAAAGCCTATTCCCCGATAGAAAAAGAGGGGAACCTACTAGAATTAGGACTAGGATCTAACCCGATCAACTCCTAATCGAACACATCAAAAGCACCTAACACCTAAGCTTAACCCGCAAGGGTCTACGTCTCCGATATCGGCAGAGGAGTATCTGGTTCTTCCTCCTCCTCTAGACGAGCTACGCCACGACGAAAAACTTCGGTACCACGATCGCGCAGGGATTACTACAAACGACGTAATTAACTTAAACGGCTTAGCGTCTAAGCAAGTAGCGCCTCGGTCTTAGCAATCTCTCTCGAAACCTTCTCTTGCTCTGATAAATTCGAAAGGACTAAGATAGTTAGCTACCCGAGATTATAAAAAAAAAAAACAAGGAACCTATAGGTATCTATAACGTTCAGACTATTATACTTCTTACCTATATAAACATAGTTTTAATACTTATTTAAACCCTCTATTATTATATAACGCTTTCACGGCTTTGTATTCTAATAATACTCGTATAGTATAGCGACCTTATAACCCTCTTGCTTAATCTTAATTATAATAGTATGTCGTTTACGTTTAAGATTATAATAATTCCTAGGAACACGATTAGCTATAACAAAAGGAAGTTAGTAGAAGAAAGATATTACCTACTAGAAAAAGGGGGTATTAGTAGTATTTAAAACAAGTCATAAGAAGCTTTTAGGTCGAAAGCCCTGAAGAGGGGGCATCGTGACACGAGCTAACTATATACCGCGACCCGGTAGGGCATAGAAGGCTAAATAAGCCACCAATCAAGAAGGGCACGAAGCGAGGCTGACATAGGATTGCTAGGGAGCGCGGGCTACCGTAGGCAAACGATTACTAAAAAGGGAAAGATAGCAGAGGATAGCTAGCTACCAAAGGCGATCTAAGGGCAGGATAGAAAGGGACTATAAGCGATCGGCAGAAGTATATATACATGTAAATAGTTACTCGTTATAGTAGACTCTGGGAGTTCACCAGTGGTAACAATTACAATTACAGTACTTATACCAAGCATTGCTAATTACTATAAGAGACAACTCTAAGTATTGTTATGAACCTTTTGGCTTTACCGAATCCCTTAGACGAGCTGCCTGCCTGTCCCGCTTAATCTACCTTTGTCTGAACCCTTTTAGAAGAAGTCTGAGCTAGGTTCGTCATAGTAGTTAAACTAGGCAGCTTTAAAGAGTATAAAGAATAAATATATTAATATAGAGAACTTAGGTATTAGAATAGTATAATAGATACCTTAGTTAGTAGTCTTATAATAGGTAGGGGAGGTAAAGGTAGTACTAGTATTATAATAACCTATGATTTTCTTAATACCTATATATAGGTAGGGGTTATTAGCCTAGAGTTATAGATCTTAAATATAGCTTCTATAGCTCTTATAGTATATTATATAGGAAGTGCCTTAACCTTAGATATACTTAATATTATTACCTCTAAAAAGTTAATTAATATATAATAGGTAGTACTATTACTTCTTAAGCTATAGTTTAAACTCCTTATTAAAAGAATTACCCTTAATAGTATATTTACTAAAGGAAAGGTTAATATTCTTATATTATAAAATAAAAAGTTAATTTATATCTTATATATATATATAATAGCTAAAAATTAATATAAATAAAGAAAAACTTATATAATACTCTTTATTTTTATTATTACTAAGGTAATAACTACTACTATTACTACTAAGTAAACTAATAACTATTAATATATTAGATAGATATTAATTAAGGAAAAAAAAACTTTAAAGGTATAATAGGGATATAGGTAGCAAGTATAGTTATAAAAGGTAGAGGTAGTTAAAAGGTATAGAGGAAGAGGAGAGTTAATTATAGGAAAGAGAATCAAGAGGAGGAGGGAAAAGGAAGGGGTATTTATAGGCATTAGGAAGAAGGCAGTAAAGGAGTATATAGGACCTAGGCAAATTACTTATTATATATATAACTTACTACTATATATATAGGTTATATTATTCTAATGATAAAGAGAAGGAGCTTAGCTTTCATCCGAACTCGAATAGCTACCTATTCACGCTCGATATGCCATTATACGTATAGGTCACATTATTATAACGACAAAGGAAGGAAGGTATAGGACCCGCTTACAGGACTAATATAAGGGCAGGATATAGGGCAGGTCGGCCTAGTAACCGCGAAAAGAGAAGGGGGGGGGTATATTATAGGCCCGGGCTACACCTAGGCTAGACAATGCCCGGGCTTTACCTAGGCATCGGAGCAGACCTACCCTGCCCTATTTACATACGCCCTATAGGTCTGTAGAGCGTTCGTTACTCGTTCGTAACTCGTCCGGTAGACACGTAGCCAAGGCCCGGTTAGGGCCTGACCTAGAGCCTAACTAGGCCCTACCTAGGTTATATATGTATATATTGGTTAAAAGGTTCTCCTCTGTATAACTCTTGTATTTTTCCTCTTTTTCCTCCCTAAGGTAGTTAAATAAAATATTATATGCTTATCTGTAGATGCTATAAGGCTAGTATATTATAGTAGTATTGTAAATAGTTTAAAAGAGTGATATCTCCTTCTTACGATTGCTAGCCCTGTGGCTCTATATAAGTAGAGGATAGGAATAAAGAACCCTCTGTTTGCCAGCCCGTTTGCCAGATCCACAGGTCTTATCTTATCCAGCCTTATATGATGGACGCGTCCGTAGATAACGTACTGCATCACTTTCCCTTGATGACCTGGGTAAAGTCTTCCCACGTCATCTTCTCGACCGAGCCGTAGTATGCCGTAGCGTATTATGCGAGAGGCAGGCTGGCCGCGGCTTCGAAGGAAATTTCTTTGGGTATTTTGAAGGCGAGACATTCCCTTGTCCTCGCCTTGGTGGCAAAAGCCCCTTTCGTAAACACCGCAACCCGGTCGCCGGACTGCAAACCCGTCACCTCAGCCACCAATCGCCGTGACTAATTACTTCACTTGCCTCGATGCTGCCGCTGCTGAGAGGAACTGAGCTCTTAGCGGCCATCCCGTCCCTGAAATTCAACCCAATAGCCTTGATCTCAATTTCAATCTCGCCAGTATCCAAGAGTTGCTCAACAGCCGAATCGTCCACGAAGTGGAGGGTGTCCAAGGCCCCTGCGGTTGACATCTCCATTCTTAGAGCCCGGTTCTCGGAACCAAACTGTGGCGGTTCGAGAGCAAATGGGTTGTTTGCTTGTGCACGTAGTCATTCATCTCGGGGTCGTGAACGATCTACGGGGTGAAGAATGCGCCTGCTCGCTTCATGAACTCCAGCTCTCCGGTCGCCGATGAATCGGAGCCAAAGACAAAGTTGAACACCTTCACAATGGCGTCGGCCGTCTCGAGTTCCGGGAGCTGGGACTTGGCATCCGGGTCGAGGGTTGCAAATCTCATGGCCGTTTCTGATCGGATGGTCCTGCTTAAGCCGGTATTATTATTAATTATATTGGCATCCGGGTTTGTCGACTTCTCGTAAGCTCCACGCACAACCTACAAGACGCCATCGGCCATGTCAGGAGCCTTTGCAGGGTCGCAAATTGGCCAGGTGAAAGTGTGGAGAGTAATGGTTGGTACAGCTCGTTCAAGAAGATGCATACACGAGGCACATCGCCACCAAACTCTGGAAACTGGTGTCTTCGTGGATGATGACAACCTCCATGCCTTCAGGGTAGTGATGATGCCCGGATTCGGCCTGGGCTTGAAGGATTGGATCCCAATCCAGTTTGTAACAGAGCTCTCTCAGAGCGCGGCCAGGTCCTCGGGCGTAGTTATTACCGTTCGGCAGCGGGGGAGACTGTGGCCCGGTCCACTGAGGAGGGCAGGTAGATGGTGTTGATGGCGTGCCGACGGGCTCCCACAAGCAGACAATACATCTCAATGATGGATTCCAGGAGAGCAGGCTGGATTACCGCATCAGTCAGATGACCGTTCAGCATCTCCTTTGCAACATCCAGTACCACAGCCGGTACCACAACGTTCCCCACCGCGCAGGTGTTAGATGCGTAACAGCTGCTCATCCCTTGGAACAGAGGTCCGTAATATACCACACCCAGCTCGGCGAGGCAGTCGTACATGGCCTGGGTCCTTTTCCCCTTCTTTTACAGTGTCGATCTGTTGCATGAAGTGAGGTCTCTTATTTCTGTGTATGGCTCACACCTCGATCTCGACCATGTGTAACATTACAAATCTATATATATATACGGACAAGCCAAGAAGGGTGTACGTCCGTATATATTTATAATATGCACCGTGGTGTTCACGTTAGGTTCCACCGGCATCCATCACGCACTAATCCTGCATAACGAGCTAACGGAAGCACGCCTCCCGGTTGCTATCGACGATGAGGGGAGCTCCACAATCAGTGCATCCAAACCCCCAATACTCAAGAGACGAACATGTTAGCCTCCCGGAGCTGAGTTCTTAACCCCGTGCCCGACTTTCTTATCCCCGCTGTGGGGTAGTTAACGCAGCTGGGACGCTCTCATGCACGTCTTCCGTCACCCCTGAATAACTTCGAGTATATAATGGCCGTACAAACCACTTCTCGGGCCTTGACAGAGACATAGTCGTTATCACACAATACGACTTTTTTTTGGTTTTCTTCTGTTGAAGACCATTCTCTGCAGCGGGACAACGTCGGGCAGGGACCCCCAGCTTGAGCACCACCGGGTCACTACAGTCTATATATACTCGATTGCTCCATATATAATTATATAATAAACACACACACAAATGGCGGGAAGAATCTATCCCAAACTCAAGGAGTCCCTCGAGAACTCCAAGGTCGAGTATCGGCGGCTGGGCAACAGCGGCCTCCGCGTCTCGGTGCCCATCTTTGGCTGCATGAGCTTCGGCGACCCCAGGACTCTGGACTGGGCCATCGGCGAGGAGGAGGCGCTCCCGCTGCTCAAGGCCGCCTACGACCGCGGCCTTAACACCTGGGACACGGCCAACGTGTACTCCAACGGCGCGTCCGAGATCATCGTCGGCAAGGCGCTCAAGCGCTACAACATCCCCCGCGAGAAGGTCGTCATCATGACCAAGTGCTGCTTCGCCGTCGGCGAGGAGCCCGAGCTGCGGGCCTTCTTCGTCCAAAAGGAACTCGCCGAGTCCAAGGACTACGTCAACCAATTTGGCCTGTCCCGCGCCGCCATCTTCAACCAGGTCGAGGCTTCGCTCAAGCGGCTCGACACGCCCTACATCGACCTGCTCCAGATCCACCGCTTCGACCCCAACACGCCCATCGAGGAGACCATGAAGGCCCTGCACGACCTCGTCCAGTCGGGCAAGGTCCGCTACATTGGCGCCAGCAGCATGTGGGCCACCCAGTTCGCCCGCATGCAGTTCTGCGCCGAGCGCAACGGCTGGACCAAGTTCATCAGCATGCAGAACCAATACAACCTGCTCTACCGCGAGGAGGAGCGCGAGATGAACCGCTTCTGCAACGACACGGGCGTCGGCCTGATCCCCTGGGCTCCCCTCTGCAGGGGGCACCTGGCCCGCCGCCCGGAGCAGTACGGCACCACCCCCCGGAGCAAGGGCGAGAAGGAGAACGTCCCGGGCGCCCACGGCACCGTCGAGCCCGACTTGACCATCATCAAGCGCGTCATCGAGGTTGCGGATAAGCACGGGTGGCCGGTAAGTATTATTATCTTTACTCATTTCTTCCCGCCTTTTCGCCCTTCCTCCCCCTCCCCCTTCCCCTCCCTATCCTCTCCAAAAAAAAATATAAAATAATATAAAAACGAAACAAAGAGAGAAAACCACAGATTAGTGACTAATAATTAACCCTGAGTCCAGATGTCCCATGTTGCTCTGGCTTGGATAAACAAGCGCGTCACCAGCCCCATCATCGGCTTCAGCAAGCTCGAGAGGCTAGAGGAGGCCATCGCGGCGAGAGGGAAGGTACTGACGGAGGAAGAGGAGAAGTACCTCGAGGAGCTCTATCAGCCCAAGCCGATCAACGGCCATTCGTAACTTTCATTCCACGCGGGGAATCGGTGGCTTTGAATCTTCTCCCTCCTTCGAGAACTTCTCGGGAAGGCGTTAGAGAGAGAGAAAGGGAGATAATTATACACGGGCACTTCAAAGTAAAGATGGGGGATGAAATCATGAAGCAAGTCAGGTTAGATATCAATCAATACATAGCATGAGATGCCGTGAGATCAATACCTGTTTACCTTAATAGGTAATTAATCACCCAAAACGCCCCCCCGCAACCCCCGTTCATTGACCGACGAAAGTCCATGAGAGTTCATCGACCTCACAGCCTTGGACCTCTACCCTCTTGGGTTCGTCTCCGGGCACCAGATCGAAGCCGTTGTCGCTAAGCTTGACGCCGCGCTTCTCGGAGAAGACAAACCCCTTTACCGGCCGCTGGGCCGAGACCTCGACGAGGCCGGGGCCGAGGTGCCTCACCGAGACGCCCCTGTCCGGGAAGTCGAGGTACTTGATCGGATCGGGCCACGAGGTATCGCTGCTGACCTGGACGCCACCCACCCACAGCGCCACGTGGATGACAAAGTGCTCCGGTTCGGCCACCGCCGCCGTGCGCCAGTCGAACTTGTAACCCACCAGCAGCTCGGTGCAGCCGTTCGGCCCTACTTGCACCTCGCGCTCGATCCGGTCCCCCACCTCGCGGCCCGACCGGACCGAGACGAAGCGCACGACCGCCCTCGCCCGCACGGCGTCCGACCTCGAGCTGGAGACCCAGACGTCGAACTCGACGTCGGTCAGCATCCCGCGCGGGTCGACGTGGCCCGTGTTCCGCCGCCAGAGCGCGTCGGCCGGCCGGGTCGTCCAGTCGTGGAACTTGCGCGCCACGCCCACGGCGAGCGGCGCCAGGGCCCGCCGGATCGCGTAGAAGGCCGGCTTCCTGACCAGGTAGTAGTCCACCACGGCCCACGAGACGGCGGGCCAGCAGTCGTTGAGCTGCCAGACCAGCACGCCTCCGCACCGCCGCTCCCCCGGCCGGCCCCAGTGCCTCCGCCAGGACCGGTACGCGGCCGCGACCGCGTCCGCCTGCACCACCTGCGTCAGGTGCGCGAACGCTCCCGCGCCCCCGCCCCCGGCGGCCCGGGCGACCCCGAAGTTCTCGCCCACGTACGCGAGCAGCCTGCGCTCGTGCGCGACCGCCTTGGTGTGGAAGTCCATCGTCCGGCTCCCCGCGCGCCGCTCCGCCGGGTCCGAGACGAAGCGCGCGACCGTGTCGGCGTGCGGGTGGCTCAACATGCCGAACTCGCTCACAAACCGCCCGCCCATCCGCGGAAGCAACTGCCACGGCCGCGCCTCGCCGTTCCAGAGCTCCCACTGGTGCACGTCGCCGACCGTCGGGTCGACCCGGAGCGTCGTACTCCTGCCGTCGCCCCAGGGGCTGCCCGGGTGGTAAGGGGTCGCCCCTGCCCCCGCGGGGTTCTCGTCTCGCACCACGCCCGGGAGCAGGTGCTCGTAGATGTACCGCGCCGGGAAGGTCGACCGGAGCCAGGACGCCGGGTCCCTGTCCTCCTCGAAGCGGTACTCGAGCCCGTACCGCTCGACCAGCTGGTAGTCCTCGTTGTTGCCGCACCAGAGCACGACGCACGGGTGGTGCCGGAGGCGCCGGACCGCCTGGCGCGCCTCCCGGGCGACCGAGTCGAGGAAGGCCGGGTAGGTCGGGTACGACGCGCAGGCGAACATGAAGTCCTGCCAGACCATGATGCCGAGCTCGTCGCATGCCGCGTAGAAGACGTCCGGCTCGTAGACGCCCCCGCCCCAGACGCGGACCATGTTCTGGTTGCCCTCGGCGACCAGCCGGATCCAGTCCCGGTAGCGCTCCGGAGAGATCTCGGGCAGGAAGCTGTCCGCGGGGACCCAGCAAGAGCCGCCCGAGAACACGTCCACGCCGTTGACGCGGAAGTAGAAGGATTGCCCGAACCGATCCTCTTCTCGGATCAGCTCGACCTTGCGAAACCCGATCCTCCGGTGCTCCTCCGCCAAGACCGTCAACCCGTCCGCGGCCAGGATCCGCAGCTTCAACTCGTATAGGGACTGCGGACCGTATCCTCGCGGCCACCACAGCTCCGCCCGCTCGATCCGGAGCCGGGGGGACGAGTATCGCCGCGACGACGACGACGACGACGGCGGCGGACCACCAGCGGCGGCATCGTCGCCCATGCGGTCCCTCCAACTGGCCACTCGTTCACCGGATAGGAGCAGCTCGGCCTCGAGCTCCGCCGCCGGGCCCAAGACGTGAGCGTGCACGGTCGCCTCGACGATCGGGCGCCCATCTCCCTCCGCCCGGCCCGTGCTGCAAATCTCGTAGTCTACCCTGACGTCTTCGATCCTGCCGACATATGTCTCCAGCCTTACCGGTTTCCACGGGCCACACGTCAAGAGGATGGGGCCCCAATCCCAGCCCCAATGATATTGGGCCTTCCGGACCGGCCCCCTGCTGACCTCCGTCTGGTGAACAATGAACTCGTGCTCGGGATGGGCCCGGACGAGTTCCAGGCCCCGCCGGCCCGCAGGCTCGAACGCGATCTCCAAGGTGTTGATGCTCTCCTCTTCGGCGCCGTCCACCAGAACGTCGCCGACGTCGACTCGGTGCTCGAGGAACATATTGTCCGACCGCAGAATGACCTGGCCATTGAGCGTCACCGTCGCGAAGGTGTCGAGCCCCTCGAACACGAGATCGACCCTGACTCCCCGGGCCCGCCCATAACAACTCGGCGTCGCAAACGAGGTTCGATACCGCCACGTCCGCTCGGCAACCCAGCGGACTTCCAGTTCGTTAGTGTCTTGGAACGGGTCGGGTATCAGACCATGCCGCATCAGATCGGTATGGACGTTGCTGGGGGACCCCGAGACCGGGAGCCATTTCTCATCCGCGTCCGACTTAAACTCCCAGCCGGACGAGAGGACACGGGCAGTGTGTTGTGTCATGCTGGGAGACTCCACTTCCTTGTCGTGTCTCTGAGACAAAGGCAAAGTTGATGATGAGGAGTGAACGAAGATTAGTGGAGGGGTAGCGTTGACGCTCAGAGAGTGAAAATCGAGTGTGTTTGGAGCAACTCCTCGTTCATACGGCCGTCCAAGGCCCGTATCCCGACCCTCGGGGCAACATTGTCCGAATCACCAATCAAGTACTACATGCCCATTGGTGATCCCCATACTCCACTCCTGAGCTTCGCTTGGGGGATTTTAATACAAAGAACGCACTTCTTTGATGTCAGCATGAGAATAGGCACGTAATTTCGTAGCTGCTGTGCCTTTCATCATGCATGCGGGGAGACGCGCCATCACCGCTGTCGTTCCTCGGTAATTGTCGCAGAGCTAACGCCAGGCTCTCTCGGGAGCTTCTTTCCCCAAAACGCATGTTGAGCAACTGATCAAGATAGTTGCCGTCAGGGAATAATCAAAAAGGTCGATATCCCCGGCCAGAACACAATCAGAGTAAGAAATATTTAGACAGGACGTGAAAAATAGGCACGTAATTAAAGAGTCTCTTTGAGGGGAACAAAAAAAATAATAAAGCAGGGCGGCCTCGAATGCTGGTCGGTAAGAGCTGTCCCAGGGGCCAAGGCAAAAGGAACCAGGATGCTGTGCGTAGTGTT